>NC_134937.1:1653946-2278946 GCF_051020765.1 Lasioglossum baleicum
GAGCTAGGGAAGCTGAAATTGAACGGAAATTGGAAGAGGAGAGACAAAAGGAAAAAGAAATGGGCGATACATGGAGACGTCAACGCGCAGCAGAAAAACCAGGTATGCAATTTCATATATACAGAGAAGAATAGATACAATTTTGAACTCCAATTATAATAACACATTTCTATGATTACAGTGGAAACAATGTCTTGGCGTCGCAATACTGATGCGAAAGAGGACGGTAACAAGGAAGAGTTCAATCGTTGGAAGAGACGCGAGACAACAGACAACAAGTGGCGAAAAGACGAATTGGAAAGACCGAAAAAACAGAATTCTTCAGATACATGGCGACGAGACGATTACGAGAAGGATGATGCTCGAGATAGAGATAGGGAGAGGGACCGGGATAGAATAGTAGATAGAGACCGTGGGAGGGATGTGCGTCCCGTAAGTACATAACGAAAAATAAAAGACAAATTTTCATGGTAACGCATAATGTATATTCGCTTTTACAGCCGCGTGATATTCCTACACGTGAGTCCATAACGGATGGTTTTCGTGCCCGTGGTAGAATGCCGGAACGTCGTGGACCTCCTCCTGTTGGCGGTACCGGCCCTCGTCGTGATGACACAATGCGTAGCACCAACCAGAATTGGCGCGATAAAGTTACGCCCGACTCGATACAGAATTCTCCTCGAGATCCACCTAGGCGCGAGGAAAAGTAAGCTTGCTCTTTTTTTTGTAATCATTATGGAAATTAGCATTTATGCAAATGTTTTTCATACTAGAATTCTTTCTTTTCCCGTAATTACCCTTCCGATCAAGATAAAGAGTTGAAATTTGTTATATTATCTATGTGGTTAAAGTTTGATGTACTCTATGTATTAAAAATACGATGTTAATGATTAGGCGAGATGATCCGAAAGAAGGACTCCCACCAAAAAACGAGGAGAGAAGACGACCACCAGAGGACGACGGATGGTCGCAGGTTGGCAGCCGACGTTAAAATACATTTTGTCAAAAACCAAGACATCTTAAATAGAACACACAAATTTTTAATTTTCGTCAAAATTTATTTTATCGCCTTCAATTAGACCCCTTCCGAGGCAATACACTTCTGACAGCGTAAAATCCAATCATCGAAGCACTTCTTCTAAGCGTTTTCTGGTATGGCCTTCAGTTCCTTCAGAAAATTTTGTGTCCGAAAATTTGGCCTCCGCGAACTCGAAACGGCGACCTGGAAGGGGGTAATTTGAGTTTGGGGAATAAGAAAAAGTCACAGGGGGCCATATCTGGCGAATACGGTGCTTGGTCGATGACAGTTGTCGAATGTTTGGCCAAAAATTCGGTTATAACGGTCGCTTTGTGAGATGGCGCGTTGTCGTGGTGCAAAATCCACGATTTGAACGCATTGTACCACTCACATGCTCGTGCTGCCGATATAACCGAATCACCGAAGGCCTTATTCAACATTTTCAACGAACCGGTACAAGAAATTTAGTTGGGAACACAAAATTTCAAACTCTTTGTTCAATTTTTTCGTGGGGTAGGGACATTCTTGGGGTAGATTGATAAACTCGGCAGCTGTAAACAAACTGGGACAGATCGAGCTCAAAACCTGCGTCGTAATAGTTTACAGTCCTGCTAACTTCTAGAAACAACAAACTTTTTAATACTTCTTACGCGAGCAGTTAAAATGAGGATGTCTCGGTACTTTTTTGACACAATGTAGGACTTCGGAGCTACCTATAGAAGCAACGTTTACTATTCTTCAAGAACAGTGCATAATACGCAGTTAGACTTTTTGCAAGAAACTACACGGCTGTTTTGTGCACCGTTGCGTTCCTTCTCCGACATACTTGTTGTAATTTAAAGAAAGCACAAAGGCGACCGTTTGTAGGCTAATTTGTCGCTTCGGACAAAAAGGGAAACCGATGGAAAAAGCAAAATGTAAACTAACACTGACAAACAGCGATAGGTTCGAGATTTTTTTTATGGTTTTTCTAAAAGGAAGAATCCACAACTGAGTTTTTTAAAAATGTCGACAACATACTGCGTTACGTGCATTAGGCTTGTTAAGAAACAAGAACACTCGGGCAGTATACATAATTACGCGCATCACGACTGTATGTGAAATATGAATTATTGTACAGAGCAGAAGAGATGATGGTGGACTGTATGCGTGCGGAAGAATTGAATCGGCTATATAAGACTCGTCGCAGAGTGGTGGAAAGTCTCAAAACATCAATAAAGTTCTCTTGTATCCTAACACTAATGCTAATATTTTTTTTATGAACTCGAATACGCCGTATCATACCTCTGTCCCCAGAAAGAAAGAAGAAATATATTCCTCTTCCGTGCATATTCGTGGCAACGATGTTTTTAACTTTTATAATACAGTCAGGTTTTGAGACCAACGTAAGAGCCGCCCTCGATATTATATATGGTATAAATATAGTAAATGAAGATCGATGCATCTTGTCCGTATATTGTCTTTTTAATTGTTTTATTACATTTATGATATCGTTAAGAATTTACGATGCTACGTAATAAATAAATCACTGCAGAGTATCAAACCCCGTTTCTATTTACATATACCTACTCGATTAAATAACTGGATTAATCTATACAAAAGATTTCAGAGAGAAAGACATCAGAGCAGCCGACACGTAAGAAGATAAACACGAGCCAACTGTTCCGCGAAACGTATATGTATGAAAAATGTAAAATTGATCAGGGTATTGAATGTTGCAGTAGACATGAAAATTGTACAAACGTCCATGATTAGGTACTAACTGATTTTATTATTCGAAATTGTGATGCAATTCGGCGACACGTAATGTACATTTGGTTTTAATCGCACAGTGTTACGACGTTTGTAATAGAAGCATTTATAAATTACACGGCGGTCAGATTTTTCACTTGTACTAAAAAGTTCTTCCGGTATTCGCAGTCGATTTCATAAACTGCACGAAACCTTATAAAGAGTACTATTAAATCTTAACAGAATCATGTTTTTAGACGAATGCGTGGCTAGGGGGTCACAAATATTAAGTACATTGTCAGAAGCGATTCCGGTTAACGAATGATTTAAACATTATGCTAAACAAAAACGCCAGAGAATTCATACACGCGTGCTTGCACATGCTTTGCTTTATCATGGGCCCCGCAGAGATCGATATCGTTCGTTCGCGTCCCCGCGTTACAGAAAGATCCTCGAGATTTCACGTGAAGAATTCTTCACAATTCTGCGTTGCTTTCGCCGTCGTGTTTGTTTGAAATGGAACGATCTAACAAACATCTAGGAACTTTACGAAATTCGTTCTCGGACAACGGAAACGCACTGCTCTCTGTATAATCGACTCCCACGTTGGCTCGACACACGAGCGCTGTTTAATTTCTGTAATGGATCTCTTCTATTTGAGTCTTCGCCCGGAGAATCCTCGGATTCAATACAGCATTATTGCCGCGGCGGTCTTCTCTTCCAATGCCGGAATTGCTTCCAGACGTTCAATTTTGTCTCGTCCGGAGCCCCAGCCGACCAATGCTATGCTGATTAAATGCACCACACCGGCGCACACGACCAGCCTGCAACAGCAACAACAAAACTTAACATAGACGTCGCCCGAACTTCTGCGGTTGACACCAGGCCTGCCGCATGGTCGACAAGATTAATAAAAGAGACTACAGAAATTTGAAAGTGAAGGTATTTTACGTTCCTGTATTGTTATGGAGAACGGAAGTGGTGTTAGATACAAGAGGGGCTAGAATCTGTATGAATGTAATGTTGACTTGGGGGTGTGCTGGAAAAAATACAAAAGTATTTAGGTTCTACTAGACTGCAACTCTTTTGCATTTATGGTATACGTACACTTTTAGAATACAAGAAAACGTATAGAAACAAACATTAACGACATCTCTACTTCTTACGCTTATCACAAGGAATTTTCTAATTAATACATTCAACTTGTTACTGGTTTTCATAAAATCAGCCATGGAATTTAATATTTGTATAAAGATTAGAAGACCAGTTATTACGATATTGCAGATCTGAAACGTTTAATTGCAGTTTCGTCAATGACAGTGGATAAACGGGGACGATTTCTCAGTTGGAATAGTACAAACTGGAAATATACAAGGTTTGTCCGGAAAGTAATGCAACCACATTTTTAAAAAAATCTATTAAACATATGGGTACAAACCTTTAAATTTCTTCAAAGTAGGATCCTTGGGCGTCGACACATTTTTTCCAGCGCGATTTCCATGCTTCGTATGCTCCCTGGAAGGCGTTTTTTGGAACCTCTCGTAGTACCCTCGTCACTGCCTCTTTGACGCGTTCCACGCTTTCAAAGTGGCATCCTTTTAGGAGATTTTTAGTTTTTGGAAACAAGAAGACGTCGGCGGGTGACAAGTCAGGACTGTACGGGGGTTGAGGAAGTGTCGTGATCCAACTAAGAAGTACCGTTTACCGTTTTCCCCGTAATCTACGGAAAAGTTTTGGTTGAAAGTGCTTGACGAGGCTGCGACGAGGGTACTACGAGAGGCTCCAGATAACGCCTTCCAGGGAGCATACGAAGCATGGAAATCGCGCTGGAAAAAATGTGTCGACGCCCAAGGGTCCTACTTTGAAGAATTTTAAAGGTTTGTACTCATATGTTAATAGATCTAAAAAAAAAATGTGGTCGCATTACTTTCCGGACAGACCCTGTAGATAGAGCTGGAGTAATAGTTCAAAAATGATGGAGAAGAGAAGGAATCGCGTATTCTTTGGTATCGGCGAGGCATAAACGACGCCCTTTTCTCACGCCGACTGTGCCAGATCGTTCTGAAGAGCGTCGTGTCTCGCGGAGACTCGAGAAACATTTATCGTATTGAACTGCGGAGCTTTAGAATCCGCGAACGATGAGGCATGGAGTCGTGGAGCGCAGTTTGTCCGAGGCTTCGTGCCCGCGATACTACATCGCCATTGAGCGGAGAATAAAAGGTCTCTTACCAAAATGAATAACCGAGCTCAGCAGAACCCTCGCTGGTCCACATATTGTCGATGTCCTCCTTCGGAAGCACGTTGAAGTACAGCTTTGTGTAGTACTGTGCCAGCCAGGTGCTCGTGCTAGCGAGGCACATTAACACTGAAACGGGACCCAATTAAACCAATATTGAATACGTGTTCTCACGTTCGCCTTCTTCGACACCGAACCACCGCACAGTGGGATATTTCGCTGTAAAACGGGAATAAAATATTGTAGCGTTATTTATGGGCTCAGGCTCATAAATAAGTAGGTCGTTGTATTCGTCTTGACTCCAGCTATAAGATTATGAAATAAAAATTGTACTTTGACATTTATAAAATCAAAATAATTCTTATTTTTGTCGAAAAAAATCTTTTTTCGAAATTTTAAATATTCAATTTTGTACATGTCTAAATACAGTTCAACTTTTATTTCAAACATTTTGCCGTCAGATTATCCGAACTCTTGAAAAGTAGTGATAATTGAATGCTTTGATTACGATGTACTGAGTTGATATAGGTCTACAAACTCTTCACAGATTTCATTCTGTTATCATCTAAATTAGTATTGTTCTTAATATTCCAACATTACCAATCATTCTGTAAGTTTTTATTCGATTTCAAAACTTTTTGGTAAAACATTCCGCTGTATTCCGCATTCTTTCTTGTACCATTACGTTCGATAAAGGTTTACGATCATAGTCCAAACAGAATTGGTTCCGGATCGTTCTGAATGGGAGAGTTATAACTAATTTAAGTAGAAATGAGCGTCGAAAGTGGCGACTTTCGTTTCGAAATCGAAAAAAAACTTACAAAATGATCGGTAATGTTCAAATATGAATAACAATATTAATTTAGATGATAACAGAATAAAATCTGTGAGTGCCCTGTAGTACATCTACCTGAATTCTGTACATCGTACTCAAAGCATTTCATTATCACTACTTTTCAAGAGTTTCGGATAATCTGACGACAAAATGTTTCGAATAAAAGTTGAACAGTACTTAAACATGTACAAAATTCTATATTTAAAATTCCGAAAAAAAATTTTTTCTACAAAAAATAAAAAATATTTTGATTTTTTAAACGTTAAAATACATTTTTATTTCATAATGTTATAGCTGGCGTCAAGGCGAATCCAACGACCTACTTATTTATGAGCCTGAGCCCATAAATAACGCTACAATATTTTATTCCCGTTTTTCAGCGAAATACCCCACTGTGCACCGTTGCGTGGCTACTCATTTTTTTAATGAAACATGCGAACTGGGTGCGTGTCGGTGATACGCCAATACTTCGATATAATTAACCCCCTCGTGCACCTCAGCCTAGCATAGTTGCACAATTTAGGCGAACTCGCTCTCACGTTAATTTGGTAGATCTGGTTGAATGAAAAGTTCATTTTGTAATACTCTGAAAAATGATTCCGAGCAAAAATAGTTGCAATTATTCCAATGTAAATGATCTACCAGGATTTCGAAAATAGAAAGAAATTTTTCATCAAACATTCAACAATATCTAGAAACAATAAATGCGTTTTTTCATACGAGGTGAGCATAAGGGTTAATTATGCCAGTGAAGTATAACTCCGTATTTTTAATCGTTACTTAACATATTACCGACCGGTGATTATTGCATAATTTTGAAAAATCTATGATACATGACTGAACGCTTTTTAATATAACCGTCAACAGCAACAGCAATTTTCTTTGTGAACTAACAAGTCATCCTCAATAACTTCATCTAATGGTTTCATTTAAGATTGCAATGTAAAAAAATGTTTCTATGCTTTCTTTTGGTACAGTACAATTATTGAAAATCCTATTAATAGGCTTCCGGTAGGTAAAGTGTTAAGAAATATGTTGTGCTCATTGTTGTATATCTTATTTTCATTGGATCTAATTTTTGTATACATATACAAAGAACAACTTCGAGATTTAAATGGATGTTGGTAGCCTCGTGTCAGTTTCAGATGAAAAGTTGGAAGAGGAGAGACAAAAGGAAAAAGAAATGGGCGATACATGGAGACGTCAACGCGCAGCAGAAAAACCAGGTATGCAATTTGAAATTCCTATGCAATTGAAAATCCTATTAATAGGCTTCCGGTAGGTAAAGTGTTAAGAAATATGTTGTGCTCATTGTTGTATATCTTATTTTCATTGGATCTAATTTTTGTATACATATACAAAGAACAACTTCGAGATTTAAATGGATGTTGGTAGCCTCGTGTCAGTTTCAGATGAAAAGCGCACACGGGGTGTGAAACAGTACAGAGTCCGGAAGTTTAACGAGTTATTTTCTGGATTTGCGAGCACGAGTGATCCGTTGAACAAAGCGAGCTCCCGGGACAGCGCGACGGAAGTTTATATGGGCAATTTGGAAGACTCACGCGTTAAAATATTTATGAAGTACACGCCGGGATCGGAGAGGATTTTGGATCTCGGCGAAGTGGCAGTGTTCAAAACGGCGAGCAGCGCGGCCAATCCTGCGGTGACGAGGGCCGCCGAGGTCGTCGTCAAGGTGCTGATCCACAGACCCCATGACATCACCGTTGGATCTTGTCGGATCATCTGAGGCACTGGAACAGTCGGAACAGACAACGATCAACTTCTTTCCACAAAAGAAATCTGATCTTCTTAAAAATCTTGTTGAGAACACTGTGTACACCTAGGTTGGCTCTATCGACACAAAAGATAGGGAGGAAACTAATTCGCGTGTAATTCGGTCAATAGCAGAAATGCCAGGGAAGGTATTCAGGTGGCCGGTTCTCCATCGGTCAACCCTCTGCGCTGCACATCGGAAGGATTGAAAATTCTATTTGAAATTAGCGGAGGATCATCTGAGGCACTGGAACAGTCGCAGACAACGATCAACTTCTGTCCATAAAAGAAAAATCTGATCTTTTTAAAAAACTTGTAAAGAGCACTGTGTACACCCAGGTTGGCTCTATCGTCGCAAAATAGGGAAGAATATATGATAATATCAGAAATGCCACGGAAGATATTCAGGTGGTTGGTTCTCCATCGGACAACCCTCTGTGCTGCGCATCGGAAGGATTGAAATCAGCGGAGCGAGATCGTTTCTGTTTTCCCAGGACCGTGTTTAAAATTCTACGACACGCTCTCGCAGCAGAATGCAACATTTTTGTTGAGCTCAAAGGACACTTCGTCCCCGTAGTCGTTACTAATCTAGACTGCTATCGGTACGGTGGAACTTCGCCCCTTTGAAGTCCACCGTTTTTCCAGTCACCGGGGAGAGCGCCGAATCGCAGCGGACAGCCACGCAAATGGAAATTATCGTGGCGCGTAATGAATAATTAAACGAGCGGTAAATAGTCCTGCTTTGACCGGACCAAGTTATATTGCTCCGCAAATAACGGACTATTTAATTAGGCCCGAGGGCGAGGTTCTCAGCCGGTCGCAAAGTTGGCAGCGCCCGTCTACCCGAGGACATCCCTGGAATTTCTCGAGTGAAACTTTTCTTTGGTATCGACTTCACGTGCCCTCGCGTCGTCACACGTGAACTATTCGTCTTCGTCGCTGAAACGAACCGGCGATCCTCCAGAGCTACACACACATCGACCCCTTTCGCTGCTTCAGTTTGTAATTACGAAAATTATGAAGTAACTTCGCTGAGAAATTAATCAATTCTATGGACAATTCTGTGCAAACTACTTTGACCGCTTCACAGTTTCAACGCGAACACAATGAATTTGTTACACCCACGACCTGATCTTTGTACAATATAAAAATATTCTGCAAAAATAGTCTGCGATGTAAATTCTCTTCTCTCAACGTCAATGGGCGTGGACACGAAATTTAGAATACGAGATGTGTAAGAAAGTTGTTCCACTTCGAGACTTGGACGAGATGGCCTCTGCTGAAGTTTATCATTAGCCTGCCACCGGATGTTTATGCAAATTCGCGATTTTAGACACTAATCTATGGAAAAGCGAACTAGTTAGCATTTTATTTCTTGCACGAGGGGTTCCATTGTGTTCTTCGTAATGTATTCATAATGTTACTCTTTATTAAAATCTTAATTTCGGAATGATATAGGAGCTGTATTTCCTCACGACATTGCTTTTGCATAAATGCAACGGTTCACTTAAAAATACAGAAGTACCTTTTTTTAAAGATAGAACTGCACGTGTTGTTTTTCAAGTGGGCCGATTTTGTGACACACGACGTTAAAAAGAATCGAGAACTTCCTTTATTAAAGTGTGCCTTTTTAAAGAAGATGTACGAGCAAAATCTCGTAGACATTTCATAAATCGTTTTGTTATATTTTTCAACAATGGTTAAATATTAAGAAATCTCGTCATTCGTCGAGCCGATTGTATTAACGTTTCCGTTTTACGGAAAATGTTTACCGCGGTTCTTGCCTCGGTATCTAGCCTGTTCCACAAGATTTTAATGGGAGTAAAACCCGGCAACTGAAATTTAGATTACGTATAACTGCGACCATTCTAAAAACACTGTTCGTTGTTCTCGCTGTCCATTATAAAGAGTCATTTACGCCGACAATATCTCGGTACATTGTTGCTTACCTCGGTAAGCGGAGTACGGTAGAAAATTTGCGTCGTTCGAATAATTATGAGAGGTGCCTGTATGTGTTCAATGACTTCCGACCGGGCGCTCTATAAACTCGGAAGCGCTGTAATGAGATTGCTGCTAATGTCTCCTTGGAATTTCATGGGGAAAAATCGGATAGTGTTGGCCGACTCCCACGCAGTGCTCGGTCATGTATAGCGGGATAAAGCGAGGCTGCTCGAGGGAGAGATTCCGTCTGCGAGAGCAGCCGGCTGTTGTAACAATAGGAACAGAAACTGGTTTCCGAGCGCGCAAAAATCAGCAGCCGTGCCTCGTGGTCGACTTTCACGTGCGCTACTCGCCGCGCCGCGCCGGCTACTCGTATCATCGATATGCCGCTGATGCTGACCACGGGGAACGTTTCAGTTCCTTTTTCATGAAAAGTTCTTGTCGCCAAGGAAAGTCGAGCACTGCGGCTCCCTTTGTCTCCCGTCCCAACGTACCCATTCGACGACTACTCTGCTCCAGAAGTTCGAAAACATGCTTCCAGCGTTCTGAATGTCGAATGCGGATGAATACTTTCTATTTGTTTATTAATACTAGAACTACCGGACGAGTCAAAATGACTTGCTTCTGATTTGTTCTTCTAGAAATATCAAAATTATAAATATTAAGTCATCCCATAAGTTCGTGCCGTTTTTCGAGCGCTTGGGTATGTTCATTTTGTAAACATACCTTCAAGTTTGTCTCAGGTATTTTCAGAACATCTGACATCTCCTCAACCGATAAACTTCGCGATTTCTGTAGAAGGTCTCGAATTTTATCTTCGTCTGTCTGAGGAGGACGCCCGGAACGTTCCTCGTCTTCTAACCAAAAATGCCCACTTTTAAAACGTCGCAACCACTTCCTACTTGTGCGAGATGAAAGCGCACTTTCTCCGTAAACAGCACATACGTTGTTTGTGGCGATTGCTACTGAACTTGCTTTCCGAAATTCATATAACATGAGATGTCGGAAATGGATACGCATTTCGCTCATGAATTTTCACTGCTAGGAATCGCTGTGTTCACTATTTCACGATCTTATACCCACGAAAACCTTCTCTGGACCGTTCCCGAACAGCTACGTTTAAGTGCATTGGCCCCTTATTGCCCAAAATTTTATAAATCGACGCATGAAATGTATACAGTTGGGAGCATAACTGATCACACGCACTTTAAATCAGAATAACTTTTTTTGTGAATGGACCAAACGACTTCAATTTCTCTATAAGGCTAGAAGAATTAGTTTAGTAAATGACTTCTAAAAATAACGAAAATTTAAAAGATGTGTTTGGTCAACTTGTATAAATTATATACGCTCCGAAAATTTCATTGAAATTGGTTAATTGGTTTATGAGATATAAACGATCAAAAGCGGTGAAAGTCCGAAAATTTTGAAAAATTACAATTTTACCACTTTTGATCGTTTATAGCTCGTAAACCAATTAATCAATTTCAATGAAACTTTCAGAACGTATATAATTCATACGTGTTTACAAAACAAATTTTTTAAATTATCGTTATTTTCCCAGCTAAAAAATAATAAATAAAAATTAATTTTTACTATTGTTTTTCACAATTCCGACCAAATGCATTTTTTCAACATATTTTTAGACGTCATTTACTAAACTAATTCTTCTAGCCTTACAGAGAAATTGAAGTCGTGTAGTCCAGTCATAAAAAAGTTATACTGATTTACAGTGTGCGTGATCAATTATGCTCCCAACTGTATTGTACAGTCCTCGACAAAATAATAAGACACCTAGCATATTTTTAAATTTCTTGTATTTAAAGGTGGAAAGTGTACACTCTGTTATATCCTGAATACTACATACTATCTCCAAAGTAAACAAGCAAAATCTTAGGATTGTATCGCATACCATACCAAAATTAGAGAGAGATATGTAAACACGGACTGACATTGCTTCGACAAAAGTACATATAAGACACTAACACGAAAATGTATGATTAAGCAAATAAAAATACAAAATTAATACTTTGTGATACCTCTCTTGAATTGTACTACGTCTAGTAATCGCTTTCAAATAGTTTTATGTAACTTTTTGATTCGTTTTTGTTCTAAATGTGTCCACAATTGTGATTTATACTTTCTTTTAATTCATTTACGTTATTATATTGTCTCCCATTCGCGTAGACTCGCCTTGACAAATCTCCCCACACATTTTCTATAATATTTAAGTCGGGAGAACGAGCGGGCCATTCCAAAATATTAATATTTATTGAAGAAAATAATTGTTTCACAGATTTTGCAGTATGGATTGCTGCATTATCCTGTTGAAAAATATAGAGTCAAAGCGCGTGATACGACCTGCAGGCTTGTTTAACTGATCTGTTATTAGTTCAATTCATCCGATTAGTATTCATCCGATCTGATAAAAAGTTTATTTCTGTTTTTCCATAGTAACCTATAGTGGCCCATATCATAACACTGCCACCACCCATTTGACGGCAACGTAAATGGAGTTCTTCCTTTCTGCAATCATGAAAGTAGTAGGCCCAGCCGTCAGGGCCATCTGGATTGAATTTTTTCTCGACACTAAAAATGACTTTTTTCCAGTTTTTCATCCAGTGGACGTGTTCACAAGTGAACTTTAGTCGTGCTGCTTCGTGTTTATCCATTAAGGGTGGCCGTTGTTTTAATTTCTTCCGTTTAATGTGTTTGCTTCCTTGTAAAATGCGATGTACATTTCATAACTTTGTTTTCACACCTGCTTCTTCGGCTATTTGTCTTGTTGTGTCATTAAAATTCGACGCAACACGCAAAATTGCATGTTTATCGAGTTCGGAAGTAACACTAGGTCTTCCACTTCCTTTCATTTTTCTATAAGCATTTGGGGTTTTTAACACATTACATATCGCGCACCTACTTCTGTTTAATAATTTCGCAATTTTATTAATGCTGTACTTTTCCGAGCGCAACAGAACGATTCGATCGACCTCACTTTTATCTAACTGCTTTCCTCGACCCATTATTTATTTTTCATTGTAATAAATATACTTATACTGTAAGAAAATCACAAGATTCAACGTCTGAATACGTTCGCAGTAGAACATTTAATGGTAGAAGTCACATGAGTGGAAAATAAGCCAAATGTCTTAGGACTTTTGTTGGACGTCCGTGTTCACATATCTTTCTCTAATATTGCTATAGTATGCGATACAATTCTAAGATTTTGCGTGTTTACTTTGGAGATAGTATGTAGTATTCAGGATATAACGGAGTGTACACTTTCCACCTTCAAATACAAGAAATTTAAAAATATGCTAGGTGTCTTATTATTTTGTCGAGGACTGTATGTAGACAATTTTGTCATTATTATAAGGCAGTGTATGCTAATTGCGTTTATTGTAAAACTAAAGAAATTAGAAATTAGAACACATAGTTTACCGCATGACGTGTTAAAATAAATTTTGAGAGAATTGCAATTGGTCGGAGTTGTATTTTACAACTTTTTTGAAAATTTTGGTCCCGAAGGATCTTCATTTGAGCCTTCCCGTGATAAGTTATCAGGAAAGTTACAAATTTTGAAGGGTAAACGTTCCTCGGAACTATTGCTCAGTTCTGTTCGAGCCCCGGCAACGTACGGAGGAAACGTACGCGCGCTTCTACGGCCCTTCCACCACCGTCTGAAATTTCGATTCTTTTTTGCAAAAGTTTCGCGCTCGATATTCAATCTACAAAACCAATTTCCTTGTGGCGTTTCCCTGTACCGAGATATTCGCTTCTTCTACCGAGTCCTCTGTATTAGACCGCTCGTACAGCAAGACAATTTTTCTTTCCAAAGCGAAGAGGAAAGGAAGTGATCATTCTTATTCCCTTCGGAATCTTCGTTTTTAATAGGGATTTCGTATTACGATCTCGGTTGATTTAAAAACGCCAGACATCCCGCTCGCAGGATGATAACAATCGTTATTCTGAACCGCACTCGCTGAACGTCTTCCTCAGTGCGGGTTACATTTGATACAACGTAAACGTTTGCCTAACAGCTGCTCGTTCATCTGAACAATGGGACCTGCTTGAAATCGTCTAGCTTCGATTGATTTGCCATAATCGTGGGAAATATTCTATGATCTTTTATGTTGCCATTTTTGCTGCCAAAAAACAGGTTTACGTTTATCAAAAAAGAATTAAATTTTTTAAAAGTTAAAAATCATGAACATTTTTTTAAATTCATTTATCTTATAAATGATCTAGTATATTAATCCTTCTATCATCTGAAGAAAACTCAAGCTGTTTCAGCCAATTTGATAAAAGTTATTCGTTTTTAAAGGCTGGACTCTCTTACGAAAATATGTATAAATCAATCGAAAAGATTAAGGAGGTATTTTTCGCGATCGTACTTTTTTGAAAATGGTAATTAATTTTCGATCAATTTCTACATTAAATAAATATACCTGAGTGCGGCATGAAACGTTATGATTCGGGTTTGAAACAAATAACGTTTCCGATTCGGATTTGAATCTGTAAAATGCCAAGTGCTATTTTATTGGAGGAAAACAAAGGTGGAGTGTTTCGTCCTAGACCCGCTAGAGGACTCATCAGTAAGGCTATTCTAGCGGGTCCTGCCTTAGACACAAATGTCATGAGGAAAGTTCTTAATATACTAATGGGTGGGGTATTTCAGTAACTTGTAATTTCAGTAACGTGTAAACAAATTTTAAAAAAAATTTTTTTTTGTACCTTACGATGATGTTTCCGCTTACAATAATCGAAAATTATCCCAATGCAAGAGTGAGTCAATCATCTCTACTCCCGAGAATACATTTTCAAAGAATATCGATGAAAGTACAAAAAAAAATTTATATTACAATTTAAAAAAAAACAATCAGTTCAAAACGAATTATTAACTGAGATTAAATTGAAAATTAATATAAACTATATGATAATATTATTAATAACATTGATGTTGAAAACGGATTGGTTAATGGAGCACACACACATGCGGAATATTAAAATTTATTACTTTTCAAGAAAATACTAAAATTCCGTCTATATTGTGGTTAGATTTTCAATTGGCCAGAGTAGGAGTGAAAGTAAGAACTCGTTATCGTGATTATATGAAAAATGCAAATATTCATCAAAATTTTACACCAATAATAAAAATATCGAATCAAGTAAATATGTCGAGAGAGGAAAAATATCAAATCACACGTAGTCAATTTCCAGTGGTTCCTGCTGAAGCGATTACGATTCATAAAAGTCAGGGACAAACATACGAGAAAGTATGTTTGGATTTTAAAAAATCAGAAAGGCGAACTTTACAAATGTTGTATGTAGCACTGAGCAGAGTTTCAAAATTGAGCGCGATTTATATATTTTGGGACAATTTAAATTAACAGTATCGAAGAAAACCAAGATCAATACTGCAAACCCGGATAATGAGGAGTTGTATCGTTTGCGAAAAACTAATTAAGACGATTTATTTTGCAACATTAGTATGCTATAACAAGGAACCAAGCGAGCAACGAGCATGCGGTGTTGGTTTAATGCGACGCCATATAGCAAACATTTTGATAAGTAGAAAACTATTATGTTGTATTGTAATCATCTTAAAACATACACTTAATAATGATAATAATATACTGCAACTAACGAATCAGGAAGTTCTTTGTGTGGCTCGTGGAGAGTCACACACCAAATAAAAAAAAACATTAATAGCTATAGGTACTACTAGCCATGCGTACCACTAACCCTTTCGCGAGCTCGCAAAGCGAGCGAGCAAAAACAACCCTACTCGCGAGCGAGCGAAGCGAGCGAGCAACATTAACCGTCTAGTTAACTTCCCGATTTTATAGGGAAGTTATTGTAATGACCCCGAAAATCTAAAATCGATTTTTTAGCAGATCTACACGTTTCAAGGTCATTGCAGACATATTAAACTATTTTCAGTAAAATGTTCGTATGTGTGTGTGTGTGTGCGTATGGCCGTTTCTATGTAATCAAATTTTTCGTTAACGTTTTCAGAAAAAGTAACAACGCGATCAGGATGATGAATGATGCAATCGATGTGCCCCGCTGTAACTTAGAGCTGATTAGATTTTGTAGTAAAACTATTGAATTTCCCTGAAAACGTATAATCTTCTTAAAACGTACACTTAATAATGATAATAATATACTGCAACTAACGAATCGGGAAGTTCTTTGTGTGGCTCGTGGAGAGTCACACACCAAATAACATCCGTACCACTAACCCTCTCGCGAGCTCGCAAAGCGAGCGAGCTACGACAACCCTACTTGCGAAGCTCGCGAAGCGAGCGAGCAACAACACCCCTCTTGTTTAATGTAGAAATTGATCGAAACTGTGCGCCGCGAAAAATTAATTACCATAATCGAAAAGATTGTTCTGTAAAAAATGTTGATGTTTTTCTTTGCGAAAGACATAGGAATGCGCGCCGTGTTCTCAGTGGAATGCTCCGTTAAAAATGATTGTTCGATCGGGGTCCCGTATAACGGAGAGCGGCAGCATGGATATCGAATAACAGAAATTAGAGAATCTGTTCGTGAAGATAATGAGGCTGTCGGTGGGCCGAGGAGGATTGACCTAGTCCCGAGCGGCGTGTTAGGTATCCGGCCGCATTAAGATTCCAATTGCGAACGATTTGCATCGCGAATCCGAGCACAAAGAATCCGTTCGGCTTCCCAAGGCGCTATCCGCGTGTGAAAGCATCGGGTCCCTCTCGATAAGAACAATGGGATTGTTGGCACGCGTCATGAGAAACGTTTCTCTTTCGATGAGCCGGCCAATGGCACCAAACATTAAGGACACGTACCGATGATCACGTATGTAACGACGGTCGCGTGCACACACGGCTGACAATACACGCCGCATCGCCAGACGTGAGGTCAACAACGACCTCGTTGTACAACGTGTTCCGATATTTCGTATCTGTTAGGCAACGTACCGTTCGCTTATCCGCGGCAACAATTGTTCCGTTCCATAGCAGGCTCGAATGATTCTTGCCGCTCGCGGCTGCGCATAGTGAGCGAAAATTCCAATCTAGCGGCTCAAAACTACAGTGACCGAAATAATGATAGGTTCATAGCCCGAACTAGCGTGTTTACTGTTGTCATTCTCATCTGTATCGCGGAGAAGTCTTGTTCTTACCACTGTAGATGCATTTAGTTTAGTTTCGACAGCGCAAGTGTATGGACGTAATTGATTGTGAAATTTGCTAAAAATTATTCTGGTAATAGAGCGAAATAATCTTGGGTTCACAATAACACTGTCCAACACCAAATTTGTTCCCTAATTACTGTTGGGTCCTCCTTATAGAGTTTTTTGCGCCGATTCCGAATCTGTCCTTCATTTTTCTCCTATACGGACAGTTTTTGAGGAACATGGCTTTGAAAAAAAACATATTTTTCAACGTTAAACAAATATTCTGATGTTATTATAAATGATATTGAATTGTTCTTTGCAGCAAAAGATTCTGTAGACTTTCCCGAATACAGTGATATCCAATATTAATACATTATGAATGTTTAAACATGTTTAAACAATGATTAAAGACGGAGAGACACCACTTTGCACCAATTTTTGAGAATATTTTTGAATTTATCTCAAAATATATAAGGGTCCAGCGGAAAATTGAACTACATCACCCGATAGAGCAGACTTTTATGTTGAGAAATCACTCTTTGAAATTTGCAACTATGACGTTTTTTTCGAACCACAAAACAACATATCTTCGTTCGGCATAAGTTGCCGCCAGTGGCGCTCACCACTAGCGCGGTGTCAACATAAATTGACCAACTCATGTCGGGCGAAAATATTTTGCTTTGTGGTTCGAAAAAAACCTTATAGTAGTCCAGTCAACGAAAAGTTGTAGAGGGAAATGGAAGGAACACAATTTTTAACTTTGGATCTTTGTTTGGACTGGTGAGGAGGTAAACATACTAAAAGTCCCCACTCCTAGAAGGTATATGTCGGAAACTATGCGTCCTAGCGAGTAGACCATTCCATACAAAATTAAAGCTGACAAAATGTGCCACAAGATTGATTCAAATCAGTTTTTTGCTATCTCGCATAGTTTCCGAGATATCCGCGCTCAAAGTTCACTAATTGTGCTGAAAAGTTAGTGAACTTTGAGCGCGGATATCTCGGAAAATATGCGAGACAGCTAAAAACTGAATGGAATCAATCTTATAGCACATTTTGTCAGCTTTAATTTTGTATGGAATGGTATTATCGCTAGGACATATAGTTTCCGAGATATAAGCGGAAAACCGAAAAAGGGGACCTTCTATATGCCGCATGCACCCCGCTCACCTCCTGGGAGTGGGGACTTTTAGTATGTTTACCTCCTAACTAGTCCAAACAAAGTCCCAAAGTTAAAAATTGTGTTCCTTTCATTTCCCTCTAAGCCCCCCTTATGAGCATTCATTGACCGGACTAATACATAGATGCAAACTTCAAAGGGTGGTTTCTCAACATAAAAGTCTGCTCTATCGGGTGATATATGATAGTTCGATTTTCCGCTGGACCCTTATTTTTTGTGATAAATTGAAAAATATGTATCTTCGATAGTGGAAGGTAACAATACATTTGTTTTAAATAACATTGTTAAATACGGTACTACGCAATTAAAGAGAATTTGGAAGCCACAATACAGGACCACAAGATATCATTATTATACTGCGGATCTTTATGCAAGATAAAAATTGTCTGCATCGATTGCAAGACATAGACACCAAACTGAATGTTATTTCTTCCCTTAACGATTTTAATAGAGGAGAAATCATACATTGACATCTTCAATTTTGAAAATTTTCCAACAATTTTGACTTTCATCTACTCAATTTTCCTATAAATGCATCAAGATCCGCAGTCTAATCATTATAGATTATATTTTGCAATAATTTGTATAGTTCCTGGCTAAACGGACATTCTACTATCGAATTCTAATGGAAATAGCCCACTGTGCGGTGCGCGGCGCCACGTACGAACCGAACGGCAAGGAATCATCTGGGCAACGGATACCGGCATTCAACACATTCGTATGCGTGTCGCAATCGAATCGATGTAATTGCTTATTAATCCTCTCCCTCTCGACATCGTTGACCGATAAACACCGGGAAAAAGTTAATCGCGCCGATACACGCGAGTGTTGCTCATTCCAATCGTTCCTCGCGTATCGATCCCTCTCATCGCGCTGCTCCGAGAATGTTTAATTGCACCGATGAAACGGAATCGAATCGAAGATACGCGTTGCCTCTCGACGAGACTCTGCAAGTTCGCACACATTCGCTGAAGTCCCGACGCGACGATTCGTTTATTATTCATTCCGTTTGCTTTTGACATTGAACCCGCCGATAGCTTGACGTGAACGGTAAATTTTATTAGACCTCAGACTGGAAGGACGGTACAAAAATAACGAATAACATTTTTCGATTGACGCTTCGTTTTCGAGAAAATCGTATCCCAGCATTCGTACGAAGTAGTATTGGTTGGTCACGACCAGACGCGTCAGACGATTCCTGTTCGACAGAATTAATTCGAGGGTTAACCACCAAGTACCTAGTTACCAATGATCGATATACATAGAAAATGCCTGGTGTCTCGGGGTTCGTGTCGTGGAAGGTGTTAAATCGTCCGAGACCGCAGGCGCCAGCACGGTGAATGATTCAGAAGAAAGTCTGGGGCGTCTCGGGGCCGGTAAATAATTAATATTTCGTTCGTCCACGGTCAAAGGAGTCGGAATAAATAACGACGACTGCACCGTCGTAACTCGGGTGGACGAGCACGGTGTTGCTCGCGATTATTATCAACATGTGTTCGCTACTGGCCTCGCAAACCGGCGCAGTGTTCCAGAACGATTTCCTTATTCGCGTGGGCCTGGCCGGCCGTTGTGTTTTTCTTTTCTTTTCTTTTCTTTTAGCGCAACAAGGACCCGTTACAATGTGCGTCCGTAAAATGTTATTCAAATGTTCGCGTGGCGGCAAGCCCGCGCGGATTAACAGAGCAGCCTCTAGGGTAAGATGATGCTACGGGGAGCGGATGTTTTCGCTCGAGTGCCCTGACCGCCATTGTACCAGCGGTTATGGCACGATAACAGTTTCCTACGGCGGTAACGATTCCAGTATCAACCTGACGGGACACGCGAGCATTATAAACGGTCTTGTTACCGCTCCGACGAAGCTTCGAAAAATTCGTTACCGGATCAACAGAATCCCGATGATAGCCACTCCATCTTCAGCGTCGCGGATTTCCACTCGTTACCGATGCAACACGCGGCTTCTAGCCCACAAGATATTCCGATTGTATAATTTAGTTGCTATTTAATAGCGTCGCACAACGGGCTCAGGGTCTCTTCGACCCAAATGTGGATGCAGCCTATCTATTTAGGTCACCGTTTCTCAATGAGGACCATGAGCGAGCAAGATCCCAGTTTCTGCTCGTTTTATTTTGCTTTCATTCCAATTTTTTCATAGAGATGCATATGTAATATATGTTGTTGAAAAATTATTCATCGAATTTTATGCTCCATTTCTTATCGAATCCTTCGTGCGATAGAAATTCTACTTTGCGTCTAAATGGCTCTGCGTGTGTCTCGGATCATTCACCAGCCAAGGATTCAACAACAAAACATATTT
The DNA here is from genome assembly GCF_051020765.1 of Lasioglossum baleicum. Taxonomy (NCBI): domain Eukaryota; kingdom Metazoa; phylum Arthropoda; class Insecta; order Hymenoptera; family Halictidae; genus Lasioglossum; species Lasioglossum baleicum. The sequence continues at coordinate 1,674,128 of NC_134937.1, forward strand.
TTCATTACAAAAATTACGTGCAAGATAAAAGAGTGACACAATTTATTAATGGTAAGTAGGTTTCATAAAATCCTTCATAAATCCTTGATTGTTAAAATATTATATTAAGTAGTCGATATTGTTAATATTTTGTAATATCACTGATAATTGCAGTCTTAGAAGCTGTACTAAAAGAAAAATAGTACGTGGAGATATTCGCTCAAGGTTTCATCCTCGCATGCAAATATAGGAGGGCAGGAATAAAGTGGAACTCCTTTCTCCAGTGTTAGCTGTTCGAGCAGGTTGAGACGGTCTTCGTTGAGATTCTACTAAAGCTTCAGTCTCATTGTTTTTTGGCAAGTTTTATAAGCTACAAACGCATAAAGATCCGGAGTCTGCTTATCAAGAATACGGTAGAATCTTGATCCCGGGGAGACGTAACTTAACAACTCGTAAAATCTGTTTGTGCGGCACAAAAACTTTCGCAGACTGCGATGTCTTTCTTTATAGAAATTCTCTGGAATCTTTTTATCTGAAGCGTGTTGACAATTCCGATAATCCGGTGATCATCATTTGCCTCGAACTGGCTGAGCCTAATTTTATTGTGAATTAATAAAATTCAAAATACTACAAAAACAATTCATAAAATGATTAAAAACAAGATTTAACTAAAACGCAATTTAGGAATTATATTGACATGTAACGTAAATCTTCAATATACATATTCTTTAATTCATAAACAAAGTACACTCACTCATTACATTCACTCAGTTCTATATTTTCTGACTAACAATCACTCAATAAGTCCCCGGTCTGACACATATATGGCAACATTGTTGACAGACCTACGTGATTTCCGGGTAGTACTAATCTTCAAACAGTACGTGTCAAAATTTCATGGCATTCTGACCGTTAGTTTAGAGGTTACAGTGGTTTTAGTGACCCCAGTTTTGTAATTTTCAAGACAATGGATAGAAAGGAATTTCGTGTGTTGATTAAACACTGTTTTTTGATGGGGAAAAATACTGTTGAAGCCAAACAGTGGCTTGATAAACATTATGGGGATTCTGCACCAGGGAAATCAACTATTATTGACTGGTATTCTGAATTTAAACGCGATCGTACAAGCACCGATGATGCTGAACGCTCTGGTCGCCCAAAATCGGCAGTTGTTCCGGAAAACATAAAAAATGTCCACAAAATAGTTTTGAAAGACCGTGAAATGAAGTTGCGTGAGATAGATTACAATTTTACATGAAAATTTGGGCATGCGCAAGTTGCTTTCGAAGTGGGTGCCGCGTTTGCTCACACCGGACCAGAAACAACAACGCGTCGACGATTCAGAGCGCTGTTTGGAGCTGTTCAAGCGAAATAAAAAGGATTTCTTGTGTCGGTATGTGACAATGGATGAAACATGGATCCACCACTACACGCCTGAATCAAAAAGATCGTCAGCTGAGTGGACAGCAGCCGGTGAAAGTCGTCCAAAGCGACCAAAAACTCAAAAGTCGGCTGGCAAGATTATGGCATCCGTATTTTGGGACGCGCATTGAATTTTGTTCATCGACTATCTTAAGAAAGGCAAAACTATCAATAGTGAATATTACATGGCATTATTGGATCGATTGAGTGCAGAAATCAAGAAAAAACGGCCCCACATGCAAAAGTAAAAAGTGCTGTTTCACCAGGAGAATGCCCCGTGTCACAGTCACAAGTCGATGAAAACTGGTTAAATTGGACGAATTACGCTTTCAATTGCTTCCCCATCCACCGTACTCTCCAAACTTGGCCCCCAGCGACTACTGGCTTTTTGCAGACATGAAAAAGATGCTCCAGGGAAAGATATTTTGCTCAAATGAAGAAGTGATTGCCGAAACTGAAGCTTATTTTGAAAGCAAAGACAAATCGTTTTACATAAAGGGCATCGAAAAGTTAGAGGAGCGTTGGAATGAATGCATCACTTTTGAAGGAGAGTATGTTGATGAATAAAGTGGAATTTCTAAAAAAAATTTGTTTTTCTTAGTTAGACCGGAGACTTTATGAGTGATGTGTGATGTTACAATTGGCTGCTTGCTGCTTGATCACAATTAAAATCCTGTTATTTGTTACGATATTTACACTGCGGAATTTATGCATTTATGACAAAAATGAGTAGGTACAATCTAAAATAGTGAAAAGAAGAGAATTCAGCAACATCGATGTATTACATATTCTCAAGTTATTAAAATTATTAAAGGAAGAAAGAACTTCGTACTTGGCTCCTGCCTCTTACAATGCACAGAATTTTTAGTCTGCATAAACAATGTACAGCAACAATATAAAATTGATCTGCAAATGTTTCAGATGTCTAGGATTGTAGAAAATAAATGTTCGATTCAGATCGCGTAGGTCGAATAGAGGCGGCGCGAATGCTCCAATTAATTTGATCGTCGATTATGCTAACATTCTCACTTTCAATGTCATTACGTAAAGGATATTGACTCGAGTTCCAGAGCGATAACGGGTTCTCGTTTAGACTTCCAGTTCAAGGTAGACTCGCGAGTTTCAAGATACGTCGAATGCGGGCGTCTATCTCACGGAGCCACGGTGCTTTGCTAACCCGCGAAGATTCTCAAAAACTGCTGGTATTGCTAAACTCGGATCGAGTCGTGATCCAATCTCGTAAGTTAGAACACTGTTCACGTACATTTTCACTGCGGTTGTGTAACACGGCACGGCGGAGCTGCGATTTGTTCTGCCTGTTCCATCCCTATCGTGCTCGAACTTCCTGCGAGAGAGTCCTCATCGATGTAATTTTGCACAAGTGTCTCGTACGGGAACAACGACGCCGTACGCGCGAATCGCCACCTTTTAGAAAATACGCTCCGCCGAATAACGAAACAGGAAAACAAAGAGAATCCTCTGATCTAATCGGTGAAGCTGTGTCCACACTGAAGCAACGTCGAGCAACTTTCCGTCGCCCTCCTCTTCTTCTTTTATTCGGCAACGAGAGGCGACAAAAATGTTGCTCAGTGTGTACGTAGGTTAACGTTTCCTCCAACAAAGAAATAGGAGGTCGATTTCTTCGAGAAGAATCGCCCCCTCCACTCTCCCAACATTCGCACCTGCGAGAATTCGCTTCGGTAATGTTTCTTTCTCCCATCAGTGAAAGTTTTTATGTCACGAAAGTGAAAATTGATGTCGTGTTCTTGAACCCAACGCTGCGGCACAGCGATTAACAAATTTCTACGTCGAAATGAACGTAATCAATCTTACTTTCGACATGAATAAAATGCTCCATAAAAAGTAAAAACTACCAATTTTAATTTGCGTAAAGAGTTGATGACGAGTAATAGAGAAGCTAGAGAAAGACTTTTCGAGCTCGATAAATTCGAGATATCGACGTCGATTCGATCACATACGAAACCGAGAATTAATTGGAGGCTATAAATGATAAATGAATGGAGAAAACGATTTAACCTTCGCCTAATCGATCGACCCTGGTCATACGCCGCTGTGCCCGTTCTGATCAAGGCGTAAAGCGTGGAAACGTCTATGAACTGCTCGAAGTTAAAAGATTAATATACATACACCATCGCTCAAAAGTATCCTGACACTTGCGAAATGTGTAATAGCAACGCATAAAAGTTACTTAACCCCTTGCCCTGTGTCAGACTCGTGTTGAAAATTTTGGACACAGTTTAATAAATATGTATGTTATTAGTAGACTGTGGATTTGATGCATTCATGACAAAAATGAGTATTTGTAATTTAATGTAATGGACATTTTTTAAATATTTAAAGACACCAATGTATTAGTTTCAGCTTAATAGGATAATTAAAAGAAGAATACAATTTTTATTTGGCTCCTGTGTCAGTGCAAACATTTTATATTTCGCATAAAGATCCGCGGTCTAGTTATTAATCTCCTTTAAACCGAGATGATATTCTATTTTGGTTTTGTTAATGTATAGTTATTGAAGAACATGTAGGCGTACACTAAATATCAATTCTCTTCTTTTTTAGGAAATCACGAACTATGAAGAAAGTTCTAATCATTGGAAACGTAAAATAAATCGTGGGAGAACTAGGTCAAGGAGTTAAGCATCTAAAATAGTGATTAAAATCGATCTTTATCACTTCCTCATGGAGCATCTAACGTTTTAAGTTAAAAACTACCTATGTGTGGAAACTTACCAATATTAGACTAATTATGTTTCTTCTATCGATCGTATTTGCTGTTAATAAATTTTTTAATGTTTTCGGCGCAACGGTTCGATCGTTTATTAACGATTAATAACGATTAATAAACGATCGAACCGTTGCGCCGAAAACATTTAAAAATTTATTATTAGACTAATTGTAAGATTAAATACGAGATTCGTCGACGTATTCACCGCGATTAGATATTACAGCTTGCACTAATCGCGGCAATCTTTGATTCGTATCGAAAAATTCCTTGAATTCGCTCTGCACCTTGGAAATGAAACAAAGTGAAACTTGAAATCCTTTCAAGCACCGAGACCGTTCCACTAGATTTTGTATTTGTGGATAAAAACTATATTATTGCATTTTCATTACATAATTTGTACATAAAAATTATATATAATTCTATTGTGCTATGATATCACAATATACATAATAATAGTAATTACAAGAGAAAAATCTTTTTTGTTCTAAATATTTTTCCTACCAACTTAAACTTTTACTCTTGAGAATGATCCACATCGGGATCGAAACGTTGAGTTTTTGAATTAATTTGCAAAATTGCTTGTGTTTATATCACTGATCGAACCTGTGCGCCGATACCATCACACATTTGTTATCAAAACTACGATCGAAAAACATATTGAATTTACAACTTAAACTACGTTCTGTAGAGAAAAAGGAAATGTCCGGATACTTTGGAACTCGGAAAAAATGACAAAGGAAGACGAAACGAGTCCTCGTGGACATAGTTGTCCGCGGAGTTGTTAGAGTTCAGAGAAGGAATAAGGTGTCGGAGCTTGCTGATCGACTTAATGCTTTAATTAAGGGCGGACTTACCGGAAATTTGATATGTCCTCCAACCGTAGGCGACGTTCAGCTCCTTCTTGCCGTGCAGGAGTCCAAAGTGAACCCTGCCGGCGCTGTCCTGCGGATTCGGTGTCCTGAGGGGTCGCGCCTCGACCCAATGTTGCGTTACGAGGGCAGCGCAGACGAGTCCTCCGCCGAGCAACGACAGGAAGAAGGTGGCGAAGATTGTGCCTCTGCGGAACATGGACGTCATTCTTGGGTCACGCGATGTCGGCCCAACCTTCGGATAGTTCGCGATCACTAGAGAGAGAGAAGAGAAAGATGATCGTACCGGATACCTTCGAGCTCCGCATTCCTTTCGTTCGGAGAATATATATCTTTTGCGATCAAGCGTGTATTTCCCAAGAGGGAACCCGTTTGTCTCACACATGTTTCTTTAGTTATTCAGCGAGCTATGCGCTACTCTCCAGCGGAAATACATTTCAAAATAATATGACAATGTTGGCTATAGGATTCTGGGCCACAGCACCCTCAAGGTTTTCTTTGGAAAGGATCAATGTTGGAAATACACTAGATATCTTTCAGCCTCCAAAGACTGTCGAACGTGGTTAGAGGATCCTGGACCACAGGATCTTTCGATTTTTTCGACTTTCTGTAGGAAAGATCACTGTTGGAAATACTAGATTGCTAAAGACTGTTGAACTCTAAACACTCTGAGCTCAGGGTCTCCAAAAGGACTAGGCTAACAGGTACCTATGAAACTCTTGGACCCTGGGGATCGCAAAGTACTAGAGACCTCTGGGACTGTGCAGCATATTAGAGGAGTTCGAGAACTCTGGGATCCCTGAAATCTTAATGGTAATTGGAATCCTACAGGTTCTAAATCGTCGAGACCGCCTCGACTTTACACCCTCGGGACTCCACGTCACCCAAATCCTCCGGGACTCCGAAATACGGACGTTAAAACCCTGAATCCTGGCGATTCCTGCGGAATCGATTAACCTTACATGACTAAGCTATGACGCGTCGAAACTACGACGTCAAATAACACGAATGCGATTCAATCCCTTCTATTTAACAACAAAAATATATGTATAATAGGTTGTTACGAAGGTATCCGATGAATGTTAACGTCCGTAATAAATTACATTCTATAAAATCCTACAGTTCGTTTACCTTACAAAGGTACAAACTGAATCTATTAATTGGAAAATTTCTAAGACCATTTGCCATGATACTTATCCAGAGTTAAATAATAGTTGTTTACCGATGGAGTTTGCGTGAAGCGTGAAGTATCATTTTGTCTGACCGGAGCGCGAACCGATAGCTATTAAAGGGATCGGAATTGTTCGGCATACGTGTAGAAATGTTGTTACACTTCTGTTTGCCTCGCAACATGCGCGCTCGTTACAGCTCCCAAGAATCCCGTTTCTTTTCGCGTTAAAGTTAAAACACGCGACCCGGTCGATGCATGCACACGCGTTATCTAAACGATCGATGTTTTTCTTCGTCAAGCCTTCGAAATGACACCTCATATTTGGAGAATGTTCCTTTCTCCAGATGTGGTTTCTCTTTTCAGCAATCCGGTGGGCACGTTGTGCACGCGGTTCGCTTCTATACACGGGGAACAGGACGCTCTCCGGCGTAGGCATCGGTAGTCTACTTGACGACAGCAACTATTTAAATTATGCCACAGAAACTATGCCGCTTTCGCAACAATTATCCGGTCTGCTAGAAAAATCCACGGGCGTGAAAGCGCCTCGAAAGCGAACTGCTCGACATTTCGACAATCGTTTTCCTTTGTATTTTCCAAATCCCCTTTTTCCTAATCTAAAAATCAACGACCGTGGCGCTGAATTGCTTCCATTGTTCCGACCACACAGACTTTCGTTCGGTAAATATTGATTTTCTCAAGCTCCACATATGTAAATACGTATAATAAAAATGTTAACAATGCGATTTTACGAAGCTGAAAATTTTCAAAATGTATTCAGCGTGAAGCGTTTCTATGAAGCTTAATATTTTATGTAATCTTGTAGTTCAACAATTGACCCACTATTATATAAAATGCTTTCTTCAAATATAATTTTCTTTCATCAGTCTTCGTGTAAACGTGCCTTATTTCAGCCCTTACCCAATAGTCACACTTTTAATGAGCACAATCAATTTATTCCTTACTTCCGATACCTCCATGTGCTCGTAAAAAAATGGAGAAAATACCATATTACTAATAACGAGGCTTATGATGGGCGACTACTGTGAGATATAAAGAATTTCATAGGAATGGCCGGTGTATGCACCCTGAATCATTCGCGATAAAGGATGGAAATGAAGGAATGTAGGGAATAAAAAGATGAAATAGCTGATCACATACCTTGCCCCTGGCTCTCGACGAAGTGCACCTGGCTGAGACTCCTCGAGAACTCGCCCTGCTTGACCTTCTGCGAGAAGTCGGCGTTGCCGAGCCTCTTGGAGAACTTGACGCGGCAGTTGCTGCTGCGAGGAGGTTTGCCCGGCCTCAGCAACGACGACGGCCTGGGTCTCCTCGCGAACGTGTACGGGATAGTATAGGGCTGGGCTACGTAAAAGTAAATCGGCCGGTAGTCCTCATGGAGATGATGTTGGACGAACCCGCCGTTCGCCGGATAGCTGCTGTACACGCTCGGCGCCCCGTTGCTGTACGCGTACGAGCCCGTATAGTGGACACCGTAGTGGTTCGCCGTTTTTCGTGACTTGCTTTCCACCGTTTTGAAAGATAAAAAGAGAGGACTCGTTCCTCCCGACAGCTTGTTTTCACTCAAACGAACGTCTCCCACCTCGCGACGACGCGCGTCCTCTCTTCCTCCGAATCCTCGGATCGACTTGCTCCGATTTTATCGGGGATCGTTTTCCGATCGCGGAACTTTCCGAGTTTCGGGCACGTGTGTGTCTGTTTGTAAAATTGTTAAACTTTCGACTCCACGCGAATCCGTTCGATTGACAAGTATCTCTCGATTGTGTGAACGCGTGCGCCGGTACGCTATATCCCCCGATTCTCGAGTAGAATTCAATTTTCCGACGAGCTCTCAAATTCTTCGGTCGACTTTGAGCTTCCGTAACACCGGATTACCGCCGATTAACATAATCTATGCGCCCTGTTCCCGACAAAGTGACGTAACGGATGTGCGAACGGTCCACCGGTTCTTTCTGAAAATTTAAGCTCTACTTCCCATTAGCTATGCGCGCTCGTCGGGCCAACGTCGACGATTTACCGCGGCGAGTTTCCTTTCACCGATCTTTTTCGCGAAAATACGCAAAAACTCCGCACCGATGATTTACCGGGTTTCTTGCACGCGATCCTTTCGGGAATCAATTCTCTCTGCGAGATTATTAATCGAAACAGTTGCTCCGATATGATCGAGGGCTTGCTCGCTGCCCCGCGTGTGCCGGCGAACAAAGACGATCGTATCGTTTTCTGCACAGTGTTTATTTATCCCCGTCACCGAATCGTTCATCCGTCGATTTCCGGCTTCAAAGAGAATGAACGTGTGTACTGTGTACGTACGCGCGCGAGTTTCTCTCGGACAAGAGAAAAGTCCCCTTTCCCGCGGCACCAACGTCTAATGGTTAATTAGTCGTGGCTCGCGCACGTGTCGAAAAGTTTTCCAGGCTTTCTCGAGAACGCCGGCCTTAGCTTAGCTCGAGAGACAACGTATTTTGCATGTAGGAGAGCGAGGCGACAGTAGCGCGCCGCTCGTTCCCTCAGCGTTTCTTTCGCGCTGTTTTGAATGAGAAAGGCGATCCTTTAGGGCGCAAGCTTTCCACTGTTTTTTTCATGAATATTCTTAACGCCACCGCCTCCTCCACCTCCTCTACGTCATGCCAGGATACGTCCTCCTCGATCTCTTCGTTCCCCTTCGTTTTTCTTCCGTTTAATTACCGGTATCTCGGGGGCCGGCTGCTGTTCAACTGCTCGCGATAAAAGGGGGCTCCTCTCTTTTATCGAATGAAAATTTGAATACAGCGCGTCGTGCTCCACCCCCCGGCGGCGCGTAATAGACGCGGCCAATTAAACCGCGTTTAGCCGTAACGAAATTTCTATATACCGCGATCGCGATTACGATCCTTTCGGAAGCTAATTCGAGTGGGCAACCGTGTTCCAGCGGGTGAGGGACAAGTATATTGGCTCAGCGGAGCTGAAAAGGGGGCCAGGACTGCCAGTAAATGGGAGAGGGAGCACTGGTCGCCCTCTTCGTTCTTCGATTTGTAATAAACTGCAGAATCTGCGGCTAGCGAACAGCACACGTACGCGCCGGAAATTGTGTCACGACATGTATCCTCCTCCTCCTCCTCCTCCTCCTCCTCCTCCACCGCTGTCTCTTTTTCCTCCGCCACGACCACCTTCTCCTTCTCGTCCTTCGCCTCTTCCTCTTCCTCTTCCTTTTCTTCCGTCTCTGTCTTCGTCACGACACCGGTCTCCCTCAACCGGGCGTCGCTGGAAGTTATTGTGTCGGACGTCCCGAGATTTTGTATCTACGATGCTTCGGGATTCTCCTCGAGTACCGCTCGGAGTCCAGATTTCGCGGTAGCGGCGTCGCAGCGTACTCTTTTCGTCCTCTCGCCGTTTCACGTTTTGTCAACTGTGAACAATGCGGCGCACGTAAGTCGCGCGGCCCTCGAAAATGAGATCTAAGGACAATAGGAGCGCGACCGATACGCCCGGGAAAAAGGCGCGGAATCGGTCTTCGGTTTCTCACGTTTTCGGGACGCGTCGCTCGGAAATTGGCAACGCCGCGGATTTTCAGTTTGATACGTCCGGTCGTATCGTTGACAAATAATGACTGCAAGTCATCACACATAAGGGAAACAATCTAAAGCTAATTATAGCAAGCACTTAGCTATGCAGGTATAAAATTTTTGATTTTGGACGTGTGCTGAAGGGACAACGTGTACACGGAATCCGTGATAGTGTATTCGCAAATTAAGTAAATCTTTAATACACCCGTGATTATGAATTTTCCTGTCTGTGTATACGAATATCCGGGTATTTTGTACATCCGTTCGGCACGTTCGAGTCCGGGTTACATATAGCAACGGCAACTAATGCGTTTGTGTTCTCCGATCAGATCTTTTTCGATTGCCGATGCTAGAAGTAAGACCCAAGCGAGACATCAATAAATTCACGCTGAAAGGTCGATTTATACTATCCGCGCAGACAAGGAACAGTTCCGTTCAGTGGCGAGCAAACATTCTTTAATGTATCCGAATATGGGAGGTTATACCATTCGATCGTACCAGCACAGACACGTATCGGAACCTAAACAAAAAAAGTACTATTATAAAATACACACTCGTGTATCTAGGCGCACGGTAGTGCACCAGCCAAGTTCTCGCACTACCTCCTTTTACACGAAACAACTTAGCCGTTTTTTAGAGGCTTATAACTCGCCACTGGAGGCAGATGGAGAGATGTAATTTCGTACACTTGTTAAATGCTATCATGTCTCAATATTGACAAAACATTAATCTTCCAACATTAGTAGGTTCCGAAATATAGGACCTCAAAAATTGCTAAATTTGTCACTGTCTGACTTACAGATCATCAAAACCTTTTGGGTACTTCCCATTGACCTACAAGTATGAAATTTGGTACATAGGTCCACCATAACAAACACTCAAAGGAATAATTTTCAAAGTTTGAAATTTTACACCTTAAAGGGGTTGTATTGAAAGAAAACATTACGAAATAGGTGAGTAGGATAGAACATAGCAGCATAACATTATAGGTACATAAGTATACTAGTCCAGTCAACGAAAAGTTATAGAGGGAAATGAAAGGAACACAATTTTTAACTTTGGGTCTTTGTTTGGACTAGTGAGAAGGTAAACATACTAAAAGTGCCCACTCCTAGAAGGTGAGCGGGGTGCAGGGGGAGGGCACGTAGAAGGTCCCTTTTTTCGGTTTTCCGCGTATATCTCGGGAACTATGCGTCCTAGCGATAAGACCATTCCATACAAAATTAAAGCTGACAAAATGTGCCACAAGATTGATCGAATTCAGTTATTCGCTATCCCGCATAGTTTCCGAGATATCCGCGCTCAAAGTTCACTACTTGTGCTGAAGCTAGTCAAGTAAGGTAAAAAACGTGAGGCAAAAATTTGTTTTTCACAATCAGTGAACTATTGGTCGTATTTTGTTTGATCCCACAACTTTTTACGGCCATAGGAACTTGGCTCCTGTTTACAGGATGTTTTTGTTGGGTTCAATATTACACGAATTAACACATTACCGACCGGTGATTATTGCATAATTTTGAAAAATCTATGGTGCATGGCTGAACACTTTTTGCTGGAATGTTCAATAGCAATAGCCATTTTCATTGTGAACTAACAAGTCACCCTCAATAAAGTCATCTAATAGTTTCATTCAAGATTGCAATGTAGAAGAAAATTTCTCTGCTTTCTTTCGGTACAGCACAATTATTGAAAATCCTATTAATAGGTGTGCGGTAGGTAAAATGTTAAGATACCGATCGATTAATTACACTGCAGTGTAGTGTAGAATACTGTAGAATAATAATAAAAAATATAAAGTGTGGAACGATAAAAAACTAATTTTTTAACATATTGTTTTAGCATAACTTCGTGCAATTGACCCCTCAATTATTCCCCGATAATTAGAGAGTATCGAAGAGCCTCGGTCGAATCCCGGAGATCGGGAACCCCACGTTTTCGTTGAAAGAGCCACCGGAGTTGAAGAGGCGGCTTTGCCAACGCGTCCCTCTGTATTACGAGATTTCTAAAGATCGTTCTCTCCCTCTCCCTCTCCCCCCCCCCCTCTTCTCTCTCACAAAAGTGCACAAGCAAAAATAACAGATTTCTCGAAGAACGCGGCGCATATAAATAAAGCCGCTGCGGAGCTCGGCTCGGAAGATGAAGATATTTCGCGACAAAGGGAACAGTCTCGTTTAATGACGCTTAACAGCGATGAAGAAGAAAGGAATTTACCGTGAATTATTCAACGTTAATGAATAATACATTCGAACAATTATTCATTCTTTTGGTAAACGTGTTTTTTACGGTAACAAAAGCGAGATCGCGCCTTTCTACTCCGTTCCGCGGCCTCATCCAGCGTTCTGTACACGTCGGTGACAACCGCATTTAAAGTATAATGTTTTCGCTAAAATTGCGGACTACTTATCGGCGCACTTAATTTACTTTCAGAAACGAACGGCGCACAGTGGTGTATTTATACGAAAAAGCTGGCCAAAAGTCGATTTAAAAAATTTTGCGCAAGCTGTACAAATTTTGTTGTTCGAGATAGTTGAGATCGAGAATGTCTGAGGAACAATGTATCAGCATTCTTTTTTAATTTAAAAATTCATGCAGCAGCATATTTCTTCGAGAGTTAAGAGATTTTATAGCAGAATTTTCGCTCTTAACCATTCTCTGAAACATCGTTCGCTTATTACTACTGATTATCAGGTGTTTTAGGGAAGTCGTGTAAATGTTTTCGTTGTAGAAATATTTCTGCTGGGTATGTACAGCATTTTCGAACAGCTTGTAGTTTTTCATTATCTAAATTAGTATAGTTACTAATATTTGAAAATAACCAATAATTTGGAAACATTATTTTCACCTATAATACTTCGTTAACGGTTTTGTTATTCTCCCGGATGAGCCCCGATGTTTTTCCTCGTCTCGTTACATTTGGGAAAGGTTTGTGATCACAGTGCAAAAAGAATTGATTCCGGATTCGTCCGGTTTGAAATTTTATAGCTGATTTAAGTAAAAATGATACTCCAGAGATGCTGCGTCCTATTGTGTCTGCGCGGCCCACAGTGGAGTATGTATTTGGCCGGAAAATTACAATAAAATAATATAAACAAAAATATATTTATACAATATAAATTTGTTTGCGAAGTTTTCATCTTACGCATTTTTTTGATTTGCAGAATATAATGGCATTATCTCATTCGCAAGTTCTTTTAACCTAATATATATAATAAATAAAGCAATTTTGTTTAAAAAAATTTTTGAAACAAAAGTTAAACAGTGTTCAGACATCTACACGCTGCGATACATAAAATTTCGACAATATGTTTTTTACGACAAATAATCAAGATCATTTTGATTTTTTAAATGTTAAAATGTATTTTTTATATTATGACCTTGAGACCATAAATAACGTTGGAATAGTTTTGGCCAGCTTTCCGCGCCAAATACTCCACTGTGCGGCGGTGTGTTCCAAGAATGCGAATTTGTAAAACGTTTAGAGTACGTGCGATACAAATTTAATAATATATTGTACTTTAAAACACTTGCTTTAATTCCGGAATAAAGTGTCCTATGCAAATGGGAATTTGCATCTCCCCAGTTTAATTGTAAATTACCATCCCACGCTAACTTTGTGAAAATATATGAGACATCAGTTTCACGAAGACGTTATCCCTGTTGATGGTTCGAATACTCAGAAAGCATCAGCTGCATCTTTTAATATTGAAATGAGATTTCAGCTAATCCTTCAAGGGTGAATAAATTATTAAATACGCGCTCTTTCCTTGGGAAAGTGGAAAGTACTAATGCCAATGTTAATCAATCCTCTTATTTCTCCCCTCCCGGAGGTATTCGTCAATGTTTCCGAAATGAGCTCGCGTTGGTATTCATGAATAACGCGGTCGAGTAGCATTCTTGACGTAACTGGAACGGCAATTGCACCGCCGTAATATATTGCATTCACGCGTCCGCGTGTTACGCGGCCGCCGAGCTTTTTATAAATCGTTTAAATTATTCCTCGGTTACCGTCCATTTCCATTTCCCCGTGGGATTACATCGGCCGGAAAGCGATTTCTACCAAAGGAGCCCATGCACGTTGCGATTTATACGGCGAGTTCTTGCAGAGGATCACATCCCTCTCCATCGCCCTGGAACCAGATCAGGGGAGGGAATACGAATTTGTATGAATTCTCCGGTACTCTGGCGGTCACGTGACATCGTGACACATGCACGGCGGAAACGAAACGCGTCACGTGACCGATAGCGTTGTAGAAGAGGAAAGTAGAGTGGGGACACAAGTCTCAATCTGGCGACTTTTCCTGGAACTGATAATCCGATCAACAACGAACCTAATTCTGTAATTAAAACTCTGAAATTCTCTGCGCGAAACAACAGGAAATTTATTATTTACAATGTACCGATTAACCATTAAGTGTTAACATAGTGTTTACTCAGATTACAAAGCATCATATTGGCAACTAAGTTCAAAACAAAGTCATTTATGCAGGGTGTCCCGAATTTAAATGGCAAAACTTCAGGAGCGTGTAGGGGACCGAAAAACTAAGACAAACAGTCTTTTAGAGATTTGCTCGTTTTTGCTTCGTTTTTGGAGAAAACCGCAAAAAAAGAAACAAAACAAGTTTTCATTTTTGTACTTATTTATTTACATTTTATTTACGTTATCATCTACTTAATGTAGATATTGTTCAAAATGTTTCCCTCTTGCTAATGATATTTGGTGCACTGCACCAGAACAATGTTTAGCTGCAATTTATCAAGTCAGTGCTAGATGTAATGCTTGCATTGCTGCAAGAGGGCAACATTTTGAACAATATCTACATTAAATAGATGATAACGTAAATAAAATGTAAATAAATAAGTACAAGAATGAAAACTTGTTTTGTTTTTTCTTTTGCGATTCTCTCCAAAACGAAGCAAAAACGAGCAAATCTCTAAAAGATTGTTTGTCTTAGTTTTTCGGTCCCCTACACGCTCCTGAAGTTTTGCCATTTAAATTCGGGACACCCTGTATACATATATTTTTTAAGCACGAGTATTTTATATCAAATTAATCGAGAAATTCATACGAAAAATATACAGTTCAAAAGGAATGGTCACTGAATGAGGTTACAATGATACAATAAAAGAATTACGAAACAAAAGTTCGCGAATTTAGTTGCCAACCCAATATGTACCAGGATCTCTCTAAAATTTTGAATAAATTATCTCTGATACTTTTAAATATATCATTTAGAGAATAATCGAAAAGTTCTAAAGAAGTTAAAGAAATATTTGTAATTGTGTCTGGGTCGAGACAGACCCCAGTACACCAGTTAAGGGTTGATTCGTTTGACTCGTTGCAGATCAATTTCTGCTACGTCTCCCGGCTGTGAAAATGTAATTCCTGACTCGGGAGTGTTTCCTTGCAGCCTGAGATACGTGTAAATGTTAGCAGCTAGTGATGTCGAAAGAATTAACCACTTCACTGCACTCTGTGCTTCCAGAGGCTTTCCGAGGCTTTCAGACTCTTTTGTCTCGCAGAAAGGGTGGTTCCAGTCTTGGATTATTTTAATTTCTTTAAAATAGCGACAGGTTTTAGCAGTTCGAAATCAACACTCGTAAAAACTGTACAATTGAAAAAGATAAAGAGCAAGATTTATTATAGAACTAACTGGACTGCGATGTTTCATGCAAATTCCTTGGCTTCGTATACTATTTTGTAAAAATCAAGGCAAGGGAAACATTAATTCCACCGACTGCAAAGCCCTTGTGACGAGAATAAAGTGGAAATCTGATTATAACAATATTTTTTTGCAGTTGGAGATAAATGCAAAAATAGTTGCGATCCTTTCAATTTCTCGTATCTTGCAGAATCTAATTCGAGCTGTATAAAAATTAATCTTCTTTTATTATTTGTTAAATGTTGCTTTCCTGAAACTAATCGCACATCTTTTTCGCGATTGAATCGAACATAGCCGAAAAAGGCAGAGACAGCACCGAATTCTGGAAATGTTCCAAGTAATAGCTAAATCATTTCCCGTATTAAAAAAGGGGGAAGACATTTTCCCGAAAGTTGTAAAGCCTCTATATTGTAGTATGACAAGTAGTTCCGCGACCGTGCACGTTCCATTTCGTCGTAAATTCAACCTGCAGACCTAACGCAAACCTACAGTACAACAGATTTTATGACAGAGACGTACTGCGGTGAAACACGATCGTGTCACACAACAAGCCCACACACGTTGCGATGATCGTTCAAACAGTCGTATCATGGCTGTACAACTCGTCGTACGATAAATCGTAACGCGTGCCGACCCCTTAACAAGCGGCGAAAAAATTCGGTCAGCCGCACGGAGCTCACCGAAAAACTGTTGACGAGTAACCGACGCGTAGTGGTCGATACCGCGAAGCTGGATTTACGGAAAAGTAAATCCAGCCATGTTTGTCATTTGCTTTATGGTCGTCCGCAAACAATTAAACACTCGTATACCAAAATTTCATATTAACTCTTGATCCTGCGCAAAATTCATTCGAAGTGGTGCTCTCTCTCTCTTTCTGTCTGCCACTTTTGCTAATTTTGTGTTTGTATTATACACGGTGAATCCAAAAAGTATATCAACATCCCCGATTCGCGAGAAACTGTCAATGTCGATAATTTTGTTAAAAACAGATAGTACAATAATAACAAATTTGGACTCGTCGTTTACGGGTCACTTTTTTAGTCGAAAATACTACAAATTACATCATAAGTAAAAGCATTGAAAAATTCTTTTTCTGAAGGAATCTATTACAGATTTGAAGATAAGATCTTCCACTTTACAATGACTGCTTAAAACCAGGGACCATAACTGTTATAACCAAAAAGAAAAAAAGTCATGGAATAACAAGTATTTTAACGACTAAAATCGTGTTGGTTACAAAATTTTTTCTCTTGTTGGTAAATATTATCATTGAGAGAAATTCATTTCGATCACTTATAACTAGACTGCGGATCTTTATGCAAAATAAAAATTTTTTAAATCTACCCCAATGATGTGCCAGAACCTCTCGTGGTCCTTCAACATGTTCACCCTTCACAATCTTGCTTATTTTTAATAATACATTAAAGTGTACATTTCGTTTTAATACAGATTCCGTTTTATGTGTAACCTTTTCTCCATAATCACCGAGTATAATTTTTAAATTTTCTATAACTGTAGTTACCAAATCTATAGATTCCGTTAGAGGTAATCCTATTGTTTCAAATTTCTTCATGGTCTCAGGTAACATTTGGAAATGGCTCTGAATAAATGTTAAATTTTGTTGTAAACACTTACATCGTAATGCTTCTTTCGCCGATTTAATTGACCAAGCCTCCTTTTCATCGAACGATTCTATTATGACGTCTTTTATTCCTTCTAAATGCGTTGCATAAAAAAACGCTGCTTCCAACCAGGTTCCCCATCTCGTTATTACAGATTCTGATGGCAATGGCATATTTTGTAATTTATTTTTATAAATATCGACGCGTAGTGGAGCTTTTAAAAATAATTTTTTAACAGTAGATATTAATTTATTAACAGAAGGGACATCTTGTAGGGGCACATCTATCTTATTTATTCTGGCGTAGCATTAAATAGTCGAATATTTATGCAAAATTTATGCATTTATAGCAAAATTTATGCAAGAAATATATGTACACTTATGCAAAACATATGCAATATGCAAAATAAAATGTATATTTTTAAAATCCTCTATTGACAAAACAAATTTCTGTTTAGGTCCCAGTTTTTTTTATCTATTTTCGATAAAAATATGCATTTGCATAAACATCCGCAGTCTAGTCATGAGTGATCGAAATTAACTTCTTTCATCTGTAACTGCTTTGAGCAATCGATACCGTTTTTCTTCATCGATAACAGTTATCGAGGAGGATCCATTTTTTGGACACTAATAACTGTTATTTGTAACCAAAAAGTATAAAAATCGATATTTCTTAATCATTTTGTTCTTCCAATTTTTTTCTTTATATCTTGTGTACAATTTAAGAAAATTTCAATAATAATCAACTTTTTATTAATGATTTTTATCGTAGAAAATGTTAGAATGACTGTTATACAATTTGGTCCCTGCTTAAAACTTAATATAGGTACGAGTCTTTTGGCTGTTTTATATTTATTATTAATTTGTATTTACTTTTTTCAGGATCAATTCCTGGATACCTTCGTGCATGTAATTGAACAGGTACCGAATGAAATGACTACAAGTTGAGTATACATATTGTGTAGTTGGATTGCGAAAGGAAAGCACTTTTTTACTGTTCGATTCGTTCTGGTGGAAGGGTTGACCTTTCCGGGGGAACCTTGATACGGGAAAATTCGGTAACTGAATTTCGTTCACCCAGATTCGCAAAATCGATCGCTTTACGACAGACAGCGCCTAGCCAACCGAAACAACGTTGTTTCGTCGCGAAATGGTTCAGCGAGTTACGCGATGATGGAAAGCAACCGGTCACGACGATCGTCGCATCGATTTTCGTAATCGAAACCTTGGCGGCGCGGCGTGGTGCGGTGCGGCGTCGCATTAATACCAGTTATGTTAATGGCGATTGATAACGGTCGCCAAAAGGATTTATCTCGGAACGGTGTAATACGTGATACGGACTCGGATGAATTAATTGCCGGCGTAGCCGTTTCCCTTTTCATTCATAGGAAAAAAAGAGGAAAGGACGTCTACTTCGGAACGAGTCACCGGAGAAACTAGAAATAGTCGATTCGTGTAATGCATAATATACTTATCTCGATTAGTGTATCCTTGATTGCGTGTCGGTAATCGTAAAGTTATCGAGTTTCTCCGCGAGGAAATGCCAGGTGACGTATACGAAAACACTATTCGTTATGCAATCGTGTATCTTTCTTAAATTTTAAAAGTTTAGTCACAAGCTGAACAACTTTGAAACGTCTGAGGAATGTTAGTTAAACAAATTCAGAGAATTCAAGTGATATAGAAAGTATGCAGCTCATTCCAAAAGGCGGCGATTTCAGACTGTAATCGACTTACTAGAATAGATGGGGGAAATTAAATTACATACGGTCCAAGAAATTCAAATTTGCCTACACGTCACCGAGGAGGACAAATTAGCTCGAAGCAATCAGTAGGATCTCTTGATCTAAATTGAACTAATCTAGGCTTCTCATAAGATTCGAATTGGTCCAATCTTGGGCCAAATCATTGTAATCGGATCAAGCCAGGTTCGCGAGAGACTTAAAATAGACACAGCCTGATGATCTTAAGACGTATGAACTTGTTAAATCGAAATACTATGCTTTCTGAAGCTAAATTTAAGATTTAACAAGTTGAACTCAAGAGTCTCTTCGTTCTTACACAATTTTTTATGTACCACGATACAGTTAATGCTTGATCATTTTTAAGCTAACATTATTTTGTGCTCTCTTTTTCATACTTTTACAGATTTACGTACGCTTTACATACACCGCGGACTCTCTTAAACTCTATTTAATAGCAAATGCAATTTTTTAGACAAACAAATGCCATCATAGCGAGTATACTCGACAGAAGGATTTAACAGATTAACATGGATCGAAACAGGGTGTTTACTGCAGAACTGTGAAACTTACTATTTCAAGAAATGAACTTGATGCGGATAGGTTAGTAAAGTGCTGTAATTACGAAGCAGAATCCACGCTGGGTACTTTTTTCAGAGGCGGCGCGCGAGATCATGGGCAGAGCATCATAGAAAAACGAAACCGAGCGAGACGAATGGACGGAAGGGTAAAGAGCGAGGAAGCATGAGAACGGGGAACAGAACGATAAGAGAAAACAGTGGAAGGTAAGAGCAAGGAGCAGACAGGAATGTGCGTAACCGTGGGGGAAACGGGATGACGAGGTCGAGCGAATGCCGTTATACCGTGTCACGATGCGACTGTGCACATAACCGATGTTCGCGAGAAGCGTGGTCGAATCCCAGCAGAGAAAGAGCGAGCGAACGGATGCCAGAAAAATGGAGAAACAGGGCCGCGGATTGACAAAGAGAGAGTCGTCGCTGATCCAAATCTGCCTGCTCATCGCGGTTCTTGCATGGGACGGAACGTATCCGAGGGTAATTCTATTGTCACGTTGCCCGCGTGCCCTCCATCAAAGCGAGGATCGTTCGCTTTGATCGTACCGCTCGAAACAAAGCGCGAACAGACAAAAAAACTGCAATTTCTAAAAAAGCATTATGCTCGGAGTTCCGCGCGATTTTCATCTGCACGGCTGCAGCTTTTTGACGGCCGTGTTAATCGCAGTGACAAGACGAGCGGATTTTCGAGGGAAGTGAACGGGATAACTCGATCTCTCGCGACCAGCTCGCGCGTGCTTGCGAAATAACTGGAGCAGGGGCGAAAGTGCGGAGGATGCGATTTTTGAGAAAAAAAGGACACCGGTGCTCGTCAGCTGTGAACTGCGTTCGACCTTTCGCCCTGAAAATAGGACTGTCAAAGATACGCAACGCACCGACCCTGTTTCGGCATACTTCGGAGTTAAAAAGTCAGCGCGTTCGCTGTCCAGAGTAGTCCAGACTCCAGACTCCAGACGCGTAAACTTGCAGCCACAGAGGGACAATGAGTGTTTTGTGGCCGAGAAAAATTGTGTCCTTTTAGAGGCTCCATAATGCTTCCACTGTTCCCAAAATAGCTTCTAGGTTAATTGCACGTATGCACAGTATGCGTACTGGTGTATTCAGTTACCTGGATCCAATTTAATGTACTCGATACAATAAACTAAAAATTTACGGAATTCCTTCTAGCGGACGGAATGCGAATGCTATAGAAAAAGTTCAAGCACCGTGGAAAAGTATTCAACGGCTGTAAAATAAACGAACACTTTCCAAGATATCATGCGTTTTCCTTACACCGTACTCTGCAGTAGAGCCAAGGATATTACATTCTTATATTACTTCACCGTTAATTAAAGATTTTCTACGTTCAACGCGTAAATAATGTTTATAGCAGGTGCTTAGATTATACGATCTTTGTAATTCCCGTAATTCTCAAGGTAGCTCAGGAATTCTTCCGCATAATTTCTCGAAAAATATGCTTCGAGTCATAACGCTACTACCTCGAATACTTTTAAACGTGACTAGTATTATAGCTGCGTGTGACCCTGCGTTCACGGTGGATGGATACCATAAATGAGGTAACAGTGGTATGCTAGGCTGTTACCTCCTATCAGAAATTTCGATTTGAAGCTCTTGCTGTTGTGTCAACAAATTTCGAAGAAATAAGAAGATACACCAAAACCTTCACCAGGGTATTTACAAGGTTCCCTTAGCTCTAACTTAATGAACACTGTAGAAAGTTCCAACCATTTCTATGGGAAAAAAGATAGAAAGTGACCAGTTCATGTTTCTCAATGATCAACAGTAGATACTTTAGATGCCTCGTTGTGAATCTCAAGTTGATCCCAAGGAAGTAGATTAGAAAATACCAGGGACTAACTGTGTGGTAGCCATAAAATCATTAAAGATACATATATGTATTTCAAAAGATCTAAAGAATGTCCCAGAATGACTAGGAATGACCCACAATTTCAGAGGTTCTATGTAAGTTCCGATTGCCTGGAAGCCAATTAAAATTGCTATCTTCTAAATCCAGTGAGACGATCACGGTTGGCCTGAACGAAGTAGGTTCACAGATATGTAAAAGAGAAATGATGCGCAAAAGGGGATTGAACCGGATCCAGCGACGGGTGCCACGAAATGGTCAAAGATCTTTCCCAAGCAGATCTTCAATATAATCTTGGACCGACTCGTTGGAGGGATCGTGGTCCTCTTTCGATCGGAGAATTTCTCCTCTCGCCGAGGTTGTTCGAGGTCTTACGTGTGACTGTGAGGTAACGCGATGCCATCTCGCGCACGATATCTCGGCGATTTTTTCTCGTCGTTCGACGGATTGACTCGTCGTTACAACCGGTTCGGTACGCGGATTTTTCTGCTGGTCGGCGGCCACGGCGACTGACGCAATTCTTTCGACACAGATACGTATACAGTATACAGAGACGGGGCTGAGTACATATAGCGTTGTCGGTTGAGCACGCATACAAGGCGACGCGACGCGACGCGAAGCGCTGAGGCTGGGCCAACCGCTTCAGGGCATCGGAACAAAGATGCATCGTGGTCCACCGTGGCGAGCGAAACTAGGCCACGTAACCGTCCCCCACCGACCACGGAACCGGCCTCTGTTCGCTTGTTCCTGTCCACTAGACTCGCGTAACCACGACTTCGGAGGTAACGAAGTTGCGGGCGTCGGCTGATTCACGCCTCCGAATTCACGTCTCGCACCGATTTCCACGTTACGCCCCGGATTAGGGACGATTGTGCCGACCCAGCCCCTGTTCTGGGTCGCGATCACGCAAGCACGTACATGCCTTGCAAGAACGTGCGACCACCGCCGGGCCATACATTTTCTTATCTTCCACCCGCCGCGCTGAGATACAGGGCTTCTTTTGATCATGCTCCGGTTTTCCAAAGAAAAGATCCAAGATACACGGATAGTCGCAATAGCTAGCCATATGTCGTCATTACGCAGGATTGTTCCTTCAACCTTACCCACCCTTACACAGTTTCAGAAAACTCTGCTCGCTCCCTTTTGTGTAGGATTCTACAAAATATATCTATGGTCAATGATTTTGCTTTGTACGATTCCATTACTCTTGCTTTTCTCAATTAAAAATTATTGGGGTGCTACATTTCTACCCAGAATATTTGCAATCTGCAACTGTACCGATGGACTTCCGTGAAAGGTCGGATTACAGAATGATACAGCTTGTTAAACCGTGCGGAACTTTCCCCTATAATTTTTTGTCATCTTCAACAAAAACAGAATTATGATTCTGCCCAATCATTCGACACATCCTGTATTTTCGATCTGTTAAACATATTCAGCACGAATTGTTGCAATTCGCGATCGATAGTGATCAAGAAAGTTCGTGCTGCTTTAATCAAATGATACGCAAAGTGGATAAAGCAATACCTTGTTTAGAAAGGTAGTCACCTTCGGCTCCTATTATCTTTTCTCAACGCGCTAACAACTTCTCTGCTCCTTTTTCGTAAAAGTTTTCGCTTCTGGTAGCAAGAAAGTGTTTTAACTCCCTTTCAATGGCTTAATCTTTTCAGAATAGTTGCTAGTCGAGTTCTTTGTTAAATAAGATTTCGTTGTACATAAATACATTCGCATTGTGTGTATATGTGTATACAGTTTCATAATGGCGAGACCTGGAAGTGGCATGAGCATAATTGGACCTGCTCATTGCAATATTGTGTTGAAAATGAGGAATTTCTTGTGAAAGTGATGGAAACTCTCAGAAATCGTAGCGGACCTCAAGAAACATGAAACGTTACATTGAATTATTATTAATTTATTCGAAGCAAAGACTAGACTTGAAAGGAAATGAAAAAAACGCTAATAAACAAGGCTGTAAACGGGTCCCGAGTGCTGTGGAATGATTATTTCTCAATAAGGTCCGTTATCCAGGTGTTAAGTGGCAATTACAATCGTTATTAAACTTTATTAATGTCCCCGTTGCGAGTTTGACGAGCATTTAGAAAGCAATACGAGTTCAATGGGTTTCGATAAGGGAAGTTTGACTGTATTGGCAAAATGTCACTAAATTCTTCGATCCGGGCTGGTCTGTGTGCCCGTTTCGTTCTTATCGCGGCCGGATGAGATCGATTTGTCGGAGGACAACCATCTTGAGAGGATGAAAATAAAGGATGGAGGGGGTACCGTGAGGTAAGAGAAAGGTAGGAAGAGCCTTGCACGCGGCAAGAAATGTATTATTTTCTTGCCGCTCGTTCAGGAGTAATTGGATTATAAAATTTTTTCTCACGAGACGCTTCCGCGCCCGTGTGAAACCCGCTACGGTATATTATTAACGCGGGCTACCAGGAGCGTTTTTCGCTAGACGGGGAATATTCAATTAGCGAGAGCGCAACACGGTGATCGCTCGCTATTTCGATCAAGCCCTGCGGAGAATCAAACGTTCAGCGGTTTCATCACACCTCGAACTGCTGGACGCTTGAATCCGCGCCACGGTGCAACAATGACCTCATGAATAATTTAACGCGCGCCATTGTCTCATCGGTATGTACTAATAACATCACGTCAGTTGTAGCGTATCTGACACTGATTCACTTCATGCATGCACTTCTTTATTTTCTATTCGGTCATCCGTGGCCGGCCGCCTTTTTTCCTTTCGCGAAACCGCTCAACCCGGATGCGGCGCGATTTTTATCGATCCCGCGATACCCGTGAAACAATATGCACCCGTTCCTATGCTTTAACGACACCCCAATCATTCCAGATCGAAAGGGGACTATAGTCACGGTTGCTTTGTCGCGTTGCATTCGGAGAAATTTGCAACGAATTCTGCAAAGTTGAACGCGACGTTGTATTTGCACCGTGTGACGAGATCGATGGACGGAGACAGGCTAAAAAGATACAGAGAACTTATCTTAGATCGGTACGATTAAGTAATTTAACGTACTTCCGTTTCGTTCCGAGAAATTAGCACCGGATCGAGCTTGTGTAATCTACGATTATAGATCTTGCGCCTCAAGAAAGAACGTTCCTCATCTCCTGACTCGCGTGACTCGCGGAATAATTTATTGACCGTTAAGACGATATCTCTAATTGACGAAATATATTGCCAATGGAGAAAAAGAACGATTAAGTGGTAATAATATATATTGCCTGCATTGCTTTGGCATCGTTTGCGTCCCGTTCCGCTTCTCTCCCACGCCGCAGAGGTCCCCTTGTTTCTCGATTCAAACTTGAACCCAATGACCTTCAGCATCCACGGTCGAAGAACCGATTCTCGATGCCCGCGATTTGATCTCAGGCACAACACTTTTATCGTCACCGTTTTACACCACCAATGTACCAACAATGTCCGCGGATAATCGCGTCGAGACGTATCTGCGCGTTCTAGAGCGTCTCTTGAACTGAATTTCTGACTAAGGCCCTGACTCTTTATGCCCACCTGGCTCCGGCAGGTGTTGCAGGTGGCAGCACCTCTCGGCAATCCGCAGGTCTTTCTCTTTTTTAGCGGTCCCTTCCATACACCCCAATCTAGGACGTATTTGCCGGGAAGTACCAGCGATGTGACAATTCGAATCTTCGAAACATTTTAAATACGAATTTATTGTCCGAATTACTCGATATTATTTGACACAATTTAACCCATCGTATACTGGGGTTACCATGGGTTCGTCGACAACTCATTTGACCGACACTATGTTTTCATAGACACGGTCAAATTGTCGACGTCTGCTGCTTTCATCGATAGTCCGTGTTTAGCGACAGGTTTGATTCGTATTTGCTAATGTTGACTAATCGTCATTATCACTGTTATGTTCTAGACGCATTTAGAGGCTTGTATAATAAAAAATAAAGAGAAGTACTTCTTCAGCATTTCTTCAAATAAACAAACTTTATTAATAGGTACACATAAATGAACAATTTGACAAATACGATTTTACCGTGTCTATGAAAACATAGTGTCGGTCAAATCATTTGTCGACGAAAACATAGTGTCGGTCAAATTATTTGTCGACGAACCCATGATAACCCCGTATACTGTGCCGGAGTCTATTTTAAGGATGTTCTGGAGGTATACAAAAACGCAACAAAATTTTTGAAAATTTGACAAGATATAATTCTTACTAAATTAATGCAATTACCAAAGTTTGGGTTCGATTCACTGCACCGTTTAAGAATTATAGCAACTTAAAGTTTGCACATTTTAACACGTCTTCTTATGGAGAATTCATAAAATTCCACTTGAAACCCTATTTAAACCTTGAAAAAAGGCAACTAGAAACTCCAGTTTTTTTTATATGTAGTAAAAATTATGTAATTAATTATGTTCAAAATCTATTAGGATTCACTAAACAGTTACAAAGCAAAAAAATTATAAACTGTTACAAAACGTGGACTAGCAAACGTGCTAAACGTGTCTAGCATGGAAACGCGACAAGTGTAGACCACTGAATATAGCTACAGAGGGTAAAAATGAATGGCTTTCATTGCCATGTATTGATGGATTTCGAATTTCTTGTACTTTTGTCTCCCATTGTACCTCCAGAACATCCTTAACCGGGAACATCAAAATTGGCATTCGAGTATTCAATTTGTGGCAATTAAACTAACTGAATAGCTGTTTCATTGAGGATATCGAAAAGACTAATGTGTCCACACGAGATATCGTCAAAAGTAAATTTAAAAAAAATTAATTAGAGCTGTGAACGGTCCTAAGCATTGCCAATTATACATATAGCTATAAAAATCGTCCGTTGTCTGGTTTCAGTTTTATTTACAGAACCAATCCAAGCTCATGATAAAAAATTAGTAATGTTTTCTTTTTCCTGATTTTATATTTTGAGTATGCGAGGTATGTCAAAACGTCGTTCTGTTCAAGCCATAACAACCATAAAAGAGTGACAAACAGAAAATTGATTAGGAATTTATTTAAAAGTTATGTACATATACACACATTTAGTAATTGGCTACAAATCTTTTCTCAGCTTCACTGGACCTGACAAGTATTAGGAATGCTGGAGTTCCTCCACGTACAATAAATCTGAAAATTATTTTTTCAACACAGATAATAATAACAATCATTCATGATTTTCTTTTAATGTTTCAAAATTTACACGTACCTTTCATTCTGTAATATTTTTCTTAGAGGATGATTAATGTTTACTTTATGCAAAGTACATTTATTTTTCCCCTCAAAATATACATTTATGTTCTGAAGGTTGTAACGCTTCTCTCTATCCCACTCTAGTGGTTCGCTAAACAGTTGTTCCAGTTGTTCTATTAGCCTAAAGAAAACAATTAATTTATGAATATGTTCCTTTAAATTTCGTGTTTTTAAAGACTATACCAAGCAATAAAATCATACAATGTATCTTCGTGGAAATTTTGTATAAAATCTGTTTGGTGTGTTTCCGGATACAAGATCATTACTGGCCAAACAAGTTTCTTATCTGTGCCCAAATGAACTCTGCTCTGAGCAATTTGTGGAATTTGAGGCTCTAAATCTTTTAAATCTGGTTTCTTCTTCTGATCAACCAACTCCAAGTTAACACCTTTACTCTTGATTATATTGATTAACTCCTCTTCTTCTTTCTCTAATTTCTTTTCCAATTTCTCTTGTTTTCTTTTATCTCTTTTTAAATGTTTCTACAGACACAAAGTGCAATTTCTCTTAACATTATGATGTGTTGAACATTTTCATATAGTTGTATAAACGTATTCATACCCCTGCCATAACTGCGTCTGTTTTCAAACTCAAAATTGCCTTGTCAGTTGGAGAATGATCAAGAAGTTTATCACATAGTTCAATACATTGATCGTAATCTTTAACATGAAAGCAACATGTAGCAGCCCTATGCAATGCCTTCGGATAATTTGGTTTCAACTTTAAAGCATGTTTCGAGTCGTTCAGGCTTGACCTATAATTTTGATCGTATTACAATAAGTTTAACGTAGTATAGAGTTTAATAATATGATATATATCCAATTGTATGCATGTACCGATAATTCTTTAATATAAAATGCGATGCAGCTCTATTATTATAAAGGTGAGCCATTAAATCATTATCCTTACATTTAGTCCTTATACCCTCTGTGAAACTTAATATAGCTAATCGGTAGTTCTTATATTTATAATTGAAGTTGCCATCGTCTTTATAATTCTTTGCTAATTCTATGAAAGAAGTATGATTCTAAAAATACAACTGTTTAAACAGATTACAATGTGACAAAGAAGTAAACGATAATCAATTAATTCGAACCCTCTGGTGTGTTTTCATCTTCGCTGTACTTCAATTGCTGTAATCCTTCCATTAGAGGTGAAAGCTCCTCGCCAGGTTTTGGTGGTTCTTTCATGAAAAAAGGATGTTTCGCCATTTCTTCTTCCCACCGATCTTCTGGCCATCCTTCTGTGTATCTTTTCTTCTCCAAACTGTTTATATATTCATCTAATTCGACATCCAATTTCGATGCGAGCTCTAACCTTTCCTTGTCGGTCCAAGTTTTCCGTTCTTTTTCGCTCTTTTCTTCCATTGTCAAGCAATTCTCGAGAAACTTAAAGACGATTAAAAACTAATTCAATTCGATCACCGATGCAAGACTACTTTGGAGTGTCTATAATATTTAAAGGAACAGTGTTAAAAGTAACTCGAGCTACAGATCATAACCTCAAAAGTTTCGCGTGAAACAACGCGCCTTGTCAGTTCTTACTTTTCTTTACCGGCGGAGTGCATTTCTGTCAGCGTCCAAACGATGGCGTTATTTGTATTATCATAAAGAATTTCGAATGATCATTGCATTTTTTAAATAAATAATCAGCAATTCGTTTCTAGTAGTAGTATTCTCCAAATACAATGCGAAGAAGTGTGTGACTACATAGTGTGGTGACAAAGATTCATACAAAATAATAAATATAATATTTGTGACATGTTCTCTAACAACAAATCATAAAATTTGTATAAAACTAAACTAATTCTATAAAAATACAATATGTATGTGGTCGGTAACTACTACTTTCGAGAATAATTTTGAATTTCGACGAATATATTAAATTAATTTAAAACGGCATAACTATTGCGAATTTCGATTTGGGATATCGAAGGAATCATTAACAATTTATATCCCCTATTATTCCTTTATTAAAAGTATTAAATACTATTGGCATATAGTATAAATTTACTGTTGAGAATGTAATTTGTAGTTTCGAATTAGTCTCTGTATGGGTTAGGAAAAAATAGGGTACGGGGGTAATCCCACAATAAAATCTGTATTGAAACTTAGGGATGAGAAAAGCCAGAGGAGGATACGTCGATCGGGTAGGGGTGGCTAAGGTTCGGACGTTTACGCAAACATTCGGGTTTTGGCCCCTTTGTGCGTCGGCTAGGCAAGATGGCGCTCGGTGAAAGCTGGTCCACGATTGGTCGATGAGACCGCACCGCGAATCTCCCGAGAACAGTCGCTTCCACGGCCTCGTAGCGGGCGAGTTGCTGGTCCCCTTGGAAAAAAGGAAAACACGCTCTCTCGTCGCGGCGACGAGTGTAATGGCCACCGTGGGCCTAGGATAGCGGTGGAGGCGGTTTCGGGTTGTTTGATCGAGACGCTTGAGGATCACGGGACGATTTATCGGCCGGCTACGACTCAGTGAAAATTTGATTCGCGCGTGTTGAACTGCCGCTCCGCCGTCGAGTAATCGTGGCTTCTATCCCTCGCAGTGAGGAAGAGTGCGTGTACATCAACTAGTGCATCAGTGTACTTGAATGTGTGCCACAACAGCCATTGTCGAGCGTGTATCGTAGTGTGCCGGTCATCGGATTGTCGTCTACTCTGGATATATCGGTTGTTCGTCTTACCTTTTTGGATTCTACCCTGCTGATTAACGAACTTGGCAATCGGTGAGTACGCTACAATCCGTATCGCATTCGGTGATGACCACTGTACGTACAGCTGTGCTTAACGTCTCTGCTGTCCGTGTATGTGTGTGTACATTGTGGTCCTTCCCCTAACCGATTATCTATCGCTAGACGCACCCTATACGCGTAGAAAAACAAAACGAGCGATGTCATCTCGTGCGCCGAACACGCGACCACTTTTCTTTTTGAAATTCTTACAACCTGCACGATAGGTGTCAGTGATGGGCTTTTGCTCTCTCGCTCGCTCGCTCGCTCTCTCGGCGACCTTTCCGCACATGTACAACTATCCCATGAGGGAAAAGTCCATTTATTGTCATATGCAGGTAGTAATGAGAGTATGCGCGTTGCGAAGCACGATCAATTTCGGAAGATCTACCACCACGCTGCAAAAGATGTCGCACCACCCTTTCCCAGCTAGTTTATTGTTGCTAAATGTTCTCGAGTGCTGCTCTGCGCCCCGCATTCGCACAATCCACTCCCCTATTTTTTTCGCCGCCGGTGCATTTCCAGCGTCACGCGGCGTTACCCAGCGAATGATAAATTACAGTTTCTATGGAGACCGAAGCGCGTTCCTCGACCGAAGCCCGACTATATTCCTCTTCTTATACGCATTGTTGCCTTCGTTTCCTTATTATCCCCCGATTCTACGACGAACCTGGCAGCCCATCGAACGCTTGTCAGCTCACGACCGTCGAATCGGCCAAGTTTTTCAACAAGGGTTGCATAGCTTATCTTTACCGTGCATGGGCGTATTCTTTGCAACCCGTCGACGATTTCTGATAAAATAAATATAAACTTTTCTGTTAAGTCTAAGCCGATAGCGATGTTAATACGTGAAAAAATACGTCGCGATAGGCTAACAGGTGTCACTTCAATTTCCCCACTTTTATTCGAAATACATAATTTTTGTTCTGTTGTATAATACTTGAAAGTTTAATATTCTTGAATTTATACGTAGAACTTTGCAAAGAGGTTTCCTCGGATAGCACACAGTTTTTCCATTACGAACAGAGATAGATTTATTGTCGGTTTCGAGCGTTATGAATGCGTACCGATTGGAGGGTTAATCGCGTTGTAAACATCTGTTGTTTAAACGCCCGGCATTGGCCGCCAGCCACTGACTAAATGTTTATTACTAGAGCACTGTTCCGAATGGGGAAAATATAACGGGATAATCATTCCGCCCGCCGCGATCTGATTCCGCGTGGATATTTTGCTGTAATGTGCTACACTCATAACGGTCCGAAAGTAGAGCGTTTGCACGTGTTGCTGACAAAACGTGCATCTTCGCAACCCCGCCATTAACGTTTTAACGTGCAGCTTTATGGCGTCCATTATCGTGTTTGATAAACACGGTATGTATATTTCATTTTCAGTTACAGATAATTTACAGTTCCCGTGAATGTCATTCTTATGATTTTGTGTACTTATGCACTATGTGCCTGATAATATTATCGAAGACTGAAAGAAATTGTAAAGTGGTTCCCATTTGTTCTGTATAGAATTTTGCAGTCCAACAACAATAATTACAGGACAGCGGATTTTATGCATTTATGGCAAAAACGAGTAGGCGTAATTTAAAACGGTAAAACCATTAGACGAATTTCAAAATACTGTTACAACAGGGTGAGTCCGAAGAAACAGAACACCTAAATATCTCTGTTACTTTTCGTTGTACAAGAAAACTTCTTAGGACAAAGTTACACTGTTTGAAGGGCCACATGTAACGGTGTAGGGGAAAAAATTTTCAAGGTCATTTTTTTTACAAGATTTCAAGGTCGTCGATATTATTTTTAATGGAATGAGGTATTTTTTAATACATGAATCGACGCAGCTGGACATTTGTTATAAAAGAGTACTAACCTATGTATGTATGTCGAAAAGTTAGTATTTCACGAGATATTTCGGTTTAAATAACTCTAAAACACCATTTACTTGTGTAACGTTTTAGTACGACATGGTGTTTTAGAGTTATTTAAACCGAAATATCTCGTGAACTACTAACTTTTCGACATACATAGGTTAGTACTTTTTTCAGAACGAATGTGCAGCTGCATCGATTCATGTATTAAAAAATACCTCATTCCGTTAAAAAAATATCGATGACCTTGAAATCTTGTAAAAAAAAATGACATTGAAAATTTTTTCCCTTACACCGGTACATGTGGCCCTTCAAACAGTGTAACTTTGTCCTAAGAAGTTTTTTTGTACAACGAAAAGTAACGCAGATATGTACATATTTAGGTGTTCTGTTTCTTCGGACTCACCCTGTATTATTTTCAACCTATTAAACATGTTATGAAAGGAAATAAATTTCTGTTTCCCTCCAGTTTGTTGTAGTACACGTAGAACTTTTTTATTTTGCATAAAGATTAGTTTAATAATTATATAAATTGCTATTTAGCGTGTCTTGCAATTGGTTCAGTCTTGAGTCTAATAATAATGGATATTATCACGTCGCCATCGAAAGTGTACTAATTTGCTGTAATAAATAATATGTACAAAGAAGTACGATATAATTGTACGTATTGCGAGTAGTGATACAGTAATTATCGTATCTATTGTTAGATACAGGATAGTCGGGTAAATTGGTGTATCCTTTTTCTTCTTCCGGCGAAGTCGTAAAGTTTGCAATTCGATTACGTAGCAATTAACCGGGCGCATGCAACAATCGTTAACTGAAATTCCGGTTGCGTGCCGCGAGCTCGAGGCCCGTTTTGTCAGAAACCGAGGATAATTCCCACTTTGTGCAGAGCACCTCTGTCAATTCACACTACTCAACTTACTGTGGGAGAATTTTTTTGTCTGCCCGCAATCCCAGCAGCCTCGAATTGAAAAGGTTCAGCGTTAGTCGAATTACACGAGTGTTCCCAGCAAATGGTCCAGGTTAAAATCCCATTTAGAGCGGAAACTGCTGAATATACATACAGTAGGATCCCGTTAAATGCTCGAGAGTCGTTCAAGGTCACCTAGAAAAATACATTTCTTCAAATTCACCTCCGTTAATTCACGCGTATACAAATATGTATGTCCGCATAGTTTCGGCGTATTCATCCCGTTGGCAAGGATGTTGGACTCGTGTACTGAAAGATCGTCCATGACCTATACGAAAGTTTTATTTGTTAGCATCTTTTTTGCAAATATATATATATATATATATATATATAACTGTGCATTTCTTGTTGTACGTTAGTCCTTTGAAAAATTCTTGGTTCGTGCGTCGTTTATGAACATCTGAACGGAATTCATTGGTTAAAAATCGATTTTATTATAGCAATATCGTTTTTAGTGTCTTGTTCTTGCTCGTTACCTTGAAAATAATGTAGACGATAAATGCTCCAGCGGTTCTTGGAGGAGTGGATTCGCCAGTGCATTATTTTCCGATCGCGGTAGGGCGAGTCTAAAATAAATATTGGCCGAAAAGCTGCTAATGAAAAGACCAGCGGTTATCGATCGGTGTAGACGAAGCACTTTGTTCGGGGTGACGAAACGAGCTGGAGATGACGGTCCAACTATATTTGACGATCCTCTCGTAAAATTCTTCTGACGTTGATTGCATGTACTCTCGCCGCGCTGCGCCGCGCCGACGTGAATCGTTCCGGGGCAGCTAGGGCTCTTTTCAAAAAACCTCCTGTATCCGCGTGCTTTTCGGTACTCTTTATTAATCCGGCGCGATTCGTGTACCACACGCCCCCGATTAAAAGGCAGACGCGCTTAGCGGATACGTGGAAATAAGTCGCGCGATGATTGTTCGACCGTTAAGTTGTGGATTGCGTTTCCCCCTCGTGAACTTTTTAATCTAAAATACTGATTAGCCGAGTACGCCGTTCCACCATCCCGACCTTTATCCGGTATACCATAAATATCATTAAGAGGCTACATGAATTTTTCATCCGCCACCGATATTATTCATTGGGTGCACCGGCGGCAGCTTCCGTAGAAAATTTTTACTCTCTGAAACTCTCTTTCCTCGCCGTTGACAAAATAAATATGTTGTACACGTGTGTGGTGAATCTTCCCGACGATATCGAGAATTTTAGGCTAATTGTATTTTAGTGTGGCAAAGGGGGGAATGGGAAAATCGGTATGCGAACGACGACGCAACATCATGCAGCAATGGGGACGTGAATATTAACGATCTTTTTTCTACGCGGAGGCACAGCCAATAATAACAGTAATGGAGCCGGTGGCCACCCGTTCGTTATAGTGTCGTAAATGTCACGCGGGGCGATAAAAATTTCTAACGAGACACATCGTGCCTTCGCTCGAAGGAGTCATTGGCATCGTTTCGATCGTTTGTTTATAGTTCCCGCGGTAAATAAACACTTCGACTGTGTATAAAGCGGGGACGATGAATAGACAATGGCGTTCTTTCAGTGATCGCATGAAGCAATAATGCGCGCTACTGGAAATATGAATATTAACGAACAAAGGAAGGTCACCGGGTGAGTCGCTGCATTTCGATACTCGGGGGCTGATATTTATAACTAGACTGTAGAACATTTATCGTGTTCGATCATCTCCAAATCGTCGGATGAGTTTGAACTTTCACTAATAGATAAAGAGAAACCATTAAAAAAATCGAAAGTGCGGAGTAATTCTTATGAGACCAAATCAATCTATTAAAAACTTTGAAACACGCCATTTCCGTTCAGTTACGTGCACAAATTATTCAACTGTTCTCCAGATCGTAATGCATTACTGTACAATCTTTGTTTTTTTCTGTTTATGATAAGCGGCGCGTTCAAGGAATCGTAGTTCCTCGAAGTTGTATAAAGGTGTAACTGTAATGAATGCGTCGCAGCCCACGCTTGTGGGATCAGCGATGCACCTGCCACGGATACGTGACACGGTGGCTTGTGAAGAATTCACGAGCATCGAATGCGTTACGGGGTTATTCTGGTCTGGACCGTCATTTTGTAGATGACTTGTTTGATGATTCATTCATGATGAAAGGTGCAAAGATTCTTCAGGCATGAAAAGGTGGTACATATTGTTTGTATAACGACGAGTATACTCGTCACGTAGGAAAAAATTGCGTTTGCTATTAAATAAAATTTAAGAGTAATGACAACTTTGATGTTCCGGGTGAAACAGACCCACGCTCCTCCGTCGAAGGTTCAAACGTCCGGATCGCGCGACAAATCGGTGCGACGTTATCCACGAATTACAGAAATGGGTTTCGCCCGTCGAAACGATGCTAGTCCCGGCTGGTATCGCCGGGGGCTGATGGGGGTGGTGGAGCAGCCCGCCGTTTAACTCGTTGAAACCCGACGATGTTTAATGAGACGTCAAGAATTTGATGCGAGTTTTCGAGGCGGGTTGCATAGGCACCGGCGGTCTGTATAAAGACGGCCTTTATATTTGACCGGTCGGAAATTCAGTGAGCATGTGGCAACGCCGGATCCTTCTGTTTCTTTCTCCCTCGAGGGCTCGCTCGATTCGTCGGCCGCATCTTTTTCCAACGGCCGCGCCGCTCCGGCCATCGGGGCCCCATCGTGTTCCCGTAGCAGAAAGTTTCTTCTACCTTTGCCACGCCACCACCTTACACCCCGTCCACCGTACTCTTTTATTTTATTATTCGACCCGACCTCGGCGAGTTAGGCTCCCTCGGCTTCGCCGTATACACTACCTTTTCTCCGTCTCTATCCCCCTTCTGTCCCTTCTCGCCCTTTTTCCCCTCTCACGGCTTCTAACGTCTCACCGTCTTGCTCTTTCTCTTCTTCTTCTTCTTCTTCTTCTCTCTCGCCCCCCCTGCTCCGAACCATACAGCCAGCCGAACAGACTGAAATATTCGTGCGGTAAGAATGTGGAGGCCCAAGGAACCATCGGTTTCTGTGTTAACAATCGTATTTAACCTTTAGCGCTCGAGTGGTGACGCGGAGTCTTACCACTAAAAATTGCTGTACCATTATTCAAAATATTGCTCACATTATTAAATATGTTGGTGTCTAATCAACTTCTAAACATTTATATCGTGTATGCGGTATTATATCATAATGCACAAACATTTTACTTACCCGCAGTCACTCAATACATAGTCCTG
This sequence comes from Lasioglossum baleicum, assembly GCF_051020765.1. Taxonomy (NCBI): domain Eukaryota; kingdom Metazoa; phylum Arthropoda; class Insecta; order Hymenoptera; family Halictidae; genus Lasioglossum; species Lasioglossum baleicum. Next base: position 1,709,386 of record NC_134937.1, read on the forward strand.
AAAAATCAGAGATAAATGATTTCCTTTTCAAGAAGCAGAAAATAAAATTGTCTTTAGTAATATAATCTAATAACTTAAAATAATAATGGTAAATTCAAGATTCTATTAACACTGAACTACCACACACTGCCGGTTAAATAACCGGTCTTAGATTTTTAATTTTATAATTATAAATAAAAATTGGACAATATCTAAATAAACAGAGCTTAGTCATTTTTATCAGGTGAAACACACACATTTTAAGCGCTTTCAGTGCTCGGTAGGTTTAGTGTAAATAGAGCATTCGCAGTTAGATTGTTAGAGAACAGGTGTGGTAAACGTACACGTGGATTTCCGTAGCCGGCCGCAGTTATCAAAAATCAATACGCTCGAAGACTTCCACGATATGGAATGAAATTGGTTTGATAAGGGTTCACGCCATACGTCTCTTTTTCTTTCATTTTTTCTTCTTATAATTTATCGGCACACTTCGCATTACGGCTTCCCTCGTTTAACGCTAGAACTACCGACTGGTTCATGACTTCTTTTATGAATATCACCAGAATTTAAGACTGTGCATTTTCTTCTGCGGTCTTTTCATCGCTTTTATGGCCGCCGCGCCGTGCAGGTGAATAGACCCGCAAGTTTAAATTATCTTTTTCTGTTCGCTGGTCGGAAACAAATCTGAGAAATTAGTAAAGCGACGCTTTTCGAAGAGAATCGTGGGAACGTGTGCTTGCTCTGCACTCGTCAGCGGTCCCAAGCGGCCAGCAATTATCGAGGCAGTGTTCTGTTAATGTCTCCGTACTGCTTCGAAGTCGTGCTCGTAATATCAATTATTTTGTTTAAACAAATTGTGATAGTACAGCGAATATAATGAAACACATTCTCACGTGGAGATTTTTTACTTGTACTGGAACATTCAACAAAATGTGTTTCGTTCAACGTTTCCACAATTGTTTGTTCGCCTTTCAACGGCGGCGCCTATTCTGACCCAGAGTATTAAAGTCATCGTTCAATTACACAACTTCGGTAATCTCTTCTTTTTCCAAAAAACTTTCAAAAAAGAAAAAGAAAAAAACGAAAATAAAAGAATCCCGGGTTCACACATTGATTTCGAGGTGAGCAAACAGCTAACGCGTTCAAACGGTAAAATAAACACGGGCATACGCTTTATCGTTCAGCTGATAACGCACGGATGCGTGACTCACGCGTGCACGCGTGGGAACGGTCGTTCAAAGACTGAAAAATAAACCAGAAAAAAAGCAGCCACAATGCGCTGTCACCAGATACGAATGTCACCGAACGTGCAGGTGTATTTTGATCATCGGGAACAATAACCGATCCCGAACCGTACAAAAATCAATTCATTTCCACGATGAACCGTGTCGAGTCTTTACTTCCGCAGTGAAGCACATCCAATATGGCCGTTCGCGGCGTTAACCACGCGCGCAGTGTCTATAAAACTCTAAATTTTCATAAACGCCGCCGTCTGGGGGATAATAATACGACTTTTATCGCGCGTACATAATCATAGAAAATGCAAAGCTTAAAGGAAACCATCGCGGTATCTATAAAAATCCATGGCGGGTTACGGCCAAGAAGGGCGCGCGTTTCCCGACGCTGAAGCTGCGTTCTCGCTGGAGCAAGAAACTGTTTGCCATCCTGCTACACTTTCCGAAACATTTTTAACATAATTCATAGAAAGAATTCGAAGAATTTTTCAGTTTTGTTTCGGTCGTATGGCTGCACTTGTTGCTAGCAAGAACGTGGACCAAACACGTTTTTACTGAAGAAGAATTACTTCTTGCAGCTACAGCATTTATATCCTCATCGACTGCGGATTTCTATGCAAAATAAACATTGTTTGTATTAATTGCCAGGTACAGGGGCTGCATATAGACATCTATTACTCTTCTTGATCATTTTATAGAGTTTAAAATCGGTACACCAGTACTTTTAAATCATTTCAATGTCGTCATTGGTGTAAGTTTTTGCAGTCGGAGCTATTTTAACTTGAAAATGAAACATTTCTTCTGACCTAGATTAATTTCATTGTTTACGTATGTCTTTTTTCATTTTATGAATATGAAATAGGTACGCCACCTCATATTCAATACTTAATGAATAATGGTGCAGCAATTTTTAGCGGTGAGTCTGTCAAGGGAAGGACTTCAAGTGTGTCCGACTTCGATTTTGATAATCTTTTGTGAGACGTAGGTATGTATATGAATCCCTAATGATGTCTGCAAAATATTAGGTGTAGTTACTCAATAGTTTTAAATATATAAACAATTAAACTTCGAACGCTTGAGCCGCAAATCATGGTATACCATGATCATATACCAAATCATATACCAACAAGGTATGAAAGTTTAATTGTTTATATCTTTAAAACTATTGAGTAACTGCACCTAATATTTTGCAGACATCATTAGGGATCCATATACCATCGTCTCACAAAAAATTATCAAAATCGAAGTAGTCGGACACCTGGGGTCCTTCCCTTGTGAGTCACCCCTCGACTGCTAAGGGTTAAATATGTTTTCGGCTTTTAGCATGATGGAAGAGTGAGAAAAACAATTACGGGTTTTAGGAATTTTGGTTTGTGCGATAACACAGGGTATGTGCTAAAGGTTCTCCCAACATTCCAAGTCATTCCAAGTCAGAAGTGGTTTCGACCGAGAAGAAGAGAGTTGCATTCTTTAAACGCCTACAACTGCGTTGATTTTACGAATCCAAAGAGATTTGCTTAAAGAAAATGAAATGTCGAAGATGGAGAAATGAAATACCTCGTTAACGCCGTTTCGAAACCGAATCCCGTAGAATTGGTGTGCGCGCCGTGGTGTCCGTAGGAATCCGGCGGGATTTAATAGGGGAAATAGCTCGATAAAAATGCGACAGTGCGCAAAGGGTTAACCGGGGCTGAGAGTTTCGGTATTATTCCGCGTGATGCGAGTACGTGGAATAACCGGTGGAGGACGCGTGGAATGCAAAGTTCACGATACCGTCGGTGCGGGAGGGAGGGGGTGGAGGTTTGCTGGCATGATTGAAAAATTTCTAAACGGAGCCAGCATATCCCCTACATTATGAAAAGTTTCCACACGGTTCCCCGTGTGTAGGTACGTGTGCGCGCCGCCGTACGATTGCCCGGTTTCCCTCCTCGCCTCCTTCCCGGATTCCTGGCAAGCCTCGTGAACTTTTAATATGCGCAAGCCCCCGGCCTCCCGAGCATCGATAACGCGTCCAAGATAAATAGAAAATGGCGGGGAAATGCTCGTCGGCCCCGGCCCAAGTCCGGACAAACTAATTGTACACGTTAGGAGGACCCTGACCGAGAAGCGAACCCGAGAGAGACCCGAACCGGGGAAACCGTACCACAGAACGAGATAGAACGCGACCCGGAACGTCGAGGAGCAGAGGGGAAGATTCTCCTCCTCGTATCCACGCAACGAGATTCCAGTTTCTCCGTTAGTTGTGAACCGAAGCTTCGTAGGGAAAGAGAAAGGCGCAGGCTGCTGGCCTCCTCGCGAGTATTCCCCAGGAATATACCCGTGGAAATAAAGATGCTTCGGCTTTTTCTCCAGCCACGGTTTCACGTTCTTCGGGCTTCAAAATGTGCCCGCAAACGTCTAGATGATTTCTACGAAATGACGATATTTTTGAAATTTATTGTTAAACGTGTATGATGCAAGCGAAAGTCTATACTGATCCCAGTGAACAGCTTCTTTTTACTTGAAGGAATCTTCCAGTAGACGAAAGAAATTCTGTCTTCTATAAAAACAGACCATGAAATAGGAATTTACCTAGTCACAAGAAATTTAGTATACTTCAACATACCCCTTGGTATCTATGTACTACACTTCTGTACTACAATTCTCTCTCTAATTTCTTTCGAATTCGTTTAAAATGTATCTAGTGTATGCAAACTTCCGCGCCTGGGTGTACAATTAACGCTCTTAGCGACCTGGGAAATGCGGTATTTTGTAGGCAAATTAGAAACTCAATTAACTCCAACAGCTTCAACATTATCCTCGAAAACGGTAAAAATTTCGAGGCCGAAATGAAAATTGCGTTCACGCAAAACACTAAAACGGAACATACTGTTAATCAAAAGTTCAAGTAAACTCATCAACGGGAATTGAAAAATTTTTAGAAGCAGTCGCCACAGAACTTTCGATTCTCCGGTGTCGCATCGTTGAAATCTTAATCAGGTTAATTATAATATTTTCCGCATCGGAACACGAGATAACCGTACCAGAAATATTCATGACTATGCCGACTATAATTTGTAATGTGTATTAATAATCACATGATTCGCGCCATTGGCCCATGAAACACGGACTACGAACGCGGTTAATTAAACCGTTTAACTTAACAGCGCAAAGCTGGGTTTCATTACGGCTGGGCGTTGTTTAAAATTTAAGAAGCTCGCTCGTAATCCCGGAATTCTTCTGCGAACTCCCTTTAAAAGTTCCCGGAGCGTAACGTTTAACCCCGCGTTGAATTTTTCACGGCGTCTCGTATCCGTTTTTCGCCGGCCTGTTCCTTAATATCGAACAACCGGTAATACACCGGACCTCCGGTGATTTTTATTAAAAAACGCGGCCGGAGAAAAGCCTCTTGGGCAACGAAAAGGTACTTTGCGTGAGGTGGTGTTCTGGTTTTCATCTTCAAAAAATCGACTTCTTGCATTTTATTTAAGCACAAGTGTTGCAGAGTGTGTGTGCAAAAGGATTTTCTTGAATTCGTAAAATTGACGCGGATAAACTAATTTTTTTAGTCGTTTTCAAGTCGGACTAATTTTTAAAAATCAGTAGTTTGATTTCCGAATGCCATAATTTTATAAATAATCAAGATTTCAAATTTATTCTCAACAACTTGAGAAAAATAGCTTATGTGCTTCAAGTACGTATGCCAACACAAAAAGTTTGATAGTTCTTCCAAAAAAATGTCCTAAAAATTGTTTTGAAACCCAGAACACCCTTTTGAAAGAAATGCGGACGTTCTTAAAATGTGTTTGAGAACAATATTCGGCGAAAATTCAGCTCTATGCACCCGTTAAAATAATGTCGCTTTGTTCGAACCCATTTGTCTATAAAGTCGAAAACAATGGAGACAATTGACACGTCCAGTTGTTGTCCTAACACGTTCCGCTGTGCCGAGATGACACGGCCCGGAACGAAAAGTTCTTTTAACGTTGTTCGGCGTGTATAAATCGCGAATTGCAATAAGCCGGGCCCCCGGTAATTGAATACGTGTGCACCGTGGCAATTACGAATGATAACAGAAGTTGCAAATATTTTTATGGACAGCGGCCGGAGGCGAGGCTATTTTCAAAATCAATCACGTCCACGCTAGCGGAGAGAATCGCTTTACCAATACAACGAGAAGGCGCGACGTGACTCGCGGACCTGGCCCGATGCCACGTTTTCCTCCGGAATTCCCGCGATCAGTTAAATGTTAATTGATACTCCGAAATGAACCATACCGATCATTCTTGAATATTATTTTCCGATAATCGTTAATTCCTACCCGACGAGCCCCGGTAATCGTTAATATTTCAAAACTCCGCCCAATGATATTACATATGTGACACGTTGCTCGCTCTCCTTTTGTCTCCGTTCCCTCATTTCGTCCATTTTTCGTTCGCTTCGTATTGTATGTACTGCTTCTCCCGTTTAACATATTCTCACCGGATGGGAATCTCACTTAAAGGGAGAATCGATGAAAAATTGAAGACGAGTTCAGTTACCAAAATAAGAATTTTCGATTTTCTTGAATTCTTCTGATATTTTCATTGTTCTGTCTCTCGCAATCAGATTAGAATTTGCTCGGAATGGCACGTAATTTCTTTTGCGAATGCAGAATTTAAAACGATGCATTTCCTGCGGTTTTTAAATGACATTTATCCGTCCCGGCAATGTCACCGGACACGTATATTAATTTTCCTCTATCCCTCTATCTCTCCGTATTCGTTTTTCGAAAATAAATTTCAGATATTAGTGGAACGATGCTTTTAAAAAATGAACCATGACAGCGTGTTCTCTGAACTGTCGCGGCTCGTCGCCGCGCCGCGCCGCGCCGGTCCCAAGCGGCGAGCAATTATCGAGGCAACGTTGCTGCGGATGTCACCGTGTAACTTCGGAGTCACGTATTTTCAGATCTGTTATTTAAACAAATACAATTGTTTCTTCTGTCTATGCAACGTTTGCGGTTCCAATTCTATTTTCTAATTGACGGCAGCGTGCGATACCAGAGGTAGATGAAATCGGGCTGCACCGGTTTAACCAGCAGTGAAACAAAGTTATAAAAATTTACAACCCGCGCAAGGAACGTTGTTCTCGCTATCGCAGACACGCTCGCGTCCTGTCCATAAAAGTTTCGCCTATCCATACCGTGCTCAAATGTTTGCACAATAGGTCGGGCTCTGCTCCAATTAAAAAGAGATTAGAGGAGCGGGCTGATCCGCGGCTGTGTTTTCTTACGTTCGATTCACGTTCTGGAAAAGACAATGCGGCTCTATGGACTCTGGTTTATGAGACTGTCGTCCTGCCCCATTTCCTTGGATACATATTATTCATCGATTTTAGTATTACGCTGAAACATTTGTTCCCAATTATTTTTACTAGGAAAAGCCGAATACAGTGCCCGAAATTTCCATAAAGCCACCACGTTTTTTGGTAATGTCTTATAATTATTCTGTACTTATGATAAATTTGAGTATGATTTCATTTTAGGCATATTAAAAACACATACATGTATCGATTGAAATAATAGACATAATATTTATTTAAAAAAATATACGTAAATATATAATTTTATATAAAATAAACTGCGAAATTTTTTAAATAAGTATGTTCAAAATTAACAATAGGTTCTTTTGCCATTTCTTCGAATAACTTCGAAAATACGATGGGGCATTGACGAAATCGAACTTTGAAGTGTGTCTTCTTGAATAGATGCCCGTGCTTCGTTCACCGCTTTCCATAATTCATTAACAGTACTCTATTGCTTGCAATTGCCATAAACTTTCCTTGCGAATATCCCCCAACGATTTTCTATTGGGTTTAAATCTGGAGAATGAGCTGGCCATGTCAAAACCCTGATATTTTTTTGACCTAACCACTGCTTCGTGTAATTTGATATATGGATCGCAGCGTTATCGTGTTGATAAATGAAGCTATCGTGTCCAATATCTTCAATAAGTGGTATTAAAATTGTGTCGAATAATTCTGTATATTTTTCTGAATTCATTTTAGGAGTAATGCGACAGATTGGTGTCTTGGCGTCAGCTCTAAATGCAGCCCAGATCATTAATGTACCACCAAAGTTGCGACTCATTGTTATGTCTTTTTCTTTCCTTAAATCGTGCCAGTAATATTTAAAACCATCTGGCCCGTCTAAATTGAATTTCTTTTCATCAGAACAAATAACAAATTCCCATTCTTTGGACCACGACATGTGTATTTTTGCAAAATCAAGACGAGCCTGTTTATGTTCTGCTTTGAATGCTGGTTTCTGCGCCATTTTTGTCCAGTGAAATCGGTTGCACGCGTCTCGTAGTTACTGACAAATCTAATTCAACGCGAACTTGTGCTGCACTTCTAAATTCTTTTAATGCAGATCTCGTGAACAATGAATGCTGTCTCTTGCTCAGCTTTTGATTTCCTCCTTTGGGGTGGTTTTTGCCATAATCTTTTCCCAAATTGACGTAATTATTTACAACGGTACGTGATCGATTAATTTTTTTTGCAATTCTGCGATTAGAGCATTCCATATCCCCCTATAAGCATCAATGGATGCCTTTTCTCACTGGTCAACAATTGTCCTCGTGACATTTACTGATGAGAAATTAAAATATATAACATATTATGCAAATCCTTACTTTTCAATTGCAGTTACACTTCTTTTATTGTACCTAGCTGGACTTATTCACTCAGAGTCTAACAATAAGCACAAACTAAGCGGCTTTATAGAAATTTCGCACTTATATTTGGCTTCGTGCAGCAAAGAATGTAAACACACCCAAGAGGTGAACATTTCCGAGCAGATACTCGTAGATTTATGATTAGTTTCAACTAAATATAATTGTAGATGAGAAAAAGTAGTAAACTTGACAATATTATTTTTAAAATAATACGTCAAAATATAGGTGACTTTATGGAAATTTCGAGCGCTGTATTATATTGAAATAAAAAAAAAGTTTAAAAAGATAAACTAATAAAAATCATCGAAAATTGATATCAATGCAAAAGTATCAGATGCGTCCGAAGCCTGTTTTAAATACCGCGAAATATCCCACGATTACATTACAATCGAATATAATTCAATCAAATGTACAACAAAAATGCATCGCTCGAGGGCGAACGAAATTACTACGAGCTTTCCCCAAGTGTTTGGAAGCGTGTACGGCCTAAAAGAAGATGAAGTCTTTATTAAAATCGTAATACCCCTTTCGTGTCTAATCGAGCCGAACAAAGTAGGAGGATTAGGAGAGCACAAAGGGGCGAGAAAGGGGTGAACACACGTTTCGATGATCCCGAGCGTTTTCAGCAATTCCCGCGTAATGGTGCCCGGGGTCTCGATCGAATAGTTTGGTTACTCATCGCGAATGAATAGTCCGAATGGAAATTCGCGCGGCACGTAAAAATCGGTTCTCGGAGGGCTAGAGATTGCGGAGGTTTCTCCCGGCCGGTGATCGTTTCCCGATTCTCACGATGCGCTTGTATCGGCTCCATTCAGCTTCCTTCTGCCGGCAATTAGAAAACACGTAAACAAGTTTTCGGTACGTTAATCCCGAAGAGCGTAATTCCAGCGCGGCGTATCCTCCTGGCCTCGGTCTCCCCACTGGTTGGATGACCCCGTGGACTTTCAGCCGCGCTCGCACACGCACACACCTGCTGCACACGCATTCGCGCGACCATACCTGCACCGGTCCACCTGTACAGGATTGTATATGCGTCCGTGTGCATACTGGCCTCGTCCGATAGAAAGAGAGAGAGAGAGAGAGAGAGAGAGAGAGAGAAAGAGAGAGAGAGAGAGAGAGAGAGAGAGAGAGAGAGCAGAGCGGTCGTTAGAAGTTTGAAACGTTGTCGGAGGGGAAGCGTCGATCGTTGTTTCAGCGTTGCTCTTCGCGTTTTTTCGTTTTCCTCCCCCTCGGCGTTTGTGTCGGATCACGAATTCGGCGCATCGACGGGAATGCGGAATCATTGTGCAAGCATGTTGTTTATGAGCGTCATGCGTCAGATTTTATCGACCATTTTTGCGACGATTTCGGGTTTATCGCTCTTGTTCACGGTACCATACGATTTGGGCGTTTAATTGCCGCTACGCGTGGCGGACTTTGGGCGAACATCTTTTTGATGGGCTTGTAAAAGAATTAAATTATTTAACACATTGTCTACCGGTGATCAATTTAGCTACCGGATTTTTTAATAGCAATGGCAGTTTCAATCGTCAACGTACAAGTTCCCGATGGATAAAGCGTTATGATCTAATAAAGCCATTTTCATTTCAGCATTATCGTTCATCTCTTCGCAACGGAGATTGAAGGTTTCCCATTAAAGTCAGACTTTTGCGTGAAATTTATATTTTATATTGAGGAGATTTTAGTAGAATGTGGTTGTGTGAAATGTATAATATGAACGTTGATATCTCGCTACTCCTACCTTTGCTAATGGATTAATGCGAGATAATCTCGCTGCGAAATGGACGTATTTCGTTTTTGGGGTTTTGCGATGATAAAGCGCGGACTATTCGACCTGTCGATTATTAACCAATGGCTAATTATTGGTTGAGCGTATGATGAGAGATTAATCACCTGCCTTGTTACTGTGTGTAATAGTGTTCGAGGCGGATGATATTAGCTCGTCCTCCATTAATATACTGAATCGTGTAACACTGGCACGCATAAACGTTGCGACCCGAGGAGAATATGAATTCACGAAGTCCAAGCACAGTGAGTCGTAACTGGGTATTAACCTTTAGAGGACCGATAAATGGAATAGCATAAGTGAGCAGATTTGTTCCACGAACTGATGTGGTGCCACCTTCAACAGAAATGATTCGATCGGACAAATCAAGCCATTGCAATCATTCATATTTTCAATGTGGGAACTATGTTTTTTTATAATGCACAGGATGAGCAAATTGGACACTGATTTTAGGAGGGGTTTATTAACCGCTTGCCTCACAATATCGTGTCGGACTCGTGATAAAGATTTTGAACAGAGTCTAATAAATATGTATATGTTATTAATCTCCTTTAAACCGAGATGAAATTCTATTTTGGTTTTGTTAATGTATAGTTATCGAAGAACATGCAGGCATACAATAAATATAAATTTTCTCCTTTTTTAAGGAAATTACGAACTACATACAAAGAAAGTTCTAATCACTGAAACCGTAAAATAAATCGTAGGGCAAGGGATTAAACTGTTCTAATGCTTTGCCATGCTACATACTTAATTTCATTATAATTTTGACATAGAAGGAGACAGTTCATTATTTTATATTCATTAAAAAGGCAAAAAACCCCGTCGTTTCATTAATATTTTTCTTTGACCACATTTGTAAAATATATGTGCAGCATTATTTTTTGTATTTAATATACGCACACATAATTCGCTCAACAATTACATTCACGTTCATTTGTATATATTTATACAAATTTGTAAGAACTTAAAGAGAAGTCAATACGTGTTGCCTGAAGCCAATTATAATAGATGTCGTCCCGGCCCTCTAAACGTTAAACGTCTGCGAAAGGACTGGCTCGGAAGATCCACCTTTTGTGATCGCGGTCCTTTCATCGTACACGCGTGCACGCCGGGAGAAATTCATAGCAGTTTTTATCCGGAGCGATGTAATTATAAATCAGCGTTTGCCGCGAAGGCGTTCCGCCACGGTCTCGTGCGGATATCTCGGGGGCCGCAATTTGAAATTCGAGACGAGACCTCAGAAATATCGGAGTTTGTTAAATATTGAACGTACCTTCTTCTGGACGGATAGCTCCGTAGAACCGGGGGTTCGAATAACCTGGTATTAAGCACCGTGTTCCTGTACTAATATGTTGGTATATTCCCAGAACGTTTCCCGGATAATTTGCAATTCCGTGTATTATAATTTATGAATTAATATCCGAGGTCATCCGTGCAAGTTCGCAGACATCGCTTTGCCGACAATTTGATGGGGCGGTAATTCCCCCTGCATACTCACTGTCCCGAGAAAATACCACAATTTTGCCATAAACTGCTCGCCTTTAATTTAAAATTAAGATTTCCAGACAAGCTGAACACTAAACCTACCACCACCGGTCGAAATGACCGGTTACAGATTTATTATTTTACAATTATTGAAATAATAAAAATGATTTCGTAAGAAATGATTGTATAGATATCTTCAGTAGAGCATGCATTAAAATAGAAGCCGCGCAAAGTCTAAATAAAATCAATCTTGTCGTTGTTATAAGGGAACATGTGTGTGTGTTCCAGTAGAAGCGAAGTAAAACTTTCTTGGAATATTGTTCAGATGTTCTAAACATTCCGCGTTTCACAAATTGGGCAATTCGATCAAGATTCTCCAGCGAAATCGTTTTCGTTTCGTCCCTGTACATTCAATTTCGCGAACTCGCGGAGACAATATCCGTCCACCAAGAAACGATTCTTACCGAGAAACTAGACTAGTTCCTCAAACGAGATAATTCGACGGAAACCTATCGAGCCCGAAACCAGTGTCCTCGTTCCTGATGCATCCTGTATGCACCTGATTCGGAGTACTTGGGCACACAATTGCAACAGTACACCAAGAAACAATTCCCTTCCTGGAACATTGATTAGGTGCCTCCACAAACATTTCAGTTAGCTCTTGTCTCACCGCCGAGACAATCTCGAATTAACATTTTCCACTGGTAGCGACGAGAGGTTGTTACCGTTCAATCTCGGCTCTCGCCTATGGAGCTCCGCGTGCATCAATTGCGCGTGCTATGAGATAAGTGAAATCGCTCGGGAGCCATCTATAGCGGTTGGCAGAAATATCGAGCGAGAAATACACAGTCCGTTACAATGCATCCCGCCAAATGTATCAAGAAATTCCTAACACTTGTGCAACGGTGCATTCACCCTCGGAACAGTTCAATCGCCGGATACTGCAACGCCGAGCATCGTTTTTATTTTATCGATCACTGCTCTGCCTTCGAATTATTTTATTACGCAATTATCGAAAGGATCGTTCGCCAGCTCGATATGAAATAGACTCGTACTGCCGTTCGTGGGTCAAGACTGCCAATCTTTTTACAGTTAGGATCCGAGCACATTTTTCAAATATTGGGTCAGTGCACACAGTCGAGTTTAGTGTGCAGAGAAGGTTTTAGCATTTTGGTTACTGGAAACATTTGTTAGATCGTTCTACAAGTTCGAGTATAATTCTAATACTTTTAATGCATCTATGAGCATTTATTCAAAAACATACGCGTGGAAAACCACGCGCGGCAGAAGTGAAATTCCTTGCAGTCTAGTAATGTTTACAAGTAAATTAAGATTGGGAGTGGTAAATATCTCGTGGGTAAATATCTTATAAATCTTTCAGTCGGAACAACATCCGATGAGAAACTGCATGTGAAAGTAGCTGGAGGTTGATTCTATGTTATCCAATTGCACATGTTCACAAATTAACTCTGGTTAATTAGTTATTAACAGTTGTTGCGCGGGCTGATTTGTTTCGGAAGTTTCCGTAATGCGTAAAGGTGGATTTATAGTGGAGCTGCGAGCATCGATGATAGCGGCGCGGTGAAAAGAAACCAACATTCGTGACAACATTTCGACACATACTAATGAAAAAGTACATATGCATTTTCTTTGTTTTTCTTTTTTTTCACCGCACAGCTCACCTCGCTGCTCCAGTATAAATCCACAAGAAGGGTCGAACTGTGCGACAAGGGCAGACATACATAACATACCACTTCTCCAAAAGTTACAACAATTTACTTTACTAACAACACTATATTAACTAACAATTTAAGCATCAAACCTGAATAAAACTGAAATGGGAATGTTGTCAAGGCTTCATTTTACATTCTACAATCTTAAAAGTTCACCAATGAAGTCTTTAAAGTTAGTAAATTAATTATGAAAATGCTACTTGTCAAACTATTCGAGGTTATTCGCGAAATTTCGTCACTTCCGTAACACTAGAAAATTGTAGCCCCCTCAGCAAAGAAGTTTCACTTGAAAAAATTTCTTTGGACGTGTAAAAAAAATTGCTAGAAATTTGGTTACACGTATTCTCGTCAGTTTCATAAAGTTATGTAAAATGGCCAGTCTTAGTGTTCCGTAAACCAAATGTTAAAAACGGCATTGGAGAGTATCGCGAAGGAATTCAGCAAGTAACTGCGAGCAATATTCATTATTTAAATGAGTTAACAATTGAAGTATCGGCTCACAAAGAACGTAGTTGTTTTGCAACGAAGAATACAAACAGGTTTACACGAATTCGGTTGGGAAACGTCAGCGCGGGATCCGTAGAACGAGAAGCGGGAAAGTGCAGCAATGAAAATCTCGCCAAGTTTTATAGCGACTGCATAATGCCGGGAAGGTGGGAAAGAGGAGGTTGAACGGTATAGGAGGATTTCTCACGAAAATATTTTTCTAATTTCGAGTCGTCCGAGAGAGTAGTCGTCGGTGTTCCGGTTCTCGGTAAGTGATCTACGAAAATTGGAGTTTGCATAAAGATCCACGGTCTAGCTATTACGCATTGAAATTCCTTTCACGCGATCCACTGTTGCAGAAGGTCTTTCGGTCGCGGGCCGGTGGTTTTGCGCGGGACTGTACGGTATTCATGCATTCACCTTTTCCCAGCAATTCCAATCCCGAGCCTCTCCGACGAATCGTAAAAGAGTCGCACGGAGTTCGAAGGAAAGCCGCGAGAAATCGCGGGGCCAACGTCTCTCATCGCTGACGTGTCGTTGGAAGCGAAACGATCGATACACGACGAAGCGATCCAGAAGGGGTGGGGAGTGTAGGAGGGATCGAGAGGGGGTTTTCGCGTGCTGAAAAATCCATCGGATCTAGCGGAGTTCCACGACTGTCGGTCGCTCTTTCGCTCGCTCGCCTAGCGCCGCGCCGCGGTTGTATTATGGAAATCAGTGGAATCGGAGTGCCGAGTATGCAAGACACGTGAATTAAACACGTAATACACCGACTCCGCAGTGCACCTGTCGCGCATGCAAATCACTTAAGCCGCTGAGCCTGCTCCTGGCCGGTTTCCGAGCTTTTTCGGCCGCGCGCGATGCATATCGGCTCGAGCGTGCTCGAGCGAGTGCGTTGCACGCAATGCGCCTCCGTGAGCGGGGCGAGGCATCTCTCTCTCTCTCTCTTTCTCTCTCCCTCTCACTCTCTGTTACACTCTCGCGTTCGCACGCGTGCCGACGGTTTCCGGTGTCTTTTTTGCCGGTCGGTCGCGCGTGTCCCTTTGAACGCGAAAATTATGTGCGGGGTGACCCACTGCCGGGTCAGGCTTCTGACACCGATTCCGAGACGCTTTGCTCGGTGACCCAGTGGTCGACCGTGCCCTGGTTTCCCTATCTCTATTAATCGCGAGAGGAGCTGCGAATTTTCTTCTTGTTTTTTCTTTATTTAACGCCCCTCGTGTGGTGCTCGGTTCCTCAAAATTCTAGCATTTTCCTTCCTAGACTACAGGGTACCCAAACATTATTTAAAAAGTGTACGTGCATCTTCTGTGGCGGGAAGTGTATTTCGTAAATAATTGTTTGTACATTTACAGTAGATCCAGAGAGCTAGAACTCAGATTTTTACAACATTTACAACATCGTGTTGTAAGGGTGACTACTGCATTAACCTTTAACAATTCACTTAATTGCGATTTCACAATTGCTGAAATTATTAGAAATCATTTCATCAGGAATTTTTACGTACATATTACATACATATTCTTTCAAAGATCCACAGTCTATTCACTACACAGGTTACGCGCCTTTCAAATCCATGCAGGTGCAACAAAAGTGAGCCGCGAGCCACTATCTAAATGCGCATCGAAGGGTCTAAATGGCGAACATAACGGCGCGATAACTGGCACAATGAAGGCTGGAGGATTCGGTAGAACCGTGAATTTCGCTGTATCATCTTACCGAGTGCGGCTTTGAACGAGAGAGAAAGAGAGAGACCGAGTAGTCCCGGAGGAAAATAATTTCCGGTAAACACGGGGACGACCCACGCGGGCGCAGAAGTCGTTAAAATGCATCCGGAGCCGGTAGCCTGCTATCGGAATTAAGCAACCGATGATTCACGTTCCACTATGAAATACAAACAATGGGTATCAGGATAACGACGCGTCCCACCTCCTGGACGGGTATCTTGACCAAGCCTATTTGCATACCCGACCCGACGGGTCTGTTTGGAAACGAGGGGTTGGCGAGGACGGGTCGCGGAGGAATTTACACTTGAAAAGCCGGTCAAATGATCGTTCGACAAATTTCTTAGAAAATTCTCTCGCGGATATCGGGTCAGCAGGCTCGGTTTAGCTCGGCTCGGCTCGGGAATTGTTAATTTATACAGAACGGAAGCATCGTTGCAGGACGCGCGTACCAACCACCCGCATATCTATGGGCGCGTGTGGCAACCGGACCGTGCCGAGGCTTGACGTATTTACAAAAGACGGGGATTAGGCGGGTTTAGGGACGTAATTCACTGGCAAACACAATCGCTATTCACGGGAATGCTGGTTTTTAAAGTTTCATAGCCATGGAATTCGGAATTCAACGCGTATACCGATTCGCATTTGATGAGGCAACCGGAATTAGCCGATGCTAATTGCGCGTTGCTCGTGCCATTACTAAAACCGATTCATAAGTTGGATACGCGGGATTAACTGGATAAATTTTTTATTTGCAATTGGTGGGATTGTAATGATGCGTTTATAGGAAATCTACTCGGTACGTTTATTCCTTGGAACAAATATCATAGAAGAACAATTTCTTTTGTCCGGTTATATTTTTTCATAGTTCTTTCAAGGTTATCGTTATTTTCTTAGGGTTACCCCATGGGTTTGTCCGACTCATTTGACCGACAATAACTTTCGTCGACACTATGTTTTCCTCGACATTGTGAAATGGTCGACGAATAATTTGACCGACACTATGTTTTCATAGACACGGTCAAATTGTCGACGTCTGCTGCTTTCATCGACAGTCCGTGTTTAGCGACAGGTTTGATTCGTATTTGCTAATGTTGACTAATCGTTATTATCACTGTTATGTTCTAGACGCATTTAGTTGCTTGTATAATAAAAAATAAAGAGAAGTACTTCTTCAGCATTTCTTCAAATAAACAAACTTTATTAATAGGTACACACAAATGAACAAAAATCATAATATTTCATTTAATTTCGAACATAATTGTGTAAATACATATACATAATTTGAATGAAAAGAACGAATGCTACGCATATACATGTATACAGATTACAAAACATAACAAAATTGAACAATAATTACATGAACGTCAAGTAATGAAATCAAAGCGATATACTTATTTTGTGCTAAAGCCTTTAAAAGATCCATGTCACTGTACATTTCTCGGCTCTCTAGTATTTCTTTCTAATACGTCGACGAAAACATAGTAGTGTCGGTCAAATTATTTGTCGACCATTTCACAATGTCGAGGAAAACATGGTCTCGACAGAAGTTATTGTCGGTCAAATGAGTTGTCGACGAACCCATGGTAACCCATTTTCTTATCGGGAAAACTTATTTTGTTTTATTCCATCTTATAGCGGCTGAAAAAATACATTTGAATATGCTTAAGTCATTAACAAGATGGAATAAAAAAGAAATGATAAATCCCGATAAAAAATAACGATGACCTCGAAAAAACTTTGAAAAAGTAACCGGACAAAAAGAAATTGTTCTTCTATGATATTCCTCCTTCTATACCATTTAAATTGTGCCATGACTATTTTTTCGTGCCATTAAAAATAAAGGAGATATTTAGGTGGCCTCCTTCAACTGAGACACCCTGTATTATGGTGAAAGCTGCTAAAAATTTGACTAAATATATTTTTGTTATTTTTGTAAAACTTCAGAATACATTTGTTCCAATGATATTTATCATTTTTTAAAAATTGGGAACTAAATTAAAAATTGATGGCACTACAGGCACCTATGCATAATCGCTAAAACAATACAATCAAGAAAATTGGAACGAGTTCGACAGTAAATGATGGCACTTTGAATTTACATTGTCGATTTTTCAAGAAACCATCGGTAGTTGCGAAGAGGTTGATCCTCCTTAAATCGACGAGGCACATAAAAAATGTCAACATAAAAGTCAGACCTTCTGAACGTTATGGTTCCTGCGACGAAATTTATTTCACAAATTGAGCTAACCCGAACCTCAATATTTCCTCCGGTTTGTCCACTTTTGAACGTTTTTTTACGTCTGGCCAGCGCTGTTGGAACTCTTCACGTGGGATCTAGCGTTCATCCTGTGTTTAAGAATTCATCGAGGTTAGAAACGGTTCGAATTAGGTTAAACCGATTCACCCCCGGGCTAGAATATACACACTCAACTAACTACCTAGCAACTGGAAGAGCAGATGACAGACGAAAGTAAACGGAGCTCGACGCATTATTTATCAACCGGGAAGATCTCCTGGGTTCCCTTCGCACCCCATTACGCTAACGATCGTATTGTACAGAAAAATTCAGCTTCGGGGTTACCCACAAAAAAGCCTACCGGTGGTGTCATAATGTTAGCGATTGGGGTTATTCACGACATTCCATAGAACGTTGGAGGTTCCGAAAACATTAACAAATGATGGTATTTTAAGCTGATTAACCATAGAATCGTAGCTTTTGTATTCACAAAGGAATGTGCGCTCTTATTGTTAGAAAATTCGAAGCAGAATTATCGAAGCTATAACCGGGTATGAGTTGGGTATAGAATATTTAATAGCGGAATAAATATAATTTGCATTGATAAGAGAAGTTGATAAATAATCAAGGTAAAGGAACATCTATTAAACTCGGCGCTGTAAACCATCGCGACCCCACGCACGGGTCACGCAACAATAAAACATCATTATCGTTGATCTAGAAAAATCTTTGCATTACATCTGCGCATAAACTTTCTAATGAACGTGGGACCATGTACCGATGCTTGTCATCGCCCGTAAAACTTTCTATCTTCCATAGGAATATTTTATTCACAATTCCACCGTGTATTTATAGGACATGTAAGCTTGTAGCAAAATATTGTTCCAAGCAGAAAGTCTTTGGAAGCTTAAAAATAAAATATCTGGTTCGCCGCGGTGAGCTTTTAAACCTCCATTGAAAAATTATTTTCGTTCGAAGGATATCGAAAGTATCCAGAGTTTATATTGAAATAATTTTGTTTAGCTTCGCTGGCTCAATTTTATCCTCCCCGGAAAATACACTTTGTCACAGGGGGAATAGTACTCGGATCCAAAATATATTCCGGTTTCGCTACGAAGTTTCGCTTCACAGCCAAGAAATATTTAAAATACACATTCGAAATTTCTCCATTTAATACCTGCGAATCCTTTGTAGATGGTTCGGGCGATTGTTACATTTACATTTTCTGAATGACCCGTACCGAGGTTGGCATTTAATTAACGGAGAAATTTTAACTTTGATGTTGGCGGATCGGTGGACTTCGGAAATGAAAGAAACGAGAAAGTCTTGATACACAAGAGAACAAAGTTTATTCAATTTAATTATACCTGTCCTTTGATTAAAGTAAAATTCTTAATTATCTAATTGAGACTAAGAATTTTCATGAAGTGTGATCACGTTGCGCAGAAATGCCGTTGAAAAATTAGTGGAATAAAATTTTTAATACTTCTCCCGACAAGGAGTCTACGATTTATATATTTATTGGAACCTGTTTGTTCATAATTTACACATACAAAATATCGCTTTCCATTTCGATAATATTATCTCCGAACGGTGCAGCATCCGCAGATATTTCAAATTGCATTTGGACGTTTCTTATCGAGCGGATCTCCTAAAAAGACCGCGGCAAACCGCGAATCTCGGGGCTCGCATTTTATGAACGTCGCTGGAACAGGGGGTTGGCGATCTTGTTGAACATCAGTATGGGTCGAGAGAAGGTAGAAAGGTAGAGATACACGGCGAATCGTTGCCAGCCGCATTAAGGCTCGCAGTCCGTGCGCAACCCTCTTTTACGGGAGCGACCTCTCCACCGCGTATTTATTATGGGCGAAATTGTATAGCACGCGCTACTTCTCACGCGGAATTTATAACGACTCCTGCGGCCAGCCGCGGCGGCCTTCGAATAATTAAAGCGGCCCCGGCACGCTGAAAATTCCCGAAATACGAAATCATCGTGTCGCCCCTCTTTCCCGGCGGAACAGCCGCCCGTGGAAAAGAAGGGAAAATCGCCGAGCGTTCCAGGAATTTATATTAATCAATAATCGCGCTTCGTCTCCGCTGCGAACTGTATCATAGCTACCCTTACAATATCGATTTTTGAATATGTTGTTTCCATGGATATTTTCGACAATTTATTGAAGAAGAAAAATCTACCACAACTGTATATGCGGAACTGCAAGACATGTTTGTTATAACTCAATTAAAAGTGACTGTATTGGTCTGGGCTAAATCTTTTAATCCGGCCTCCGCAAGGCAGCTGGCAATGCTTGCCTGAAATAATTATAATTGGACTGCGGACTCGTATGCTTTTATGTGAAAATTGGCTGAGTGAAATATAAAGCAGGATTAGAAAAACCTCGGAGTTGCGTTTTCAATGTATCAAAATCATTGAGGGATGAAATCAATCGATTTCGAACTCCTGCTTCTCACTATCGACGCAGTACATTTTTGATTGTAATTATAACAGACAGTTCTTGCAGCTCTTACTTCAACGCGTGCACAGACACACGAGTATAGAACACGCAAAGGGAAAAGTTGGTTAACGTGTTGAAGATTGATAACATGGCTAAAAATCATCGGAGGGTGTCCTGCAGTTTCAGCGTAGAGGAAATATCGCGGAGCGTTCCTCGAATTTCAATTAATCGATAATCGGAGCTCCGCCTCGGCGAGCGATTCCACGGTACAATTAATTTCCCCCGGAGCGGGAGGGCGGCTCAGGAAAACAGGGGGCCAACCGAGGAACGCAACTGTGCAGTTTCGAGATTTCTTTTATGTCCCCGACGATCCTTTAATTCCAAGGCGAGAAGAGAGCCGCGGCTCCCTCTCCGAGCTTGTCGAGCGTTTAATTAATGAACCCCCTCCTCTCGCCCGCGACTCGGGTACCGACGTTATTCTTGCGCCGCTTAATTTCGTCGGCACCGCGCGCTTTTTCTTTTTAATTGAACCCGCGTCTTTTTGTCGCACGGTTTCCACGGTCCCTCTGCACGAGCGCGTTCCGACACCGGCGAAGTGCACTCCTCGTTGCCGAGTGCAGTTGAATGTTCAGCGAAACTGTCGCCGGGATCGCTCCTGCATTTTTCTCTGCATGTGTGTGTTTCTCGAAAACCGTCCACCAGTCGCGTCTGAGAAACTCGAGTACAAGGGCCGATGGTTTTCTACGAAAATCGCTTCTAACGCACTGAACGCGCCGCGCCGGGAAGCCCTGAGAACTAAGTCGCGCTTCTGCTTTAATGTTCTCTCACGGTGTTGTGTAGATGCAACCGTGTAAAATGCTGGAAATGGAAATGGAGATTCGAAACTTTCAGTAGACGGTAATTTAACAGCATATTTTTCCGGTGTTTCATTCTACGCGTACTTTCACCCCAATTTAATATTCGTCTATCTAATCCGCAAGATAAATAGAACGCATAACTAGTAATTAGGATCCTTGTGCGAAATAAAAACTTTCCAAGTCGATTCTATGGAACCGTAGTTAATTGGAGATGTACTTCTTCTGTTGATCGTTGTAATAAGTCTGAAATAATGTACCTAATGAGACTAGACGGCGGATCTTTATGCATTTGTGGCTTCTGAAAATGTTCCAAAGATGCTAGAGTCTCAAATTTGACCTGCAAAGGCTACTGCTACTGAAAATAAGATTCTATTGGATTCCACTTTCTTAAAATTCGTCCACAAAAATCGCAAATCGCATAAACATCCGCAGTCTAGTAATAGACACAGTTTTCTATTTCTATTCTTAATTTTTGTCGTAAATGCTTATAGGAGGAGCCGTGTAAAAACAGAATGTACAAATCTCCCGGAGGCTAATGCCATTGAGCAAGATAATTTAGACGAGATCCTCCCAAATCCATTTTGGAGCACACTCAAGGTGGCTTAGCGCCGAGCAAACGGGCCCCTGGCTGCGTTTGTCCCACGATTAGCCACACTCAAGGTGGCGTCGATATTCTTTCTTCCCGCGGATTTCGAGGCTCTCGCAATGGTCCCCTTCGGCGTGCGAAGGGACGACTGGTTTGATGTATCATTCCGTTTCGACACGTTCGAAACGTTGCCGGAATACTGGAACGGGTCCTCCGGTTCTCGTCCGGCCGTCGAAAAATCCACAATGTGCGGGCCGGTGTGCACGTGTACGCGTCGAGGAGACGACCGTTTCGTCTTCACCTGCCGGCCATTTGTCACGTCCGAAATTGCATTACGCGACACGTCGAATTTCTGTATAAAACGGCCCCTAAGTTGCCCCATTGACTGCGCTGTCGTCGTTCCGCACAGCTTGTCCCTTTCTCTCTCTTTTCCGCCTCGTTCCTCCGGGTAATCTCGCCTCGACCTTCTCTCCATCTCTCTTTCTCTCTTCGGCAACCTAACTCTGGGCACCTTCGCCGACCATATGGTTAACACGGACGTAACTCTCTCTTTTTCTCGCTTGCCCGTTCATTCATAATACATACGCACGTCCCTAAAAGTTGAGTGCGTTAGATCGTGTGCACGAAACTCGGACAGCCGGCCTCGAAAGTCCGACTCGTGAAAATTTCAAAAATGCTTCGCCGACCGTTTTACGCCCTCGCTTCGGGGACTAATTTGCGGACGCGCCAGTAAAAGCCCACGGATGACTTATCTCGTGAAACATGCACGCGGAACGATATGAGAAATCGCGAACGCGCTAGTCTCCCGACACCTCGAGAGTAATGGCCGCTTCGAAATGAATTTTTGGCCGACCTCTGATCAATGGACTGTGGACGTCCGCGCGTACGTGTCCCCTCGACTTCGCCGCTCTTCAATTTGCCAGGCTCCAATTTCATTTTCCTGATTCTTCCGCCTTGTAAATCTGCAAACTACAGTCGAACGGCAATTTCTTCCTTCCTCCCATTAATTAGGCAATTTCGTCAATTAATGCTAGGATTAACAATTAGTAAACGGTTGAACGAAGATTACTGTTTATTGTTCTAGGCTTTTGGAAGATCTAATAAAATTTTGGAACGCGTATCGATGTCCCTATTTCAATATAAAATTGTTGGAACCGTCAAATGTCTAAAGCGTTAATGAGCAGATATTAATATTGGCAAGAGAGAAATTCAAGATATCTCGATCTGGATATAAACGACCCAGTTGCTCACGGAGGGTTATTATCAGACTGCGGATCTTTATGCAAAATGAAGCTTCTGTATGTCAATTATAAATAAGAGACGGGTGAAAAGTTCTTTATTTCTTTAATAATTTTAGCAAGTTGAGAATAGTGCATTGACATTTCTTTAACTTTTCTCTATTTTAAATTGTACCAATTTCTCTGCATAAAGAAGTTTATTAAAAGAACTTCGGAAGAATATTTTTAATTTGCTGTTTTATATACATTTCACACACACAATCGAATAATATAAGTAAAATTTACTATGTTTCTGCGGCGTGTTCAGAATGGTTTAACTCGATTTAACTTCATTCGGTCTAATTGTTCGAATGAAATTGTGGTTTAGTTTAACGTGTTCGTATCATTTCGGTACGAGTTCCCAGTGAGAGCCACGAATTTAATTTTCTACACGGAAATAAACATTTTATAGATCTTGTCCGTCATACGACTCGCGACCGAAGAATGAAATTTAATTAGACTTTGTGCTATATTTTGTCGAGATTCGTTATAAATTGGTATATATTTACGTTCCCGTCGCCCGGAAAACGGACCAATTAGGCGTCCATTGTTGTCACCCGTTCCGTTCTAGTGTTAAACGGACAATAGATTGTTATGAACTAATTTACGGAAACCGGAGTCAACAGGACATTTCCATTTCCCGTTAAGGATTCCATTAGCGTCCGGGTCAAACGAAAATATGACTCCAGTTTAATCGAGTTTAATTGCACGACATTTTAGAACATGTTTCCTCTCACGATTGTTCACTGCGGATTTGTCTGCAAAATAAAAGTTGCCCTTACTTCGTTTCTTCATTTAAAACAATATTTATACATTGTTTAAATGTTTTTATCGCTTTCCTTTGGACCCACTCGTTTTCGTCATAAACGATACCAGATAGTTTCATTAATTTCTCCGAGGGTGGATTAACTTTTTTGTTTGACCCTAGTTTTCCGAAAATGGCCCGTGAAATTCGGAACTTGTACAAACATCCGGTGCTCATTCACCGGGCTCCATAATTAGGATAATTTTCCGATCCCTTCGTCTGGAAGTTATTAGTTCTGGTTTTTTTCTAACATGGGGTGGTCGTGAAACTGGACGAGCGGCTTTGGGGTGAGTCTTCCACACGTGTAGGGGTTGCTGTGGCAAAGCAAACCCTGGAATATTAGCCGCCGACGCGCAGCTGCTTCTATGAAACAATTATTATTAGACTGCGGATCTTTATGTGTTTGTAGTGTTTACTTATTTTTAAAATACAAGAACGCATGTTTGGTTACAAATATGAATGACATCTTTACTCTATGCTTACCATAAGAAAAATTTGTTAGTTTCGATAATCTCAATAGATTGTTCGTTAACCTGATTTTTGTACAATAATCCATGAAAGTTGGAATACGCACAAAGATCCGCAGTCTAATTATTATACATCGGCTTTATAATTGTCGTTTTTATAACAATTTTTATCTCTCGATGGAAGAGGAATAAAACTGTACGAAATATATAAAATGTTCATCCAAATATAAAAATATTCAGAGTCAATCGCTCGCTTCACAATATGGAGCTGGCCACGCGACACAAACTGAATATTAAAAATACACGAAAAATGAACACGAACGCCGATCACAGGCATCACAGCTGCGAAATAAATCATAAAACAAAGGGTTAACAACGAGGCACAAAAAGTCCGGCACCCGTTCGCAACGACTAACAGGCGGTCCATTTTTGTCCTATTCATCTCGTCCCTGTGGCAAACATGGTTACGAATGAAATTGAGTTTCCATTAAAAAGAGGCGAAATTGTATAAACTTACAGGCGACGCGTGCGTATGTTATAGGCAAACAATAATGACGTAAATCATCCAATATTGCCCCATAAACTTTTGTTCGTTTTCGAGCCGTTTCGAAGATACACAGCGGGCCCTTTTCCCCTCGAATCCCTTCGTCCTGGTCCCGTGGAGAAGCCAGTACACGCCGAACGTTGCCGTTTGTTTGGATCGTAACGCTGTTACCGGGTCCCCGCTGCCCATTGTATTCGCAAAGTAGAGAAATAGTAACGTTCCCACGACTCCATTGTACTCGCTCAAACAAGCGTATTAAAATTCACTAGGAATTTACGTTAAACAAGCAAGATGGTACGGTCTCGCGTGGTGCCATTTTCACCTCCCCCGCACATCCCTCGGCGAGTTCCGACAAGCGAGCTCTCCCGAGAGAAACATTTCGAATATTGTTTTAAACAGCGGCGGCTGTGCACGAAATTCGTATAAAATGACGGTTTAAACGGGTCCACGGCAAGCCAAATATTTTCGTTTTAATAACCCGAACAGTCGGGGACGATATTTTATGTTTTCGGTTTAAAGAAGCCCTTTGAACATGTCGCGGTCCAGCTAGAATTTGCTGAAGAAACATTTGTCGCAGTGCCTGATCCTCGGATGGTGTACACCGGACTCGATGAAATAATATTTTTAAGAGGAAATCGCAGCCACAAGCAAAGGGTTTCCGTTTAAGTCGCGCGAAACGCGAAGTATGTAAAATGTTCCATGGGCTTTATCTTGAACGCGCAGTTTCGCTTCGAGTGCGCCTCTCTGCGCAGATCCAGTCTTTGATACGAGAACCATAAAGGTTGCTGGGACGTTCCAACCCCCCGTATACCTGAAATTTTCACACCGGTTGCCGCCGTTGTCTGTCTTGGAAATGATTTTCACAGCTACTGCAGATTTCAAAATGCTGTGCGTTCTCTTCACAGAGCGTTAACGCTAAAGCTGTGTTCACACTGATGCGACGTAGTTTTTTCGTCGCCTCTTCTTGCCTTCGTCTTCTTTTGGTGAAATTGTGATATGTTTCCGTGAGGAGTGATTAAATAGATTACTCGACCGAGTATTACAGTAAAATCTGTAGAATTTATAATTAAATTATTATAAGGCAACTAATTTTTCTTACCGATTTAAACATGTAGTGTTAATACACGTATTAACGTTTGAATGATAATTTCGAAGAACTGAGGGAAATTCGTTTTTTAAAAATGCTTCGCTCTCCGAAAGGTGGGACGTAAATACAGTTCCAGGTTTTCTGTGCGTCCATTCGTTCGCAGAACTTATTCAAACCGAATTCGGTCGGTTGCTTAATACTTTCGCAGCTGGTAATTTCTTCGCTAACTCAAAACTAAAAGCGGCTTGAAGGGGAGAACTCCAAAGCCGGCTTGCGTCGCGAATAGAAAGACACGAAACATAAAATTTCTTTGCGAACATCGAATTTAGAGCTGCTTTTTATGTTAAGTGGCAAGAGGATACGTCCGAGTAGTGTTTTTAAATTCTCTACAATTTCAAAGTCTTTCACTCTCTTCTTACATTACAAGACCTTTCATGTCGGTGGGGAAGGGAGGGAACTAAAAATTTTACGAAATTAAATCAGGGTTGTGAACATTTCATCTAAATTGTAGCTTTTTAGCTTGAATTATTCTACACTGCGGATTTTATGCATTCATGGCAAAAACGTGTAGTAGATCGAATATAAAACAGTGAAAACATTTAGAGAATTTAAAAACGCTATTCTATTACTGTCAACTCTTTAAGAAAGTTAGAAAAAGAAATTAAGTTTATGCAGCCCTTGTATCCTACAATTATAACAATTATAGACAATTTTCATTTTTCATAAAAATCCGCAGACCAATTTGTATTACGTCCAACAATAGAATCAGTATTGATTTGCAAAAGTGCAGAAGTTGATATAAGAAGTGTCCAGGGCCGTCCAAGTTACTTGAAGCTTAGCTGAGACGACATCGTCGCGCGATTTTGGCAGAGCGGTATACGGGGAGGGCATAATTTCCGCTGAACGTCTGCGAGCGTGTTAAGTGTTAAAGATCGCGTCTATGGGCGGGGATGTAACAGTAGAAGAAAGAGAAAGGGGGTGGGCGTTGGATACATTAAACATCAGCCTTCCATTACCAGGGACACGGTAGCGCGAGCTATCCTCCGACTATGTAAATGTTATCTGGGTGTTGTGTTGAGAGGCGGCGGGGGCGGGTCGCGAGTCGAGGTAGCCAGGAAGCGGTGCGGCAGTAAGTCATAAATTTGCTGGGAACTCGCTCGAAAATCTGTGTCACGAGTTAAGAACTAATCCCGGCCGCCTTGAGAGCGAAGTAACACGGGATATACGGGAGCCAGAAGCGTTTCACACCGGAGCGGGGGAGAGGGGTTGGGAACGGTGAACAGGATGGAAAGAGAGATAGACAGGGTCCCCGTAGATGGTGGAAGCCAGGCCTGGTCACAGATTATGTCGTCACGCGGGTGTCTGTTGCCGACGGCTCACAAAAGTGAAAATACCCTCTCGCCCCGTAGACCGGGACCGTCAAAAACGGAAAATTCTTCGGGAGACGCTTACCTGCCGAAGGAAATTGTGAACGGGGGCCTCTGCGAGCCGAGTAAACACTCCGGAACGCCGTGCGCTGGCGAAAGGAAGCACGTTCCATTGTGATTAGCTCCGAGCCCTCGTCCATCTGCGGCATCTGGTCTGTTCGAATGACCAGAAGCGGATCCGGCCCCGGCATACCTACCGACCGACCTCGATGGGAATCGGAAAAGCTGATCTTCCAAGGTAAATCATCGCTACAGGCTTGCATTATTAACCTTCTGAATTGAGACTTTTACGAGACGACCCAATGCTCTCGGGATCCTTCCGGGTCCCGTCACGTGCTCGAGGGTGCCACCTCTCTGTTTGCACACGGAGACGAATTTGTTGCGATATACTACTGCTAATTCCGCTTTAGGCTGTTCAGCGGTCACCCGCGTGGGTGGGAACCGAGGCTAGGCAGCGATTAACGCTTTGGCAGCACATTTATTTTATGAATCGTCGCCTGTCACTGCCGGTTTCTGAGAAGCCTTGTACCCTGGTCTGCTGAAGCAGGAATATGTACTTAGAAGCTGGTATTTAGTAGGTGTTAATCTTTCTCCGAATTTTATTAGCAGTCAGAATGTGACAGGATTGAATTTTCTAGTTGACGTTGATTAGTTTAATTTGATATTGTGGATTGTGTATGCTGGATTCATGTAAGAAAGCGAAGGGAAGTATGCTAATGCAGCGACCATTTTGTAAGCAATCCACAAGTGAATAACAAAAGAATCAACTGACAATAGAGTGCATGGAAAAGAGCGAAAAGATCAACAAAAATGTTGAGAATAACGCGAAAATGGAACAGGGAAATATGAACAATCGAGCCGATTGGAAAAGAAGCTGAAATGAAAGGAATGTAAACGCAACAGAAACAATAGTTGCTGATGCACGCCCGCCGACAATAGCTACGAAACAATTAAGCTCGTGTAAGGAATAATACAAATAAAATTCAATGTAACTTTTCGTCGTTCGAGTATGGAAACAGATATGCAAAATTGTCCATGAATTATGTATATAGATCTTCTTGTATTTCTTAAGTTTCGCGGGTTACAATGGTAGATGAACAGATAAGAGAGCCAAGAGAAAGTTATTTAGGAACATGAATAAAATCTAAGAGCCAAGATAGAGATGGATATACATACATTAAGTATAATCCCATTTGAATGCAACTGAAAGCACGGCAGACTGTGGATTTAAACGATGCCAAATATCCGCAGGAAAAGTCAATGTTATCTTCGTAGGAACCCGCCATATTGCAAATTCCGTGACTCGGGTCTGAATTGCTAAATCTGCGGATGTAGAAGTGGAGAACGGTGGGAACATCTGTGCTGTGTGTGTGTCTGGCGGGGATGCTGAACTTAACATGGCGAAAGAATGTCAGACTTGCTCTTATAACCGCTTTCGATTGCGTAAAAAGTTTTCGAGCCGGCGGCAACCCCTGCAACATCCTCGCGAGATCATTTATTCTCTAACAGTTTAGAAATGGGTCGAACAAATTTATTCTAAATTCATCAGTTTGCAATACCTGAAAGCCTCGAGATGTTTAAATTCTTTTTAAGCATTTCAGAAAAAGATCGTTTGAAACTGTTGAATCTATGTATTCGTTAAATCTTAACGGAAGCATCCTTGCAATGTTTATATGAAATACAAGAGCAACCCACACATGAGAGATGATAAAAAAAATTGAACAGAGAGATTAAATAATAACGTGCGCCAAATATTTACTTTCAATCAGTCTTAAAAATTTCTTGTGCGTTAGCAGATGTAAAGGAAACTATGAACGACTATATAACGTAGAAAATTTCGGACATCGACATGAGGGTTGAGTGGAATATCGTTAGCGTAACGTCAACAGTCGGCCGAGAGCCGCGGAAAATAGTTTCCCGTGGGAAAAACGAAGCTTCGAGTCGATTTAATTGCAGGATCATTAAGCAACGGGGCTGAATAACGACGCGAGAGCGAAAAATACGTCGTCCGACGATCAGTTGTCTCCGCGGACAGCGGGAAATCACCCCTGCGAGCCCTTCGTGAGTTATTCAGAGCCGCTAATCTATCCCCGGCGAATTATTAATCGCGGAGCGTGGAAAAGTCACGGTGTCATGCGCGTTTTAAAGACACGTGGGCAGTCGTCGACGCGGGGGTGGTGCTCGCCGTCGTTTCCGGCTTCATTAACTCGTAAATTCACCGGGTGAAGTTCCGCGGCGTTCATAGACCGTGGATAGATGCTTCAATATTAATACCGTAATTGGCTCGGAACACCGGGGTAGTTACAGTTCTCGGGGGGTGTCTCTGCAGCCCGGCCGTCGATAGCCATTACACATTTACACAGCAATTGAAAAGTCCGGGAAAGTTACTTTTGCGCGCGCGTACGCACGGTCGACGACCAGGGCGGTCTCTCTTCCTCTCTCTTCCTCTTGTCTTCATCGACGAGACAATCGCCGGCGATAGATTCCCAACGTGACCGGCCGTCCTTCTTTTTCTCTCCGTTTGCCCCCCAATCCGGCGACTTGTATTCGACGAAATAGGAGCTCTGGCAGCGCACCAAGAACGTAGCAATGGAGAACGAGATATTAAGTACGAGCAACGCGAGTGCATTGAAATCTGAATGCGAATCTGAAAAGAGGACGGGCGGGGGGGGGGCTCCGATTCCGAATCTCGCGAAAATATCCCAGTCGATAAACAGCAGACCGAAACTCTCCCCACCTCCTGCTAGATTTCCCGCCATCCACCCTCGCGAACAGTCCAGACCTCCTCTCCCACGGCCGTGTTGCTCGTAATCGATTTCTTACATGTTCCGCCGGTTTTTCTGTAATGGCAATTGCGGGACGGTTTAGATTCCTTTTACGTGATCGTTGCCCGGCCGCCCGTGTTACGACTCCGCGTTAATGTTAGGCCTTTACACCGACCGAGCGTAGCATTATTCGACGACCAGAGGCCTGGGATACCAGTAAGAATTAAAGAGGCCGCGGGAAGCAATTAAGATTGTGCAGTTCGCCGAACTGTTTTTCTTTATCGATCGCGTTTCTTCGACCGCACAGCAGCGACGCGGGCCGTTGATGTTTTACTTTTCAGCCGCCACGGCAGCCCGGGGAAATTCGATCTCGGCGAGGATTCGACGCGCGACTCTTCCTTGCGTTTACGGTATCCGCGAATTCGTAAAATCCGAGGAATTCGCGTAAAGATCTGTTATTAGGAAGTTAATGCTTCTCGAGAAAACGGAACTGATTCCACTGGAGATTCTATGCTGGAACATCGACTGCGTTTCTTTAACACGAGTTCTACGGAGCACTAAGTGTCTATCCAGATTTTTTTCAAACATTTTTTAAAAATAATATATGTATACCCGAATAAATGTGCCGAATAAAAATATTGACGCGTCCCTAACCGTAGTGTAAGCGCAGTAGATTACACAGTTTCTTTTCTCGGAATTACTGAAGAAAAACGATCAGCATTAACATAAGGCCAAAGTAAAAATAACGAAACGGGTTTCAAGTCCCTGGTTCTAGGTGGCCCGCTGTACCGAACTGTCCGCGTCTCTCGGAGACAATCGAATGACGAACGTCATCATGCATCACCGTCCGTCGTGACTCCACGGAATACACTCGGAGGCTCACGAAACGAGGAACGGCCGGGTCGGGCCGGGCGAGCGCGATTCAGAGCCGCCGCCGCCGCCGCAGCCGCCGGCCCGACATTTATCAAGACGTGATTTCGGCCGGCATTCCTAATGAATCCGAGGCATGCCTACCTGGATCGCGCGTAACAGTGATGGATGGGTTATCCGATCGATTCACTGGATTAGATGGAAATAATGTAACGTAATCCAAGAGGCCGAGCCGGCAGTCGTCGGTGCGTACGAGGGGGTGAAGAGCCAAGGGCAGGGGGTCGAGGGAGGGCATCAGCAACTGGTTACTATGCATAAGGGATGTCGAATTCTATTCGACCCCTCCGGCTACGGAACACGCTAATGAGCATATAATGCGCGTAGAATTGTGATCGCTGTGGCCGTTGACGATCCACACGCACCGATCAATCTTTCAGGTTCGTGACCCCCGAGCAACAAATCATCGAGAACAAGTTGTACGACCGAGGCAGGTATTCCACGACTTTTGGATACAGTCGAATTTTAGTTGCTGCAAACTGCAACGCGGTTTCCTTTGATAATTTTATAGCAGACATTCTGTTAATGTTAATGGACTCTCCGCGGCAGCTGTGGCACAGTTGAAAAGTGTCCTAAATATATGATATGAACATCAAAGGGTTAACCCAAATTTGTTAAACCTGCGTAATCGCATTGAGCGCATTTCCCGCACGTTAATGAAAGTAGAGTAAATTAAACATGAACAACATTCTACCCGTGTCATCTAGCAGGTCAAAGGTGTCACCACTGTAACTCTCTTTATACACTTTCTTTATATTGTAGAC
Source organism: Lasioglossum baleicum (assembly GCF_051020765.1). Lineage (NCBI taxonomy): Eukaryota > Metazoa > Arthropoda > Insecta > Hymenoptera > Halictidae > Lasioglossum > Lasioglossum baleicum. Next base: position 1,740,710 of record NC_134937.1, read on the forward strand.
ACTTTCTAGCACGGTCGTTCCATTTTCGAATAGCATTCGCGATCGACGAGCTAAATAAGAGGCAATTCCGAGCGTGGCGGGCCACGAGAGTGGAGGAGATTTCGTTCGCCGTGGAAAAAGAGAAACGCAATCAGCGAGAGCCATTCGTCGAGAGTCGAAATCGCGGCGAAGAAAAAGAACAATGAAACGGGTGCATTTCGTCGATCGTGCCCGGACAAAGGTACCGGGAGTAGCTCCGAACTTCAGTGGTCTGGATCTGGATGCGAGGACGACAGACAGGGCGACTCATTGAGAGACACTGGCTGCTACTCCCTCCAACACTCATATCAGTGATTGCACCTAGCGCAGTCTACGATCGAATGCTAGCCTCGCAGACGTCCGTGGAAAATACGTGCCGACGTTCACCGTCGGCCGAGTCCATTTAGGGTATACTGTCGCTGCTAAGGATGAAGTAATGCCTCCATGCTCTTTCTTTCGACGTGTTTCTCTCTCTCGGCGTATTCGTAGTTCACCTTTCCTTTTCTCTGCCTTTCACCCTCTCCCTTCCACTCTCTCACGGCGCGCGGCGCACAGATCCAGTCCCCCTCGAGCACAGGTCTTCTTCCTTGGCTGCGCTTTGATCCTCCCCGGGTATCTCGCATGCATCGGAATCTTTTCTCTGCACATCAGACGCATTCTGCTTAGCGTCTGTGAATTTCAAAGCGCAGCATTGTGCCCGGCTAATGGTGTTTCATCTCCGTATTACGGATACTAGTCGTCGTTTCCACTGTGTTCGATTCACGGGGACACGAGGCGGGGAAGGGTGCGCGGGGGTGGACCGAACGACGAGGATCGACGGAACGCAGGAAAACGCGCGATTCCGAGCGACCTGTGGACGGAGGGATCATCCCGTACCTTTTATGGCTCGTGGAAAAGAGACCGGGGAAGATAGATGGTTGAAATGGATCGTCGTAAACAAATATTTGGATCTGCTCGGACGAGGATCTCGTAGATAAAATGGTTTCGACATGGCAGCCAATCAAGGCGGCCGGGCCTCTAGTACAAATACAGTCTGCTGGGAAAACATTCGGACGATACTGCCTAGCTCTTCGGACGAACACTATGGGCTATTTAAATGCTTCTGTTGCTCGGAAATGTTTGGGTTCGCAGAAAAATAATAACAATACAGATCATTTGCAAGACTGCGGGTAACTGTGCAACATCGGGAACGAGTTTAATAGTCTCGATGGAAGTCATTAGATTACCAGTAACAATTTGTCGGTGTACAATAGCAATAATTGTTACCACTAACAAATTTATCACGAGATTCCTGAGCCGATGGTCACAAATTTTGCGGAATTGCTGAACAACCGCAGGACTAAAAAGTGCATGCACTATCTTGAGGGTATCGCGTAGTGTCCGCAGAGGTGGAAATCCGGAAAAAATTTGAGGAAGGTGGAGTGCGGCGCACGGAGATAAATACTTCCCGGGGAAACATGAGATACGAGCGTCGGCAAAGCGCAGGAAAAAAGCATGATCGGTTGCACTTTAGAAGAGCGGTGCGCGCGATGCATTCGGCGGCGTCGGCTGCAGAGGGGCTGAACGGGTCGAGTGTAGGCGAAGTAGGGGGTTGCGCGGCAAAGAAAGAGAACTCGGCTCGCGGTGGAATGTATTTCGATTGCATTCACAGGCATTTTTTCTTCTAGCCGTTAACCATCCGGGAATTTAATGATAAATGATAAGCCGCGCGCGCACACGCCGCGCCGAAAGAAACCCTCGGGTTCGAGTTGCCGAGAAATATTACGGCGTTGAGTCACGTCTTGGGATCTTCGTCGGGCTTGAAAGCCCCCTCCGGATTAGGTCGGGCAATGTATGCGCGCCTACGTGTTTTACGCGTGTTTCTCCGTGTGCGAGTGTGGCGTCGAGTGGCCGAGAGGTTCGCTCTGGTCGCTTCACCGAGCCGGAGCCGAGCGCAAATGTCGAAGAGTCGAGGGTAATGAGTGAAAAAAGATGAACCGTACGTGTACAGATACCTGTGTCTGCCGTTTCTGTATACAGTGTGTCCCGAAAATGTTGTACTCCTTTGCATGGGGTGATCCCTGAGGTTATTTGAAGTAACCTTCTCCTTCGCGAGCATGTTCTCCGCGGTTTTGTTACGGAGTTATTAACACGTTCCGTGCCACGTGTACCACTGATGGTACACGTTAAACTTCAGACCGCGTATGCACACTGACATATTTATTTAATGCGCTAAAAAAATATATTTTATAACAAGTTTAACACTGTAAAATACATTCCCACCAAAAAGAATGAGGCATTATAAAAACTTTAGTATAAAACAAAGCAAATGGCATGTATGCAAAATCGGGGCAAAACGGCTTGGCACGGAACGTGTCCACGAAAAACATGGAACAATCACAGCGCGGCTACAGCCGACGGATTTCAGCTTGGCCAATGCCAGTGCCAGACACGCTCTGATTGGTCCGTGTTTTTCGGTAATAACTTTTTCAAACAAGTAAAACATTTTTGGGTAATTATTTACTTTCAGGGCTTCCTCACCGATTTTGATGAAATTTAAATATGTTGTCAAATTCATCATTCTGAACAACTTTTTCCTATACATGTTAGCGCCGCTTGAATTTAGTTTTCGAGATATTTGCGAAAAACTATCGCTAATACTGTATTGAATTTCCCGTATTTCTGCACGCTCTGCGGCAACGTAAGCTTGTCCCGGCCCACCATTTGTTTACATTTTGCTTGTAAACGCGCTGCGGAGATGGGAGAAAAAAACAGGGTCTCACTCTGACCATACATATATATAGGGTGAGTTTTCAGTTTTGAAAGACTACTCCTACATTTTCGTATGCGTGGTCGCTCTCCGCCCCCCACCATCTAACCCTAACTAATTCTGATCGCATAATCTTTTCACTTTATATAGCCGTCATACAGAATTTGAACCAGTAATGGAAAAATCATGAGATCAGAATTAGTTAGGGTTAGGTGGTGGGGGGCGGAGAGCGACCAGGCATACGAAAATGTGGGAGTAGTCTTTCAAAACTGAAAGTTCACCCTATACATTATGTATGGTCAGAGTGAGACCCTGCTTTTTCTCTCATCTCCGCAGCGTGTTTACAAGCAAAATGTAAACAAATGGTGGGCCGGGACAGGCTTACGTTGCCGTAGAGCGCGTGCGCGTACAGGAATACAGAAAATTCAATAGATTATTGGCGATAGTTTTTCGCAAATATCTTGAAAACTAAAATCGAGCGACGTTAACATGTATAGGAAAAAGTTGTTCAAAATGTAGAAATCTATAACATATTTAAATTTCATCAAAATCGGTGAGGAAGACCTGAAAGTAAATAATTACCCATTTTTGGGACACTCCGTATGTATATGAATATTTCTATGTGTATTGTGTATATGTATGTATACACAATCTACGCGACGGCCAAGGGAGCGCGTTCACTCCCCATTGTGCAACGCGAAGCCGACACGGCGCGGCGGGAATCGTGAAAGAATCGTGAAAGATCCTCGAAAATCGACTCTCTCTCGCCGTCTCTCCTCTCTCTCCACGGTCTTCGAGGTACGAGAAGTGCCCGGCAAGTGCTCCGCGACGATTTCAATCGGAGGCGCGACGTCGATACGGTTACAGTAGCGAACCGGCCTTTCAGCCCGAAATATCATTTATGAGACCCTCCATTGAAATCCGGCCGTTTTTCGTCGCCCGTAACGCCCCGTTTCGGGAGGACTCATTCCGTTCGACGGACGAGGACGAGTTAACCCTTTCGAGACTGACGGGACAATGGGCCCTGTCTCCGCGGTGCATATTTTAAGCCTTTTTTCCTGTCGACGAGCTGACGGCCCGGGCTCGATTGTCCGACTATCATTTCGACGAGCTTTCGCGAGGTGCTTGTACACTGTACACGGGCTCTTAATGATTGGGCCGAGCGTTTCGATTCAACGATATTTCCTTTCGGCTTGAAGAATGTTTGTCGAGGCGGTCAGCTTCCAATTACTGTTTTTGAAATCTTGATTCGCAGAGCTCGCTGTCTACTAATCATTGCGTAACGTTAACTCCTTACACTGTAATTTATTTTATGGTTGCTGTGGTTATACCTTGTCTCTCATAGTTTCTTAAAAGAATATGGATGGAATTCAGTTCTATTTTGTTAAATTATGAAGCAACCAAATTAAATATTTCGTATGCAGCGTTGGACATCCGGATATTATCATCTCGCAAAAACTCATTAAAATCGGAGTAGGATAATCGAGGTTCTTCCTCGTGAGACTTGTTGGATCGTGTAATCTCATTGTGAGGGACACATGGGTATTTTGAAATTACAATTTTATTCCATTTAAAGTGCTGCGTGTTTTAATGCAGAGGAACGATGATAGAATTATGTCATATTTTATGTTCCCTTAATTTCCAACGATTGTATTGCACATTGTCGTTAATTGGGAGAGTTTCTGTACGTCTTTGAGGTGTGTAGAAATTGTTTGTGAAGTAGAAAGTCCATTCGTGGAAAAAAAACTAGAGGTGCATAGCGCTGCTGGCGAAGCTGCAGCCTGGTCAAATAGGTCCGAGGCCGTGGAGGGGTTGAACTAACAAAACGACAGCCAAAAGACAAATATTAGTTGTACCAACAAGTAATGTGCCATTTTTTCCTTCACTTCAATATTTGTTTTCGAGTTTAATCGAGAGGTTACCCTGCTCCAATAATATTCATTTCCATTTCCAAACATCGTCCTGTATCGTGTTTCCAAGGGCAAACAATTGGAAGATATATACTTCAAATTTAAACCGTACTACAGACTCGCTCATAAAAAAAGTGTAATCGATCACTATAGAATTAAACACAAATTAACTCGGTGGAAATAAGACACCTCAAGGGTTGAAACAATCCCTAAAATTTAATTTCCTATTTCCAACAGTAATAGCACAGAATACAAATTGATTGAGTGGAAGAAACACGAAAAATCACAGTTCGGGGGATGGAGGCTCCCCCGAAATTTCGCTCCCTTTCTCGAACAGACTTTCCACTAATGGAATATAACACAGTATAGACCGCGAGCGATGTAGAATATACAATTCGAGAACAATATTCTGTGTTTTTCCGTTCAACGCCATCGAATTCGGTTTGTTAATTAAAAAGAATAATTGTGTGCGCCGGCGAGCCCCGGTTCATCCTTCTCTGTCGAAGTTGGCAGTTATCCTGTTCGTCGAACCTTCTGTTCCAGTCTTTTTTATCTCATCAGCGTTGTGCCGTGTAAACAAAACTGACACTGGAAATGGTTCCGATGAATTCCTCCTCCGCGCGTGCGAATCCGTTGAAAGCACCTTGTCGGCAGAGAATATATATGTACTCTCTCTCTCTTTCTCTCTCTGTGTGTATCGGCGCCGGCGCGTTCGTCGCACGAGTAAAAACGGGGGCGAGACTGAACGGAATAAAATAAACGATACGGTTAGGCGGGCTGCTCGGGTGCAACGAAATTTTACAAACAAAAATTTATGTCGCAGCAACTGCGCCTCGCGGAGAAATAAAACTCGCTTCGGAGCAGTTTGTTCGTGGTCCCGGCTGCAGGCTAAATTAGATCCGATCTGCGGGAACAATTAATTGGCCCGCGAGCTATTAGATTGGCTGTATCGATTCCATCGGCCACCGCAACTGCTTGTTCTCCGGCTGCTCCACCACCGAAAAATGCGAATTGTTCGGCCGGCCGTTAATACGAATCCCACTGAATGAATAATGAAAGGCCGCATTGTCTACGACGGTGATCGAATATCGAAAATATTCAGCCCCTCTGAAGGCTCCGCTCGTTACTACCCCCGCCCCCCCCCCCCCACCCGCAACAAAAAAGTCGGCCGAAAGCTGGACTCTGTGTGTGCTCCTCGTGACGCCATGTTCGTTTCGCACTTTTCCGCGCTTTGTTCGGACCGTGTTCGAGTTAAACGAGTTTCTCGCTCTCTTTCACTCTCTGTCTGTGTCCCTCTCCTCCTCTCCCCCTTTTTCTATCGCGCGCGAATCACAATCGGGAATTGTCAGGGACGCTTGAATTTTCAAACGATTTCGAGTATGCGAATCGAACGCGCTTTTTCAGTATTTAACTGTTTCGACTTTTTCCGATCTTGATACTTTTCGAGTTTTTTGCTGGCTCGTCGAGGATTTGATTGCTTCTTGCTAATTCGATACTGTTTCGCCGCCTTTCAGGACCTCGGTGTCTTTTTCGGAATTTGCGAGCAGTGTATTCGTCTCGTTGAACGTTCGACTGAACCGAGTTGCCGTAAACATTTTAAAACTTCGATAGGTTAAGTAATTCAGTTGCGAACACTAATTCAGATATTTATTATTTCGTCAGAGTTCATTAATTCAAACGTTCGAGATTTCATATTTTTACGCCGTTGTTCGTTGTCGTGCGAATAATTGATGGCGTAACTTACGAAAAAATGGAGACTTTAATGAAGTTTCGTACTATTTATGCGCGATCATTAGCCTGCAGAGGCCGATGCATTTATAGTAGCTCGTAACCCGCGAATGATTTTAATAAAGCTCAACTCTCGGCATGCATTACCGCCAGATTACGGATCTTAATGAATATTTACGACACGTGTGGAAATTTGTAAAACACGAGAAGAGACGTGTGCATCGATAAGAATCGACAACAAAACCGTTTTATGTTTAAACAACGGATTCGCGTAAAACCGCGCGGTTCGATAATCGGGAACGGAATAAAACTGCCGTTACTGCAAATGGAACGACATCTAATTTCTCTTCGCGCGAATTATAGTTTCTACGATTGCGAGTTTGCGCGTGCAGTCCACTGATTATCGACGTAATTAAATTTCCCGGTGAACGAAGTAAATTCCCGTTGAAGTTTGTCGACGGTAAACTGACAATGGCGGCGCGATGTTGTATAAATTCGTAATGTAACGGTTTCGCGGCGGAATATAATGGATTAAATGGATCGACTGGAATCGGACGGTTTTTCAGCGGGACGCGACGACGTGCTCGCTGGAACTTATGACCGATCGAACCTGTAAAGCGGCCGAACAGTTCAATTCTCGTAAAAGGTGGCAAACTGTTTACCGCTCCGATCCATCATAACTTCCACCGGACACATTATGTATTGAAAAATTGCCCGAATGGACGCGTCGGATGGCTCGCTATCTTCCACGCCCCTTGCAAATCCGTGTCGCCAGCGAAATCGCTCGAGACGCCTCGTTGCTCCGAGACTTAATCCTGCAACGGTGCTCTCGGATTTTCTCTGCTAACAAATAAATGGATTATTTGATAAGCTCGCGCTTTAACTACTTCCACATTTATAAAAAACAAATTAATGTGATTGCCGTAGCTGAGACATCCAATTTGTTACTTTTAAATTATATTTAGAGGATTTTATGCATTTACGTAACAGCATTCTTAATTAATATCTCCATTATTTAGTATTTCAGCTAGTCATTTTTATCATAAATGCATTAAATCGTTAAATGTAATTTAACAAGTAACAAGTAGCCGAAGAAACGTTTTAGTTTAATTTGTTTCATACAATCGATGTGGATCATCATGTGGCTTGGCAAATTTTTGCAGAATTTTGTGTACATTGCGAACACATGGAAATTACGTCTAACAAATTCCGCGTCATGTTTCGTAGAGTGAAAAACCCTGTGCCATTCAGGGGCTAATATTTCGCCGAGGCCCGACGACTGACCCGAATTAAGTAAAAGCCGCGATTCATCTTGTAATCTTAGCAATCGGACCGCCGCGGCTAAAAGGTTCGTGAATCAGCAACAAAGGCGTTCCGCGACAACAAAAAAGAACAGAACTGAAAGGAAGAACAGTTTACTGATTTTGCTTTTGTCCTCGGGAATTATTCGTTCTGTCCAAGATATTTGGAATAATCAAGATAAGTGAAACAGCCTGTACGACGAAGCCCAACTATGTCGGTTGTTAAAGTTTGTCGCTGTTAAATTAGAAGAAAAAGGTTTACAAAACCGCCACGTGTTTCTCGCACACAACTATCTTCTAACGACTCGTTTCTTTTTGTTTAAGAAACAATCGCTTACGATAACAGGTTGATCGTAATAGCACCTACAAGTAGGAACTGGCAAGTTGGAGGAACTATGATATATTTAAGAAAGTACGCGAAGAACCACGTGAAACCGAGTCGTTGTACTGTTGGCTGACGTGGCAGTGCTAAATAAGCGTTCCATTGGAAGTTCCCGAGGGGATAAGTTCTCTTTTCGATCGTCTAATCGAATTGTACAATATTAATCTGATCGCACAACTAGGTTCGCCGGTGTATCTTTGAATACGTTAAATATTTCACGCGTTTTCCCTGCTATCAATCACAGTCAGGAGTCTCGGCCGTATAAACGGTTGATACATTATACATGTTCCTCTCCAAGTTAGCGGTGTCAGTCACCGACGTGACCGACGGCGGCCCGCGAATGTATTAATACCGCGCCAGGGCTCGCTCGCGCAACCACCAATCAAATATACGATTCCAGCATTCTTACGCGTACACGTATCGCCTCGGCAATTCCCATCTACGCCACGAAAGTCGCCAATTATACGGGCCCGGCGTAATGAACGCCGAGTGATTGACGTCCGTTGCATGAAAACGCAATTGTCCTCGGCCAAGGACGCGCGCGCGTCCACCATTAATGGGTTAAGGGTTACTAACGAGCTCGTGAAATTGGGGACGACGCCGGAATCCAAGAAACATCGGACACTGAAATCCCGAAACTTCGAACAAAACCGATTACACCGGATCGGAGCAATCATTTTGCTCCGGTAATATCGAACTGGGAATCTAGCAACCTTTCAAAATCAGATTTGTCATTTTAACACCCCATTCTCTGCTATGTATTTATGTTGCTGTGCAATTTAATCTCATCGCTTCGGTTTAACATACAAATTGTATGAATTAATATTATAATATTCGCTTTTAGAATTCAATGTGCAATGATTGGGTTGCGATGAAATATGTTAGTTTACGACGGAAAGTTCAGAATAACAATTTAATTCCACGACCCCTTTCTCTGTTACTTGCTAAACAAGAAATCATTATACTAATATCTTTTTGATTTCGTCAATAAATCACATATATGTACCTTATTATTTCATTTGTATAAATTGTATGAATTAATCGTGCAATGGTTGGCTTGCGTTTAAATATGTTAGTTTACGACGGAAAGTTCAGAATAACGATTTAATTCCACGACCCCTTTCTCTGTTACTTGCTAAACAAGAAATCATTGTACTAATATCTTTTTGACTTCATCAATAAATCACATATTTGTTTACGATCATCGACTGGTGCTCTGAATTAAACATCCAGTAGTCGTTTTATCGATCTGCAATCGCCTTTTTGCAAGGTTTCCTGTATAGATCGTAAAAATAATTATAGTCGTTGAATGGTGCTCACTTATACATTCTTATAGTGGAGAACACCTACTAAAACTTTCAATACAGCTCATCTCAGAGTCTCGAGCAGAGTTCATTAGCTTCAATAAAGTTCCCCTCAAAGTGGCGAAAAGAGTTCACTTTTAGATAATTAATTGATTTAAGCGGCACAGTAGGAGACTGTCTTATAGCTCTGTACAGAACTACGTACTTCTTAATTGAAGATCTGTAATGTACTCTTTCAAAGCTGTACTTTTTGTATAACCGACCACTTACCATATTAGAACGTTAATTCTATCGTTTAATCTGCTTTAGAAAATTTAATGGAACCAGCAATGCTGCCAAGATTTTATTATTTACGATTTACGGAGTGCCAGAGTCATTATCTTGGGCTTTCTCATGATCTCAGTACAAATATGAAATTTCTTTAACTTCGTTTGAACATTTCGGTTTTGTAATCTTAAACTATATATCTTACGAAGATCCCAGTGGCACTTCTTAGCTGGAGGAAAGAGTTCAACCACTTGAGGGTTGATACAGCAGGACACTTAATTTTTACTAGGCTTCCGTGAACAAACTGTTGTATTTCATTTTTCGTACGCTTTGATTTGGAAGAAAGCTTGATTTGGTCGGTTTAGAACATACATTTCCCGATATGTAACCACCTGTAGCTTCCCGACAGAGCTCGAAGGCCCTAAATAGCGTTTCAAGTATCGGGCTGCATCGACTCGCAGCACTCGAAAAACAAGTCGATGCCAACATCCGTGCAGAAAGACGAGCAAAGTCGACACGGGACTTACAAAGCGGCTAAAGGCAATCTAATTTCTCCGTGCGATGTTTCGTTCGGGTTGGAGCAACAGTCTTGAGGATACACAAAGTACAATGGGGCTGCGATTCCCTCGATTAATCCGATTTTCACACGACGAGCAAGAGCTCGCATGATTCGTGCCGATCGAGAGAGAATCATCCGATAGAGAGGAGAGGAGAGGAGAGGAGAGGAGAGCGACAGAACGGCGAGGTAAATTCGATTTCATCGAATCACGGGGCTGAGTCACGCCGGCTGCCATTCCTCCTGGTACAAAAGGCGCGGCACAAGTGCGCGCCTTCTTCGTCGAGAGTCGAGTGCAAATGTCGAGGAGTCGAAGGTAACGAGGGTGAGAAAAAAAGGTTCGAGCAGAGGCAACACTGAGAGAGAGAGAGGGAGAGGCCTTCCCGCAAAGAACACAGTTCTCTCGATGATGCGCTCTCCTCCGCGTCATCAGCTGCATACTTGCCCCAAGGAACAGTGAAAGCGCCGCCGCTGCAACCAGCATTGCACTTTGCGGCCCCGCGAATCATTATTATTCAAATTTCCCGCGCCTACGAACGCTGCGAGGGCCGCGAACTTTGTTCACTAGATACATAGGGCCGCTCGGTAATGATTAGACTGCGGGTTTTATGCACTTATAACTAGATTGCGGATCTTCATGCAAATTTTCTCTTGTTATATAAAAACCAGGATGAGGAGTTAGCTCGACCATTCGAAAATGATCGTTGACCAACAATTTTTACATCGTTCAACTTATTCATACAGTAGATTCCTGTATATTTTTTGATCGTGCTACGCGAGAGTCTACTGTATCCAATAAATTGCTTAAGATACAGGATGTTCCTGGAATCGTAGTACAAGCGACCGTGTCGCGAATCTATAATACATGCAAAGGCAAGTCGAAAAAGAGGAATAACATTTTTCTGTTTGGCGTACCGGATTCTCGAGTAAATCGAGTGTGAAAATTCAAAAAATATCTGCGGATTTTCGAACTTATTCTTGTACTATAATAATTTTTTAAACACATCAAAACATGTGTGCCATTTATTGTCTGATGATGAGTGTAAATACCTTTGGTGAAGGGAAAAAATGTGCATTTGCTATGAAATTAAATTTAAGAAAGCACAAAAATAATGCTAACTTGAAAATCACAGAGCACACAAGTGCACGTTCTTGAAATGAAGCAATTATGAAACAGACTGACCCTTTGACGGGAAATGTCGACATGTTAATGACATTAGGATAAATTCCTACACACGTGTAATTTAGTAACGTAATTAATTAACGTAAGTAATTATTTAAGACTTCGATAGTCTCCGAGGAAGATATTCCAAGTGCATATTTCAAACAATCGTCCTTGACGCGATCAAGAACGAAGGGGTTAATGCAGTGATAGAAGCGCGGGAATATAGTCGCGATTTAACGAATCCGGCGGAGCAAAAAAGGGGGAAAATGGGTTTTTGATGATTTTCGAGGATGAATGGTAAATAGTCGGCGAGATCGTCTCCGGCAGTGGCAATCAGTCAGAGAGAACGGTCGGGGAATGCAAGGAGAAAACGGTGTAGCGAAAAGGAACGGGCGATCTCGTCGATCTTTTATTCTTTTTTTTCGCCTGCGACCTCGCGCGTGCGTCCTTCTCCACGCCTCGGTTAATTCACGACTTTATTACAGTCTCAGTCATCAGGTCTCGCGACACGGGTGGCGTCCATAAAAAAGTCAGGCGTGGGTCACGCGTCACGAGTAATCGTCGCCGCGAATCACCGCCGGCGATATTATTGCGTGTGTCGTCTCGTTGCGCAACCGAAAGGTCACCGATGGGTCGGCCCTGAGGACCAAACGATGCTGCAATAAGCAGACACCGTCCGAGTCGTTTTGTGTATTCATTTATTAGCCCCCTGCCTTACGGCCCCTTTCGCAACTCGCGCCCATCGAAGCCCGCTCGAGTCCTCGATGATCGCTGGGAATTTTAATGCATTTACGGTGTCTGCCATTGCCCAACGCCCGGCGATGTTGAACATTCAAGAAGCTTTTGTTATGGTTTACCTTTTCCCTTCGAAACAGGAATCTTTGCAAGAAAAATCAAGGATCACAAAGAAGTTCTTACAGCAATGCATTTAGAGCATTTGTTCTGGAAAATAATTTCTACTGGCAACCGCCTATTGCAGTCGGACCTGTTCTAACTTGAAAATTAAACATTTCTTTCGACCTAGAATAATTCCATTGTATATAATCTTTTTCATTTTGTGGGTATGAAATTGATATAATATGTACCTCGTATTATCTTAACTATCTTAAGTATTAATACAATACTTAAATGTGTAGTAATTGATTAGATCCGAACATATTTAATAATGTAAACAATATTGTGAATAATAGTAATGCAATTTTTAGTGGCGACTCTTAGCCTCGACTGGTTAGGGTTAAAATTTCAAGGGTTACATTTAATAGGAACTGTCTTTTTTTTACCACACTTATATTAGCTTATCGTGTCGATGTAGTCGTTGTTGTATGCGTCAAATCTTGTCATCGAATTTTAAACCACTTCCCGATGGATTATCGACTTGAAACTTTAAATATAGCTCAGAACTGGATGACGATGCAATATTAAAAAACAAATTTTAAAAAAAACTGTGCGTCTAGGAGAAAAAACTTTTTTAAATATTAACCGTCACACCTCGGAGTACGTCATCGCGTTCAGCGATCCCCACTCCGCGCGCCAGCGCTCCCTATTCCACTACGCGTTCCCACTCCACTGACCCAGTTCGGACCGAATGAGCGCATTGTGGTGTTCCGTTCATTCAATTCCATTTCGTACCATTTTGGACTCATTCTATCTTGCGTATTTCCTTATCTTGCGTTTCTATGTATATCTTACTATTTGATACCAGTCTTACTATACCTTGCGTTCCATTAAAAAAAAAGAAAAGTAGAAAGTAAAAAAGTATATAAAAAAAACTTTCTAAAAACTTTTTAACTTTTGGTTCTCCCCAAAAATGTAATATAAGTTTGAATAAAATCATGACATTAGTGACTATAAAAATAAAAGCGTGGAGCACTGAACTATATTGACGTAATCTTCATGGGCGCGCCACGCTTTTATTTTTATAGTCACTAATGCCATGACTGTATTTAAATTAATATTAAATTTTCGGGGAGAACCAGGAAAAAAATTTTCTCCTTTCTAAGCGTGGTTTTAGAAAAATATTTGTTTTATATTTTTTTCAAATAGTTTACGCAACGTCCACGTCTACGTTGATTAGAACAAGAGTGAGTTAGAATTGACATTGATATTGATGTCTTCTGTCAATAATTTTACTAGTAAACAATGCGGAACATTAATTAGCCGAGCCAATCAGAGAAACACAGGATCCTGTGTCCTCATAATAGAACAATTATTACTTGTTCGCAGTACTGTACATTAACAACTTATTAATTCGTGTAATAACTTGTACTATGAAACATTTTCGAACAATAGATAATTCATAGGGGGCTCGAATGATCGATATATCCCACAGTAATATCAAATTCTTCCGTTGTTACCACAATTCCCGCCGACCACAAAAATAATATTTAACATAAAATTGCTCCCTCGATTGATCATCCACCGCGTCAAAAAGGAATTTCACATGCACCGTACGACTCCATATCTGCCCCGAAGATTAAATATTGATAAGAAAAGTTCTAAAATCGTTTCCACGAGCTCGACGCAATAACTTTTATTGTTCTTCGGATATCGAAGTCAAAGTTCCGCCGCGGTATCGACAGACACGGGCATATTGAAACTGGCGCGCGAACGTATATGGAACGGCGAGGATCCAATAAAAATCGCGAATATGAATATTAATGAATCCGCGAGCCGGCCGGTAATCTACGAGAGCTTCTGCCGGAAATTAGTAAATTTTAATTCCGATGTATACCGGCCGGTCGGGAATAGTAACTCTGATATTTCGCAAAGCGCCGAATAATGGAATGACAACGTTGATGGAGAGCATTAACCGAAGTACTGGTTTCATTTACCGAACACGCCGCAACGCGCGGCGGTTTCTCGATAAAACGATGCGGATTCGTTCGAGTGTCGTTATCATTTATTCCGGTCGGACGGCTCGGTAATTCGATCGAGAGCCTTCGTTATCGTATATGTATACGTTTGCGCGTGGAGGCACACACGGGGTTTCGAACTACCGAGTTTCGACAACAGGTATTTTCTTCGGCCCCGCAGGGGTGGGGAAACTTGTTAAGTAAGTCCTAGGCATCCCTATGCCTGGAATTTCATTGTATTTACACGGATATCGAATCGACTCGACGCTGGAACTCTCGGATTATGTGGAAAACTTAGAGAAACTTAGCGAAAAGAGAACGTTGATCCATTTAAAATAAATTTGAAACCAGTAAATATGATATTTGGAACCACAGTCGCGAGGGGAGGGAGCACGAATCGAGGGGAAAAAGAAAAACACGGAAATAGTATCGTAAAAGGGGAAGGTAGAGTGGGGACACAAGTCTTGGCGACTCTGAAGCTCGTGCAAATTAGTCATAATTATTGTACCAAGGTTTTCATTATATGTTGGCAATATCATAAGAAAATTATTCAGACCTTAGAATTCGTTGTTTATCCCACTGTTTTGTTATTGCAATTAGGGATGGGATCAAGTACCTCGCAAACAGGTTCGAACTTTGATTGATTGCATTCGAACTCTCTATGTATAAGTACTTCGAAAAACAGAAATGGGACTCCTAAGTATACTCGAACGTATGCCAGACAGTTTCGAACCTTTTCCAAGTACTTTGGTAAACGGAAATAATACTTGCAAGTATATTTGAATCTTGGTTGAACAGATTCGAAACTTTTATGTGAATATCGTACCGGAAATTCTCTGATCTTTCTAATCATTATCTTTTTTACCTTTAAAATCAATTATGTTGTCCCTGGATAAAGAAGAAATAGGACAAAACCAAGTATTGTAAATGAAATATTATTCTTAAATAGTTACGAACTTAATAAAGAAAGTGCTTAAAACCCCTACTATGTATGCAGTTCTGATTTCCAAGATTCGTGTACTACTTGTGAAAGATTCGATTACTTTCAACATCGAATTACTTACAAGTATCTTTTCGAAACTTGTAAGTACTCATTCCGAGGTTCGATATCAGTTTGTATAAAATGAATACATTTCATTATTATTTTAAGTAGTAATCGAAACCCATGAAATGAAACTTGATTATTGAAATTGACTCGGATATATTGAACTTGATCCCATCCCTAATTGCAATCGAAGAAAAGTACCTTGACAACGATGAATGACGTTTCGATTACAATTTTGATCAAATTAGAAGGGAAATGGAGAAAGAGAGAGTCATTTGAATTCCGATTGATTTTGATGAAACATGAAAATTGGAAGGAAGATGGAGGAAGTCCACTTGCTGTCCGACCCACCCAACGCACTATGAAAACCAGTTATAAGCAAACGATGCCCGCAAGACATTCAATTACCACCCAGATTGGAATAAATTCGTAAAATCGAGCCGGCTCCCGGTTGAAAGAACTGCTTCCGTTGGCAGCTCGTCGTGGCTCGACACGGAAAAGTCGTTTCGGGCGAACGTTCGTCCCGTTCTCATCAAAATTTCCCGATGTCACGGCTCCTTGGTTCCCGGTGTCCGCCATGCTTGTCGGCATCGAACTCATTCCCGGCGCGTTTTCCTCGATATTCGCCGGGCGAGCGAACGGGTTCTCGTGCCCGGCCGATTTATTATTAAAAACGAACCCCGAGGGGAAAAAATTGTATGCGTACGCGGGCGCACAATAGGAGGTTCTAATTGGAGACGCAAAATATATTCGGGCTCGGAAGTAGAAAAAAATCTGGCTGCGCGCTCGTTTGTAGTTTTAGCGACGAAAAATGGCGACGGGAACGGTGACGTCGGGCGTCGTCGTTGGTGAAACGCGGGGGTGGAGGACGCGAGGGGGGGATGAATCGGCCGCGGTTCGGTCTTGAAAATAGCGTAGCACGCTTCAACTGATGCGCAAACAACGCAGAAAGAAAAGCAAGACAAAAGGGATCCCGTTGATAAAAAGAACAAGCCGGAGCCCGATAGCCAGCCACTCGCGAGGAACATTCGATCGTTGATGGTATCTCTCTTTCTCTGCCTCTGTCTCTCTGTTTTTTCTGTATGCTCGGCCGGGGGAGAACCACGCAGTGGACGGTTTGCGTGAGAGAACGGCGTGGTTTCTCTCTCTCTCTCTCTCTCTCTCTCTCTCTCTCTCTCTCTCTCTCTCTCTCTCTCTCTGTTTCTTCTTCTCTCTTTCTCCCTCGCTTCGCTCTCCAAACGAAAAACGAAATACGATTCTAGCAGTGACGGTGGTGATGCATTGTCGGGAGAGCCTCGTCAAGGTAACACGAACTCCGCGAGCTCTCTGCCGCTCTCCACGTGAAATCCATAGACCTCGAGCTAATGCTCCGAAAGCCTTCGCGGTAGTAATGGCGCCGAGCCGCGGTCGTTTCAGGCTCGAGGGCTCTGCCATAAGCGGTGCTGCCCGAGCCGATGGAAATTATCATCCCCCTTCGAAGGACAATGGTAGAACTGGGCCAATTTTCAACCGGACTGGACGTGAAAATTTCTTGACATGATCCTGCAGGTCTTACAAAACTCGAAATGCGTATTTATTTACCCTGGAAACAATGGGAAGAATTTAAAAAATAAGCTTAAAACGCATCTTACTAATCGTCATTGTCTTCTTCTGATTAAGCAGATTCGGAATGATCGTTAAAAATCATTGTTCTTTATACTTTATGTATAAAGTAAAGCTAATAATTATCCAACGAAGCATTTTTATGCAAAAAAGTAAAAAATATTTGAGGTACATAAATAGTCAGATGCTGACGTAAGGGTTAACCTTTGGCATACTAAGGTGAAGGTCAATCTTACACTGAGATTTGTTTATTCTCTTCCAAAAGAGCCCAAGTTGATTTTGCATACATAGCACGTTATGAAAACTGCTAGAATAGTGGCAGCAATTTTAATTTATCGTGTGCATAAAATCAGTGAGAATTATTAATATTTTTATAAGCGTTTCACGGTGAAAATTGACCCGGATTAAAACATTGCACCGCAATCGAAAATATCCGGTTTATGTTCTACGTGCTTTCTGTGTCCCGATAAATGAAATTATTTTTATAATGCTCGATGCAAATATATCCCGAATAAAAAAGAACGAAACGGTCGGATATCCAATGAAGCTAAAATTACCCGCGTTAAATATAATAAGACTGACGTCAATAAACGAGTATTCCCCGAACAAAAAAATTCTCCCGTTCCGGTGAAATGAATATTATAAAATATACAGTCGCTCCTTTGCGCGATGCGAACAAAAAACATTAAATCGTACGCAAACGACCTAAATGAAATACTGCGAAATAAATGTGACATGCGAGGGCGAGGCTCGGCGAATAAACGCTGTTATTAAACGTAACCCAGAAGTCCTACGATTCCGTAGCAACAACGAACGTCCGTTTGTTGCCGCGTGCACGGTGAAACAGAAAAAAAGTTTTATTGGAGCAAATTCAGCGAAGGACGTGTCATTATTTGTAACTTTTACGGACACAATACATACATTGTGCCCTGCGAAAAGGTAGTTCCTTCATCGATCACTATATTTACGTCTTTAGCTCACTTTGTTTTAGTGCACTTTGTGCTCTTTCTACGACGGACGGTTTATTAGAAACGAGGTAAACTCCAACAGACTATGTATTAGCATACACGCTCACTATTTCAACACGACATATACCTCGATTATATTTTCCATGATTCACCTACTTTACTTAGTACAATTTAACCTTCGCCGACCAATACCGATACTCATATTATTCTCAAATAATATCGCACAAATTTTGA
This sequence comes from Lasioglossum baleicum, assembly GCF_051020765.1. Taxonomy (NCBI): domain Eukaryota; kingdom Metazoa; phylum Arthropoda; class Insecta; order Hymenoptera; family Halictidae; genus Lasioglossum; species Lasioglossum baleicum. The sequence goes on from NC_134937.1 coordinate 1,758,791, forward strand.
TCAAAAACTTGCTACATATACCGTTTAATCCTTGAGAACATTTGAAGTAACTTTTTCCCTAGCGAAGATGTTCTCCGCTCTTTGTTAAGGAGTTTTTAACGGAAAAAGACGGACCAATCACAGCGTGGCTATAGCGGACGGACCTCGGCTTCGATTGGTCCGTGTTTTTCGTTAATAACTCTTCGACAAAGCCTCGGAGAACATTATTATAAGGAAAAAGTTAAGGTGGAGTGGGGTAAGTGCGCACTAGTTTTTGCAAAAGTTGGACTTTAAACTGATGTATTTCCAGTCTGGTACATATGTAAAAACTTAACGCTCTTGGTGTCAAACTCTTGCCATAGTTATTACTGATGAATTAGTATTATGTAGGATTCTAATTTTGCTTGAAAATTATCATTTAGATAGGATATTGTACAAAGAGTCAACTACTACGCACTTGCCCCGAAAATGGGGCAAGAGCGTCTCTGAGAGTTAAAAATGCTTTTGAATCTTGTTTCAAGTGGTACGGGGCAAGAAAAGAATGATTAACAAGCCTGCTATAAAATGCTTCTTAGTGCATTAAATTATATTGTTTAGTGTTATAGTTATTCATACAGTATGGACTTACCCCACCGTGATAGTACGCACTTGCCCCGTGTAGTAATATTTACGGGGCAAGATCATCTTAGTGTTTTTCTCAATAAATTTTAAAAAATACAATAAAAACGGTTTATTTAATGTAAACCTACATCGATATTTGTTGTACTTGCCTAAAATAACAACACAGAATATATTAATAACTTGTACAGTATTGCACGTTCAGGGTAACCTCAAAGTTGTACGTGTATTCTTCTTGGGGCGATATCTATGTAGAATAGTTCATACTAACTTATACTACATTAATAAATACAAGCTAGCGAAATTTCGTTCATATTATAATAAAAATAACCAATTAACGCACTTACCCCACTCCACCTTACTTGAAATAACCTGAGGAATCGCCCCCTTCGAGGTAGTACATTTTTGAGACACCCTGTACAGTAGCACAAGGCGTCCCGAAGGTCTCTGGGAACCCAGAGAATTCCGCGGTCTCTCTGAAATATTTTCTCCAGATAATTCCCGATCAAAGCAATAGAATCCGACGGGCTTTTTACGCGCGATCAACCACGAGGGACGCGCGTAGACATACAGAGCTCAGTGCGCCGACGAGAACGAAAAACGAGGAATAATAATCGATTAGTAACGGCAAGTTAATTTCCACTTAATCCGCACGCCTCTCGCTCGATTAAAATACATCGTGTATATTAACTTTGTACAAGAAGGCAGCCGCCTGGTTGCGTTTCATTAAATCAGGGGCTCGTTAGCGTAATAAGAACAAGCGAGACGGTTGGCGGCGTCGACTCTCGTGCACGAAAGAGCAGCGGATCGGGAATGAAATTGATGCCGATCTTTCGGTTCACTTAACTCTCGCAAAAGTTCCAAGTTACACGTTCGTACATATACACGGGAAGTGGTGGGGGGGGGGGGTGGAAAGGGTATGGTCGCGTTCATCAAGCGGTGCAACTGGCAGGTCGCAATCGTCGTGTTTTCTCTTTGCCGAGGAACATATTGGTTCCACGCGCGTGTTCTTATGCTGCCATTTTGCGCGGCCTTCCTAGGACTTACGCAATTGTCCCCAGAAAAGCTGCTCAGCTTATTATCTTCCGGGGTGGATTGTTTTATTCACCCTTTAAGCCGATGCTGGGTTCCAATTTTCGTGTTTTATCAAAATCCATAAATGTATTCCTCCGTTTCCCTTCCAATTTGCATGTTTGATCGAAATCGCGACAGAAATGCTATTCATCTTTGTCAAGGTACTTTTCTAGAGGTACTTTTTGGTACTTTCTTTAAAACATAAATCATAACACATAAGACATAAACAATCAAAAACATTTCTGTGGAACTTGAAAGGCGTTATAGTACTAAACATAGCTTGTAAAAATTAAATTAATCGAGCAAACATTCCGCAAGTAACTTTCAGGAAAAGTATCGAGTGTTATATTCGATATCACGCTTCACTTTTAACAATAAATTCATATATTTAGCGCAAATTGTGGGCAGTGTTGAACAAACTACATTATATAAATTTTACGATCAAAATTTGTTCAAACATCATACTTCAAAAATAAGTGTATAATAAACGAAATATTCTCAGTATACACTGGACAAACGTGGTCCCCGAAGGGTTAACATAAAAGGTAGTGGTGTGAAAATTGCATAAAAATGCGGGGTCTGTAACAGGATAAGCAGACCGGAAGCTATTAGGGGGTGGTGTATCTAATGGATTGCTCCATAGAAAATCCACGGCAACAAGCGGGTCTGAACGGTGGATCTGTGAAATAAAGCCGACAGCCGGAAGGTTGCCGTTGAGAGCGACAATTCGCGAAGAGATCCGTCGGGTATTTAACGTGTCGCGGTTTTCTTTCCGTCGCAGCGACGATTGATTTACCTGAGATAAGGACAGTGTCGCTTGATATACAGAATCCGCTCTGCTTCGCTCTGCTTCGCTCTGCTCGGCTCGGCACGGAAACACGCAGCGCCGCGTTCTAATTGAAGCCACCCGTCTAATTGAGCGCGCGAGACCGAGGGGAAAACTGGATCTGCGATCTTGTCTGTTTATTTATCGTTGCGACTACGGAGCATCGATTACGCTGTATCATTAGCGACCCGCAAAAAACGCGCTGATGTAACATTGATTTAACGTAATCTGTTCGCTCGGGTTGCGTACAAAGTGATCGAACCCGCTGATTGATACATCGCATAAAACATTCGGTTTACGCTTCTCGCTGTATACCTACCACATGTCTTAGATGACGAGCCCTCTCGCGGTTTTTGCACCTCGGATCGCGAATTAAATTCGCAGGAATTCTTTTGATCTCCCACTCGAGCACCGGAGGAGCTTGTTTAACCCTCGCACGATCCCCAGGCATACTTGCATAAAGCATTCTAAGAAATGCTTCACCTGTTTTTGCTGTACAGTTTATATTCGACGAATTGTTTCATTTATATTATCAGGAAACTTCATCGTAAAGACTGAAAGAAATGTTTGACTCTATGTAGAAATGAAAATTAGTGGATTTTCATCCCGAGGTTCGTGTGTGAATTGAAGACATTTATATAAGACGTCATCGTTTTGGTAATTGTCTAGTTTCGTCGGTTTCCTTGCTCACCTGTTTCGTGATTTTTCAAACAATTTGTCAGAATAAAGTCATAGATGCTCTGAATATCTTCGGAGGACAAAGTATACGAAATTAATTTAACTATCTTCAATCAAACCTCGAGATTGTGAACGTCGAAGATCATCTAAAATTGTCTGTATCATTTAAAAAAAAAAACCCCTAACAAGCTACGAGAATTATTAACAATCATCTGGAAGAATCCAGTTCGCTCGTGCAAATCCAGACAGTACGGTTTCTCCCGGTGTTGCCAGGCGGCGGTTTGCGAAGGCGTCTAAAAGGCTGGCCAAAGAACAACCACGTACCGTGGCGAACTTCAATCATGCTTCAACGGGTGGCTTCCTTTGTTTAAAATCATCCCGTTTGCCCGCTCGTGAGATTATATCTGCTTGAGCGATCAAGCATCTGGGAATCATCTTGGAACAAATGCCTGGCCGTCGATGTGAATCTCTTGCCTTTCTCCTAAGTCCCCCCGTCCGCCCTCGCCTGCCCCCTCGGAGAGCCCCAAGGTGTAGCATGGTATATCTCCTACCATGGTGGATATTCTACCGTAGGTACCCACCTAGCCATCTAGAACCGACTTCCCCACCATCGATCCCCCGACGGACTAAACACACGTGGAAAATGCTTTATCTCGAAGCGCATCCCGTGGAATTCCACGCGGTCGGATGATCTGTGATCCGTGACCACCCCCTTCGCAACCCCTCACCGCCCCACGCCGTATCCCGCAGGAAATCGTCGTCGATTACTTTTAATTTCTTCCTTCGCCGGGAATGAGAGCCGTCGGACTCATCGCCCTCGGGATATAAATAAACTATTTAGCTCGCCACGGTCGAATTTCTATTTTGCAATTATTGAATCTATCAAAACGCTTCCCTGGGAAATGTACGGGATCAATATGTTGAATCTTCTCGCTTTTATAAGACTTTTACTAAATGTAATTGTCACGTTACTGTCAAATGAGCACACTTTATTTGCTGTCTGAATCGTGCACTGTAAAATACACACTGCGCGGATTAACGAGGTTATACTGTGCTTGTTGCGCGTGAGGTTCCGGCAGCCCAGTCAAATGGGCTGTCGCCACGGCGGTTTCCCCCCATAAGAGCGCGTGCTGTTCTACGAGCTACATATAGCTCGGCGGAGTAAACGACGATAAACTGTGAACGACAAAGAAGTTCTAATTATTGTAATTGTAAAGTACAAGTAAGTGTACAAGTACAAATGAATCGTTGCCGCTGGTAGATATTTTTATGAATTCATGGATGGTTCGTTTCATTAATATTTTCTTCCTGGTCAATTTGTTTCTATGAATCATAGTGCCGGTCAAATGACCGATTTTATATTTTTCATTTTACAATTATTAAAATTACGAAGCTGCTTACATGGAAATTGATTCGATAAATGAATTTGTCCAAGCACATATTGTAATAAAAACCGCACAAAATATAAATAAACAGGGCCTTGTCATTTTTATAAGCTAAAACATGTTTCAGTAAATCCTCGATAAACGCTTAAACGCTGTGGCAGATAAACGCAGAAAAAATATCCCCTCCACTGTAGTAATCTGATCTCGGCTCGGGTATGTCGGTGTGAACCACTACTAAAGGTCTAGTTAGTTTGGGACAGCCTCCGTCCGGCACCAATGCTTAATGACAAGAAAGATAGTGACAAAATTGTAACGTTGGTATTTGATGAATAATTTCTTTTCATATATTCCGCCCGCCTTTCTTAAGGATAGGGCGCCCGGCATCTCCGGCGCAGCCGTTCGCAGTGCGTCCTCTCTTAATGTAACACCAATATTTAATCTTTTATATTATTACTTATTTTTTTATGAAACTTTCGTCAATATATTCGTGACATTTTTCTGATTAAAAAAAGACAAAACACGATATAATTTCAACTGTATTTAGTGGTTTAATTGACGATGAAAGTTTCGGGCGCAAGGAAGGATAGCGTAATGGCGATAAATTATGAACGACAAAGAGAAGTTCTAATTGTTCTAGTAAGAAGTTCTTGTAATTGTACAGTACAAGTAAATGTATAAGTACAAATGAATCATAGTGCAGGGGGTAGATACAAGCTCGTCGTTTGAATTGAGCGTTTATAGGGCCGCTTGTAAATATTTTTAGGAATTCATAGATGGTTCGTTTCATTAATATTTTCTGCCTGATCGATTTGTTTCTATGAATCAGATAGTGAAGAAACGAAACCTCCCGCGAAACAAGAGTTGAATGTAAATACATAATACATACGTACAATACAAATAAAGCATGTCATACTACAACAGTTCAATAAATTCAAGCACCGGATGACTCCCCGTTGAACCTGACTCACATAGTCTCACCGAGCCCGTGTCCCCAAACATTAGTCAGCAGTGTAAGTAACGACGACTCGAAAATATCTCGGTTCGAGTCACGAATTCCTTGAACATTAGTCCGAGGCTGTTACGACCACCATTCGATTGTTCTATAAATAAAGAAAAGTATAGAGACGGTTACACAGCCTGTTTATTCCAACTGTCCACCTATTCAGAGGTATAAATTCGCCGCGCTGGTGAAAGCGGCGACCACAACCTTTGTTACTCTCTGTACCCTTTATCCGAGAGAACGAGAGAAGCGTGGAAACCAAATTTGAACTACACATTCCCCGTGGTTGGAGGAAACAATAGACGCCGCCGGGTTTTCCGTGCGCCTCCGTTCGCGGCTGACAAAATGTTTCCTCATTCTAAACGAAAGAAGAAAAAAAGCGAAATTTGCACACTTTCGAAACGAGTTACACGAGGACGAATCCGAATTCCTGCAACTAGAATCAACACAGGCGCGTACGCATTTGAATGGATTACATCGTCGAGCGAGCCACATACACGCCTGGTAGATAAAGCGAATGAATCGAAATTAGTTGTTCCAGCGACGGGATGTTCAGAGTTATGAAAAGTTAACCATAATATTAGCTCCCTCTAGTCCTTGGAAAATCTCTCTCCCCCGGCGACTAAACGTAACGCATACACTGGGAGCGGTCTGGTTAATCGGGCCACCTTGTAGAACAGACTCTCGAATCCTAATCAGAATTAGGTTATAGAATTATAATCCCTGCTTTGATACATAATCCGATTAGCGAGAGAACCGTGATTTACAATTCCCGGGTTACAAGAGAGAAATAATGCCAAGTGCTACTCGATAGGTACACATACATGGTGAGCGAGTAAGTAACCGTATACTGCATGAAATTAGATTGTACCAAAAACTTTTTAATTATGTAGCAATTTAAGGGATGCTTATTATAGATAATTTTTCTATATCTTATTTTTTCTGACATATCAAGGTGACCTTGAGTTTGTTACTGATAGAAGGACCTTTAGAAAACCTTTGGAAATACTCAAGGTCGAATTGACATCTCGGAAAAAATTAAATTGTACTGATCCAAATTAAAAAAGTTTTTTCATGCAACCAATAGAGTTATCTGAGATAGTAATACTGACCGACTCACCCAGTATATACGGCTGTTACGCTAACCAGAGTTAGCGACTCGCAACGGGTAATCTGTTCAGACGAAAGGAAAGAAAATAAAAGAGTATCCGCGCGTGTGTCGCTCCCGGTCGTGCTGTGTCATGTATGTCCCGGATGTAAAAAATGGAGACGCGATAATCTATCGAAGGCTGGCAACCATTAGCGATTCCGACGCGCATCGGTATGGGGCACGAGCGTAAACACGCGGGATACGCGAGGATTCGAAAGCGGCGATCGTAAGATGAATATTGGCCGGTCGCGCGGATTCCTAGCCTGTTTGCTTTCAAAACCGACGAGCCCGCATTATCATCGTTGAACGTGTACAACCGATATGTTACATGCACGCCGTGAAACACGATATATTTGCGTATCTCGTTCAAAAGGCATTCGCGGATACTGTTTGCTTATTCAGCGGTGAAAACGAGTCGAAGTAGCTGTCTCGTTCGTTTCAGAGACACGGGTGTTTGTTGCCGCCGCTTATGGAGAGGGACCTCGACCGCCTTTAACATCCCGTTTTTCCTCTTTTTTTCTCTTTCTCTCTCTCTCGCTCTCTGCACCGATCCGATTCGCACGTGCGGTCGATCTCTCCACCCCCGCGCGGTCTTTTTTCCTCCCCCGGTTTTCAGTCGTTTGTTACGCCGTTTCGTTTACCACCGATGGCGGTTTAATTTTCAGCGCGGGCACCGGTGCCCCGATAAACGCTCGCTTTCGGGGATCGAAATTTATTCGCCGTTGTCCCCATCGATTCTGCTAATTGCTTCCCCCGATAGAAATAAAACGGACGCGAAAAATGAAATAGAATTGGTTTCTCAGGGACTCGTTCGACGAAATTTCGTGTATGGGTACATTCGCGACACTTTTCTGATCGAAACGACTTCAAACACGACGCCGCGCCGTACGGATCTTTTTTACTACGCTTCAGCTTGCTGAGTTGTTGTTGTATGCGTCAAATCTTGTAATCGAATTTTAAACCACTTCCCAATGAGCTATAGACTTTAAACTTTAAACATAGCTCACGGAACTGGATGACAATGCAATATTAAAAACCAAATTTAAAAATAAAACTGCGTTCAGGACAAAAATTTTAATATTAACCGTCACACCTCGTCGCGCGGCGCTCGGTAGTACGTGATCGCGTTCAGCGACCCCCACTCCGCGCGCCAGCACTCCCTACTTCACTACGCGTTCCCACTCCGACTCATCCCCACTCCACTGACCCATTTCGCACCGCAAGAGATCAGTCAGTGTGGTGTTCCGTTCATTCTGTTCCATTTCGGACAATTTCGGACTCCATCAAAAGACATCGTCTCTCGGAGTCATCCCCTCATTCTATCTCGCATTTTCATACCCAGTATTACTATATCTTGCGTTCCATTTAAAACAGACTAAAAAGTAGAAAATAAATAAATATATAAAAAAAACTTTTAGAAACCACGCTTATGTTAAAATGCACTAAAAAGGATAAAATAACTTTCACTATGAATGAACGCGTGGAGCGCCCACGAAGATTACGTCAATATATAATAGTTTAGCGCTCCACGCTTTTATTTATAGTCACTAATGTTTAAAAAAAATTAGTTTCTCCATTTTAGTGCATTTTAATATAAGCGTGGTTTTCAAAAAGTGTTTTTACTGGTTTGATTCGTGGCACGATGGAACCTCGATTATCCGAACTAATCTGTGGAACGTGTTTGATCAGATAATGGGAAAGTTACCTAGCAATCTTGTACAATTAATTCAGATTAAACTGTTTTGTAAATTCAGGTATCATCGGTTTGGATAATAGAGGTTCTACAAAATTGTGTCACGTTTGGTCTCATTTTAATCAGAAAAGTGTCACAAATACGTTGCTAAAAGTATCATAAAAATAATTATAGATAAAAATGTCTTGCCATAAATTTTCCACATCTATCGAGACATAAACTGTGCCTCAATAAACTGTGTTCGAGTTAGAAATCCCGATAATTTTAATAATCTCCTCTTTCGATGCAAGTACAGTGTCAGTATTATCGTCAGCAATTTTGAGATATTGCTCACAACTCCATCGATCTCCAGTTTCACCGGTTGTAAGAGAAATGTAATAGGGCGAGATAGTTTGGCAAACAATCACATAGTTTCGAGATCGATTGCGCAATAACTGTCAAATTATAATACATACCAACCATGCTTCGATAAATTCTCTCGCTTCTAGGAACCGAAATTAGTTCATCCTCTCATCGATTTAGCGACCTCTCGATTGGAAATAAAATTGCAACATCAAAAATAAAATCGAGAGCTCCTTTGAAAAACGCTGCAACCTAAATCATTGAAAACAATTTCAAAGTATTTCCTACAATTCATAATTTCTCGCTTAGACAGCTCAGTGTGAAACAGTTTGCCAACCAAACACGTGGTATCGATATCGATTCTGCAAATACAGTCAAGCTATGTATATGCAAACGGTGCTGCAGTAAATGCATCTGGGAATCGAAACTAATTCATCGTTACTCTGATCGAGTCTAACGAACTACGTTCGTTGCACGAAACCGGACTGGAAATGCGATCGTAGTGTCGATCCTCTTTTTTATTTCTACCTAGCCAGTACAATCCCCACCACGTGATCGGGCGCCAGCGTGGGGGAGAATAGCGTCGTGGAAGGGGAACGTGGAGCCACTTCGCTCGTGGAGGGGATCGCTGGGTGTGCAATAAACAAGGCTGCAACGAGCGAGGTTCTTCTGTACTCATTTACTCGAAAGAAATAAAACAGCAATAATAATAAATAAAACTACTTTTCGACCAATATACGACGAAAAACATCGCGAGAAACACTGTAATTCGAGGTATCTCTGTAACGACATCGTTTCCGCAATTTTAAGCGGGATCTAGTTTTCCTGCAGTATCTCGCCGCGTCCTCGGACTAGTTTGGTAAACAAACACTTAGTTTTGCGATCGATTATGCAAATGATTGTCAAGTTATATAGGAGCCGTGCTCCGGCGGAGCCACCGGCGCGTTGGATTTAATTAAGTCGGGACAAATATATTTGTTTGCAATCACACCGGCAGTTAATACGCGCACGGAGGGCTAGTAACGCGATCCGCAGGACTGTGGTCAGGGTGTGTTCCACTAACCGGGGCAACATTTATGCGTTCGCCGCACAGCATGCCAACTGCCCTGCAACCTTAATTCTCTTAATCGAATAAGACTGGTCGGTATAATCACGGCACTCTATCCAATCTTCAGCCTCACGGTCGATAGAATTACGTCGACGTGTCGTCGACCTGTCGCGAAACGTTATAGACGTTGCAGTTACTCACGTTTCTTCGGTTTCTAACGTTGATTAGACCACTTTTTTATCTCTGTTTATGATGTTCTCTGAAAGATGTCGATTTGTTCTCTGGAAAATGTCTTCATTGTAAACAGTATCGTTGATTGTAGTTGTCACATAAGATTGAGACCTTAAAAATTGCATAATGGCAATTGCATCGTGGGAAGTTGACGATTTTGTAGAAATTATTTATTTCAGACCGATTTTTACCTCTGTTTGTGAACTGATATTCCCTGAAAAAATGTCGATTTTAACCCTCATTCGTCCCTCGTGTCAATTTGACACAGTTTTCCCGGAATAAGTTATACTGTTCATTTATTTATAGGAAAATTTTCACGAAACTTCGCGTCGTTTATTTTTTTAATGCGAAACGCATACCGAGAATGTTCACACATCAATTTGAATTAAAAAACACCGAAAAATAACTGTTTACCTTGTTATTTCAACGATCTTTTATCACCGTGTCAATTTGACACCGAGGGACAGATTTAGTTCGTGAAACGAGGGACGGATGAGGGTTGAAAACTCACGCGAAAAGGAAAATAGCCTTTATTAATTGTGAACAATATCGTCGATGGTAGCTGTCACAAAAGATCAAGATCTTAACAATTGAATCGGGGGAAAAGTCGTTCGGTAATTGCATCGTGGTAAGTTTTCCCAATTATTTGGAGCAACCGGTGTTAAGCTGTTTATCCACCGCAATATTTTCGATACAGTCTGTCATTATTTTTCCCGACCCCATTTAGCCGAGCTCTCGCACGCGCCGCGCCGCTATCGTTGTCATACTAATTACTTAATTACACCGAGTTGGCCCGTTCTCTCTGTCTCCCTTTCGCCCACTTCATCACACAAACGAGATGGCCGTGTGCGAGCTCGTCGCCGCTCGCTCTCCCGACCGTTTTTCCACCAGCTAGATGATGAACAAGAGTCGAAAACATTTTCGATAACGATACCAGCTAATTTTCCTGATAGAGATAATAATTTTCCTGCAGGGACTCGTTAAGTGCTCCCGAGTTGTTCGTATCGCTTTATGGCACGCTGCGGATGTTTCGCGTATAAACCAATTTACGTGGAATGGAATCGAACGGAAATTGATTTACCCCTTTAATTATTGAATTTCCCAGAATTTTTAACCGCGCGTCGCGTTTTAGATAATAGCGCAAGCGCGTTATAAATGTATAGGGGCTGCAACGTAGTTACGCGAGAATTTATCAAAATGTGTTTCACCCCATCGAATATTCCGGTCGCGTTCGGTCAACGATTCGCTTAGGATCCGGAAATTTCATGCTTAGCGAAGTTGAACATTTTAAATTCAACATTAAAAATGTAATCCCCGGGTGTTTTGACATTTTCGAAGAATTCCCTCGAAACGGAGAGTTCTTCGCACACTTTAAAACGACACCTGAAATTTTAAACACGTTCCCCGTCGGTACGGGGTTTTCGAAACTCGACGGCAAAAACAATTTCGTTAATCTTCGAGCAGCCAACTTCTTTCCGAAGGTTGCCAATCGGATTAGTTTTAGTGTGGAATTTCCGGTTGAATATTCTTTTTATTACGTGGAGCACATCGATTTTTCCCGAGAGTTTGCCGCAAACCTTTTCAACCTGCGCGTACTGAATTTCCTTTGGCAATTTCTATCATCATATCCATCGATCGAAGGATTTTTTGAAATATTCTTTTGAATTTTGATTGAAGTTTGTTAGGGAACGAATGTAAATTGAAGAAATTAAATAAACTCCATGCTCCTATGAGAATACTTTTTCTTTTTTCACCGCATGCATGCACATTTATTCGATTTTCATTTTCCACGTTTAATAGACATACATATATCGGAACAGTTCTTCATCACTCACGTTCACAGATACGATTAAATATATTCTGTCTCGTCACAGTTCCAATTCTGATTTCTCTGGCTAGTACGACCGATCATGCTTCCCACAGAGTCCCGTATGAAGGAAATGCCGCTTCGATCGTTGAATCACGAGATCTCTCATTAACGGTGGGTCGGTGGCCACCGTGAGCACACAATTGCCGTTGCAAGCTTGTCAAGAGGGCGCGGGCACGAGACGCCACGTCGATTATAATTATTTTGATTCGGAATTATGCGCTTAGCGGACCGGTTCTGGCCGGGCCCGGTCGGGCCGAGCGAGCGGGTTACTATTCCTGCGCGCTCATTCGCCGTTAATTGAATTTAAATCAACCCACACACGACAAACAACGTTTCGGCCGCTCAGTTCGGCTGGACAGCGCGTATCATGGTTCGAAGCGTGTCGATTACGCGTGTATGCTCCAACGCGGTCGCGATCGCTCGCGGGTTCCGGTTGTTCGTTCGCCACTCCTCGCCTATTTCTCCCCGAAGAGGCTTCCCTATATTTTCCCCGGGATTTATACACGCCACTTTACCGGGAATAAATTATGCAGAAGTCGAACGTACGTGCCCAGATTCCGGAATCGAATATCAGGAAATAATCAAGAATGAATTATTTATTGGGTCGCGATCGCGCGCTCGCTCCGCCCGTCTCGAATCCACGGGCACAGTCGGCCAGGTATAGCTCTGTCTCTCTTTCTCACTCTTTCTCTCTCTCTCTCAGCTGGAGGAAATAAAGACGAAACGGGTGACGCATGGCCAGGATCGGTAACGAGGAGAAAATCCGATGAAAAGAGTCGGGGGGAGAGCACGAGAATTGGAACGGGCTCTCGGGCTCGATCGTACACGGCCGTACTACGCGACGAAACTGACAACGAAGCCCCGCGAAACCGAGAACTCTGGTTTGATGAGACTCTGCGGGCTTGCGCCGTTGCCAAATGTAATAGATACGTATTTTTATTAGCCTCGGTAACTAAGATTTAGGGGAACCGGTCTCCCGCGAACTTCCGCCCCTCCCAGAAGGCTTACCGGGATACGCTAGGAAACATAAGGAAATGTTTTTTCTTTACCCTCCCGCGGTCCTCCATTCAGCTACACATCTAAAATGGTATTTGGGAAGGGGACAAGTTAGCTAAGAATTTTATAAAATTCTCTGAAACGTACTTCGACTAAATATGGACTTGACTAGATCAATAAAGTACTATTATGACTGGACTGTGGCTCTTTATGCAAAATAAAAATCGTGTTCATTAATTGCAAGACGTAAGCCAAACAGAAATTTGTTTTTCTCTTTAGCGGCTTTATTAAGTTCTTCGTTAAGAAACTACGCCCATCCACCTTTGCCATAAACCCGCTGTCCAATCACGACGGTGGTGTAAAAATAAAAATGCGGAACAGTGAAAAAAGACCCCAAGAATACAGCAATCTAAAAATTCCATTTAGAAGTTAAAATGCATAGCACCGACAACGAGTACGATTTCATTTTTTTCGCATTGTACAGATCCAAACCAGATTCTTCAAAAATTCATTTCTAAATCTGGGAAAATACATACACGTATGTATGTCATTTATACATACAGATTACACGTCACTCGCAACCTGTTCAACGTACAGTGTACATAAAAGTGTGTAAGCGAATATGGATTAGAACGCATTAGTAATTGAAGAGAGTCTATGAGAGAATATGTACATAGTTTATGACATATAAATCCTGTGGCACTTTATCATAGAAAAAAGTATAAGATTTTGTTTAATGTTTAAATTAACGCCCGAAGCCTGCTACAACGTCGAATAAAATTGAGTCCCTTGTATTCATCAAGAATATACAAGTACATTTAAATAATTGTAATAAATTGAACGTATGTGTGCTTAGGTGTAGACATAAGGGTTATAAAGGGTGCAGTTGCATTTTTTAACGAATCGATGCATAAGGTTACATTCAAATTGACTCTCTATTGTGTTTCCATTGTGCCTGACACCATTCTTCGTCATGTGACTTTTCAAAAAGAATTGACACCTCGCCAGAACATTAACTAAAGCCACGCATAGTTCCGTCACGGAACACAGACGCGTTTCCCCTGACACCGTGTCATCCTTCGAACCTTTTTCTCCGAACGAAGGATCCAGTGGCCCGGGGCGTCGGCCATAGAAAAGTCGAGGGATCTAATTCCGTCTATCCAGGAAATTAGAAAGGGTAGTTCGTTCGTCTCTGGTTAGGCGTGTTACCCTGACCCCGGTTAGTCTGTTCCCGCGTCATCTTTTCCTAGCCTTTCTTTTACCGTGTCACGTCCAACTGTGTGAAGCGTGACCGTGGAAAAGCGGAGGCGAGCTAATTCTCTCTATCCGGAAAATTAGAACGGATAGCCACGCTTCTCCCCGGTTATGTGTCACTCTAACTCCGGTTGGCGTTCTGCTCGACCATACCGGATTCCTTCTTTTTCGGTGGTATGGACTCTCTCTCGGTGCTGGCTAGCGCCGTCACGCCGATGTAGAGCGACCCAATTCTTTTTTTCGCCAGAGCTTTCCCGAAAAGCTACGAGTAGCTAACAATAATTCTCTAAGAAGCTTATCCCACTCGGGCCATATGTATTAGCCTGGCGGTGTTTAATCCTTCGGCGTGCGAAAAACGATTTTCAAACAATTTTTGTTTCGCTTTTCGGGTATTATTCTTTTCATTGATTCTAGTAGATGAGATACGACTTTTATTATTTCTGACCAAGACGTCGAAGAACACGTTCAAACTTTTATACATATAATAATTGATCGAGACTGAAAGGGAAATTATTCATTATTCCATTCTCATGCATTGTAAAAATATGTAACCTGCATTTCCTTTTTATTGCCTCCGATCGCCAATCAATTTCTTAGGATAAATTATAATTAAACATCGAGTTCTTGTGTAGGCAATCAAACTGTATAAACGAGCTTAAAACTTCATAAATAATAAACGTAGCAGAGCAAGAGGAATAAGAATTATGTGCAACTTTTTCCACATAAAAATTAACACGAGAACAGGACTATAACAGGACTGAATTTATCCAAATTTCGTAGAATTTTTATACTAACGTGTACTCGAGTGAAGAGGCACTTATGCTAAAAAATTTCTCAAGAAAATATTCTCACAACTTCACGAGCTGTGAAAGAAAAGATCCCTTTGACGTATGGTCGTGGAAATGGACACTCGGATATCCCGTACAAGGGTTAAAGTAGTTCACATAAAAATCTGCGAAAGCGCATGGCCCAGTGAGCCACATTAAAAAGCTCGTTCCAGGTGTAGACCTCGAGTGATCCAATTAACACGACGAGCGAGGGGGGCAAGAGTGAACGTCATTCCAGTCGTCGCTCAAACAGAAATTCCGCAAAGGGTTCGCAGTGGTTCGTTCGCCGTGACTCGAGTGTTTATAATTTAACGCGGCCAGGACCTTAAACTCGGCAGCAGCGAAAAGAGAACGCGTCGTTTCGACAGTAGATTTTCCGTGGAACGTGTCGAATGAAAACGCGCGCGATCGACTCCCTCTCCGCAGAGCACAATTCAGGATATCTCGAGGAATCCTCGAGTTCCGCTCCAAGCCCTGCAATCGATAAGTTCGTCAAGTGTCGGTGGCCGCCGTTGCCTCGTTATACTCTGCTCGGTGTTAGAGTGGATGTTAACGAATACTCCTTGCCGGTGGACCGTTTAATCCTGCGACGACAGATTTCGCGGTCGTCGATCTTTCTCGCCGCACAATCGACCGAATCTACCGCGAAACTGCCGTTTTCGCTCCCTCGGAAAGCGTTTCGTCGATTATGCACTTGGTTGCGCACCTTTAGCGACGACAATAACCGGCCAGAAACACCATGATGTGTCTGAAAATAAAAATCGTGGAATGTATAAAGTGAATTGTCGGACGTGGGCGATTCAAATTAATTTTTGTCGGCGAATCGGTAAGAAACTTTATGCACTTGTGAATTGACTTTATGCGTTTATGATCACGATGACTTGATGAAATATAAAAAATTACTACATCATATTTCTTTGGATATATTGAAGTTCTTAAGAGAAAAAATCAATTTTTTTCTGTTTGCAGTCTAGTGATGCAAAATTATTTTATGAAAGTTTCGAAAGGTCTCAATTAAGTGGATGAGGGAGTGGGATGATTTTTGAAAGTTTAAGGGTTGATTTGAAATATTCAAAAAGCGAGTTAAAAGGAAATGGTTACCAATGAATTATTTAGACTTTTACAAACCTAATCTTTATAGTTTTCCTCAATATTTCAAACATGTACACCTGTCTCTTATACTGTTTTAAAAAAGTATATGTTGCTCCACATTAATGGAATATCGAACATAAACGACTGCAGTCTACATGAACTGCCCAGGCTTCTTTGGTAACCCCAATCTTCAGCTAGATTGAAACCTACAGGTTTAGTTCTGAGAATAGGGGTAGGTTCCTCTAGCTGATCAATACAACATATTAAAAATCTGGACTTCTCTTGAATATCTAAAAACAGACATTGTATATCGCTTCGTTCAGTTTGGTGAGGCTATAAATTTTCAAAGGGAGCATTGCAAATAAATAATATACAGAAATGAATGACAAAATAAATTTTCCCCCGGTGACGGACAAACAAAATCTCATCAATTGTGTACCCTGTTAAAATTGTAACGTATTAGCCCTGTACAACTAAATTCTTTTGAAAAACGTGGGTTATAAAACTCAATTTCTATTTGATTTCAGAGTGTGCAGAAATTGAAATATTTACAGCACTGTGATAAATTTTAAGTTTTGGTAAAATATAAGTTATCGTTTTTATCTTCACATATATTTACATAACCGACAAATTGTTTCGCAGCATTTAGATGTTTTCCTGCACACTTCGAGGAATGTTAAAAACACGTGTACGTAAAAATCGAGTTATCGTGTGGAACATGAGGGGTTTTTTTTCTGGAGGTCAGTGCTGCGGTGTGAAGTCAGCCGGTGCGACGTCAGTCAGGTGGTGAAAAAGGTCTGAACAAACGGTGGCAACGAATTTCCTCCGTCTGGATTTCGAGCGGTCACCGGGGAAAATCGCCGAGACGTTTCCGCTTATACTCGCCGGGTCCGATAGGAGACTTATGTAACTCGATATCGACGGGGATATTACTTTCAGGCGGAGTCGTTCCCGATGATTAAACGGAAGCGAGGCAGAGCGATGCCCGGTTGGTCGGTCTCGGGGGTAAGGGAAAATGCCGAGGAGACAACCGACCGAGAGAGGAAGCGAAACGAAGCCTTGGCTTGTCTTGTCTTGGGAAAGGTAAAGACAGGGACAGACCGTTGTCGTCGACGTTGCCGCGGAGCAATTGGAAATAATGGGATTCACGGAATGAGAATGAAATATCTGCGAAACCCGGCGGCGGGAATGTTGCGATTTAAAGGAAGAGATTGCTGCGTAATAAGCACCGAACGCCGGCCTGATCCTCGCCTTCTTTCCGCGTAGATTTCCTCGTCTCGGACCGACCGAATGATAACACAACCGAGCAATTTTCACGGATGACTATTTTACCACCGCACTTTGACACTTCACCGTCGCGTCAATGGTTTATCGGTGACACAACTTTCACAACACTTGTTAGGATCTCGTACCTCAGAAACCTCGTACAAATATTAACCCTTTGCAGTCGGAGCTAATTTAACACGAAAATTAAACATTTCTTCCAGTCTAGAGTAATTATTAGCTTGGCAACTAACACAGTCCGCGACCTCCACATTTTCTCAAACAAAATAATTTATATATATTTTTTAAGCACGAGTATTTTCCAATGATATATACAGTTGAAAAGGAATGGTCACTGAATGCGATTATAATGATTCAATAAAAGAATTATGAAACAAAAGGTCGCGAATTTAGTTGCCAAACTAATATGTACGTTGCATATAATCTTTTTCATTTTTCGGATATGAAGTTGATGCAATACCTCATACAATACTTAAATGTGTAGTCGTTGATTAGTACGAATGTATTTAATAACGTAAACAATATTGTGCATAATGATACAGCAATTTTTATCGGTGACTCTGAGTCAGACACAAAACAAGGATCAATTACAGGTACAGAAAGTGTAATAAACTATGAGAAAAATGAGTTTAATGCTTCAGAACATCCTCGTCCGGTTGATGAAGAATCGACCCGCGCATATCGCAGAAAATTCCATCTGGTCAAAATAACACATTTAAAAACGGTAATCTTGTGTACAAAGTATGCGAAACTTCTTTCATACCAACAGTCTCAAGTTTGTACGACGTTGAAGAGCAGCGAAATTGGTGGAAAAAGTCTGAAGATAATCTCTCGGTCGAAGAAAACGTAGCTCGGGGGTCTGTAAATCATTCATTGCGAGGCGGCTCGTAAATAGAAGATCGAACGGCTGTATAATGCAAATGACGAGAAAACTCGTGTACCTCGATTACCAGGACCTAAAGATAATCTCGGGCTGTTTGGTGCTCGTCAAGGACAAGAAATGAGCGACCGTAGAGTAGGAAGAAATTTCGAGCTCGCGTCTTCGTTGTTCTCGAGTATATTACCTTTATAAGATAATTATAGTAGCATCAATCTTCGAGCCTGCTTTAAACGCGAAAAACTTGTATATTCGTTCTTGCTTGTAGAATCGTTTCGTTTCTACGAATAACCGAGGCGCCCCGCCATTGCCTCCCCCGCTTAGTTCGCATCAGTACCATCAATTACCCCCGCTAAAGTTCGATCTTCCGTCGCGTTTCCTTCCGGCGTTCTCGGCTCATACAGTTCCATTACCATTACTCGACTCAGTCGAATGAAAAATGTAAAAAGGGGAAATAAAGCGGCAGAAGGGAGAGAGAGTAAACTGCTCGCTTGTTTCATCATCGTCCTCCGCGATGCTTTGTAATTACGGCCGGTGGTATCCGACAATCGGAACCGGGATCATCGCGAGCCAATCTCCGAGAAAAGGAACTTTCATCGGCTCATTAAAACGATGGTATTTCGCGTTCCGCGGTTCAAGGCGGCCGCGCATTAAGGCGATAAGAATGCGCTCCCGTTACGCCGATTCCCCCGGCCCGTTACAGTTTTTGCGCGGCTCTTGTAAATCGAAAACGGCCGAGACGCGCGGAACGTTAAGGCCGATTCCCATTAACGCTCGCTGGACGCAACACTCGTGAAACGATTACGCCCGATAAAAAAGGAATTTAAGAGAACCCGCGATGCCTTCCAGCCCGCGGCCCTCCGGAAACCGGAATTTCGTGGCTGGAACCGGATTTTTTCACTCCCGATCCCGGCTGCCTACAAATTTTTCACTAACTTTCCGCTCGGAGATTTTGAACTTCAAAAATTATAGACATTCCTTACTCGTTCAGGATTTTATCCAATTACCGTAACAAAATTAATAATCTTCAAACCGCAGTATCCTTGCTTTTAACGCGCAAATGCTTTTAACGCGGCTGCTACCAAACGTTGATTTTACTCCATTGTAAAAGTTTGAATAAATACATTTTTGTCCATTTTGTAAGTCGCTTTTAATGTTTTATAGATCTAATTCTAATTCTTCTTGCCGAAATACGTAAATTAACCCTTCGAGGACCAATGGGACCCTTGAGAGCTAACGTGTCTACTCATAAAAGATTTCAATATCCCAGCCTATATCTTTATTTTAATTCACCATACAGAACTCGTTTTTTAATGTTTTAGGAAATCTTCGTTCCCAAAGGGTGAAGTGAACATTGCGTACAAGTTCACAATTAAATGCTTTCCAGAATCGAGTGTTTTTCGTTGACCCACTTCAATTCCTCAAGTATAAATGTCCAAATTCCCTCAACATCGCAAAAAACATGTTTAATGCATTAAATGCAACGTTAATTTCTATAAAAAATATAAATGAACCTTCTAATTTATGCTATCGAGTCAGGTCCGCGGGTTTGAAATAAGGTAAACACGAAGCTCGTTAACCTTTGGCAAATCGAAACAAAATATTTCCTTTTTATCGGTGTTAACATCAACAGCAAATATCATTAATGCAAAGCTGCGCATCACTGACTAAACGTACGTGAACATTGCGCACCGCTCTGTTTAATTACCGACGTATTTACACCGTACAAAATGAGCTTCGCACATTTCTTTAGCACACTGACAAAATAAATCTGTTACAGCAATATATTAACACATTACCGATCGGTGATTATTGCATAATTTTGAAAAATCTATGATTCATGGCTAAACACTTTTCTGTGGAACCTTCAATAGCCACAGCAATTTTCATTGTGAACTATCAAGTCACCCTGTATAATGGTGATCAATAATATGCTTCCTTTTGGTACAGCACAATTATTGAAAATTCTATTAATAGGCTTCCGGCAGGTGACGTGTTGAAATGATACATGCGATATATTAAAATGATTTGTTACGGCAATATTTAAAAGGAGTACGCTCACGACCGTTTCCGAAGCAGTCCGGTTGTTCGGCTGATTCGTTTGGATAAATCCAGCGTGTAACGGAGCCGGTGGCTTAATTACACATCGCGTCTACATTTAATTTGAAATTCGAACGTCTTCTTTTCTCGGCTGCTGCCCGAAGCGATCGATTGAACGCGGGACAATCCATCTTCTGCGCGAGAGCGAGCGTCGAGCCATCACGGCGGAATAAAGGGAACGAGTTTCTGTAATTACAAGAAACAGCTTCGCGACTCTCGCGCCCGGCTGCTTCTGTATTTCCGGAATTTCTCTCTGGTTTGATATGCCGCCGGAAGAGAGGCCGAGAAGCACGAAAAGCGGGAGGAGTGGGCAATCGATAATTTCAGCAGAGTTTCTTTTAATGGAGGAAAAGGAGCAAGAGAGATATATATATATATATATATATATATATATATATACATATAGAGGGGCCGAGAAAGATGAAAAAACTTTCTCGCCCGGGTGGTCTTTCGAGCATCGGAATAAAAAGGAACGACCAGAAAAAAACACTCGGCAGCTAACGACGCGAGCGTGAGTGGAATTTTAATATTCGGACACGGGGCGAAAACCGGAAGCTGAGGAACGGCGTCGCGCGCCGCACTTTCTTCCCGCGGGATTCTGACCGACGCTCCCGAAAAACCAGAAATCAGCTGTGTTCTACAAGTACGGTAGTGCTCGGTTACATGTACATACATCGGTTGCGAAGCCGACAGTGAAATTCTCGCGAGTAGTGCATACATCTTTTTTATTGAATCATTTATAGTTTATTTTCTGTTTCATTGGCGGCCACATGAAAATAAAAATTGTCCAGGTCAATTGTAAGAAACTGAAGTTAAATGAAAATGTATGTTCTTTTTAAATCATAGTAAAAAGTCGGGAATAAAATAAAATTATTCGTTTTTACCGTAAGTGAATAAAATCCGCAGTCTACCGATGATTGACTACAATATAATTAAATTAACATATAATTTCTTCCTTTACATTGTATTCGCATACAATATGGCGTGTGGGTAGAACCAGGCTGACGCTACAGGAAATCCTAGGGGATGAGATGTCAGAAATCTTGATTGATTAGCTAAGATGGATAAGAAGATGGAGAAAGGAAGAAATTAAGAAGGACATCAAAGAAAGTCACAAGTCGTCAGATCGGGGGAATTGACTCGAGAGATGCAACACGAATTAATGCGATATTTCATAAGCTAGCTCAAGGGACTAACTAGTGAATGGTGAGGAGGGGAGTGGAGATGACTCGTGTAAATTTAACCGTGCACTACTGTATGACGAGGCAGTACGCGATGACCAGAGCAATTATTCGCCTCGCGGGCCATTTTCTTGTTCGATCCAGCGGGTTAAATAATATTGACAGACGTTTCCGGTACGCGCAACGGTAAAGAGACCGCTGCGAAATGGAACGCAATTGTCGCCTGACAGAACAAAGCCCTCGAAATCATTAGTGTGAAATGATTCAAGCGGTTTCTTCGCTGGTTTCGCGGGAAAGTGCTGTCGCAGCCCGAGAAGTTGATTAACCGACTGAAAGATTCCGTCAGGAGTAAGTTTCCGCGCTGGAACTTTCCAGCGCGGCGCCGCTTATGGATTTATCAATATCCATAATCGTAAAGTGCCCCGGAGGAAACGGTTTTGTAACCAGGAGTGACAAGATGCTCTTCTTTCCTAGCACGCTCGCCATCATCTAGTAATACATATACTGGGTTCCACGTTGTCGTAAATTTTCTTTCGAGGAGAAGGTGGCCGATCAATCTCTTTTAATCTTCCGCTCGCGGTATTTAGTAAGAAAGAATGCTGCTCACCCCCTCGTCTTGCCCACGTTACATTACACGATTGCAATGCCGATTATTATGGTAATGTGGAGAATGTTTATAGAAAATCAAAGAGATTATTTTTTAGTTATTTATGTTGGCTTTGGTCGACACCAACAGATCGCGGATTTTGCGGTTTCGTGTGAAAATGATTAATTTAAAACAGTAGAAAAATTCAAACACCGTAGATCTCCATTTATTTGAACCTGTCGGGAGATAAATTGGTTCGTACAATTGTGTGATTCATATGTATAATACGAGTCCACTGATAATAATTTCTCTCTGCTCGAATTCAGTGCGCATAGTATCAACTTCAAATCGTGAAAGGAGGAATGAAAATTTTTGCGCAAACATCCGGAGCCCAGATAGGACAATAGGAGTACGTGTTCTAGTCTGGCTAGCCTATAGTTTCGAAAGTTTGTATTGAGTGCACGTTTTATATGGACGCGGGTAAATACAGGCGTGCGATCAATGTCCCTAAATCCGGCGTTAATGCCGCTGTCAATGAACACAGGTGTCGGTCGCAGCTGGTTTCGGTGAATCCCTGTCGAC
This sequence comes from Lasioglossum baleicum, assembly GCF_051020765.1. Taxonomy (NCBI): domain Eukaryota; kingdom Metazoa; phylum Arthropoda; class Insecta; order Hymenoptera; family Halictidae; genus Lasioglossum; species Lasioglossum baleicum. Next base: position 1,781,464 of record NC_134937.1, read on the forward strand.
GACAACGGTGTTTGCGAAGCCAGCGGTGTATCGGCGATTTCAATGTAATCCGCACGGACGTTTTTTCCCCCATTGGTTTTCTCGGCCGGTGTTGTTCTTCCGGTTCGCGGCGGCGTCGATGCGTGCTCCAGTTACGCGTTTCCGGCCTGCCGGCGCGGCGCGGCGCGGCGGAGAAGAGTATCAAACGCACCACAGCCAAGAATAGCTGGCGTAATCACGTGCCACGGCGCGCCGCTTCTGCTACGGAACAGTTTTAACTCGGCCTGGGCTGAATGGCGAGGAGACGATGGGAGGCGTCGCCCCTCTGTACACGTCGTCCCGCACGTGCACCGCCGTCTGCTCATTGAACGCCGTATTTCAGCCGTGTAATGATTCACGTGAACGCGGTGTCGCGTCGTCCCGGTATTTCGAGACGCGACGAGACGCGACGCGCGTCGGGAATCGAGCGGGGAATCTGCTCTCGAAACGGCAGGATCTTCCCCTTTGAGGAAATCATGCATCATGCCGACGTCGACAGCCAGATTAACACGCGCCGCAACTAAACCGGGGAGAAATTTTAACAGCGAGGGAGATGTCCCCACAGGTTCTTCCTTTTCTATGGGAAAAGGATCAAATAGAACACTGCTACATAACATATAGCGTCACCAGTTTATTAACTGATCTGTCGGCCCCCAGTTCTTATGCGAAAACTGCCACGGGCCGATTTGATCCCTTCGTGAAAACGATAGGCAACAATTCCCAGGTTTTGCGTGCCCTGAGCCCTCTATCAAACTCCATTTTCTGGTAATTCATCATCGATGCAATCCGAATCTACTCTATCTAATCCAGACTACGGAACCACAGAACTCGGCCACGAGACGTACACTCTAGAATACTCTGGCCTCTAGGTGGTTCAGACCCAAATACCATGTTTTATAGGATCCTTCAGAATTAATACCCTCCGAAACCTGGATTTCCAAGCTGAAGATTCGGAAGACAAGTCGCATCCAACAAGTCCATGGTACCCTGATGCGAGGCTCTAAGCCTAAGATCCTCTAAACTTGCAGGCCCAAGGCAAAGCCCTCCTCAACTCGTAACTTCAAGACCTCCTAAATTCAAGGACACAAACTGATGACCCATTTGGACCCGGTAATGCGAGTCCAAGGGTCTCTTGCGTTCAGCAATTATGCACGAGGTTCCCGGAATCTGTACATATAAATTCCGACAAGACAATATATGTATGTATGTATATGGTTGATGCCTATATGCATTTTCGCGTGTGGCTTCGTACCTCCAAGGGACCTCTAAGTAGCTGGAGTTAGGCTAGACAAGCTCAATATGTGTCTTATTATGTACTGGATTGCGGATTGCATGCATTTACAACAGTAAAAACATTTAAAGAATTTAGATATGCTGTTGCACGATTTCCAGCTTACTATAATTATTAAGAAAAGCAATATAGCTACTGTAGTTTGAAATGAATGCAGACAATTTTTATTTTGCACAAGAGTCCGCAGTCTACTTATTAGTTATCAGTAGACTGTTGCGAGTAGATGATATTCAAAATTGTAGGAAAATTTTAAAAATTGAAGATGTATATTATTATAACATTAAGGGAAGAAATAGCATTCAACTTGGTTTCGATTTCTTGCAACCGACACAGACAATTTTTATTTTGCATGAAGATCCGCAGTCTAGTTGTCACAGATTCTAGTTATCTAATCACAAACAAATTATTTTTTACAAAAAGCAATTGGTAAGCATTCTACAGTCAGCGGCAATACATAATAAGTGGACACCCTTAAAAATCGCATAACTTTTTAGAAATTGTTCCAAAGGACTTGAATTTTTTTAAGATGTTAGACCGGCTAGTTCGCTGGAGAATAGGTAAACAAAAATTTATTACGATTGCAATTGGTAGAAATTATAAAAAATTTTAAAAAATGGTGTATGGTCAACTTTTTTATCTGGGCTTGTAACGATAATTTAAAGATGAGAGCTTAAGGGTGAAAGTCACAGATTTTCGTTTGTAGCTCATTGCAATGTTGACCGATTTCGATGAAATTTTCAGTGTGCATATAAGTTACCGTAATCTATAAAACGCATTTTTTAAATTATCGTTACCGGCCCAGATAAAAAAGTTGTGAAACCATCAATTTTAAAAATTTTGTATAATTACCACCAATTGCAATCGTAATAAATTTGTTTACTTATTCTCTAATGAACTAGCCGGTCTAACATCTTAAAAAAATTCAAGTCCTTTGGACCAATTTCTAAAAAGTTATGCGATTTTTAAGAGTGTCCACTTATTATTGCCGCTGACTGTATACATTTGCTTACATATTTCAGTCTATATTCCAACAGGACCATTTTCCTTCCGATCATTATCCCCGAAATCCTCCACTCTCGCCCGTCCACTTTCTCCCGAATGAATTTGCGCCTTCCCGAATAAAGAGCCCGTAAACTGGAAGTTCGAATCCTGTAATCGCGTTAGGAGACGCGCTGCGAAGCCACAAGTATCCATTAAATTTCTCCCCCGAAACGTTTCGTTGCTTGAAGAGATATCATTTCCTGTGCTTCAATTATTTCCGTAATTCCTCCCGCCATCAATCCTCGGACAATTCACACGGCCCCGGAGCCGTACACCTAACCACCCACTTTACGATACCCATAGCTCACAGTTACCGTAGTTCAAACATCTTACGAAGTTTGCCGGTTGTAAACTGGATGGCCCGTGACGACCGCAGTTCGCCAGAGTTCGCCGCTCCAGAGATTATGATTTCAGATACGAATGACCTATGGCACCTTAGCATGTAGCGCCGGTCTCGGCCTCGCACTGTGTCTAATGTTTGCCGGTACAGTTCAACGTAATCTGCAGAACTCCTGCGCCATTACCATCATAATCCGATATCGAGCTTGCCGGCCATTCAGCGTCCTACGGCTCCCTCCAATCGGATCGATCGGAATTGGAGGACTCTATTCCGCCAATGTTAACAAGATATTCTCCAGTCGCAAACTATAGGGTCTCGGAAACGAGTGCCTACAAGCGTGTCTTCAAATTGACAAGGTCTCGCTTTAAATAGGTGTGCAGCTCGTGGCTCTCAATTCCACCCTCGGTCTCAGTTCAAACGTCTCGGCGAGCACTTCGGGGCTGCCAACCCTCGGGATGAAGAGAGCGTCATCAGTAGACTGCGGATCTTTATGAGAAATAAACATTGTCTGCATCGATTGCAAGAAATAGAAACCAAACAAAATGTCATTTCTTCCCTTATAGGTTGGCAACTAAATTCGCGGCCTTTTGTTTCGTAATTCTTTTATTGCATCGTTATAACCTCATTCAATGACCATTCCTTTTGAACTGTATATCATTGGAAAGTTCTGAATTTTGCAATTAATTTGATATAAAATACTCGTGCTTAAAAAATATATAAGTTTCCGCCCTTTTAACAGATGTCGTTGTACGTAAGTACCGATCGTGTATTTGACGGAACGTATGTACATGTTTTTGAAAGGTGTGTGTCTAATTGTAAGCTTCGAAACGCAGTTAGTGGCAATTGTTTGAAGCATGAACAGCAGTCAATTTTTCGCGTGAAAAATGTCGACTTTTGTTCCAAGCAAGCAGCATTTGCGGGAAGTCATGTTGCATTATTTTGTTTTAGAGAAAGGTGTTATATATTTACTTTATTATATTCATTATACATATATTTACGGGGACGATGCTCCTTTGAAAACCATGATCTCGACCTAAGGGCAAAGATTGCGATGGTGTGCCAAAAAATTCGAAGATACAGATTTGCCAGCATTATGTCCTTGGTGGAAATCCACGTCAAACATTTAAAGAACTGTCAAATGAATTAAACGTCGATCGATCTACTGTTGGAAAACGTTTACACGTTATGGGTATGGTTTATACGCTTCTTTTCAACAAGAAAGGGCGGAAACTTATTCCCATACCCAATATTTATAAATGACTTTGTTTGAGACAATGTGGAGGTCGCGAACTTACAAGGTCTGACTTCGATTTGGATAATTTTTTGTGAGACGATGGTATATGGATCCCTAATTATGTGTGCAAAATATTAGGTGTAGTTACTCAATAGTTTTAAAGATATAAACAATTAAAGTTTCATACCTTGGTGATATACGTTGCGTGATTCACAGGTATGAAAGTTTAATTGTTTATATATTTAAAACTATTGAGTATAACTGCACGTAATATTTTGCACACATAATTAGGGATCCATATACCATCGTCTCACAGAAAAATTATCAAAATCGAAGTCGGACATTTGGGGTCCTTCCATTGTTATTTGACAACCTATTTTAATAGATGAGAAATCATAAATACGCATCTTCAATTTGTAAAATTTTCCTACAATTCTGAATTTCATCTACTCAATTTTACTTTAAATGCGTAAAGATCCGCAGTCTAATCATCAGTGAATATTAGCAGACAGTAATGTATTTTGTAAAAAGCACTCGATCAATTTTGACATGATAAATCACGAACAAAAGTGTCCATGGCAACAAAGGCTTCAGTAGTTCTCCAGGAAAAAATCGTAAAGCTAGACCGGATACGCTATAGTATAGGACCTATAGCGCAGGTTCGAGTCATGACCCGTGGTCGAAATCGGCAGCGTAGGATCAGGAATCCTTTCCTGATGATAGGATAGCCCCGCGGCGCTGTTATAAAGGGTACGGCACTATTTTCAGTTCAGAGACATAATAGCACTGATCGCGTAAACGTTTCGCAGAGATATCCGGGAGCGGCATTAAAATCGTTCAGGATGGATCCGAGCGGTGCTACACACCGTTTCTTTGCGGTTTAAGCGAAATTAGGATAATGGACGTTTTCGATACCGGTCCGTAGCCGTCTTTCTCCCTTTCCGCGATTCACAGGCTAGAAGAGAGAGAGAGAGGAGCCTCGGCCGTATAATTACTAGCGTCGAGGCAATTTCCAATGTTTCCCTCAAGAAGCGAGACGCGCAGCCTCGGGGGCTGATTCCTCGAAATTGATTCCCCGGCTCGAACCTACCATCTGTTCGCGGCATCCCCAAACGAAATAGTCGAGAAGATTAAGGCTTTGCGAAGACGGGTGGCCGACAAACGATTCGCTGCCCCCTTTCGCCTCTACTCGATACTATTCCCTCCTTCGTCTTATTATTATCCGATTCCACTTTGTTCCTGTTGGGAATTTAAGTTTGCGTTATTCGCGAGACCATTTGTACCCGATTGTTACGGTATCGGGCACCCGGTGATTAACAATCAAGCTGCTCAACATCTACTTTACATCTGTCAGCCTAAAGCTGTGTCCGCGCTGAAACAATATTGAACTTTCTGTTGCCAGGTATGTATTGCCTTCTTCTGCTTTTATCCGGTACCAGAAGGAGAAGGGTACTTCAAGGAGCGACTAAAAGTTGATGTTGCTTCAGCGTGGACATAGTCTACATTGTCTCCATAATGCAAGGTGATTTTCATTCTTAGTCTCTTGGGAACTTGGGAACTAATCATTAATCGAGTAAAACAGCCTCAGGTTGGTTCCCATTTATGCAACTTATTTCTGTGTACTTTATTAATACGATCTTATGAAGTACACACTCCGACAATACATTCGATGAGGACGTAGATCATATGTGAAATTGAAACTCAACATCCTTTTCGACAAGTATATCGAGTGTCTTGCTCGACACCCTTGGAGAAATGATAAAAGTCTGAGACAATGGAATTAAAAACATAAAAACTGTGAAAATGTGCAAACCGAACGAAGCTGTCGATTGTTAAGAATCGATCGCACCACGTACGACTTGATATTAGATGATCGAGACGTATTGGTGCGAGTGCGCCATTGGTGGCACCCTTGGGTGCAGCGGATCGCCGAGGCCGCTATTGGCGATAAAGTGGCATTCTGTACCGGAAGTAGCGATCCTTGGATCTCGGTTACGAAGGAGACCTCGCGCGCCGTCCATCTATCACGCGATGTACAAAGCAGATCGTGGAAAACCGTCGGGACGGATATGGGAACGCTCGGTTCCGATGATTTGTCCGCATTATTCATTCCGTGGTGCACGCGCGCACGATCCTCCCGGACGGTCGTTGATAAACGAGGCCACTCGAATATCATATCCGATCGGCGCCCCGGTGAAATTTGAAAAATACACGACACCGGCCAAATTGGATTTCCCGGAGGGAGCTGATTAACGGCGCGATCCGGAAGTGTCTCTCTCCCCGACCGATACCGGTATCGTTTGCGTTCCGTCCTTTGTGTGTGCTCTGTGTGCACGGAACCTATGCGCCAGGCGCCGTGTGTATTAATCCGTATTGATCACCGGAAGAACATTAATTAGCCGGGGAAACGGTCGAACGGTTGCGCGCGGGTGGGTCAAATCGTCGTCGTTAAAAGTGGAGAAGACCGGTGTTTGTTTGTCTTTTTATCAGAGCGAGCTCGCCGGACGACTCCGCTCGGCAGATCAGTGTTTGTCAAAAGTGTAATCCAATGCGTGTTTACCGGTCGGAAATTTAACGATCGGCCGTAGGTAAATAACGCGGACGATACATTTTGCGCGAACGAAACACCAGAAACTGTAATCGCGAGGAGCGTAATTCGAAACAATACCGCGCTTATAATCATAAATTACTTAAGATGGGAACATTCGCGTATTAATCGTCGGCGAACGCAATTAACGCCGATTCGGACCAGAAACATGAACGTTCTGCGAGAATTCGTTACGCGGTTCTCCGTGTTTTCCAATCAAAGTTGTCTGTTTCAATTTCACTCGTAAAGTACAACACCTTCGTGCACTTATAGCAAAATGAATGCGTTATTATTACATATCGAACGAGATTTTACAGAAAGACCCAGGCCGTAGTGATTACAGAATTACAAGCATACAGAAATGTTTACATTTTCGCATTTTATTTCAATATAAAACGAATTGTGTTTCATTTTATAACTCGCCCGTTACACGGAGCCCAGCCGCACTCAAATAACAACGAAATCAGAGAGGAATCAAACATTTGGCAGACCGTAGAAACGGGAAATAAATGAATTTTCCTTGGGGGTGAACATGTGTAAACCCCGAGCAACATTTCCATTAATACCGAGTAAAAATTTACAGTTCGAGTAAACCGAGAGCGCCCAAGGCCATCGAGTAACTGGCCACCACCAGAGGGTCCGGTGTATCCGAGCATACTATTTCCATTATTTACAGGATGCATAAAGGATCGATCGAGCGCGTGTCCGTTTGAATATTGCACGGTATAATGTACTGATATCGAACGTCATTATACTTGCATACGATTAGCTTTAACGCCGTACACCGGACGGTTATGAATAAAAATCGGCTCTGTCCTGAATGCGTTGCCGAATGGAGCCACATTATACATTCATCCGACAAAGAGTGGAACTAATGCGTGGACAGACGATGGCCGAAACGTGACTCGCGGCTGCAGATTCGCTCGCGCGAGTTGCAATAATTGATTAAATTTGCGAGATCCGTTTCCTCCGGCTCCCTAGCCGGGTCTTGCCCGTCCGCGCCGCCTGCCGGAAGAACAATGGCTGTCAGCGCGGCTCGAATAAAGCGATTTACCCCTCGTGTCAATACCAACGATCCTCCGCAAGGTTCGGTAACATCTAGACTCGGTAATATCAGCGCACATATTTTCCCCAAACTGTAAAGTAATGTACAATTATTCAAATTAAAAGCACATTGTAGCGCCAGTATCGGAGTGCGCACGTGGCATTCAGACGAAACGCGTCACGTGGCCGGGCGTCGTAGAAGGGAAAGGTCTGGAGACACGTATCTTTTTTACTACAGGATTTTTTAACGGCGAAACCATAGAATCTTCTACTATTCGACTTCCCTGTACGCTTTTGTACACGTTCGAACGATATCCATACATTTTCGAACAAAGCATACACTCAGTAAAATAAGTCTCCGTACAGCCTTTAAAACAGAATAACTTTTTTATAATTATACCAAATGTGTGGCCTGTGATGTTTTGTAAGCAATTAGAAGCTGTTTACTGAATGATGTGCAAAAAATATTTTCTAAAAATAACAGTTTACTAGGTTGCATGCAAAAATAAAAAAAGGCACTTTTTAAAACCTTTTTATTTGGGCCTTCAATATAAAAATTTAAAATATATGTTTTGTAGATCTGTAGTAGTTACACACCTGCTGAAAATTTCAATCGAAGTCGAGTGACATACACACGAGCTACAAGCGGTTAAAAATGATGAAAATACGACTTTTGATCCGTTTCTGCTTAAAATCCACAGAATCGTACATCTTTCGATGCGTGTCGTTTTATTCCTGCGTCAACTGATTTCGATGAAATTTTCAGCATGTGTGTATAACTAACACAGATCTACGAAACATATATTTTAAATTTTCATTAGGGACCCAAATAAGAAAGTTTTAAAAAATGCTTCGTTTATTTTTGCATGTAACCTGATCAATTGTAATTTTTGGAAAATCTTCTTGGACACCATCTAGTAAACCAATGCTTCTAATTGCTTACAAATAATTAGATCGTTTAGTATAATTATGAAAAAGTTATTCTGTTTTAAAGGGTATACGGAGACTTATTTTACTGAGTGTAGATCAACATTGAGCTTGCTGTGCTTAACCCTTTGCACTCCGAATTATTTTTCAATTTTTGTTGCCGGCAAGTCCCTACTATTTAAAGTGTTTTAAACAATTTTGTTTACTAATTATATTAAATATAGCTCTCAAACTTTGTTGTAATTTATAATAAGACGATTAAATAAATAAAGGAAGAACAAAACACATATAAGAACTCGTTTTATTAGGTCAATCGGAAAGTTCCGTCCGTTTAGCGTCCAGTAGCCGTAGCTCGAACTGTCGTTAACTATAACGTCTAAAGTAAGGTTAACTTTTTAGTTTGGACATCTTTCAATAAAATTCAGTACATAACAATATACGCTTGCATGAATAACATCGTTTTTTTCTACATTGAAAATGTCGGAATTTGAGCCGCGAATAAGCGTCATTTGCGCGAAGTGTTAATCTTTTTCTTCAATTGGAAGAAAACTGCAGCTGAAGCTCATCGAATGATTGTAGACGTTTATGGCGATAAAGGTTTCGACGCTTTAAAAATGGTGATTTTACCGTGAAGGACAAAGAGCGTTCTTGACGGCCTCGAGTATTCGAAGACGAAGAATTGCAGGCATTGGTGGATGAAGATCCATGTCAAACGCAAAAACAAATTGAAGAAGCGTTAAATTGTGCTCAATCTGTCATTTCCGATCGTTTAAAAGCCTTGGGGAAGGTCTACGAGGAAGGAAAGAGGGTCCCATATAAACTCAAGCCAAGAGACATTGAAAAGCGAAAAACCATCTGCGAAATTCTGCTTGCGAAACGTCACAAAAGTTGTCAAAGAAACGTTAGAAGCACTTCGCTGGGAAATGCTACCCCATGCGGCTTATTCGCCAGACTGTGCCCCTTCTGACTGTATCACTTGTTTCGGTCGATGGTACACGCACTTGCTGAGGAACGATTTAATTCTTACGAAGGTGTCGAAAAATGGATCCCTGACTGGATAACCTCCAAAGATGACTAATTCTTTCGTCGCGGAATTCGCTTGCTGCCCGAAAGATGGGAAAAAGTAATTGCCAACGATGGACAATATTTTGATTCATGTACTCTTTCATTTTGTTTCTTAAATAAAGCTCTACTTTTTGTGAAAAAACTGACGGAACTTTCCGATTGACCTAATATTTACATTTTTCTTCCTCTGATGTTGAATCACGCTCGACAAATGAGTGCAAAGGATTAAAAGTAAAAAGTTCCGCAATGCCCGAGGCGATCATTCAGGATGTATCCGATCGATTGACTTCAAACTTCGCCTTCAGCACAGTGTGCCTGTAGTTCGCGCCATACTCGAGAAAGAACAGTGAAAAATTGGCAGACCAGTGACGCTTTGAATTATCGATTTCCTCGAGCCTGTTTTCAAACTGTCGCGAGCGATAAAGCTGTTAGGAAACACTGTTTTGACTTCACTATTCCCGAAAAAAATCGATTTTCCTGGAACCCACGCGACTCGACTGACAAATCACGCGAGAGTGCGTTAGCCTAATCTTCCCTGCAGGATGGACGACTCACCTCGCACAGTGTCCCCTTTGTTCCCGGCGCGCGGCGCCGCCTGTTGAAGATTCGCGTGACGCAAACGGGACTGGCGAATATATAAATATCCACGGGCCGAAACGTCGTTTCCGAAACTAATTTCGTCGGGGCGGCTCTCGGCGAAGAAATATGGCCACGGCACGCGGCACATAAAGTCTCCACGCAGGAATGTATCGTGACAAAAACTTATCTCTCTTGTTTTCTGACAAAAAATAGGGTTAGCTAACCCGTAATAACACTCCCTTTACGCATAATTCTTTCGGGTGTTATCCGGCCCCGATCTTCCAGAAGCTTGTCCGAGGGGTTACGAACTATTTTTTCGTCTTTCCTGACGCGTGACCGACGCGCGAGTTCATTATGGTGGGGATAATCAGTGGATGTTCTTAAAAGTATGTTATCATCCTCCGGTATAATACAGTCTTGCTCCCTAATGCGTTTGCCACCTGAATTTACAACGACAGCGGCCCTCGTTAGATTCTCTGTGTTAACGTGTCGTTCATTCATATATTTCTAAAAAAATATTATAATAAATATATAAATTGTGGCGTAATTTATAACTAGACTGCGGATGCTTATGCAATTTGCGATTTTTGTAGACGAATTTTCAGAGAGAGAAACCCGAATCAAATAGAATCTTATTTTCCCTGGTACATAGCAGCCTTTTCAGATCTGAATTAAATTAAAGTCGTTCTAAATTCTGTCGTGTTTTGTGTCCTAGCATTTTTTGAAAATTTCTGAAAGCCATAATTGCATAAAGATCCGCAGGCTATTTATAACTAACGTACATAACAATTAACCCAATATCGAAATTACAACAAATTATTTTACATTTCTGAGTTGGTGATCCATATACGATAAAAAAGATTGACAATTTCAAGTAATTTTCAAATGGCTCTGCTGTAAAATTTCCTCTGAACGATGTATGTTATACGTAGACTGCGGATCTTTATGCAGAATAAAAAATATTTGCATTGATTGCACGACACAGGAGCGAAATTTCTTTCTTTTTTTAATTATCTAATTAAGCTGAAGGCGATCCGTTGATGTCTTCAAATCTTTTTAATATGACCACTGCTCTAAATTGCGCTTACCCATTTTTATGATAAATTTGATTTTTATTATATAGATGCATAAAATTCGCAGTCTAGTTATAAGATACGACAAAATATATTGCCAATGAATTCTTAATTTAATTATAACCAATTTTACGAACACCCGGTAAGTAGATGTTTCGTGACACGAAAAATTCAGGCTATCCACAAGCATCCTGCGTGATTATAAATGAGTATAAGTTCGTAACGGCGGGCATTGCGCACTTCATTCTGGTGTCACGAAAACAAGCGGCTCATGGAATTGCTATTGTGGCTATCATAGCATGTTTCATTGCGGTAAAATGGCGGTGGTCCCGCAACAGCCTAGCTGGTGCGTTGTGGAATTTCCGAAACCCGATGGTATCGCGAGGGTGTTGCAAAAACAAATGGCATTACAAGTTTCGTTGTCAGCGGTTCCATATCTGTCCATTATCACGTAGGATATTATTACGCAACTGTTCATTCCAGCTCGAAGAAATTCGGGGCCATTCAATTTTCTCCTTCCGAGTTAATACATTACTGCTGAGACTACAATAGCTAAGAATATTGTTATCCCAAATGAAGTCGTTTATTGCCAGAACAATAAAACATATCAGATTCTTCTGTAATAAACTAGAGGGTTAGTTGATCACATTTTTTTAACGGAAGCGGTTTTCAAATTGATTTTTGTATCTATTATATGTATACACATATTTTGCTTTCGAAAGTTAGTACATAACTGTATTATAAAAAAACGTATTTAAAAGAACTTTTTAAAAACCACGCTTATATTAAAATGCACTAAAAAGGAGAAAATAATTTTTTCCTGGTCCTCCCAAAAATTTAATATCAATTTAAATGAAACCATGACATTAGTGACTATAAAAATAAAAGCGTGGAGCGCCCACGAAGATTACGTCAATATACACTCCTCAAAAGAATTAAGAAAAATCCATTTTTGTGAGCTATGTTTAAAGTTTCAACTCTCTAGCTCTAGTTCATCGGGAAGTGGTTTAAAATTCGATTACAAGATTTGACGCATATAACAATGTTAGGCAAGCTAATATAAGCGTGGTAATGAATGCGAATTAATCCTGCGAGTGCTGTGCCGCAGTCATTTTTGACCGGGAACATTCAAATTGTCATTCAAGTACTCAATTTCTGGCAGTTAAACTAACTGAATATCTGTTTCATTGAGGATATCGAAAAGACTAAGGTGTCTACTCGAGAAATCATCAAAACTAAACTTTTAAAAATTCTTAATTAGAGCTGTGAACGGTCCTAAGCATTGTCAATTATATAGCTATAAAAATCTTCTGTTGTCCGAGGGTTAAAATGCGGATATGTTAATACACGTGTACCCGTGTACTTAAAATGGCATGTCCTTGAAGGAATCGGTAATTTTGGAGGTTCCTTTTCATGCGGCACAATTATTGAAAAACTGATAGGCTTCCGGTAGATAAAATGTTAAAATAAGACTCGAGGATACCGAACAGGTCGCAGTACTTGCGTAGGAACGGTGAAGTGTTGGGTGCGCATAAGGTCGGATAAGGATTAAAGAGGGGCAGCGAGCCAAGAGAGGTTTGGAGACCATGCTGTGCGGCAAGTTCGAAGAAAGTGGAGGTCTGTTCGAGGGCGACACGGACGATGTACATATTACCTACAGGGCGTTTCATTTCTCGCGGAGTACCGTAGAGTCGGCAGACGGTGAGGATCTCGGTTTCCCCGAAAAGGCGATCGCTCGCCATACGGTCACGGGCTACAGACGCCTGTCGCGGAAGCTTGTTCTTTTTTCTATCTTTTTTTTCTCCATTGCTCGACTACTGGGTTGGCGGTAATTGGAGGCAGCGAATTGCTACGTTCGACTTTTCTCGGTTTCCGGGAGCTCTAACCGCCCGTTCGGCCACGAGTGGCGGAGGCCTAGCACTTAACCGTCTGCTTCGTTTCACCGATTCACTCGAGCGATGCACTCGACCGATGCGGCACGTTCACTCTTTCTCCCTTCCTCTCGTTCTCTCTCCCTCTCTTTCTCTCCCGTCCTGCTATTTCCCGGTGACTTTTATTTTTTTCCAATTGGGTCGACGACTCTCCTAGCTCTCGATTGCTGTTCAGTTTTATATTGATCACACGCGGGACAGAGCTCGAAAAAAATATGCGAATTCGCGGTAGCAGAGATTGTATGTATTCAGTAACGAGTGAAAGAGGTGTCGGTGCAAGCGCAAGCCCGTTCGCAAGGATTCTTCGCTTTGATTGGAATGGAGATTTCGTGTTGCGATTTTTTCTTTCCTTTTTGTGTTCTCCCCTTTTGTTTTGTTTTTGCTTCTCGCCTCTTTTTTCGTCGCGGACGACGATGATTCTCTGTTTAGTGGCGTGTCCTTTGAAAGGCAGTCGCGAGAACCGGTGTCCAGGATTCATAACCGGTGAATAGGCTGTCATTAAAACGTACAGCCGCGTGCAAGCATCCTTTAGTATGATAATAAACGTAACGGTAAAAAACTCTTCTGAAAATTCCATTTCTCTATGAGCACGACGACCGTACTTTGCGAACGTAGTTTCATTCCGTGCTTTTCGGGTTGTATTGTGTACACGGTTTTCGATCAGCGACGAACTTGGTCGAGTTATGTGCCCCGTCTCCGATAGCGACGCATTTACTCGTCGTAACCGACTGGTGTCTTGTTCACGGCGAGTCGTAAACGTAGTCGTACCTCCCGATCGAGCACCGAAATACAAACAAGATGTACGGCGCTGAAATTGTCCGTGGAAATTGTTTAAAACTCGTTACGGAACGAGTCTATAGAACATGGATTATCAATGAACGTGTAGGTCCGAGGACTTTCGTGATACTATTGATAGAAAGGTCTGTCTAAATTATGGTTATTCTAACGCTAAATTATCACCTATCAATGAAATTTAAATAGACTGAATATATTTATCAGATGCTTGATGAAGATGCTTGATTGAAATAAAATTCAATGGTCAAATTTTAAAGAATATGTACAGCTTTATTAATCAATTGTATAGTCACCATTCTTTTCTAATTATAGAAAAATTATTAATCAATTATGTAGTAACCATTCTTTTTCAACTGTAGGAAAGAATCGTGACTATATAATTAATTAATGCAGCTGTATTCTTTAAAGTTTAACCATTGAATTTTATTTTCAAATCGGGCACGAACTTACGCAATCATTTGATACTTCGGTCGTTATAATTATATCAATGTGGTCACGAGCCGTGCGTCCTGGCTGATCTATTTTATTTACAAGTTCACGTGTTGTTAACAACGGTATTTATTTAGACACCACAGTCCCCGTGCGAATATCCACTTTTCCCTTTTTTTTCAATTTGGAAGCTTTTTCATTAACCTTCTCTCTAATAGTTAATGGGCTGCACATGCACCTCGGGCTGGCAAAACGGAAGTTGACGAATGGAAAATTTCCGAAGATATTTTGCAAAAAGTGTAGCATACTTTTTAAAATCAATAAAACTTCACAGACTTTTTGCTCCAAAAATGTGCGGGGTAAAATGTATTTGATCGTGCTGCATCCGAGCAAACGAATAAATCAGCCACGAAGGGGTTAACCTTGAAAATGTCGAGGACCATGACCATGAAAAAGATCGTTCGCCCTCCGAAAAACGAAATTGATCTCGGACATTCCTCCGCACGATGAAAAACGGGATGTCTAAAGCGTTGAGGGTAGGAATACACCGTGTGGACACGAAGGTGGCGACCGAACCGAGCGATACAAAGAGAAAGAGTTCTTTTGAAGCCGCGACGGCTGAAGGTGGCAGGCAGAACGGCACCGTGTAAACATAATATTTATTTACCGTCGATATCGTTGGCCGTAGGGCGATTCTTTCGCAGAATGAAGTTGCAGGCGGCACGAGAACAGCAACGGGAAAGAAAACGAAAAAGGGTGCGCCTCGGCGCGCGGCGTGCCGCGCCAGCATCGAAACGAAATCGAATCGACCGTGTGCGGAGCACGGGGCCCGGCTGATTGACACGCGCGTTATGAAAGGAGAAGATTACACAACTCGCTCGCCGCGAACAAAGAGGTCGATTCAACTGGAAAAGTAACGTGTCCATTTGAATGACGCGCCATCGAAAAATCTGTCAGTCAAGGCGTGCCCCCCGCGCTCTCCCGGCCCGCGCGATCCCGTAGGCATTTAAAAGCCCGGCAACACGTCCATCGCGGAGGAGCGCGCGCGCGAAAATAGCGAACGAGGTGCGGGAGCGAGGAAAAGAAACAATCGTGCGAGCGGAATTTAATTAAACATCATACGCGCGTCCGTCCGCGGAATAGACACTGAAAAACGAATCGCTCCCTTCCCCCTTCCCTCCACGTGTACCCCCGTCACGAAATAACGGATCGTTAGCGTTGCGACCGCACCGAGAACAATCCATTTTCTTCCTGCCGACGATACACGAGTCCGAATGATTGGGCGCGAACGTTTTCCAGAGATTTTCCATTTGCCGCACCAATTTCGTCATGGCCCGGTCCGGCCCCCCACGATCACTCGACGAATATTCGCCGGTGACGAACAAAAGAACGGCATAGCGGTCGAAAAAAAACAAAATAGATCGGCGAAAAAGGAATTTCGTTTGCGCGATACCGAGCCCCATAGTTTATCGCGAAACTAGTTTTCACCCACGGCAGATTTTATAACTAACTACCGCAACACCATCTGCCGGTGAAATTGAGCCCGGCTTTCTAGCGGCCGGGCCAACCTGCCCGCGGAAATTCGTTGTTTCGAGTATGGCCGGCTCCCCTTTCAATTTATTTGTCGCTCGACTCCGGCTCCCTGCTAATGGTACTATCGCGACAACGATTTCCGATTTTTTCCCAAATTAACTCGCAGCTGTTTTTCGCGCGAATCTTAAACGAAGTTGCGTTTTTTTTCTCACCAACGAGGAAAGTTCAAACAAATTTCAAACTTTCCACTGAAAAATGTAGTTCGCGCGGTGCTGGCAACTATTTTTTTCCTGCTGATATACTGCTCGGGGGATGAGAAACACTCCCTGAAGAAACCTTAACTTTTCGTATTACCGTAAGCATTTAGGAAACGGAACAACGGTGAGAAAGTTGAATCTTGATTTTCTTCCTTTTATCGTCGCTTTGTGCGTTTATGAGAGGGAATAGATGAAATACAGAACTGTAAAGGCGTTCAAGAAATAAGATCAGAATCATTCGAACTTTATGTGGTTGTTTATTTAATCATTTACTAATCTGTTGTATGAAATAAAAAATCTGGCACCGGTCATTTGACCGGTGGTGGAAGGTTTAGCGTTACAAATTGTACAGTAAAGATACGCGATCACTGTCATGCTGTCCTTCTCTACGTTCCTTTTTTTTATCGATCGTATAATTGTTAATAAAACTCTTTTTCTACTTGAAATTCGTATACCTAAAATTTTTGAAAATTTTCGTTTGTACAATTTTCAGTCGAATATTGTCATTGCATTATTTTCTAAGTTTTTTTTTACCTGCAATGCCATAATGATATTATCACACATATATATATATATATATATATTTATATATATATGTATTGATTTGGCGTGGCACTTTTATAGCACATTTATATTTAAGGATAAGACTTTTTCGTTAAATCTCGAGTCGCTTCGTACTGCTTCGTACGTTCGTAACTTCGGTTCCGGACCGTTCGGTTTGATGATCCAACAACACTCGATAAGAGTATATTTGAAATTCTGCTTTTTTAATCAAGATGTATATATAAAAATGGCAGATATTATGGTCTCGGAACACATACAGTCGCGGTCGACACAGTCATAAAAGAATGATGTCGTTATGCGATCACTGTCCGTGCAGAACACAGGCTGTTGGACAGTAAACGCGACCTCACTGTGATTTTAATTTTTCCAGAAATTTCTTACGAACTCGAATCCACCGCGACTCTTTTCAACTAATGATTAATGCAACGTTATTTTGATGGTTTTCACAAACCGTTGAAACTCGACCGAAATGCGAGAGCGCACCACGAATGTCCCGCAGCCATCGAAAAAGAATTCAAAACGCGTTCCATCCGCCACGGTTAAACATTTCCGGGCAGGGCGGAAGTTCGATGCAGTTCCGTTTATCGCTCGAGTATTGTTTATTCAGTCAATCTTACGGAAGAAGCGAGCCAGACGCACCACCTTTTTTCCGGCGTCTCCATGAATGATTCATGGCCGCGAGGAAACCGGCCACGAGTTTCTCGGTAATTTTCCCGTCGTTTTTCTCCTCGGGCCGGAAAACTGCGAAAAAGTTTGCCGCCGCGCCCGTGCTGGTCGCAGCGTTGTATGTATTTCCATAATAAAATCGGCGTCGCGCAACGATTTCGCGGGACGAGGACGGTCTCTGCGGCCGCGCGCGATAACCGGACAAGAACTTCGCTCTTTAGAGTGAGCTCCGCGCGTGTACCTGCAATTTATTTACTGGCAACAATCCTCGGACACGCTGTTGCATTCTTCTGTGTCCCGTCGAGCACTGGTTCCCGGAAAAATTCGCTCGAAATAAAAATTGTTTGCACCGGTTGCGAGAAACCACTCGGGAATTTCTTCCTTTCTTGATTTTAGAAGGGTAAACAGACTTTGATCCTTTTAATCTTCTCTCACTGTTCATCTTCATACTGTTATTGTTTCTAATAATGTCTACAAATCATTCACACAGCAAAATTTAAAGACATCGCATTAGAACGCAAGATTAGATATGATATTCGATAAAAGAATTAACATTTTTCATGGACGTTTCACCCAGATCATTATCTGCTTCTTCTAATCTATTCTCCAAACTGCGGAAAATGATTTCCACACATTTCCGCATTTTTCAAAATATAAAAAGAAAGCTGAAACTCTGCTCTGATGCTCGTAAGAAAATATGTTTCTCTTTTTGTAACCCAGATAATAAAAATAATTGATGGAATTAATTAAAGCACCGAGTATCTTCGCCGTCAGATCCCATCATAAAAAATCGGGTCTTTATGTCCAATAATTCTTTTAAATTCTGCATAAGCGAGCCAGGTTGCTCACTCGGGGTTAAGATATAAAAAAGTAAATACAACACTTATTTCAATAATATGGGTTGGTATACATTTCAAATGGGTCCCATGGAAATCATCGACATAGATTTCTCCGACACGGTTTTCACCGACAACATTTCATTAATTTTTTATTTATTAATTGATTAATTCAAGAACACTCGGTTTCATATTTCGTTTTCCCACTGATTTACATTCAATCCGCATTAATTGCGATGTCGATGATTTCCATGGGACCCTTTCAAATAAGCTTGCAAGATCTGCGTTAAAGAATTTAACAAAATGTTGATTTAAATTGGACTTCATACGATGAGCATCTACTTCTTACGAAATTAATTGACGAGTTCTGACCGGCTGGAAATGGTTCAGACGCTGTAAGAGGAACGTACACAGTGGCAAATTTGTACCTATAATAAAGGCATTAGGCGAGGGAAGAAATAACCGGACGAGATCCATCGAGGAACCGATTATCGCGCTCGAATAGCTCGCGGTCCGGAAAAACCGAGCCCTCTCTCTTGTTCCTCTCTCGTTTTTCCGCGCGTAGCCCGTTCCTTTCCATTTTCACGCGTTGCCGGGAGTTGGCCGGGGGTTAAATGGGTCGTCGGGGTGCGAAGGGGTGTCGGAGATCGTTGCACGAGCAATGGGTTTTCGCGCAGACGAAGCCGGGAATTTACGATATCGAACGTAATGGCGCTTGCTGCGACCAGAAGGGGCGAGATACACCTTCTCTCGTGTTTCCCGCTGACCTACCTGTCAGCCACCGGCGACCCGAGAACACCTGTTGTATCATTTTTCCTCGATTGGCCTGGAACTGTCATTCGCGTAATGATATCAGAGAGCCGGGGAACAACGGCTGCTGTTCCCTTATTCGGTGCGCGCCACTGCCGCGCCGCGCCGCGAACGTGACTGCGCCTCTCTTTTCTCTTCAACGTTCAGCCTTCACCCTTGGTTCGCCTCTCGCGCTATATTGCGTTTCAGCGACGTTAGCAGGGGTATTAACCAGCCCGGCGATCCGGTGCTTTCTTATAAGCCGGCCGTCGAAAATGCTTGTCGTCCCCTCGCGAAGCTACATCGCCATTTTTATGTCCTGCCGGCGGGATACCGCTCAAAGATCTAATCTGGTACCCGGGTATATGTATAGAACGAATGTGGGATGAATGGAGGAGTTTATGCGTTTATGGGAATCAGCGGTGTGCGGTAGAAAATATTTCGAAAGAATTCAACGCTGGACCTACCGGTCTGAAATTCGTATTTTACAATTCTCCCATCAAATCCTGTTCTCCTGCGAAATGTGCGCTGTGTTTCACCCAAACTTGTTCGTTATTGTTCATTTATTTATTGAATTGTTGGCTGCAACAACTTTGGATGATACAAAGTGTGAATTCTGCAGGATTTGATGGGAGAACAATAAAAGCTAATTGAATTATAAAGATGCTCTTGCAATCGTTTCACTTTTGTAAGCTACTGCAAGTTTAATTACAATGATTGATTTGCTTTCATACGGTTGTTGGGAATGATTGTTCGCCAGTCGACGCGTTAACGGAATGCTATACACAAAAGATTATCCAGGGAATACATTGCGCATCTAATTGGCGTATAATAGTCGCACCGTTCCCATCCCTGTCCAGTCTAATGGCGGCCCTATCTCTCTATTTCTGTTATGGGTCGAAACAGTCGCCTCTGCGAATTGAATTGCGCGACAGAGGAAGCAATCGTGGCTGTAAAAATGCCAAAGGCAGGTCTTTGTGTAATACCGGCTGCGTGAAAAAATACTTCAAACAAAAGTTACGACCCAGTGCAGGTAGTCAAGAGTCACAATGGTTATCGGTACCTCAGGCCCGCTCAAGCGTGGTCAAACAGCTGTAAACTGGGGTTCCCGGGCATCTGCGCATCACGTGCAAGCGAATTTCACTCTTATTATTCAAGCTGTCCATGTCCAGGAATTCGAGAACAATGCCGGCCAGTGTATTATTGGAACATCCTTTCTTCTGTACGTGTCGTACTCCCGCACCTCCGCCGACATCAGCATACAATATATAGCTTTGATTAATTTATATTCTTGAAATGATTCAGAGTAATATTCGGACACCTTCTGGGTTTATTTCGTTTTACAGGAATAATATAAGTGAATACAATAATATAGAATACAGTAACAATACAATAAGAATGCAATAATACAATAATAATACAGGTGAATGTCCGTTAACTCTAAATATGTAAAAGATCAAAATTTATCAAGCAATTACAGAAACTACATCTATTTCTTCCGCTCTCATGTCATGTCCTACTCTCCAAATCTACGGTGGAAATAGTTAAGGATTTAAGAAAACACAGTACATCAATTAATTAATTAATTATTTATTTATTGATTGATGCCATAAACCTTATTTGGTTTATATAGCATACATTACTATAACACTTTACAAAAAAATAGAGAAGTATATAATGAATATGTATAAAGTGGAATTATGTACATAGTATAAACGGTAGGCGCTAAATCCTAATCTTACATTTTTTGATAAAGATATAAATAAACATTAACGCTGTAATGTCTCGTACGCTTAGAAAAAATTAATAGTGTAGGGAGGATAGTGTTTACGATTGAGGAGCAGTTCAAACAGGTGTTCTCGTTCTGAATCATATTCTGGACATTGCCAGATGATATGATTGAGATCCTGAGCCTCCGCTCCGCATTCGCAGGAACCATCCGAAATGAAGCGTACTCTCGCCAGGGAGGCATTTAAATTATAGTGATTCGAACGGCTTCTATTGACAAATGTAACAAAATCTCTCGGTAAATTGAGATCCGAAAACCAAGGTATTCTTGAATCGCTAAAGATATGTTGACAAAAATATATACCTTTGTGTAAGGCTTCAGTCTTAATTTTATCATTCGATGACATTCTCATTTGATATTTAAAATCGCTAAAGAAATCGATAAACGGTATTTTGACGTTTGATACGGTTCCCGATTCTGTAGCTTCTTTGGCTAACGAGTCAGCCTTTTCATTTCCTACTAAGCCAATGTGCGCTGGGATCCAGATAAATTTGACAAATTTTGTATTACTAGTGCAGGATATAAAATTAAAATATTTGTCCTTAATTTCTAAGAGCAGTTTGTTACATCGGAAATTGAATAAAGGTTTTTGTAAAGCTTTCGCTACAACTTTGCGAATCTGTGAGAACGAGAAGGTTTGAATCGGTGTGGGAGCTAACCACATCTAAAGCTTGATTAATCGCAAAACATTCTGCTGTAAATATGGACGCTTGTCAAAACAGTACATCTTTAAAACTGCTTGTGTAGTGGCCTACAGTTGTTTATAATCTACATATATTGTATTATATGTATAAAGTAGCATAACGTATCGAAACGTCTGTACAGTACTGCAAAATAATCTCTACCTTGAGATTCAAATTGCATTAAATAAAAAAAAAGACTGTCTTTGAAAAGAGTTGAAATAGTAAATAGCAAAATAGTTCGACTACGTGAACTCAACAATGTCGGACAGCTACCGAACCTCTAGTATTTTGATTTGTGGATCATTATGAAAAATTACATTTTCGTCAGCTTGGATCCAAGACAAAATAGAACTTCATTTCCCGCATTAATTGCTTAGATTGGCGAAAAACGAAACAACGAGTACAGCGAATCTGATCAAAGGACTATGTACATAGTGTTTCCGGATGCACAAAGACGCAAATCAGAAACATAAATTAGCTCCCCGAGGTATCTAGAGAGAGAAATCAAAAGAAACATTCCCGGGCCGCTAAATTCAATCTCAAGTTTCTCAGGCCTGTCCGGTGCAGCATCACAACTCAAGCCGAGAAAGAGACCGTTGTTTCCCGCGGCGATAATTCCGATAAACGAAAGGAACCCCGGGAGCCCGCCTAAATCCCCGGGAACCTTGTATTTCACCGTGATTCGATAACTCGTAGGAGTCCGGGACGCATAAACGTCCGTGGTCGAGGCATTCACGATATAATTCAATTTTCACGAGGCCGTTACACGACACGTTCGCCCTGTAAAGCGTTCAATTCGTGGTGGAGATATATCCGGTGCGTCGCGTCGGTTGGCGGCGCCTTGGCCGTTATCAGTGTCGGACTGACGTGTGGACGATTATCCTGAGCGAAAGGATGGTCGTGGCCGGTGGCCGGCCACACAGCCGTCTTCTTTCATATTGAAAAAAATTGCGTCCACGTTAGCGGTCGTAACGCGGCTCGTAAAAAGGCCAGAGGCCGGAGGAGACGATAAGATTCCTTCGGTCCCGGGGACAGACGATTCGTTATTCCGGGTCCGGACGAAACGCGAGTAGAGTTTACGGTTTTGTGCGACGATAGCGGCCGATAAAACCACTGCCGGCGATGCAGCTCGGCTTGCCGAGCAGCGGAGAGGAGAGGAGAGGAGAGGAGACGGGAGAGGCCGGAGGACTGTTGAGTAGGCTCCTTTTTCGGAGAACCGTTTAACTTGAAACAGGAGGGAAGCCTGTGTACGGCGATGCGCCAGCATGCGAAGCTCGTACGGGCTTCGAACGCGACTGTGTAGGTGCCCTTCTGTGTACAGACGTACACCTGTGTACGTGCATAGGTGTGCGCACGTTTGCGTGGAGACCCGTAGAACACGCGCGCACCAACGACGCTGACCATCGAGCCACTCGTATGCACCACTGACCTTTCGAGCCCGCTACAGCCCTTTCATTGGCCGGGTTGCATTCTTGGTTGCGAGCAACACGTGTGGGAGACCACGGCGACTCGATCTAGTGATTTTTGTCGTTTCGACGTCACTCGTGCGTCGAAATGATAGGAAAACCACTCGACGAGCAAGCTTCCATGAAACTCTTTGAACGGGACGCCCGCGCCGCCGCCGGCCAGACTCACGCTGAATAGTCACTCCATGCGCGACCCGCTCGGTTTTGATGTTGTTAAAAAATGGAAGACTTGCTACACACTTTGATCGACCACTCGCCACTCGCACTCTCCTGCCCGTGCACCCTCCTGTCTTTCGCAGGTGGCGCGTCCGCTGGCGAACGCGAAATTGCGTCCGCGATGTCGTAAAGGAAAAACGACTTTATTAACCCTTCCGCGGGACGACATCTGTGCAATGTGCTGGCTCTAAGAAACGCTTTAACGTTGATTACTCGACTGCGGATTTTATGCATTCGCGATGAAAATGAGTAAGGTGCGATTTAAAATTAATTAAGATTCACTGTCTATTAATTGCACGAGATAATTTGTTTTCTAAAATTTCGGGATACATATAACATTTATAACACGTCGTACCCCAGAAGGGAGACCTCAAAATTTGACTTTGTGATTTTTTAAAGAGAAACTAAGGAATGATTCTATCTGAACTTTTTAGGATACTTCCTCCCACGTTCTGTTCAAGCAGAGGATGGATTTGTCAATGTTTATAAACGAAGCATCATCACATGTAACACAAACGATGTTCAATCAACGACTGACAAATTTTCCAAACAACGCTCTCTCATTTTTCTTTGTCTCGTTCCACCAAATTCTCTTCATACATTTTGCCTCTCACTCATTACGTTTCTTCTTCATTCTCCACACATACTCACACATATTTGAGGGACACGTGCGAATTCTGTCATCAAAGAATAATTTTGTCGAAACGGGTACTCAAAAATTTACTTCTTTCATCAATGTTTCAGTTTCACCGTCGACAGTTAGTTACCGTTTAGTTGTCAATTGGTTGAATAGCTTTTCCTCTATCTACTCCGACACTTTCAAATGAACGGTTTCGACAAAACCACGTTTGAAGTTTACAGCTGGTGTGTATCTATCTGTACGGTGCGCTACCGTTTCATGAGTTGTATCTGCATGACTACTTTGAATCCGTGATTGGAACTTCGGGAGATACAATCTCTCTACGCGTTACCATCGATGAAACCAATAAAATCGACGTTTTTGAAGTAAAAACCAGTACAAACCAGGCCCTCTCTTCTCTAAAATAACCTATCCAGACGTGATTTATAGATGTCGATTTTGTGCATTTATTACAGAACGAGTTTTCAAACGTGAATTGTTACGAACATGTCGTGGAGGCAAGTAGAATTAGGATGACGATATTTTTACCAATTTGAATACTATGATACATTTATGTGTAAATATACATTCAGCAAGAATATATTCAATCAAATTTTTAGCCATTTTTTAAATAGTATACACACAAAGAAACAAATTTGAATAATTCCTCATGAATGCATGTTTAAAGATAAAAGTTTATCAAGGATAATAGTGACCTACTAAAATGAAGAAAGAAATTCCTAAGTGACGCCTGTTTCTTGGTCAGACAGCTTTTACTTCGCATAAAGATCCGCAGTGATTTAGTTACAATAAAAGGAAAATGGACGACGATTAAAATGTAAAAAAGTTGTCCGGAGATCTTGAACCGCACAATGGGCTATTGTGACAGGAATAACGAAATGATTAAGCCGTCGAGCCTCGGTCTTCACAGTCAACAATACCGGAACCCTTCTGGAAACGTTAGCATTCTTACCGTTTACAAGAAAGAGGTCCTATTAATTTTTATTCATTACGTGTCGCGCGTCAGCATGCGAAGAAGTCGAGGGGTCCGCAACAGAAATTTAAATATTTTCCTATTCGTCCGGTTACTCTCGATTTCCCTCTTAAACATTTAGATGTGTAAACATACTGTGTGCGGTAACACAGGCGTTCTCCATTCCCCACACGTGTTGCTATTAACTAAACCAACAAAATTTCCTCTGAAATAACCTATCAAAATTAGTTGCAACGAAATAGACCACGATTAAAATGTAAAAAAGCTGTCAGGAGATCTCGAAGAGCACAATGGGCCATTGTGACGGGAATAATGAAATGATTAAGACGCTAGCGTTTTCATGGTTAACAATACCCCTGGAAGACCCCTGGAAATGTTACCATTCTTATCGTTTACATGAAAGGGATCCCATTAATTTTTATTCATTAAGCGTTGCGCGTTTGCATGCGGTGAAATTTAAATTTTTCTATTCGTCTGGTTACTCTCGATTTCTTTTAAACATTTCGATATGTAAACATACTGTGTGCCGTAACACAGGCGTTATCTAATACCTACACGTGTTGCTATTTATTAAACCAACAAAATCTGCTCTGTAATGACTAGACTGTGGATCTCTATGCAAAATAAAAATCGCCTCCATCGATTGCAAGAGATGGAAACCAAATTGGATGCTATTTCTTCCCTTAATGATTTTAATAGAGGAGAAATCATGCATTGACATCTTCGATTTTTAAAATTTTCCAACAATTTTGAATTTCATCCACATAATTCTCATTTAAATGCATGAAGATCCGCAGTCTAGTAATGACCTATCCAAATTAATTGCAACAAAATAGACGACGATTGAAATGTAAAAAAAGAAGAGCAGAATGGGCCATTGTGACGGGAACAATGAATTGATTAAGACGCTGGCGTTTTCATGGTTAACAATACCCCTGGAAGACCCCTGGAAACGTTACCATTCCTATCGTTTACACGAAAGGGATCCCATTGATTTTTATTCATTAAGCGTTGCGCGCTAGCGTGCGGTGGAAGAAGTCGAAGGGCCCGCAACAGAAGTTTAAATATTTTCCTGTTCGTCTGGTTGCTCTCGATTTCTCTTAAACATTTAGATGTGTGAACATACTGTGTGCGGTAACACAGGCGTTCTCCATTCCCCATACGTGTTGCTATTAACTAAACCAACAAAATTTCCTCTGAAATAACCTATCAAAATTAGTTGCAACGAAATAGACGACGATTAAAATGTAAAAAAGCTGTCAGGAGATCTCGAAGAGCAGAATGGGCCATTGTGACGGGAATAATGAAATGATTAAGACGCTAGCATTTTCATGGTTAACAATACCCCTGGAAGGCCCCTGGAAACGTTACCATTTCTATCGTTTACACGAAAGGGGTCCCCATTAATTTTTATTCATTAAGCGTTGCGCGATAGCGTGCGGTGGAAGAATTCGAAGGGCCCGCAACAGAAGTTTCAATTTTCTCATTCGTCTGGGTCACTCTCGATTTCTTTTAATCATCTCGAGCGCATCTAGATATGTAAATACACCTGTGTGCTCGCCGTAACACGGGCTACCGGGTGGAGGCCGTGTGCGTCGCTCGGCTGAATTATACAACGGGCCGGAGGTGTAACATGTTCATCGGGGCAAGTGTTCGTTCACGTAGCTCGTTTATATTTAAATGAACCGCGTTGATTCGATATTGTATAAGGACACGCTCGTCTTTTCTTGTGCTAACCGGGACGTGCGGCGGCCGTTGCGACGACGCGGTGAATACGAATCGGGGATATACGACGTTTTTGGAACCACCTACGCGATGGGAAACTTACCGTACACCCTCCCACCACTGTCGAATGCACGGTGTACTTGAAAATTCCACTGCGCCCTCTTCTACAACGAAACAGTCTCCGGTAGATTTTCGGAGTGGATCCCAACGAGCGGTAAAAAAAATTGTTTCCACACGCGGCTCGGAATGTCAATCCTTCAGAGGTGAGAAAATAGGAACGGGTCTACTAGTATACATACACACAGCTTCTCTCGAAAGCATTCTTCTCTCCAGGAGAGAATAGAAACGGTTCTGGGATAGGTTTACCTAAAACGCGGGTTAAGCGAGTGAAAATCGAATCATTTATTGGAAGCGGGAGTTTTGGAGATTTTTGAAATTGTATCGGCACAGTAATCGCGCGTTTATTGTCAGGGGTCGTCTGTGCGATCACTCGTCAGCTCGGGTATATCGGTGTGAACACCACATCATTGACTCGAATGAATCGAATGTTCAAACTTCTTAATTTTCATTATTTTTTTATGGGACTTTCACTAACTTATTTCTGGAATTTTTCTGATTAAAATGACACCAAACACGATATCATTTCGATTGTATTTAGTGGATTAATCGAGGGTGAAAGTTTCGTTGTGAACTGTGCCGACAACGGCGATTGTCCGCGTCTCTTTCTTTCCCATACGCTATTCTTCGTTGCGTTCGAAATTTTCATCGTCGATTAAACCACTAAATACAGTTGAAATGATATCGTGTTTGGTGTCATTTTAATCAGAAAAATGCCAGAAATAAGTTTGCGAAAGTCCCATAAAAAATATGTAATGAAAAAAAAGTATTTTTAACTGGCGTTACATTGTAAGAACACGCGGGCCTTTAAACTGTGCCGGCGACATTAAGAAATACTTCAAAAAATTTCCATATATTATACTTGCTAACTAAATTATGTTTTCACACGTTGACTGGCATATTACCCATATTTGGGTGACTATTTGAGTGACTTAACATGTCTGCCGAGCCCGCGTTAATGCGGGACTCCGCATACATTAAATGTTGGTAGGTAAATGTTATCGCATTTCACGCTTCTATTACATGTACATAATAAATGCATAAAAATGTGTTACAAAATGTACGATATAAACGCACAACGCTGCTGAGCGGGCGATCAGCATGCTAATCTTTATCTACTAACTCACTAAAGTGTCCTTCACGACATTATTGCGGATATTTATGCAAAATAAAAATTGTCTGTATAAAATGTACATACTGCATAAATTCTTTGACGATTTTAGTCAAACCAGCGGAGCAATATTTTGAAATTCCCTTAACCTGTCCACTGCATTAAACTGCACATACCCATTTTCGACGTAAATGGATCAAATCCCGCGGTCTATAAAAAATGAGGATGGAAGAAGTAAAAGTCTGCCTAACACTCTACCCGGTAAATTATGGTCCGAAATTGTGAATTTGCGTGAACACCAGCAATCCAATTAGTCTTTCAGAGCACGGAAGACCCTTCATTCTTTCGTTATTGCTCGAGACCATGCCTTCTTGTCCCTTCGTGTCTACACACTTACGAGCCGCTATTAGCCCTCGATTAATCCATTACTAATCGAGTCAAAATAACTTAATATCTCTGACAAAATTTCGCGTATAATGTTGTACAAATAATCGACTAGGTTGCGGTAACATGAACTGCCGTCGACATTAACACCGGTTTAACAGCGGGATTTAGCGGCTTTTAATGTATATGTTCCAAGGAGTAAATGTAAATTAAAAAATTTAGACTCCGTCATTTTGACGGGTCCCGTCAATCTACTGTTAAATCAGCTACCATAAATGTAGAATGAAACAAGATTATCCCTTAACGCTGCTCAGAAGCAGTAGTACGAAATATACTATGGGGTTGTCGGAAAAGTCACGACATATTTTTGGTATCCATAAAAAATGCGTCATGACTTTTCCGACTGCCCAATACAGTAGAACCTCGATTAACCGGCTTGATCGGGGGACAAACAGCCCGATTAATTAAAATTAAAATTAAGGCCCGATGGATAATCGAGACCCGAGGGACATAATTAAAAAATGTACATTATATTCCAAAATAAATCTTTTATTTTACCACGCTTATATTAGCTTGCCGAGTTGTCGATGTTGTCGTTGTATGCGTCAAATCTTGTAATCGAATTTTAAATCACTTCCCGATGAGCTAGAGACTTTAAACTTTAAACATAGCTCAGAACGGGATGACAATGCAATATTAAAAAACAAATTTAAAAGAAAAACTGTGCGTCTAGGAGAAAAAGAAAATTTTAATATTAACCGTCACACCTCGCCGCGCGGCGCTCGGTTGTACGTGATCGCGTTCAGCGACCCCCACTCCGCGCGCCGGCGCGCCCTACTCCACTACGCGGTCCCACTCCGACTCCTCACCACTCCACTGACCCATTTCGCACCGAAGGAGCTCAGTCAGTGTAGTGTTCCGTTCACTTAGTTCCATTTGGACAATTTCGGACTCCATCAAGAGACGTCGTCTCTCGGAATCATCCCCTCATTCTATCTCGCGTATTTCCATATCTTACGTTTCTATATATATCTTACTATTTCATACCAGTACTAGTATATCTTGCGTTCCATTAAAAAAGACTAAAAAGTAAAAAAAAAGACATGTTAAAAACCACGCCTATATCAAAGTGCACTAAAAAGGAGAAAATCATTTTTGTTAGGCATTAGTGACTATAAATAAAAGCGTAGATCGTTAAGCTATATAGACGTAATCTTCGTGAGCGCTCCACGCTTTTATTTGTAGTGACTAATGCCTAAAAAATTATTTTCTCCTTTTTAGTGCATTTTAATATCAGCGTGGTTTTTAAAAAGTTTTTCACATATTTTTTTGAAAATTTAATTTTCTTCATAATATAATCATTAGACTGCGGATCTTTATGCAAAATATAATTTTTATACATCAATTGCAAACTATAGGAGCTAACTAAAAATTTATTTTCCTCATTAAAAATAGTATATCGGCATTGTTAAACTCTTTTAATCTTTATCCTGTTTTGAATGACGTCTACTCATTTTTGTCATAAATGCATAAAATCCGCAGTCTAATATAATCATACTTAAACGCATATTTGTTTATAATCGGAATCCGATTAATCGAGGTCCTACTGTATTTATAGTTTTGTTTATGATTTCGCAAATGTTACAGCACGGCCGGGAAGAGATTAAACATTTTACGGCGTCTGAAAGCCGAAGGTGAACTTTCACTTGTGCGAGCGTGCGAGGGTTGAAATTTATGTTTTCCTCGATCGAAGTGTTTGAAGTCTTCATTTTTCCGCGGGCCGGGTGTAATTCGCCGTACAATTACAGTGAAACACGAGTCGGGGAGTCGCCGGCGTCCAGTGATAAAAACGTGGAAGATACTAATCCCGTCGCGATCATTTCGTGCGGATGCGCCCGTCGCATACGGAAGGATCGCTCGTCTGTCGTTAGCATCGCGTAAAGCCGCGTTTACAAGAATCCGCGTGTCCGGTGTCGTCGGGAGCCGATCCGTACGACGCCGTAAACCCGCGGCACCGGTTGTTTTTTGCGCCGGGAATTACGCGAACGTCGGGAATGATATACTAACAATAATCAAGCGGACGTAAAATTCAGCGATCGTTAATTTGCATAAACGTCCGCCGTACCCTGCGACAGTCGTACGCACACGTATCTATACACGTACACTACCGCTCAAAAGTATATGTAATGTGGACACTTCCTTTTTTTCCTACAAAACGTAGTTTCAGTTAGTAGAAAAAATATTTAGAACATTTTTGTCACTTGTAACTATCGTCCCTTTGCACTCGGAGCTGTTTTAACTCGAAACATTTCTTCTGACCTAAAATATTTCCATTTTTTATGAGTTTTTAAACTTGGTGGATATGAAATCGATATAAAACCTCGGACAATCCTTAAATGTTTAGTAATTGATGAGATGCCAACACATATCTAATAATAAAATAAAATATTTTCAATAATGGTACAGCAATTTTCAATGGCGCCTCAGAGTCGCCACTCGAGAGTGCCAAGGGTTTATTATTATTATGTATATTGCGGTACCATAGCACACAATAGAAAGTATTTTTATGTACAAATTTCTATCCACAAATACGAAATCTAGTGGAACGGTCTCGGTGCTTGAAAGGATTTCAAGTTTCACTTTGTTTCATTTCTAAGAGGCAGAGCGAATTCAGAGAATTTTTCGATACAAATACTAATAATAAAATACTGATACTGTAGAATAAAAAAAACTAATAGGAAGATTGCCGCGAGTAGTGCAAGCGGTAATATAGTAATATCTAATCGCGGTGGATACGTCGACCAATCTCGTATTTAATCTTAGTCAAATATTGGAAAGTTTCCACATACACAGATAGTTTTTAACTTAAAACGTTAGATATTCCATAAGAAAGTAATATAATAATAATAATTTGCTTTATTTCAGCCTTACAGCTAAGGAATGTGACTTGGTTTACATATTAACCTATCTGTACAATACCTGTACATACTTTCTCTCATCCATTTCTATGT
The DNA here is from genome assembly GCF_051020765.1 of Lasioglossum baleicum. NCBI lineage: Eukaryota > Metazoa > Arthropoda > Insecta > Hymenoptera > Halictidae > Lasioglossum > Lasioglossum baleicum. The sequence continues at coordinate 1,812,578 of NC_134937.1, forward strand.
CTCACACATTCCTACCCTGTCCTACTCTTTTATTATCCTAATTAGCACTAACCAACGTAATTCCTTACTTATTGCTTCTCTCCCCATTCTCTAACTTTTGCATTTTTGGTTTGGTATTCTCTTTGGCTTATTTATGTTCTCTCTTTTCTCTTTTTTTCCTCAATTTCCCCAACCACTCTTCAACCTTTCTATCTTTTTTCCCGCTCACTAGCTTGATCATTTGCCCCATTACATATTCTGCAATCCCTTGTCAAATGCTCTAGGTTACCATACTTGTCCCCACAAAGGTCGCATCCTCTTGCCTCTTCCTCCAGCCAGTATCTGTTCCAATTCTCTGCATTTCCGCATCTTACCCGCGCTATGAGCTTATGACTGTCCCCTCTACCCTCCTTGCTCAGATAATCTGGTAACATTCCTATTCTTATGTGTTTGTATCTCTTTCATTGTATTTAGACTGCTCTATCCTCGTATGCTGTCATAAGAAAGTAATATACATAGATCGATTTTACTCACACTATTGTAGATGCCTAAGTAACTTTTAGGCGTTGCTATTACACATTTCGCAAGTGTCCACATACTTTTGAGCAGTAGTGTATGTACCTACATATGTACACATATGTATACAGTGAGCCATGAAGGATTCGAACGTCCATTAAAACCGAATAACTTTTTTATAATTGTACGAACTGACCTGATTGTTTACAATCAATTAGAAGCATTGGTTTACGAAATGATATGCAAAACAGATTTTCGAAAAATTATAATTTACAAGGTTACATGCAAAAATAAAATGGGCATTTTTTAAAACTATTTTATTTGGGCCCTTAATGAAAATTTAAAATATATGTTTTGTAGATCTATGTTAGTTATACACATGCTGAAAATTTCATCGAAATCGTTTAAGCAAAAACTGATCAAAAGTCGTACAAAACTGCGATTTTCACCATTTTGAACCACTACTTGGTCGTGTGTATGTTAATCGATATCGATGAAATTTTCAGCATGTGTGTAACTACTATACTACAAAACATATATTTTAAATTTCCATTAAGGGCCCAAATAAAGAAGTTGTAAAAAATGCCTTTTTTTAAAAAATCTTTCTTGTATATCATTTTGTAAGTCATTGCTGCTATAATTATAAAAAAGTTATTCTATTTAAAGGCCGTTCGAATACTTTCGTGGCTCACTGTACACGTTCACGCACACGCGTCAGCCTTTTCGAACGCGACCACAGTTTAAATATTTTACGTTTCCAACGAGCCAAGCCCCGCGACGAGGATAATTACACCTGTTATTTACGGCGCATCTGTCGACGGGCCCGCATCATTCGGCAAACGCATCCAAATATGCATCTAACGTCGCGGAGGTCACTCCAGCCGACCGTTTCATTTATTTTCCAAGTCACGGTACTTCTCTGTAATTACGGCCCGTCCACCTGCCCTATCTCTCGCTCATCGATGCGTTTATACATATCAGCCAGTCCGTAGAAACAGGATTCGGCACGTTTTTCCAAAATAACAAGACTGCCGGGGACGCGAACGCATCCTCAATAAAATGTGTAACCGAGGTTTATGACACGAACCACCGAAACACGCCGCTTTTTACGGACTTTAGTACACATATTTTCAACCTTCTCTTTAACCGGAGGCTCCTATTTCACGTGCAATAAACGAATCCGGATTCTAATCCGTGAATGTTAAATACACGGGTAGCAACTTTAACAAATATTAATCCCTTGCCGTACCTTTCTCTTTACACAGTTACAGTGATTAAAACGTGCCCAGTTACAAAAATGTCGTAGAAGGGAAAAGAAAATTTATATCTTTTGTACGGCTACATTTATTTTAATGCTTAAATATTGGTTACAAACGAATCACATTTTATTTAATCTAAAAGTAACATTCATATCATATTTGTTAGACTTTGTTAAAAACCTTCGTCACGAGTCTGGCTCGTCAAAATGCGGCGAGGGGTAGACAACAATAGTGACACAACTCAAAAAAAATAGATTTTCCAGGACAGCCATTTAAAAATTTCTCGTTTCCTGCAAGGCTTGTCATGATCTTGGATTTGGGAAGAACGACACAACCGCATTCCAGCGGTCATTGTCGGAAGCAGCGATATGTCGTTCTTTCACATAAAAATATGAGGATTTTGCTATACATTTTTACAATAAACTCGAAATTGGAAATTTTTGAGCTGTGTCACTCTTCACGATATGAAAGAGTGTGTGAATTCATATACGACACAATGCTCTTCAACCTCACTCAAAGGTCACAACTGAAAATCTGCATTTTGCATAGAAATCCATACTCTAGTAAGTTACCACATGTAACTCGTTTGTTCTTTGTTAATTAAATTACCAGTTACCATCGTGTCCAGCTATCCGTTATTCATTCACCTCGCAGAAAGTTTACAGCGTGTTGCGGAGTGTGTACTTAACATTTTGGTTCGTAAACGAGGCGAAAGTTGAAATTGCTGATTAAAATTTCTTCCGTGGAATTTATGAAGACCGGCATTAAACAGAATAATATTTCCAACAATATTGAAGTTTCGTTTCACGTTTTACCGTGTCCGCTGCATTCGAACGCGTAAAATCCACGGTTTGATAATTACGCGGGTGAAAATAACGAATAAGTTTACTGGAAAATACAAGACTGCGATATCAAAGTAACAGTGGTAGTTGTATTTACGTTCTATATTTTCCTGACGCGATAATTATTTGTCAAAATGCCTCTCGTGATTTTCTGCGCAAATTACATTTTTAACGTGACTTTTATCGTACATAGAAAATTGTATGCGTCTGGTAATTTCGCTGCACAGTTTATTTATCGTGAAATTGAATATGATAAAATATGATTAATGATGTCATCAATTGCTGCGCAGATATCTGTGTGAATTCGGAGTGTAATTTCATGATGTCAGTTCAATTTCATTATTATTAATGAAAGCATTTATTGTTACAGGTGGAATGGTTTAAAACTTTATGGGACGACCTATAAGCGCGCCATCGAGAAACAGTGAGTAGGTTTCACTTTTTATTCTGCTTTATGGTTCATTCCGTCGCTATACTAACGGGACTTCCGCAAATTGCTCGTAACGTTCGACACACGATGCGCGACATAAAACTAAAATTGTCGAACAGTCAAGGTGACTCAATTCTAACCTTCCATCGAAATAATAAATTTATTAAGGCCCGTTACTATAATCAGTGTTGGGCAAATTTTATTTTGAATAATAAATAGACGTGTGATTTTGCAAATAATATTTGCAAATAATAACTAATTGTTTTGGGTATGGGAATAAGTTTGCGCCCCTTTTTGTTGAAAAGAAGCGTATAAACAATTCCCATAGCGTGAAAACGTTTTCCAACAGTAGATCGATCGACGTTTAATTCAATTGATAGTTCTGCAAGTTTGACGTGGATTTCCATCAAGTTTATTGCTGGGAAATCTGTATCTTCGAATTATTTGGCACACCATCGCAATCTTTGCCCTTACGTCGAAATCATGGTTTTTAAAGGAGCATCGTCCCCGTAAATATATAATGAATATAATAAAGTAAATATATAACACCTTTCTTTAAAACAAAATAATGCAACATGACTTCCCGCAAATGCTGCTTACTTGCAACAAAAGTCGCCATTTTTCACGCGACAAATTGACTGCTGTTCTTGCTCGAAACAATTGCCGCTAACTGCGTTTCGAAGCTTACAATTAGACACATACCTTTCAAAAACATGTAACTACTACGTTCCATCAAATACGCGATCGGTACTCAAGTACATGCAACGACATCTCCAAAAGGGCGGAAACTTATTCCCATACCTAATATTTGTAAATAACAATTAACTGTATTATTTTAAATAATTCATTTAGACTTGCTCAAATAATAAATAATTTATTTAAATAAATTTATTTATTGCCCAACACACTGACTATAATCCTCATGCACTACAACAAGAAGACCAAAATCTTCGTTCGTGCCGGTTCGTTAAAATAAAATCGGCATTGCTGTGGAATAATTTTTTAAAGAAATTCTGTTTCTCTGACTTTGCATCGTAAACTAAAAAGCTGAAGTGGGTCATATTTACTTGGACGGTTTGTAGCGTTAAATGGAGCAATGTGTCTGAAAAACGTGCGTGCACGAGTCGTTAATATATTGCAATATTTCCCGGATTATTTAGTTAGATTACGTTCCTGACGAAACGGTAGTCGGACGCTTTGTTACCGTTCGCGAAAGTGAACAGGCTGTTTATATGCTCTTTACCGTTCCCGGCCGACTGTTTATCAATCACGCATAAAAGCACGACCCGTCGAAATTAGTCGTTCCCCCGGAAAGAGGTGAACAAACGCTTGTATCGTTAAAACCGATCGGTTGACGTTCGTAATTGCCGCCTTTCAGCGCCGGGATCGCTAATTTATTACCGCCGGTTACGGAGTTCAAATCACAATGAAGATTTGTCCTCCCGCTACTGCCATTATCCGTTCGATTTACGAGGGTGTAACCTTTCGCCCTCTCCCTCCATGGTGCACCTTGCCCTCGCCATCCCTTTGGCCGACCTCTAACGTTTTACGTTCCCGTCAAGTCCTATTCCGTACAATAAAATCACGAGGAACGCGATAGCCCGAGTGCGAACGGATCATCGATGCGATTAACGATCGCGAGGATCGATACCGGGCCACTTTTGTAACCCATATTCCGTTTCATCCCTTTCAACCAGCGCTGCCAACGTTTCTCCCTTAATTGCGCACTAAAATCGATCATATCCTCGCGGCTTTTATATTTTCCTAACACGTACCAAACCGGTACACACAGTGAATCACAGTAATATTCCCACACTTTTAAGGGGACTATAACTTTTTCCGAATTCGACCATACGACTTGGATTTTTTTTAGAAGGTAAAATTAATTTACAAAAAATCCCAATTGGTCGGAATTACAGAGAAAATATTTTTTGTTTTATCAATTATACATATTCTGAAAATGTTCCGAAAGAAACGACAAGCAGTAAAAGATGTAAGAAGCCTTAGATTTATTTTATAAATTATTTAGATCATTTTATATAGATTATTACACCTTAGATTTATAGTCTCGACCGAATTCGATGAGATTTTCAGAATATGTATACTCGACAGATCTACAAAACGTATTTTTAAAATTTTCATTATGATTAACACATTACCGACCGGTGATTATTGCATAATTTTGAAAAATCTATGGCAACAGCAATTTTCATTGTGAACTAACCAGTCACCCTCAATAACGTCATCAGATACTTTCATTGAAGATTGCAATGTAAAAGAACATTTCTATGCTTTCTTTTGGTACAGCACAATTATTGAAAATCCTGTTAATAGGCTTCCGGTAGGTAAAGTGTTGAAATACAACTTTTAGTATTTTTTCACGTCATTTAGTAAACTAATTCCAACTTCCCAGAACAATCCAAGCCGTATATGCCTCGCTATTTAAAAAATTATCCTTTCAAAAGTGTCCGAATATTACTGTGATTCGCTGTACAAGAATGCTACAAAATAGAAGTACAGTAGAACCCCGCTCGTTGCACGAAACGGGAAAATGCGTGCAGGATTGGAGTTCTGCACGAAAGAGATAACCAACCACGCGATCTGTAGCGTCAATCTTCTTTCATTTCTGCGAAGCCACAACAATTCCCACGAGTTGCAGAACTTGAAGCAACTTGTGGTGAGAGTTGCTAGTATACATTGAACAAGGATTTCGTACAACACGCCAGATTGCGCAAACAGTGAGGTTATACTGTAACTGATTGGACGAAATAGAAATCAATTATGGTCTGTCGCAGACTGGGAAACTATACCAAAATTGTCAGAAGATTTTAAGATACAGAATTCAAAAACAATGTGATATTTTATCGTTAACACATTATTGAAAGCCTATGTAGTACAATTCCCGATTGTGACGACAATTTGAGATTAATAATGTCGACGAAAATTGACATTGTCGTCGAATAATTTTTCCAAAAATTCAATTCCAGTAAGTAATATGTTAATTTATGTGAAGAGATAAATCTCCTTAAATTACTCTTCCAACAAAATCGCCCAACTCAATATGTCACCATAGAAAATTAATGATTAAAACCGGACAAAAAGATTTTCCGTTGCCCTTGCATGTCTGCCACCGCAATCATCCCGTTAATTAAATTTTAAACGCGCGCCCATCGCGGGGCTCGAATACCTGTGAAATTTTCAACAAATTTTCGAAATCTCTCCCGTACATTCGTGTTGATAAACAGCGATAATGTTTCGCTTTACCTTCGTTATGTCAACATAGACGTCACTTTCGACAATCCGCCGAATAACGTAACTGTGGAATAACACTTTTATTTTGCGTATTATTAATATTTATCGGGCAGTTGCTATCGCTTATTGGTACAAACATGAAGGTAATTAGCTGCTTGCGTGCTCGACACAGAACGCGAAGTTGAATGAAATAGTGCAGTCGTCTCGGTTTTAAAATTCTGCCCCAATTTTGCTTCCCGAACAGAGGCTCGATTTTTTAGCGAGCGCCGAACTTCTCCCGCTGGTGTTCGACGATTCTAATATTCAGACGCGAAATTAACTTTTCTGATTTCTTGGTTGAAATTATTTTCTATGGTTCTCGTCGCAATCAACCATCCGGGCACAATTAACTATCCTCGTGAGGACCTCGTTTTTATTTTCATAATTTCCCAACAGTTGCCTTACCGTGTCTTGGGTATCTAAAACGTTTAGAATGTCTTTCACGTTTACAGTTTCTCATAAATTACCATCAGCAACAGAAAGTACAATTTTATTTGGAAACAAAATGAGCGGCATCCACATTTACTGGATTTTCTTCGAAGTCGGGGAACTTTTCTGATATCTTGGTAGAAATTATTTTCTATCATTCTCATCACTAGACTGCAGATTTTATGCATTTATGACAAAAATGGAAAAGCACTATTTAAAGCAGTAGACATATTAAAAAGATTTAAAGACATCAGCGTATTGGTTTCAGTTTAATTAGATAAATAAACGAAGAAAGAAATGTTTATTTCGCTCTTGTGTCTTGCAATCAATGGAAACAATTTTTATTTTGCATGATGATCCGCAGTCTACTCGTCACAATTAACCATCTGGGCACAATTAACTATCCTCGTGAGGACCTCGTTTTTATTTTCATAATTTCCCAACTCTTGCCTTACGATGTCTTGGGTGTCGAGAACGTTTAGAACGTCTTTGTCGTCAACAGTTTCTCATAAATTACTATCAGCAACAGAAAGTACAATTTTATTTGGAAACAAAATGAGTGACATCCACATTTAGTGGATTTTCTTCGAAGTCGGGGAACTTTCCTGATTTCTTGGTAGAAATTATGTTATTTTCTACCATTTTCATCACAACCAATAATTAACTATCCTCGTGAGGACTTCGCTTTTATTTTCATAATTTCCCAACTCTTGCCTTACGATGTCTTGGGTGTCGAGAACGTTTAGAACGTCTTTGTCGTTGACAGTTTCTCATAAATTACCATCAGCAACGGGAAGTACAATTTTATTTGGAAACAAAATCAGTGGCATCCACATTTAGTGGATTTTCTTTGAAATCGGTTGGTGCCTCCACTAAGAACCTCCACTGGAAAGTGTCACCACTAAAAATTTCTATACAATAATTCAAAATACTGTTTAGATTATTAAATATGTTGGTATCTAATCAATTACTAGACATCTAGGTCAAAGGGTTAATTATACATTGTTCGTTGCATGTTTTCATAGGTGAAGGTCCATCCCCAAGCTTTTCGTAGGTTCTAAGAAGCACGATGAACTGTCCCGGCGATTTCTATTTATTCGAATTAGTTCTGTTGATATTATGTCTTGATCCCAAGCTTCGATCTTCGTATAGTAGACACGGTGGTTAAACCGCTTATGGGGTAGAAGATCGTATAAAACGACCCTTCTCGCGATCAGTCGTGCCCAACGCATGGTCGCACGATGAATTTTGATCCGCCCCGTGTCCACGGTCGGTTCGGTAATCCAAACACGTCTATATTATTTCTTCCCGGAGCACGGTGACTCTTTATTGGCCAAACATTCCTCGGCGAAACCACAGTATCGCCCATTAGCCCCCATAATGCCGGGCGAATGGTACCGGGAACCCATTGTAGCCGCGGGAATCGAACGAGCACACCTTGGTACGTCCGAGTTTCTTCTCCAAACACGGTTCCACGTCTAACCGCGAGCGAGGAGTCTCCTGTGGGGGCGGAATGTCGTTCGAAAAATCGAAATGTCATCCCGTAGTCGGGATAAAAATCGATCCGAAACCCGCGGTCGAACGTCGCGTCGAATCAGTGAGCCATTCGCCAGCGACCCGCACGAAGACCCGCTCGCTCCGGTACCCGCTCCTTTGTAAACGGTGCGTCATCCTTCACCGATTCCTTCTGTATTTTTTCCGATTATCATTCCGCTCTGCCCTCCCTCTCGCTCCCTTCTCCACCTTTAATCTTCAGGCTGCATGGTGAATATCAAACGGAGAGGGCACACAGGTGAAAGTATAGGCGGTCGTTGCGCCTTAGTCATCCTAGACGTATTGTCGGCTCCGTCGAGTAGGAAGAACAATGCGGCGATGCGTCACGACGGCTAGCGTCTGCCTCGGACGCCGGTTAGGAGAATAATTATCGTTGTTTGCACTTCGTTTTCCACGTCCGTTCGCTCGCCGGCACGCTCACATTTTTCGGTCCTAATTGACACGCCGATAATGGCCGCTGCGCACCCGACGCAACTCCTGACGCACGCTGCGCGTTTCCTCGGGCTGCCACTTCTCGAAAAGACATGGTCCTACGAATGCAGTCTTCTTCCAGCCATTCGTCTTCCTTCTTTGACAGTTTTCTGAAACTGTACTTGGAACGGAGGCGTAATAATTTGTGTGCATGATGGACCGCCATTGTTAGTTTCGTTATTAGTGGACAGATCAACTTTCTTTCTGGCGTGCCGTTTCGAAGGACCTTCGAGGAGATGACTAGATTAGGGATTTTATGCGTTAACCCCTTGCCGTGTTTTAACGAGTTACGGTCTTCATGGAGAATTTAAACGAAGTCTACCAAATATGAGTTTCTTTTTTTTCAGATATGAAGCCTTTCTTGTTAAATGAAATAAGATTTGACTCGTTTATAATCAATAGACAGCGGATTTTATGCATCTGTGACTAAAATGAGTAGGTGTAATACAAAATAATAAAAAGATTAAAAGAGTTTAACAATGGCGATATACTATTTTGACCATATTAAAATTATTAATGAGGAAAATAAATGTTTACTCAGCTTCTATAGATTGTGATTGATGTGTAAAAATTTTATTTTGCATGAAGATCCGCTGTCTAATAATCAATATTTAAGCATTAAAATAAATGTAACCATACAATGAATATATACATTTTCTTTTCTCTTCTACAACATTTTTTATGATAAAGACGTTTTAATAACTGTAACTGTAGAGGAAATGGTACGGCATGGGGTTAGTGACGACAACGATTTAATGCAACTTGAAATCGTGCAAAGATCGAATAAAATTAATAACGTCTATGTACTATTTATCTTCAACTCGTTAAAGCTATTAAAAGAAATTTCTAGCAATCCTTGCAGACAGTTACTTTTATTCCTGTATCTCTGCATTCAATTTTTAACACGTTCCGTGCCGAACCGTTTGTGCTCGACAATTAAACAAACTTATGTGCTTCGTTCTATACTGCATTTTTTATAATGCCTCAATCTGTTGGTGGAAATGCATTCTACAGTGTTCAGCTTGTTATAAAATATATGCTTCTAGCGTATTAAATAAATATGTCAGTGTGTGCCACCAGTGATACACGCGGCTTGAATGAATAGTTAACGTATATCATCGGTGATACACGTGGCGCGGAACGTGTTAAAAAATGATTGTGCTTGAGCTCGTTGAATTCACCTTGATGCGTGCCAACCGATAGACTAAAAAGAATTAAAGAGTTTTAGAAAAGACACACAGGGGGTATGTATATTAAATGTTAACTGGATTATTTCCGAGCCTATATAAATTGAATTTAAAAAAAAAAACGTATTGATCCTGAACGGGTAAATTCTGGTTTGAGATGATCGTGCGCCAAGTAGCTCGAAGCTGGAGCCCCGCACTCGACGCGGCCAGAGATGAGCCGCACAATAGAAATTATAATATAAATTTGATTGCTTCGCATACGCTGCCGGTCATAAGTCGCCGCGCACCTGGCCGCTCGCAGGAAATTGCGAATCGTAAATAGACTGGCGCGCGGTGAGTTTATGAAGCTATCTCCGCAGATTGTTTTACGATCGAACCATCGCCTAGCCGAATTAATTGGAAAACGGAGAGGGCGCAAGAATTTTCTGGTAATGGAACGCTCAGCCGTTTTGATATTGGTAGGGAAACTGCAAGGGCTATGGAACATCGGAAAATCTGGTTGATGTAACGAACCCCGGACGTAATCGGGTATATCAGGTGCCCAGGCATCGCGAATAGTCGCATTCAACGAGATTGAGCGTTGGAAAGAAGGAAGAAAGAAGCAAAAAGTCAAATATTGTGTCCACTCCAAAATAAATGGAAGATCAATTATTTTCTCGGTAAAATTTCAATGGCACCATTGTTAGTTATTTCGAAATAGGTGACAGAATGCACATAGAAAAAATACAGGAGGAAATGAATAAAAGAGTTTCAGCATTTATTGATTCTAGAGAGAAAAAGCTTGACAAAGTTGCAATTGTTTAGCGCCATCGTAATTTTTCCGCAGTGCGAATCGCTGAAACAAGTTAAGGAACTTTCACTTCCCTATTGTTTCCAAGACAAAGGTTTATTAAAATATCTACGCTTTCACGAACGCCCATACAGCCAAAACGTGTTACGTTCGCGCCGACAAAGAGAGATTCGGTTGAAATGTCAAAATTAGCGGAAACCCGTTTGCGAATCTCGCGTCGCAAATATTGTTCCATGCATACTTTCTAACGAACCTCGACGAAGGTATATGTATTTTCAAACGAGTCTATTTTTGCGGCAGTATAAAAAAACAGTCCGCAAATATAGTTTCAAATATTTCCCCATGGTACGTATATTGGAACTCTGATAACAATTGAATTATTCTGTCGTTTGTGTTGAAACGTTTTTAGTTTGATCCACATTAGGATTGATCCATCCATTTGAGTGACTGTTTTAGTTGAATGGAGGAATTAATACCTCGGTTATAATTATCGAAATTTCGTTTTATCCTGGAGACAATTGTGAAGAAAGGAAACGTATTTTTATCGCACTTAAAAAATAGAACACGTCCGCCGCGGGCGTAATTAAATTGGTAACAGCCAATTTTTTTAGAGTCTAGCTCGCACGATGCAGGATGTTTCATAATTATCGGAAATACATTTCATCCGAGAGACAAGCGTGAAGAAAGAAACGTATTTTTTATAGCACTTAAAAAATAGAACGGCACGCTCGCTGCGACGCCAATGCTCAGATATAATCGACGATAATGCATTCTCTAGACAGGCTCGCTTCTTTTGTCGCGAATGCAAGACGAATGAATTTTAAACGAGGATCGGCATGTGTTATCTTCTTTTCTTTTTATCCGCTTTGTTATTGGTACCATTAGGCCTTGGAGCTCGGATCAAACTTTTCGCCGGTCATTCGATAGGCAGGATACATTGACAGTGTGGTAGATGTTATCTGCCGTGACGTCTCCGAACGATGAAAAAGGATTCGGGACTTAAAAATACACGATAAACATTTCTAATTAATAGCGACACATTTCAAAACGCTTAATCCCCTGTCGGTGTTGCGTGATATAATATATTTCTTCATAAAATGTGAAACTCCGAATGGAACGTAATTTATTCGAGAAGAGAGAATGGATGGCATATTATCCGATAAACTTGGTCGTCACCCTGTATACGACTAACTAATTAAACCCCGTTCCTGCGAGCTAACGTTGTGTATCTAGAATGTGCTGAAGTCCAAAATTAGGGGACAGTAATGGGATCAGGTGAGGTGTGCTCGAGTTCCTCTGCTTGATAAAGGAGATTGGCTGGCGCATGGTCTGTTGGGCATGATCCAGCGATATCTGCTTTTTCGTAGAAAAATCGAAACACCATAGTGGAACCAACAGTAGATGGAAAGTCGAAGGAATTACCGCAGAACATATAACAATGTGAACGGTAACAATTAAACCACTGGACTCTTCTCGCAAAGTAGCCTCTCACTGACCGACCGAAATTATACAAAATTATATTTCATTCGCGAGCTCGATAAATTCGCAATAACACGAAACGTTATTCGCGAACCATTCAATAAGGTTTCAAAGCCACGTACTAAAATTCTACAATCTGATAAGAATAAAGGTGCGATCGTTTCTATTGGGCGCAACGAACTAGGGTAAGGAAAGCAAAAAGATAAATCAATCAAGAGATAGGGGAAGAATAGGGAGTCCGAGCACCAAGGTGCAAAACAAGAGAAAACTTTCGAACAAAGTAAACAGAGATACGGCGAGCGAATAAAGCATCAAGAAAATAAGTATGGCGCGGCCCGGAGAATCGGTTTAAAAGGCGCATTTACCGAAACTGCATAGTTCCAAAGCGTAATCCAGTTTCATTCCCGCTCATTTCTGTGCCGGCGCATTGCTGTGCTCACGCGTTACACCGTTAAAATACAAATTCTCCCAGTTCCACCGAGAAAATGATTAATCGCCGAGACGGGTCATCAGCCACGGTTGCCTAGTACAAATGGAGAAAGCAACGGGAACCGAAAGAAGAGCGGCGACGAGAAGGGGCCACCGGGGGGAGAAAAAAAAGAGAAACGTCGAGGAATATCGTACCGCCGCCGTAAATAAATCGTTCCCGGACAAGAACCGCTTTTCGAGGGACGGCTTAGTTAAGGGACCGAACTCTCGTGTTGGGCTGGACACTAACCCAACCGTGTATTTACATCGGAGATTTACGGTACGCTGCTACTAGTGATGGAGCCAAGTACATCACAAGCACGGCCCTGGCTTAGCTACTTTTCACAGTCTCAACCCGTTCCCCGGCGTTCGATCTTCATGAGAACCGCTGTCCGCTCGGACTTTTACAAATCGAATCAATAATTTCCGAGACATTCCGGCTAACCCGTTTGTCACCCCCGAGTTCGGCGCTGGGGGCAGACAAGTTAGCTGTACTTTATTTTGGCCGAGGTCGACCTGGAAGACTCCTCCTTGTATGAAGTTCGCGAAAATGATTCGAGCGCTGTAGAGCTTCGTATTTTACATAAACCCCAGGAATTTCGGCTCTACCTGCACTTTGCGAGTGTCCAATTTCTAAGTCCAGCGAAAATTGTTTACGAACATGGCCCCAGTGGGAGAGTGCGAACGAGTACGAACGAATTATAATTGTGACTGGACTGTGAGCCTTTTTGGGAAATAGAAATGGTCCAAGTTCATTGTACGAAGCAGAAGTTAAATGAAATTTTTCTGTCTTTACATTGTTGTATTTGACCATTCCATTTTACAATCTAGGATACGTACGTACGAAAAGTTCATTTTACACACCGTAAAATTTGTTCCTCCGGTGACGACTGAAACACGATCGCTGGAATCGATGTGAAAATAGACGAAGTTGCCCAAGGATCTTGTGTCCAGTTAAATTTTCCAGTACGATCGCATTGGTTCTACATATAATTCAAGATTTGCAAGCCCGCGAAGGTGCAGCGATTAAAGTCAATTTATTGGAACGATCGAGATCGATCACCATCGATCGAGCGTCCGATCGAATCTCCTCTGGTAAGACGTAGAAACAAAGATGTCAGCGGAACTGAGCAAAGCACACTGGCGAGTACCGTGGCATTTACAGTTTAACGAGTCCCTTGGCAGACGGAATAAATTCTCGCTTGATTCCACAGTTTCATCCGAAACGGATGACGACAGTCGGGATTCGCATAAAGATCCGCGGCCCGGTAGTAACTGTAAATCCATCGGGTTGTGGTGCATATACGTGTTGCACTTGGTCCCATCGCTAGCGGCTACCGAACCCTACTGCTATATCCAGTATTCTCGGTGCATTAACGCTGCAGCGGCTGGAGAACGTCGCCCAGCAGAAGCGACTAGCTTGACCTTTGGTCCCCCGTTCCTTTCCCTGGGAGCTATCCGCCCCCTCTTCGCTTCTCCAGCCCCCGAGGGGCCCCTCGTGATTACGTTTTCTTTCGTTTTTCATCAATCCGACGAACATGGCGACCTCCCGTTCGCGATCCCAGTCCGACGCGATCCTTCGTCGCACGGTTTGCCGTTTCTGTAAAATAGGTGGAATTCACTCAAAATTGTAAGTCGATTCCTTGGTATTTTGAGGTGGTTCAATTATCCCACGATAAGTTTTTTTTTGATAATTACCATTCACTGCGGTACATCTTTTTATTCGATAGAAATTGATGTTCATTGGTCATTTGCCAGGTTTCTTAAATTTTATAGGAGCGCGATTTTCAACTCAAACGTGAATTGCAATAACAAACACCAGCTGAAAATGACGTAGGACTTTCTTCCATTGAAAAGAGACCGCAAACTGAAAGACTTTTCTCACGGTTTGTTTTATTAAATGTTAAAGAGCAAAATAAGTTCATAGATTCTGAATTACAACCATGAGGTATTGTTAGAATTGTGTTCTGGACACAGCTAAAGTGTCCATTCATTGAACAGGTCACCCTACCAGTTTTCTTCGGGATATTTTCTTGTCAAATTTTTATAGTCCAGCCATTTATCTGTTGCCTTTCGATTTGTTTTGTCTAAAATTGCCACTCAAGACCAATGACGCGGTGAATCGCAAGACTCCCTTAACCGGTAAATGCATTTCCGGTGTACGCTTCGGTCTCGAACACTCCGATCCAGATGTTATCCTTCTAATAAAATGAGTCGTCTGGCTGTCCATTATTTCATTAGCTCGATAAACCGGTTCCGCGCCTAAACGGGGATTTAATTTAATAAGGGGAATATCGCACTTGCGGTACGAAATTAATATTATTAGGGCTGGTATTACCCGTAGCTGTATTTTCAGATTACCTGGCCGGATGTGTAGGATTACTATACATATACAGTTAAAATGCAGTTACGTGTAGTTCATTTTATATAAGGAAATTTCACCGTGCTTGAATCTCGCGTGATTCGGGATGTACTAATTAGATTACCGATCCTTATAGGTTCGTAGCTAATTAAACAATTTTGAGAAACGACGTGGCACGAAATTCAATAGAATATTGTCTCTGGTTGCTTTCTGTTCGTTGAATTATCATTGCAATACCTAACTCGTATCGGTCTCACACATGATCTGATAATAATCAGAATATTGTATTGCTATCGTACGATTTAGACTGCGGATCTTTATGCATTTCAAGGAAAGTTGAGTGGATGAAATTCAAAATTGTAGGAAAATTTTGAAAATTGAAGATGCCAATACATGATATGTCATCTATTAAAATAATTAGGAAATAGCATTCTGTTTGGTTTCTATTTCTTGGAATCGTCACAGACAAGTTTTATTTTGCATAAAGATCTAATAATTATGCTTAGTTCACAGTACTAATTAATAATTTAAAAAGATTCGCGCTTTTCATGATATTTCGTGTAGACATATTAGTCTTTCCGATATCCTCAATGCAACTGCTATTTGTTTAGTTTTGTTGTCACAAATTAAGTACTTAAATGTCAATTTCGATATTCCGAGACAAAATAAAGCCAGACGTTTATTACATATTAATATGCATTATTCACATTACGGTCGCGCAAGTCTAAAAGTGTTACTGTAATTATTGATTTCGTATTCGGTTGTTTTATTCATTATACCTTACAGAGAAATGTCGCCGCATATCAAGTATAATATGAAATACCTTTCTCACATTGGTAGAGGAAACCGAACGAAAATGGCGAGACCTTGTTAATTTGATTTAATTATATCATCTCGTGTCGCGCACGGGTGCCAGAACTTCGAATAATTAAAATTGAAAATACTTGATTATGGAAGACGATCGGTTAACCCGTTCAACGTATGCTGAAAAAGATACAACGTACGTTTCCATCGAACATTACTGGCGGCATTAAATCGTATTCCCCCTCGAAGCCATTAACTGTATTCGAAATATTCCGTCATTAAAAGCTTCGAAGGTAATTGTAGCCAGACTGTGGCTCTTTATGCAGATTCAGATTCTCGGGCACTTAAACTTTATTTAAAGGTTCCTGACCGTCGGGATTTATACTGAAACTTGTTGTTTGGATATTATGTACCACGTATTTTTTGGCAAAGTAAAATTTTTATTCGTATTCGTAGAGGATAATTGGACTAAACAGGGTACCTACAATTTTTAATGACTTGAGAAAATTAAAAACATAAATATTATTAGTTTCTTTAGCTTCACTGTTCTCTCTTTACAAGATTTAGTCACAGTAAAAAAGCCAGGCTGGACGCATCACGTTCACTCTGCTTTATCAGACTTTATGCTACCCCTCAAGATAAGGTCATAAAACGTCGCTCTATCCATTCAGCGAATTGTACATACATATATGATTACGACTGACTACATTTTAACATTTCACTGACAGTAATTCTTCACTTATTCGAAAGATAACAGCTCCTGATCAACTTAAACAATTAGGTACTGCAGCTTGCCGATTCCCTGCACCCACTAAATTGGAGTCGGACAGTTCCCAGTCTTCTTCGAATATTTTCTAGATTATTATCGCGCGAGCTCGCCGGACGCTGGAAACCCTAACCGGTAAATGGGAATAATTTCGCTTAATAGCGCGGAAGAAAAACCGGCGCACCGTTAATTACGAGAACGCGCGATTACGTGGACACGCGCGATACGTTTTCAAAGGGACCAATTTCCCACAGATTCCGGCCCCCTTTGGACCCTTCCGTTCATTAGTCACGGGGCAGTCTTTTTTCCTTTTCCCATCGAGTAGCTATGATTTTTAATGCGGAACGCTCGATGACTGACCGGTACGGTTTCCGCATGGCATGGCGCGCCGTTGCCCTGAATGCAAAGGATCTATCAACACTAATAACGATACGGGGCCATCAAAGCAGTCAGATCGCCGGACCCGAGCCGTCGAATAGCAAAAAGGAAATAAAGTAAAAGCGAGCAATTAAAAGCCGGCGGCGGTTCGGTCCTCTTCTAGTTTCTCACGTGTCCCTACATCGTACCCTCCTTTCTCCCTCTTCTCTCTCTCTCTCTCCCTCTCTCTTTCTCTCCTCCTTTCAAACCCTTTTGCATCATCGTCCAATCAAGGTAGCCGCGTTTTCTCTACGTTCGACGTGTGTGACAAGTGCGTGATCCCCCGTACACACATCGACGGCAGAACCTCTTTCATGTGTGCGAGCTCGATCAGCGACGGGTCGCCGTTTGTGTACACAAACCGTCCGGATCCTTCCCTTGTTAGGAATCATTTCAAACATTTGCCATATCACGATCGTTCCAGGCATTTCTTACCGGCCATACCGTTAAGGAACTAGTTCTTGCACTAATTTTTCATCAATCCTTGAGATAAATCGTCCTTGCAAGCTTACGCCAACAGAGAGTGATTCGAAATCATTTTAGAAATACAGACTAACCATTGAAGGGGTGGATGGATAAAGGTGTCAAGTAACAAATTCTTTGTTTTCTGTAAAAGAGTTTTTAGCGAGATATGTTTTCTTCTTTTGATGAATGAAGATAATAACACAAATCAATTATCTTCATTTATCAAAAAAGGACAACATATTTTGTCAAAAACTCTACTACAGAAAACAAACTTGACACTTTCATCCATCCACCGCTTCAATTCACAAATTACGTGACAGTAGTTGATATTGTTGAGTTTTCACAATTTTATCTGAACCATCAATTTTATTATTATACGTATAATTTAGTTCCAATTTTTCCTTGTGTAACTTACTTTTTGATCACCTGCATAAGAAATCGATGTGGATATCTCGTAAAAGAATAAAATTTATACTATAATATTAAAAATTATTAAAAATGAATTAACTGTTACAATGAAAAGATGAAGACTCAGGCTGACAGCGAACAAATAAACCTTTCCTCTTGCACAAAACGTATATTTGCAATAGAAGTATATACGGATTTGTTGTACATCATTGCCGAGCACAATCATAGATTTAATCATTACAATTAAAATGAAGGCCAGGCTGTCGGTGAACAAATAAATCTTGCTTCCTACACTTTACGTATATTTGCGGTAGAAGTGTACGGATTTATTCGTACAACATTGCAAGTACAATAATAGAAGAATAGAATCCTTTCTCTCTCACTAGTATGGCACAGGGTTGAGAAATAATTAGAAAATCGTATAAGATCATAAAAAGTATGATCGCTAGAGACACACAACGGTCTGAAAAATATATTTTGAAAATGTCGGGATGTTAACCCCTTGCCGTACCTTTTCTTTTACAGTTACGGTGATTAGAACGTCTTTATGCACAAAAATGTCGTAAAAGAGAAACGAACATGTATATTTTTTTGTATGGCTACATTTATTTTAATGCTTAAATACAGTTACTCGAATTAATATTCGGACGCCCAAAAAAAACGATAACTTTTTAAATATTGTACTATACTATTGAGAAGCTAGAGCAATTTGTTTACTACAGCATGTGAAAAGAAATATTTTCAAAAATCGCAATTGGTCCGAATTGTATAGAAAATACTAAAAGTTGCATTTCACAACTTTTTTATGTGGGCCTATATCGAAAATTTAAAATATACGTTTTGTAGATATGTGTCAATTAAACATATGTATTCTGAAAATTTCGTCAAACTCGGTCGACGTTGCAAATGAGCTGCAAACGTGTAAAGATGGTGAAAATTGCAAATTTTCACGATTTTCGGCCTATATCTAAGAATTCTCAAAATACATCTTTCAATGCCTGTCGTTTTCTCCCGCACCAATCGATTTGGCTGAAACTTTCACAGTTCATATAATTGACACAGACCTACAAAACATACTTTTTAAATTTTCAATATAGGCCCACATAAAAAAAGTTGTAAAATGCAACCTTTTGTATTTTTTCTACAATTCCGTTCAATTGCCATTTTTTAAAAAAAAAATTCACATCCTGTAGTAAACTAATTGCTCTAGCTTCCCAAAAAAGTTCAAATCGCACAGTACAATATTAAAAAAGTTATCGTCTTTTTTAGAGCGTCCGAATATTAATTCAAATAACTCTGTATTGATTACAAAGCTATCAAATTTTATTTCATCTAAAATGAAACGCGTGACATTCATTTTCGTTAGACTTCGTTAATAACCTTCATCACGAGTCTGGCTCGTCAAAGTACGGCAAGGTGTCACATAAAAGATACGGATAAATTCTAAATTACGTAAAAACCAGTTGAGACGTTTTGGATTCGCATGTTGTTCTCCTTTAGATCGAAGACGATACGGGTGCCACACAGTGGGACCTTTCGTCCAAATCGGAGACAAAATCAAAGAACTTCCGATAGAAATGAGATAGAGCGCTGAAATTTTGTTTAATTACAGCTGAAACTTGACAGGATATGTGTGTGGGAAAAATAGGGAGATTATGGTACGAACGTTTTTTAACATTGAAAAAATTCGTCAAACTTGCACAATGTCAAGAAAATTGCGGTTTTTTCAATACCCCGTGCGGGAAAGATTTTTTTTTAACATACTACACATCATTTCCTGTAGATTTTTTTCACGCTGATTTCAAATCTGGTCTCAAAATTTGTCGACGACTTCAGGATTTTTCAAAAACTCGATTTTGTGACAAAAAACTTTGATAACTCACTAGTTTGAACGTGTATCGTATTCTCATATATGGATCACAATAAAAATAATAATGATGAAGTATTTAAACGTTTTGTGTTGCTTACGAAGCATCAAGCACTTCACAGCGCTGTCATTGCTACTGGCACTTTCTGCAGACTCTGTGCCGCTGTAATGTAATATAAATTAGATATCTATTGTCCATAATTATAATTTCATTTACAGAGAGAGTAAGGTAAGTATTTAAGCATTTTAACTTACGTATTAACGTATTACGTATTAGGTATATTAGATTAAATACTTACTTTACTCCCTGTGTAAATGAAATTATAATTATGGACAATAGATATCTAATTTATATTACATTACAGCGGCACAGAGTCTGCAGAAAGTGCCAGTAGCAATGACAGCGCTGTGAAGTGCTTGATGCTTCGTAAGCAACACAAAACGTTTAAATACTTCATCATTATTATTTTTATTGTGATCCATACAATGTGAATACGATACACGTTCAAACTAGTGAGTTATCAAATCATTTCAACGAAGAAACGATTTCATTAGTTTTTTGTCACAAAATCGAGTTCTTGAAAAATCCTGAAGTCGTCGACAAATTTTGGGACCAGATTTGAAATCAGCGTGAAAAAATCTACAGGAAATGATGTGTAGCATGTTAAAAAAAACAAGACAAGGTTAAAAAACGTTCGTGCCATAATCTCCTTATTTTTCCCATATCCTGTCAAGTTTCAGTTGTAATTAAAAAAAATTTCAGCGCTCTATCTCATTTCTATCGGAAGTTTTTTGATTTTGTCTCCGATTTGGACGAAAGGTCCCACTGTGCGCCATAGGCGGCGGAAGTGTAAATATTCGCCAGGCTCACATGGCAAACAGTAGTAAACACCGTTCTGTCAAGATTCCATGCGAACGGTGGCAGAGCGTCGGACGAATTACATTGTCGAATCGCGTACGGGACGGGTCCGGGGGCCGAGTTAAGAAAATTTAGTGGCTGCCAACTTTATTAGGCGCGATTATATTAGGCCCGTTCGCCGTGGCCGTGATTTATATACACAGCCGGCCGAGCAAGAATCAGCGTTGTGTGTTCGTGCGTCGCCATATGGCAGCCGGCGTGGTAAATCATTCCTCGTTAACCGCGCGTGGTCTTAAGCTCGTTATAAAGCGAAGTTTAAACTTTTTAACGGTGGCGGGATCCACGCACTCGGATCGCGATGGGAACGAAAAACAACGAAGAGAAAAATACGCTGCAGGAGCAGACGGCTACCGATGCGCGTGCATGTGTATCTTTGTTTATGGGCCACGTGTCGTTTGTTTGTCCCCGAATTAAATCGATGCAAATCCACCCGATGAAAATTAACATCGGCGACCAGGCCCGCAGAGACCCGTGTTTGCCGCGAGTCAAGAAACTGTTTTGTTTGCAATCGTTTTCATTCAAACTTGTCAAAATAGAAATTTTCAAAAATTATATTTGTCTCTATACATCGAGATAAGGAGAATAATTATGCAGTTCGCGGCCGAGATTTAGCGTGAGCGCTGCCTTTAAATCTAACCTTGAACAAATAACACGTTGATAGAATCTGGACTTGTTTAGCACACGATTATGCAAGGGAATGATTTATTCGTTCGCAGATTAGCTGGAGATTTCGCGGTCCGAATGTATTCGCTCTCTGCGGAATAGTAATTGTTAGGTTGTGGATTTTTCGCGAAGAATGTGATCTCGAAAATGTTACAAACAAATGTCTAGCACGTGAGAAAACAGTATTTGCTTCCTGGAATGTATTCTTTCTGAACGATTTCATTAGATAGAAGTGTCCGTGGCAGGTGAGACGGCCAGCGCACGTTCGCAGTCAAAGGATCAAGAAACAGGGTGTATAAACGAGTTAACATCCGTACACTTCTCGGGGACACAAAGGGGAGAGAGCGTTCGAGTTTGTCGAGACAATTGCTCCTCGATAAGTAATAATGAAAAGGAAGGAGAGAACAAAAAAAGAAGAAGTAAGACGACGATCAAACGGGGAGAGAATGACTTTTGAGCTCCCTCCGCGCGTTTCAAGTGCCGTTCACAGAGCTCTCGCGAACGCTGAAGCGACAATTAATGACGAAAACGAGTACGGCAATTGAAACCGAACGGGTGGAGCGTTATTGAAGTATCGATATTCGACCGATTCGAACGAGAGAGGCAAAAAGAGAGAGAGCGAGAGGGACTGCTACTCGGGAGGGGTCGCGCGGACTTCTGATAAAGGGAAATTAATTTGCCGGGCTCGTTCGAGCGTTCCGGATGGGAATGTCTCATCTCGTTTTGTAAGTAATAAGGGGCGATAGGCGAGAGGGGAATAAAGATACTCGTGCGACGGCTAATCGATCATTTCGATAAACATTAAGCATCCTGGGAACTGAAAGGCCATTCTCGCAACCCCTGTATTCATAAATTACTCACATCGGTAAATCGCCAACGCCTCCGGTTAAAAATAATTAATGTACGAAATCCTTTCGACGAGGGAAATTATCAATTTGCGAATTTGTCGGTGAATTCGAGGGGTTTCGACAAGTGAGGTAATTCAGTATGCTTTCATCTCGATTCACGCTGATTCACGCTGATAGCTTCATTTTCTTGTTTGACCATCATTGAAATTGTGAGGGTACTCTCGGTTTATTGAAATTTCATTCGTCCATGATTTTTGTAGGATTGCTGTTAAAGTCTCGTTTATGTTTCTGTTTGAAAGTTGTTGAAGGCAATGTTTGCCTCGGATTAATTGAATATCGTACCGAATGTTGATTGTTGCTATTAAAGCCAACTTTCAGGTGCTTTCCGGCCGATTTGAGCCAAACGAGTCGTAAATTTCAATCGTATTTCACTATATAATCTGTGTTTAAGTCCGAAATTTAAGTTAATTAAATACTATCCATCATTCCCGTCACTACCGCAACACAATTGTGCATTGCAGTCACGCTTGAAACCAACTGCAGCAGATCCGTGTGCAACGTTTATTTTCGAAACATCATTAATACTTCTGTTAACAAATATTAAAATTAGTGTGAACTTTTATGTTCTTGGACGATCGCAGATTAATTTACATGTATGTAAATCGTAAAAATATGCGATGCAATTATAAAATGCAACTTTGTGCGATGTCGTAACCAAAGAAAACTTTGGTTATTGATATAAGCGTTGAAGAGACTATACAATGCACCTATCTTATGCAACAGTGAAAGTATAATACATACACATAAAATTACTGCAACACAAAAGGCATCTATACACACATATGTAAATCTGCTGCGTTCTTGGCAGAGCTGGGGAAATATAATAGTATTTTATAAATAGTACATAATAAATAATCCTATTTATCTTCAAGTATGTGTACAACTTTGAAAATAAAATATTTTATTTGATGTAGTAATTTTTGAAAATAAAATAGGTAATTTATTTGAGGCAGTCATTTTTGAAAATAGTATTTTATTTGAAGAATATATTGTGGAAATATTTGTATTTTGTCTTTATTTTTAATTTTAATTTTAAATATTATCGCTGAAAATAATGGCTCGGATTCAGTACATTTACGAGTGTAATCGTTAACATTAACGAGTAAATCTTAACGAGTAAAACATGCTTATGCGGTTTCTCAGAGTATTATAACAATGCAAAAAGTTCTTATCAAAATCTTATTTTGTGTTTCAGATTGTTAAAATAGGAATATTTCATTTTCTGGATCAAATTGTTGAAATAGAAATATCTTATTTTGAGGTTCAGATTGTTAAAATAGAAATATTTTATTTTCGAAATTGTATATCTTACTTAAAATTCTTTGGGTAAAATAAAATCTAAAATATTAAATAGCATTTGAAATATTTGTTTCGCCAAATAACGTCCACCTCTGGTTCATGGCTCGATTGATCGGCGCGTCGCGCAATTTCTCCGCGTCAACCGTGATATAATAAATAAAATCCGATGGCGTCGTGTCGCGATGAATCGGTCGAAGGCGAACGGTCAGAGAACATTTTGCGAGCAAGAACCTAATAAAAACCGTTTCGGCCTTTGAAATCAAAGGAGGAAAAGCGGCTCTTTCGTAGGAGGCGACGTTACTACAAAACCTAACGACCATTCACCCAGTCCGGTCGCCACCCGAACAACCCCTTCTACTCGACTTCTCCTCATCTTTCTTTCCTTCCCTTTGTTTAATACCAATTACACGGATTTGTCTCGAGCCCGCGGAGTCCCGCGTTTGCAGACTATACAATCCCGGAGTCTCTCTCTCCCGGAGTCCACCTTGCTTTCAGCGGTTCGCGACGCGCTGGTAGGAGAAGGATGGTTAATTGGTGGCGGTGGTCGGGTCCCGGAGATGCGCCCTCGACTTTACTTGCCCCCCCTGTGTCCCGTCCACCCCCGCTTCACGCGTTCTCTCTTCCTCTCGTTCTCACCACCTCTCGTTTTCCCCCTTTCGGAGAAGCGACCGGGGATCCAAAGAGAATAAGAGACGCGGAGAGAAAGAGAGAGAAACAGACAGAGAGAGAGAGAGAGAGAGAGAGCCAGTGAGTGAGGGAGAGGGGAAGGGGGAAGAAGACGAAGAGAGCCATGTGGATGGAGCTGCAGAAATAATGAGCGGCGAAAGGAAGAGAATGTCGATTGCAAATGTCGTCGATGCTGAATAATCGGGATCCACGATTCACCTTTCCCGTCCTTCTTCCACCCGCGCGAGAATTTCTCGTTCTTCGGGTTTGCCTTCTCTTGTTCTCTCCCTCTCCGTCTCCCTCCTCTCTCTTTCTCTTTTACGCTCTCCCGGTGTCTAGGCTCTCCGCTCTTTGTCTTGCTGTCGAGGTCTACCATCGCCGGTCCGTGCTAACTTGCTTTCTGCGGATCCGCTCAGTGAGGGATTGGAGCATTTGCAGGAACAGGCAAATTTTTCGGCGTCGCCGCTGTTCGACTACCATTGTCAGTCGCTCCCATTGACCGCCGAAAACACCGAACAAATTATCAGGGAGAACGCGCCGTGGAAAAATGGCCGGGTCCCCTAACCCTGCTCAACAATAAAATTCTCGATGCGTGGTTTCGACTGGTGCTGCCGGTGCGAATGGTTCGATAAAGAATATTCGATTGTCAAGTTAACACCGGTGGCCCAGTTCTTTGCTCTGGCTGGGAAATTCTACCGCTGCGAAATGCACGTTCGAAATAATGATACGAACAAAGAACTTGCTTGCTGACAATTTTCTTGTTCTCTCAAAAATAAGCGTGCCAACGCAATGCACTAAGTCATCCTGTTTGTATTTTTCTCCGACTAGCTGTATTACTTTGTGGTATATTGTATTTTTTTACTGATTACTAGACTGCGGATTTTATGCATTTATGACAAAAATGGATACATATCATTTAAAACAGTGGACATAAAAACATTTACGGACATCGATGTAATAGTTTCAGATTAATTGCATAATTAAAAGAAGAATGCAGTTTTCATTTCGCTCCTGTGTCCTGCAATCAATGCGAAACATTTTTTATTTTGCATAATGATCCGCAGTCTACTGATCACCATCTCTTTATTTAACGACTTACAAGTTAGCTTTTAACACGTGTCGTTACGCCACAACCAGAGTTGGGCAATAATTTTTATTCGCATAAAATGTTTGCCCAACTCTGGCCACAACCAACTTTACACACACACGTGAGGCTCTCACACACATAGCCCGTAATTATCACACCAACGACAAGTATAAAATAATAGATATTCGACGAAAAATCGCAAAAAAAATGTAAACTCCTGCGATATTAGTTTAAGTGTCCCCCGATATTCCATGTGCCATTTAAACTGTGGTGCCCAAGGTGGTTCGGAACCCACCTTATAAAAACTGTAGGTCCCGTCGCGAAAAAACCCTGGCAGTTAAGAGCGACGTAAAATAACCAATTTTTAAAAAAAGTGTCCCCCGCAACCCCCCGCTTCTCTAAAACCCGAGAGAGGTGTCCAGAATTCTCTTCCGGAAAAATCTCTGCACCTCGCATTTCCGGTGGAGATAGTACTCGTTAATAGTTCTCGATGAAGCGAGGTCACCAATGACAAGCACGTCGGATCGGCGCGGCGCGGCGCGGCGCCAGGGTGGTGACCGACAACTGTCGGGTCGGTTGAACGGCACCGGCCCGCGAACTTTTCCGCGTCGCTAATGGCTGGGCGTGCAGTATCAATTTCCTGATACGTCGTCCGGCGGACATCTTGCGGCGTCGACGCAGGGGCATTTTAATTAGCGTGCGAGTAAAAGGGGCGGAGAGAGGGCTAATCCGTGGGCCAATAAGGGGAGGTGCACACGGCGCGTAACGCCGGTTTTTACGAGTGACTGGGCCGGTAAATTGTGTATTTTAAACAGCGGGGAACAGAGGGGTTCGCTCCGAAAACCGTTGAAAAGATGTCGGTAAATATAGAAGGGAAAGCCTCTCGGGCCCGTAAAATCATAAGGTTTGTACGGTGGGGACGGTGATGCTTCTGGCATTAAAAACGAGCCGCCTACGGGCGATAGGCCAAGGTATGCAACCGACCGGTCGCGGCCGGCAGGTGAATATCGACGGGAATCCAGCGAGAGAGAGAGAGGAGGAGAGTGAAGCGCGGGTGAGGTTACCCATTCACCGATAGAGATGCACAGATATGGGAGAGGATAAAAGCGACTCGGGACAGAGAGCGAGCCGACCGATGATGGGAAGACAGGGACGGTGCACAGCAGAGTGCACATCGATGGACGAAAGTGATCGTGCAATGGCGCAACAAGGGGATCGATTTGAAAAGGTCGAAATTGTTCGACAGTCCGCAATTTGCTCGGCTCACGGTGCCCGGGAAACGTATCCGCACTGCATCTTCGAGCATGATGCGCTTTGCTAGCTCCAAATGGCACGCGCTCGTTACCGGCTCTCCGTATTTTTTTACTCGTGCTGCCTAATCCGAATGCACTTACCGGGCTCGATTACCCTGGCCTGTTGGATGCGCATCGCGTTGTCCGACATTTTTACCCTGGGCGTTACAGAAACGATTGTCACGGAGAGGTTCTTCAGCCTGACAGATATCTGAATCACGTTCTACCTGGCTCCTGTTCATTGTACTCGATCCAAAAAATTTTTATTCTGTGCAACAATCCGCAGGCAATCATCAGGCATCAGCTGCTAGACGTCGAGACGAACTTGACGAGCTCAAAAAAGAGCGAGATACATTTAGGATTATCGAAGAAAATGCTTCGGACGACAGAGCTAAATCTTCCCAATCCAATGTTCGTCTCCCGGATGAAATTCTTACGATTCTGAGTCGCGTTCTGGACGTTCATTTTGGATCGTTCGATCGTCGTCGTCGGAGACTCGGGACTGATAATATAACCGCGACCGAACGCAGAAATGAATTTTGACCGGGTCCGGCCCTTTACGTGTTTGAACAAATTACCCGCGTTACTTGCCGACGGAGCGGAACGGGTTTTCACTTTGCCCAGGCCGGATATCCCGGTCTTTTTCCAGCCGAGCCCCACGGCATCGTTAATTCCACGGTCGTCAAAGCAGCCCGCCATCCTGTTCGCGGTGATAATTAATTTTGCAGCGCGGGCGGGCACGCGC
Organism: Lasioglossum baleicum; assembly: GCF_051020765.1. NCBI lineage: Eukaryota > Metazoa > Arthropoda > Insecta > Hymenoptera > Halictidae > Lasioglossum > Lasioglossum baleicum. The sequence continues at coordinate 1,839,941 of NC_134937.1, forward strand.
GGAAAAAGCGAATTCTTGTAATTGAATTTTAGACGGAGAATTGCGGCCGTGACTGCGCCAGTAACATGCAGTCTTTGATAATCAGGGGGTCCACCGTGTTCCTCCGGTTGTCCGCGTTAACGCGAACGAACGTGCAGTCGGTGACGTGGAGTCGTTAGCCTCTGTGCTAGTCACCGCCTCGGAAATCTCTTTGGGAATCCCGGTTCCGAAGGTGACAGATTTTTCAGGCGAACCTTCTTTGTTCCGGGCTCGAACAATCCCCCGGTCTCTTTTGTCATCGAGAACGTTAGCAATTAAATTCCTAATCTCGTTTCTTCCGACGGTACAGCACGAGGACGGTGAACTTGAGCGAGGAGACGATATCAGCTGGAGGGTCCCGGTTTTACGCTGGCCCACATCCCCCGTAGGATCCTAGGATCTAGTTACTTTCTGGAAAGTAATTATGCAAAATTTCGCCCAGATCCCTTCGAGCCATAACTTTTCAAGTATGCAGATAAGAGAAAACTCGGGGTTCCATTGCAAAATATGGCGAGATAGCTACCTCGGAACCCCGGAACCCTAAATCTCGACTAGATCCCCGTACGACATAACTCCTCGAGCGTGCTGATCATACTATACACTCGAATTAAACGTTATTCATACTAGAACTACCGGATGAGTCGAAATGACTTGCTCCTGATTTCTTCTATTAGAAATATTAACGTTATAAATATGTTTTTCTGAGAAATTTTTTTAGTCAACTTCTCTATTGAAGTACATATTTAAAGCAAACTGGTAGAAAATCTAAACAAATGCAATCTTGTCATTATTATAAGGCAATGTATGCCAATTGCGTTTCAATTACACCAATAATATCAAATCAATGGAGAACCAAGATTTGCTATAAAAAAGGGTTTCCCATTGAAGATTTTGAAATAATTCCCACACCCACCCTCAGGAGGTGGGGGTGGGGGGTCAATTATGGTGTTATTGAATAGCATTTTTAAAAATATCAAATACGAATACTTTTATTTTTCTGATCTGGTATTTATTTCTCGAGTTATCCCCAATTTTCAATGATTTTTTACCCATTTTGATTTTTGTCCATTACAGCGCCATGTGTGAACCAAAATGCAAAAACTCCTAGGTCAAATTCGTGTATTTATTCTGGAGAATCCAAATCTGCAACGAAAAATGGGGGTTCCCATTTAAGTTTTTTATCTTCCCGAGGTCGAATTTGGTACCATTGGATGTCCCCCTTCGCGACGAACAACTTTCATTACCCACTTGTCTTGATCCGATGCATATAGTTCTCGAGATATTTCAATGTCTTCAGATAAGTCGTCCACCCTGTATATTTCACGATATAATTTGAAGCAGAATATCACTGAGAAGATTCTCGTCGTGACGCATTGGTGATAATGCGAATCATCACGAAACCATATCGATTATTATACATAAATGTTTTCGCAAACGCGACACATTCACATAACTTGAAGTAAGCAGTTAGCGTTGTAGCCGCTGGAAAAAGTCGTCAAAACTCTTGAACGAATGGACTTTTTCGCATGCTGAGTTCGCATAAACCTTCTCGAAGAAACGCTGCGTCTAATGGCTCAAACCCCAGCTTTCTACGTTCAGCCGTTACAGAGATGTTCGATTACAAACAAACGGACATTTACATTTTTATTTATACATATAGATAGATAGATAAAGATCCGCAGTCTACTGATAAACCACAGTCGTAGAGAGATGAAGACTTGCGAGATGAGGAGGGCAGGGGTGTTAGAGCCGCCATTTTGAGGACCGCTTTGGAGATCGAGTTCTCGAAGGGAACGCAAAAAATCGCTGTTTCCCGTAGTTTTCGACTAGAATATCCGAAAGGGGTGGATTTACAGCGTGTACGCCTTTAGGAGCGAGCAGATCAAGTTTCCTATTCGGAATGGCAACGACTATAGTCATCCTCGGCCGCAACAGCCACGGGCTCTGTCTCTCTGTCTCTCTCCGACACAGAGAGACACTCGCAGATGCAAGGCGGTGAGTGTAGCGCCAATCCGTGGAAGAGGGTTAACAAGTTGCCCCCGAAAACAAATGAATTCGAAGCACCAAACACCGTTCCGATTTCCACGGTGGAAGAATGGTCCGACCTCGACACGGAACCTGGCTTACCCGTTTCTCTGCCCCTCGTACGCCCCCGCCTTATTACAAGAACGCATCGAGAGGATTCAGGCAACGTAGCTGTACTCCCCGGCTTTGTACGTCCAGCTAATTATCATTCGTGCATGGCTCCAGTGTGCGCGCGCTAACGAGTCGCGTTCCTCCGTAAATGGGATCGCGCGGTATACACAATTATTTCACAATTAACGTGATCACACATTTCGCCAAACGCGCGCGCACACACACACACACACGCACACATAACACACACCGCGCCATAAATATTCAATTGTTTAGTTTCGGACGCATCGCCTCTGATCCGCTATCCGTTTATATGTACATAATATCTATCCGATCGCTGGGGAAATGAATGATCGATCAGCGTTTTTCTGTTTAACGTGTTACGATTAGCATATCATTTGCGGGGGAAAAGTTGCGAAATAGGCGGATTTACAAGTAAATGTGTCTACGATACAACTACATATATTTATTGCCACGGTTGAGGTTGTCATTTGGAACAAGCACATTACACTTTGTTGACCTGCTTTGTGACTAACGCCAGGACTACACATTTAATTCCAGAAATTGCAAACACATAATTTCACAACAAACGCCCAGTAGAGGTTGTTCATTCTCCCCACGATTTAAGCCAGAGAACGCTGCGTCGCAAGGTTAATGTCTGTTAGTCAAAGTGCTTGCGACAATAGCGCCGACGATGTCGCTCATGCGTTGTGCTGTTAGGTACACGACCACATAAACGGTTCCAGCAAATTTTGATTCTCTGTACTGTCGCAACCAGGGAGAAAGTGAATGAAGTTCTTAGGAGTACTTAGTACATAGCAGAATGTAGAGGTAGTGACGATAGACATCGTGACAATGCTATTGTCATAGTACAAGTTATTGCTACTGCATTTAGAGTATGTATGCCAAACGGATCGTCACTTGTTACAGCTGTATGTCGATTCTAGATAACAGCAGAAGGGGCGAAGAATTTATTTTAAATAACAGTTTCAAAAGAAGCAGCTACAATATCATAATTCGAAAAATTTGTTGAACCGCGAATTTAATTTCTGCGGCTCAGAATAATTTATTGGAAAATTCTCACCCGGTGATCTACACTACCGTTCAAAAGTATCCGGACACTTGCGAAATGTGTAATAGCAACGCATAAAATCGATCTTTATTACTTTCTTATGGAATATCTAACGTTTTAAGGTAAAAACTACCTACAGTTACTCGAATTAATATTCGGACGCTCTAAAAAAGACGATAACTTTTTAAATATTGTACTACATATACGATTTGAACTTTTTTGGGAAGCTAGAGCAGTTAGTTTACTACAGGATGTGAAACATTTTTTTTTTCTAAAATAGCAATTGAACGGAATTGTAGAAAAAATACTAAAAGTTGCATTTTACAACTTTTTTTTGTGGGCCTATATTAAAAATTTAAAAAGTACGTTTTGTAGGTCTGTGTCAATTATGTTGTATATGCACTGTGAAAGTCTCATCGAAATCGGTTGATTAGGGAAAAAACTAGAGGCATTGAAACATATAAGAATTCTTAGATATAGGTTGAAAATCGTGAAAATCTGCCATTTTTACTACCATCTTTAAACGTTTGTAGCTCATTGCAACGTCGACCGATTTTGACGAAATTTTCAGAATATTTTTAATTGACACAGATGTACAAAACGTATTTTTAAAATTTTCAATATAGGCCCACACAAAAAAAGTTCAAATCTTATAGTGCAATTGTACAATATTTAAAAAGTTATCGTCTGTTTTAGAGCGTCCCAATATTAATTCGAGCAACTGTACGTGGAAACTTACCAATATTTGACTAAGATTAAATAGGAGATTCGTCGACGTATCCACCGCGATTAGATATTACCGCTTGCACTTCTCGCGGCAATCTTTCTATTTGTTTTTTATTCTATTATTATTTTTTTATTAGTCCTATCGGAAAATTCTCTGAATTCGCTCCGCACCTTTGAAATGAAACAAAGTGAAACTTGAAAAATCCTTTCAAGCACCAAGACCGTTCCACTAGATTTCGTATTTGTGGATAGAAATTATATTATTGCATTTTAGTACATAATTTGTGCACAACAATTAATTATATCGTGCTATGGTATCTTTATATGCTATGTATATTTATACATAGTAATAATAAGTCTTAGCACTAGAGTGGCGACTCTGAGGCGCCATTGAAAATTGCTGTACCATTATTTAAAATATTGTTTACATTATTAGATATGTTGGCATCTAATCAATTACTAAACATTTAAGGATTCTCTGAGGTATTATATCAGTTTCATGTCCACCAAGTTTAAAAATTCATAAAAAATGGAAATATTTTAGGTCAGAAGAAATGTTTCGAGTTAAAATAGCTCCGAGTGCAAAGGAATAATAATTACAAGTGATAAAATTGTTCGAAATATTTTTCCTACTAACTTAAACTGCGTTTTGTAGAGAAAAAGGAAGTGTCCGGATATGTACTTCCGAGCGGTAGCGTAGGTGTTGAAAGGACTTAGAAAATAGCCGGCAACGTGTTAAAATTAAATTTCCAAAAATCAGGGTTTAGCATGTAGTCGTGTAGACAATAGGAATACCTAGTTGGACGTGTATCTCGTATCACAGCGGTAACCGCTAGCGAAATTGGTCTCACACGCTCGTCGTTTTGCAGCGTAATTATCCAGGATCATCTGTCGGCCGGCCGGAGAAACGATCTGCGTCGTGGCAACGTGGGAATTGGAAAAATAATCCGTCGTGCGAAATCAACATTTGATTCGGTCGCGTCGAGCGCAGCTCTCGGGACTCGCCGCGAAGCGACGCGGATGCCTATAATATTACGTAACGGTACCCTAGGAGCCGACTATTATTACGCGTCCTTGTTTATGCATGCGGAAGAAAATTGCATGAAAGATTCATAGTGAAGCGTGTGTATCGGCGAACTTTTTTCCGCCGATATTTTTATCTGCCGCTTTTCATCTGTATTTTCAATTTCAAGTTTCCGCGACGCGACGCGACGCGACGGGGAAAACAGCGAGACCACGACAAGCGTCCCGCGGCGTCGCGTCGGCCGTCTTTGCCGCGAGGTCAGCTTTGTCTTTTCCCTCTTCAGAACCTGCCCAGCCATGCAACCTGCTCATACTGAATTCAGATTCAGTATAAACCCGGCGAAGGGTATTTCTCTTCCTCTCTCCCTTTTTTCTCTCCCCCTCTTCCTCCATCTGGAAAGTAAACGAGGAGCAAGGATATTCCGACTGAAAAATGCAGTTTTTTAATTAAATTGCATTAAAGGCCGGACGAGGGGTTGGGGAAAACGGGCGGCAACGGTGGCGGTTGGGCGGCAGGCGGCGCGAACTTGATTATTCCCGAGCTGGGTTTGTTTGCCAAACACTTTGTGCGCGCCGAAAGCGGGGAATAAAACGCGAACGGCCGGATATTCGAAGCCATAGATCAAATAATGTTTGATACGCCGCTCGAGATTGACTTTGCCATCGTTCCATTCCGGAACGGCTATGGAAAAAAAGCCTGCCGAAAATGTCGAATCGCATAATTCCCCGGCGTTCTTCCATCCCGTTGTTGCACGGAATCCCGTCGTTATCGATACCCGATGGGGACACGCGTTACGCTCCTGTGGGGGTGTACGGGATTTAACGGAACCCGATCTCGGGATCTCCAACCGAGAAATCAGCTTTCTGTAGCGAGCACCCCCGTAAGCAATGTCACCTGGACGTTCCCTCTGACGGCACAGTGTCTTTGAAAACATTGTAACAGCGACGTTTCGGGACAATTTCAAACATTCAGAACAATTTCAGGACATTTTAAAACAATCAGAACAATTTTAGGGTACTCTAAAACATTCAGAGTAATGTTAAGACATTCTAAACCATTCGGAGCAATTTTGGGAAATACTAAAACATTCAGAACAAGTTTATGATATTCTAAAACATTCAGAACAATTTTAGGATACTCTAAAACATTCAGAGCAATGTTAAGACATTCTAAACCATTCAGAGCAATTTTCAGAAATTCTAAAACAATCAGAACAATTTTAGGGTACTCTAAAACATTCAGAGCAATATTAAGACATTCTAAATCATTCAGAGCAATTTTGGGAAACTCTAAAACATTCAGAACAATTTTATGATATTCTAAAACGTTCAGAGAAATTTTAGGACACTCTAAAATATGAAACATCCAGAGTCATTTTAGGATATTCTAGAACATTCAGAAGAATTTCCGGTTGCTCCGAGACATTCAGTACACTTTTAGAGTATCCCAAAGCATTTAAGTTTACTCACTCTAAAATTCCGTAGCAATTTTATTCAAGTCACTGTATAATTCAGGAGCGACTCGATTCAGGGAACTCCAATTTTCAGGAAAATTTCATTTTGAACACCCTGCATTCACAGTGATGCCATTCAGGCTGCTCTCGCAGTCAATAACGTCGAACTGGACATTCTCAATTTAGCCAGTGGATCAGTGTCAATCAAAGCACTCCAGTTCCATTAGTTAGTTACGGGAATGTGTACAGCCTTTGATGCACAACGCGGCTCTAATTTGCTAAGCACGCTAACAATAATAATCACAACGACACATTTGTATGAAACCGTACCCTTTGGAAAGTGTCTGGTCTCTTATCGCACCCTATAAACAAAACAAGGGTGTTCAATAGAAATTAATCACCAGAAGCCGGGTAGCTGGACAATGTCCTTTGAAATACTGCGTCAAATTGTATTGGGTGATCTACTGCGTTCAATTTATTTATCTTTTATTTTAAAAAGTTGGAAACTTTCATTTACTTAATAAATGCGATGGACGCACGAGGACTTTCGTGATTATCTATACATGTTTCTACAATGAAAAAGACATCTGAGGTTCAGCGACGACCATGATCGCTGTCCCACTTCAGGAATATGTACAATGGGTACTTATTTGAAGAAGAACAGATTACAGTTACAAACAACCGGTTCTCCAAACCACGAGACTTATTTGATACTCCAATTTGGCGACCCGACGAGTTAGAGCAGATCCCTGTAGCAGTCCCCGAAGTCTGAGAGAGGCGCGGAGCGTCCGTCGAAGCTAAACAATACCGATGCGTCCGCGATGGCACGTCGGCTCCCTCGGGGAGCAAATTTCCCGGGCAGAAATGAGAGAAAACTGTTGGATACGCGTTGTTTACGAGAAACGTGGGAATCCTCGGTCCGCCATCTTGGTGGAACGCGTGACACTTTGATGCGGAGGCACATTATCGTATTCGGTAAACATTCGCGCGTGTTTACAGCACGCGCGCCGGATATATTCATGGGAGGCTGTGATGGGACGGGATGGGTAAAAAGGAAAAAGGAGAGCAGAGAGGGGGGGGGGAGAAAGGGAGGAAAAAGAGAAGCATCGTTGAAACCGGGCTCTCTCTCCGCTGCTGGTGTGTCTCGTGCTCGGAGTCCCTGTCATCGGGCGTGACGTAACGGCTCGCAACAAAAATCCTCTTCGGCGAGCACAGTCGGCTCCGTCGATCCGCTCAGAACCGCAGGAGAAACTTTGCGTATGCATGCGGCCGACGCACTCGGTATGCGACTGCCACAGGTTATACTGTCCGAATGGAAAAAATATTGACTGCGCCGAGCGGATTTATCTGAATACACTATCCCTTCGGCGTGTTCAATGGCACGAACGCAGGTGCTCTCCTCCTCGGTCTACACGCGAACCTAAGCGCCCCCTGAATGGCTCGACGCATGGGGAATCATCATACTCCCGGGACGGAACGAGTCGGAGACCACAATTCTCGACTCGTCTCTACAGTACTCTACACCAAAGAGACACGCGTACCAAGGCATTCGTGTAGCGTGCGCCGCCGAATTAAAACCCGTGGTCCCGACATGTGCAATCTGCATTTTTTCGCCCTTTTATCCAGCATCTGGAACCGCGGATTTGTTCCTCCAGTGTACCACGGTTACGTTGACGAGAGGCGCGCTTTGATTTGCGGCAATTTTTTTGGACACGGATAAATGAGAGCCTGTCTACATGCGGAAGCTTGTAGAACTGCATCGACACAATGGCTGTGTGTATCGATTGATAGTTACTTGCCATTCTACCTCCTCGCGCTAAAAGACTCTCGAAACGTTCATTTTTAATGCCTGGCTGAAACGTTTCATCAAAATTTTACGCGGTGTAACGCACTCTCGGGATAGCTGAAGGATTTTTGGAAAATTCGGAGGAGCTTCAAGATTTTGATGCTCCCAGCAAAAATTGTGTCTCGTTAATGAAATTGTTCGCACAGTTCGTGTTTGTCCAAAGTATTATACATCATTGATAGACTGCGGACTTTAGGCATTTATCACAAACACTTGTGTAATGTAAGCTACATATAACAATAAACTACTGTTAATTTTTACTTGTTAAAAATGAAAATTATTAACAGCAAAGATACAGATTTATTTGAACTCTGTAGTTCATGCAAACAATTTCTATTTTCCATAAAAGTCCACAGTCCACTCTTGGATAATACAGATAATGAAGAAGAACTTTACAGACGTTTACGCAAGTATCTATTTTCTTGGTTAATTTGCCAAATGATAGTGGAAGACCTCTCCATTGCAAATCCTTCAAACTGTGAACGGTTCATCCGGCAGTGTACATAGCTTCGTCATTACGTGACTTACAAGTTGTTCGGCCCGTACCCCGATGGGTGGTTCGTCCTCCGATGTTTTTTCTTCTGTCAACCGCCCCTGCCTCGAAAAAAGCGGAAACATGCGCACCGATCCTCCTACAAGCATAATGTACACCGTAAAAGGCAAATACGATGACGAAGGATTTTCTCGTGTCTCGCGTAGCAGGAAATATATTTCGCTTTGCTTAGTTAAAACCGCTCCATCGAATTAGAGAATCACCGGGACAGAGGGTAACAGGCGAGACGATTCGAAACGCTGTTTGCCTCTAGACGACGCGACAACTTCCTAAATTGGACTTTATCGAAAACGACGCCGCGTGTGATAAATTGCGCCACTAATTTCTGTATAAAACGCTACCCGTATTTCTAATCCACTTTCACGCTTCGGTTTGCGATACATACTTGGTACAATCTACGGAATTCTACGGGGATCTACTAGTATGTACTAATATAGCAATGATATAGTAATGTGTATCATTAAGAATAATCAATTATTCTTAACCTACGCTTGACTCATCAGCCACAATATTTTATTGGGTCTCTCTTCAAACCTTTGCACTAGAACATCGAGTCAGACAATGCAAATAAAATTCTATTATGTTGTGGTGAAAACCAGATTACGCAGACATATAATAAATATAAATTTTCCGTTTCATCTATAAAGCACACCTTTGGAAAAAACGAATTTCGACAACTTCCTGAATTGTATTTTATCGAAAGCAACAACGCGTGTGATAAATTGTGCCACTAATTTCCGTATAAAATGCTACCCTTCTGCTACAATCTAAGGAATTCTTCGGTGATCTACTAGTACATACTACAGAAATTTATGTATTTCAGATATTCATAAATCATTAAAAATTATCAATTATTCTTGACCTACGCTTGGCTCATCAGCCACAATATTTTATTGGGTCTCTCTTCAAACCTTTGCACTAGAACATCGAGTCAGACAATACAAATAAAATTCTATCATGTTGTGGTGAAAACCAGATTACGCAGACATATAATAAATATAAATTTTCTGCTTTCATCTATAAAGCACACCTTTGGAAAAAACGAGTTTCAACAACTTCCTAAATTGGACTTTTAATTATAAATTGTGCCATTAATTTCCGTATAAAATGCTACCCTTCTGCTACAATCTAAGGAATTCTTCGGTGATCTACTAGTACATACTACAGAAATTTATGTATTTCAGATATTCATAAATCATTAAAAATTATCAATTATTCTTGACCTACGCTTGGCTCATCAGCCACAATATTTTATTGGGTCTCTCTTCAAACCTTCGCACTAGAACATCGAGTCAGACAATACAAATAAAATTCTATTATGTTGTGGTGAAAACCAGATTACGCAGACATATAATAAATATAAATTTTCTGCTTTCATCTATAAAGCACACCTTTGGAAAAAACGAGTTTCAACAACTTCCTAAATTGGACTTTTAATTATAAATTGTGCCATTAATTTCCGTATAAAATGCTATCCTTCTGCTACAATCTAAGGAATTCTACGGTGATCTACTAGTACTACTAGGGTTGCCAGAAATGTTTTATCCAAATATAGAAGAAGTAATGAAAACTGCAATTGTGTATATACGAGATAGGCTCAAAATATAGGAGTTCAAGTAAAAGAGGTACACAGCACATTTTAAACTTTTTTATTCAAACAAAGATTTTTGAAAATTCCTATAGGTACGTAAAGATCAAGTTCAAATATGGAAGACTCAAATATAGAAGATCTGGCAACCCTAAGTACTACAGAAACTTAAATATGTCAGATATTCAAATGTTATTAACAAATATCAATTATCCTTAATCTACGCTTAGCTGATCGGCCACAATATTTTATTGGGTCTCTTCAACCCCTTGCACTGGAACATCGAGTCAGACTCGTGATAATTATTTCATTCTCTTCGCACCGAAATAAAATTCTATTTTGTGTTGTTGTGGAAACCACTGCAAAAGACGCGGACATCTAATAAATATAAATTTTCTGTTTCATCTACAAAGCACACCTTCGGAAAAAACGAATTTCAACGGAATTTGCAAACAGTCCAGCCGTTGAGCCACTGCCAACTGCAAAGTTGAAATTAAAGGCCAGGTGTTTCAATACAAAAATCAAACCGCAGTTTCCGCCAGCACTTTCGCGCTACCCAATCCGTATCGATCTTATTTCCCGACCAAATAACCGCGACAGGGTCGACATTCATCGGCGGCGAGCTAGCCGACGCGTCGCGCAATGGTATTACGACAGTGCTCGGTAACGGATTCTCTTTCCGACCGGCAAAAATAATTTATCGCCGGATCGGGATTCGAGATTGCGTCCTGGCGCAGCTTGTCGCCATGTATCCTGCGTAACTTTTCCATCATCGGCGTCCCCTCCGCTTTTACACGACGTTCCGAATCACGGAGTCGCAGATGGGGATAGAGCGAACCTGGTCCCCTGAAGAAATTAAAACTCTCCCCGTTCCAACCCTGTTTGCTATCCGTCTTCTGCGCAGACATGGTAGCCAAAATAAGCTTCCTGGCTGGACGGAACCTGCAATTGAAAGTACTACAAGAATATTATCAGCTCGGTACTATAAACGAAAGGTAGAGGTCAAGGAAAGCCAACTGTTACTAAACGAAATCCACAAGAAAAATATGTTCCTTATCACAATCTTTTACGTATCCTATTTTCGTCCACGAACGAAATGGAATTGAATGAAGGGAACACCACACTGACAATGAGCTCCTTCTGTGCGAAGTGGGTCAATGGAGTGGGAACGCGTAGTGGAGTAGGGAGCGCTGGCGCGCGGAGTGGGGATCGCTGAACGCGATGACGTGTGACGGTTAATATTAAAACTTTTTTCTCCGAGACGCACAGTTTTTTGTTTTAATTTGTTTTTTAAGATTGCACTGTCATCCAGTTCTGAGCTATGCTTAAAGTTTCAGTCTCTAGCTCATCGGGAAGTGGTTTAAAATTCGATTACAAGATTTGACGCATACAACAACGACAACAACGACAACTCGGCAAGCAAATATAAGCGTGGTAATAAAAGGAAATAAAATAATCCCCATATTTAACACTAAATCTATTATCACCGGTCAAAATGACCGGCCCCACATTTTTTATTTTACGATTATTGATATAATAAAAATAATTTCATAAGAAATAATTGTTAGATATATCTTTAGTGGAGCACATAGTACAATAGGAGCTGCACAAAATCTAAATAAAATGAATCTTGTCATTTTTATAAGGGAACATGTAGCAGTTACTTTTAAGGCTCGGTAGGTTTAGTGTTAAAATTCAAATAGAAGCGTAAAAAGCATCAATAAAATTATTCCTTTTGCCACGCAACCAGAGATACAACAGATCAATGTCCAGGTGAAGTAGAAGTGTAAAATGTTGAAACTGGAACACCATTTTACCAAGTCTCTAAGGTCCAAGCTGACGACTGCGAGAGGAGTAAAAAATGCTCTTCGACGCAGTCGCATAGCCATCAAGCGCCCTCGATCTTCGTTTATGGTTCTTTAAGGGTTCTGTTTTCCTTCCCTGTAGACTGACATAGACCACCACACTTTCAACTCTCCAATGTTCGAGTCATCTTGCAAGATACGCGTCCATTCTTGGTACTCTATAGAGGCCGTCACCCAGGTACCCTAACGAGTCACTGTAGCCTGAGCTTGCCTCCTTCGCTAACTATCTGAGAAATGTAACTTGGACTCTGTCGCGCTCAAGTGACTCCTACATGCGTTAATTTAACTTCGCTCGACTGGTTGGACATGGAGAGGGGCGACGGGAAGCATTTTTGACGGTCTAATTTCCGAGTGATCTCGTAAGGTCCGCCGTAGTTTCGAAAATAGTTTTGTCCAGTTAGCGAGCTGATTTGAACCAGTGCGTCGGGAATATCCGAGAAGCGGTTGCCCCCATCAAGCTCGGTTGCGCTAGAAGCAAGCAGGCAAGAAGGAGTAGAACGCTGTGAGAAGGACAGGCGGACACCTTGCCCGAGGAGGCGGCAGGCGGTAGTGGTCTGTTCTTGCGAGTTCAGCGAACACAAGACGAGCAGCACCGCGGGTGCGGGGGTGTAGGGGATCGAAGGGAAGTCACGGGAACCAGGGTAAAGGAGAGGGATGGGAAGAAGGAAGAATCCCCCGGAGGAATTTAACGCATGGATGAAGCCATACCAGCGCGAAACGGATACGTACTGGTGCGTGTACGCGGACGTATGTATACCTGTCTCTCTCTATATAACACAAAGTAAATAAGCTTTCCCTTTTTTCCTCGTCTTTCTTTCTTTCCTTCTTTCTCGTCTGTCGGTGTCCCATCTCGCTCTCTTTCTTCCTGTCTCTCTGTTCTTCGAGTATCACGAGTCTTCCTCCCTCCTCTCCTCCACCTCCTCCTCCTCCTCCGCTTCTTCTTCTTCTTCTTCTCTTCCCCGAGTCGGTCGGTCGGTTCCGGTCTGTCCGCCCCAGGCAGCTTTTGAAACTTTTAAGCGGATTTCGTCTCGCCTGTACAAGGACGCGTGCACCGCCCGTCAATCTTTGCCTCGTGTAAAATTGGGCATTATTCCCGGGCGCGGATCAGCGCCGGGGACGCCATCGGATACGTGGCGGCACGCGAGTCCATCCAGGTGCGACTCACGTCGCAACCGACTGCATGGGAATGCTAGGATTGGTGAGCGATGCAACCGATGCAACCTATGCACGTTCGATTCCAGGATTTCTAACCCGGCCGCGATCCTCAATCGTCAAAGTGTCAGATGTCTGTCAATCATGACGATCGGACTCGATACTTTTCACAGGAATGAACTTTTTTAAAAGAAATCGTGCTTTAAACATTCCTGAACGGTATACAGTTCATGTTGAACGCTGCACTTCGTAGAAATGCATAGTTTTTCAATGGACCACATATTGTTCATTGAGGAGAATATTGGTTCAGCGGAGACATTCGATCCAGATAGACATAAGCAAAATTTGTATGTCTTTAATAAATGGTGCGTTTTTACATGCGGAGTATTTAGACATTTCTCCATTTTGTCGCCGTTCTTCGATCTTTCCATTTACGACGTGGCTTTTCGACAATTGTGTTGTACTAAAAGGAAGGTTAAACATCTTGCATAATAAGTAAGGTTGATCAAGTCGTACCCCTTAAGAAGAAAACCGTATGAAACTTAGGATTTATGAAATAAATTGAAATTAAATGTGTTATTCGAAACTTGTGTTAATATTGTTGTTATTTATTACAACGAAATTAGAAAATTTATATGCTTTCACGTAAAATAAACTAAATAAAAGATAAAAGGGATCGGTTTCCTAAGTCGTACCTAAGAATTCAATTAAGCAACAATAATAATTAAAACGTACTTTTCATTAATCTGTCTACATGACACATAGGTATTCAGTTAGTACAAACATCACATACAAATTATTTTGTTCTTTTGTCAACTCCAGCGCATACATCGTGCACCCATCATTTGCATTTCAAGCATTGAATCATGTTTTCCTCCCGATCTTCTCCACGAATAAAACAAAACCAATCGCTTTTCTTCTTTTTAATTTTTAATGCCAATTCCGTTTTATTAATTACCGCGTTTCTTTCATTTGTATTGGTTTTCTGGGAAGCAGGATCTTAAATGAAAAACGCGTTAGTGAAATTCACTCTTGCAAGTGTTCTCTCTGCCTTCTCAAAATCGACTAACTAAACGACTGCAGAGTCAAATCAAAAATATCCTGAAAAGTTGCTGCAAAAGCGGTGTCTCTCCGTCTTTAATGATTGTTTAAACATGTTTAAACATTCATAATCTATTAGTATCAGATATCACTGTATTCGGGAAAGTCTACAGAATCTTTTGCTGTAAATAATAACATAACAATATTTGTTCAAAGTTGAAAAATATTTTTTTTGTCGAAGTCTTGTTCCTCAAGAACTGTTCGTCTAGGAGAAAAATTAAGGGCAGATTCGCAATCAGCGCATAAAAGTCTATGAGTACCACCATCACAATGGAATTGTGAAACAAATTTGGTGTTGGTATATTGTATAGTATAGAAAGATCAATATCTTGATAATTACCATTAAATTGATGATTACCATTAAATATGTAATCAACTTGTTTATTTGTATAAGTGAATAAATATTACTGTTATCGTGATTCCATTATTGAAAATATGAGTATTAACTTACTTTTGTTATCCATTGTAATGAAGCACTGGCACGACTTGAGCAATCTTACCCTATTCTCAACGGTATAATTTTCGCTATTGGAACCGACAAGTTCCCCGTTGATTTGAGATGAGCGAGCCGTTGGTAGCGCAGTGGGCATTTGGTCCGATCAGCGTTCGGACTTTCCACGGTGTTGGAGAACGTTGAACCTGCTGTTTGGTTAATCCATCGGCAGCCTGGGCTCGGACTAGCATCAGAACGACTCGACTCGCTGTCGAGCATTCGCTCTCGGTCGCGCTGCCGAGCCTCGACGAAATGCAGTTCACGCGGAAGAATGCACGGCATTATTTCGTTATTGCAGGATAAGCTATCGGCAGGGGCCGACTGAATAATGGATCGCGGCTGCTTGAAAACGCGCTGAAATATGTACCGCGCGCGTTGCTCGCTCCCGGTGCATAGCGACGGATTAGGGCCGACAGCTGGTGCATCCGCGTTCACTGCGATGTAAGCCACGTGTCGATGCTTATTACCAGGGAACGGGGGAGAGGCTCGGCCGAATTTGTTATCCAGATAAAACGGTTCGAATAAATTTGTTATTCGCCCCGGTAACCGGGCCACGGTGTATCCTTACCTATAAACACGCTTCGCCGAGTTTGTAATCGCCTCTCCCGCCATCCCCAGCATGTCGTTAGCCTAGCTTCGGCGCAATCCAAGTTTTACTCGCGAGTAAATTGGGCTTCCTCTGCACGACCCGCGACAGCCCCGCCTCTGTTGTTAAGGAAACCAAGACTTGTTAAGCTAAGCATGACGCTATCTAATGTCACCTGCCTTGGAACGCGATCATTTCGCCCCTCTGCCTCTTATTAATCCTGGAACGGCACGCCGCTCTTTCGGACCACCACCCAAGGCATTCCACGGCATTTCCGCTAGCTCAGAACCGGTAAAAAATTCTGCAAAATTCCACCAAAATACTCGCGAGCATCTGGTTGAAGGCTATACACAAGTCAAATGTTCAAAAAAGCAACTGGAGGTGTCTTGTACATGTATATTTCACATACTGCGTATTCGAGATGTTCTTCAGGAATGAAATATACTAGTGACAATTTTAATTTTTCTGGAATATAACATAATATCTTCAATGAAATGAGAACTTGTTCAAATGTTAAATCAATTACCTAGAACGCGTTGATTTAGCTTCTTTTTCTCCTACTGATCCTGAAAAGGTACTCCACTTTTTCAGACCCCCACCTGAAGTGTTCAACGTAATTTTCGCACGTTCTGAATAGGTAAGAAATTCTGCAGAAATTTATTATACCAACATACTCTCAAATATCTAGTTTAATTCAACGCGAGTCAACAGTTTGAAAGATACTAGGTACAATCAATTACACGTGACAATGGTCCTTTAACCCCTTGCCCTACCATTTATTTTATGGTTTCAGTGATTAGAACTTTCTTTGCAGTTCTTTGCAAAAAAGGAGAAATTTTATATCTATTGTATGCGTACATGTTCTCCAATATACATTAACAAAACCAAAATAGAATTTAATCTAGGTTTAAAGGAAATTAATAACATACATATATGTACATTGTATACATATTAGATGATTGCACAAGATCGTGCCTGATTTGAAAATAAAGTTCAATGGCTAAATTTTAAAGAGTACAGAAAATAATGCTTGACTAAATAAAAAAAATGTTATAGACGTAGCAATATTATTAAAAATACCAGAACAGAGCAGTTGAACGATACAAAACGATTTTGAAAATGTTCACCTTGCAGTGATGATACATGGAGGATGCAAACTGTACTACGGTCCTCATGTTTAGACCTAATTCGCCAATCGGTGAGCGAAGCACCTACAATTTATAGTGAGCGATCACGCCGCGGCCAGAATCCTCGATGACGCAGGTAATCGCGGAAAAAGGGGGATGAATAGGGTGTTCATGAATCGCAACAGTCGAACCGATAGATTCCCAAAGGTTTCTTTCAGCCTTGTGATCACGCCGATCGAGCGTTCATTGGGCGGCTTTCCCATCTTCGCCACGAATCAGATCCACGGAAAATCAAGGCAGCTCTAACAGTTGGACGGTCGATTGGACTTTCGGTTTGCCGTAGATTCCGATCATTTTCAAGCGTAAATCCCGCTTTTCCGTGACGCCCACACTGACGAACACCTCCGCAGCTATTCGCACCCATACCGTCGCGAATCTGTATGGTTGGTCACACTAGAGACGAACGAGACAAAGGGATGAGGAACACAAAGAGACGTTAATGGCAGGCGGGTATATATTCGGTTAACATATATCAAGTGATGTTCTTATTATCGTACTTTAAATTGACCTTTGCTGATTCCTTTTTTCAACAATTGCACCAGAGTACATATTCGGACCTTTTCGCCCAGGATTTTGGGCATGAGCATATTTTTTGAAGGCTCTATACCAGGCCTGGCCAACCCAAATGGTTTCACGGGCCACTTTGACGACGCGTAACGATACAGCAGCCCGCACTTTAGGTAAACATGCCTTTAAAAAATGCAATACAAACACAAAATGAATAAAACTTTATCTCTTAAATCTGTCGAACTCTTGTAAATCTGTTTTTATCTTCGACGTTGCACATCTTAGCTGGTCCTCTAAATTAGCAGCAATTAATGAAGCACGTAATGAACTCTTTGTAAATTTCATCTTCGAAAAAAATGTTTCACAAACATACCGTGGATCCAACAGCACCTATAACTTGTTGTGTAAAATATTGTTGTGTAATATACAGTCCTCGACAAAATAATAAGACACCTAGCATATTTTTAAATTTCTGATATTTAAAGGTAGAGAACGTACACTCCGTTGTGTATCCTGTATATTACATACTATTTCCAAAGTAAACATGTAAAATCTTAGGATTGTATCGCGTACCACACCAAAATTAGAGAAAGATATGTGAACACGGACTGACATTGCTTCGACAAAAGTATAAGACACTAACAGCAAAATGTTTGATTAAGCAAATAAAACTACAAAATTACTACTTTGTGATACCTCCGTTGAATTGAATTAAGTCTAGTAATCGTTTTCGGATAGTTTTATATAACTTTTTGATTCGTTTTTGTTCTAAATGTGTCCAATTGTGATTTATACTTTCTTTTAGTTCATTTACGTTATTATATTGTCTCCCATTCGCGTAGAATCGTCTTGACAAATCTCCCCACACATTTTCTATAATATTTAAATCGGGAGAACGAGCGGGCCATTCCAAAATATTAATATTTTCTGAAGTAAAGAATTGTTTCACAGATTTTGCAGTATGGATTGCTGCATTATCCTGTTGAAAAATATAGTGACAGTGCGTGATACGAGCTGTGTGTGCAGACTTGTTTAACTGATCTGCTATTACTTCAATATATTTATTACTATTCATCCGACCTGATAAAAAGTTTATTTCTGTTTTTCCGTAGTAACCAATAGCGGCCCATATCATAACACTGCCACCACCCATTTGACGGCAACATAAATGGAGTTCTTGCTTTCTGCAATCATGAAAGTAGTAGGCTCAGCCGTCAGGGCCATCTAGATTGAATTTTTTCTCGACACTACTAATGACTTTTTTCCAGTTTTTCATTCAGTGAACTTGTTCACAAGCGAACTTTAGTCGTGCTGCTTTGTGTTTCTCCATTAAGGGTGGCCGTTGTTTTAATTTCTTCCGTTTAATGTGTTTGCTTCCTCGTAAACTGCGATGTACATTTCTTAAATTTGTTTTCACACCTGCTTCTTCGGCTATTTGTCTTGTTGTGTCCTTAAAATTCGACGCAACACGCAAAATTGCACGTTTATCACGTTCGGAAGTAACGCTATGTCTTCCACTTCCTTCCGTTTCTCCATAAGCACTTGAATTTTTTAACACATTATATATCGCGCACCTACTTCTGTTTAATAATTTCGCAATTTTATTAATACTGTACTTTTCCGTGCGCGCCAGAACGAATCGATCGACCTCACTTTTATCTAACTACTTTCCTCGACCTATTATTTATTTTTCATTGTAATAAATGTACTTATAATGTAAGAAAATCACAAGATTCAATGTCTGAATACGTTCGCAGTAGAACACTTAATGGTAGAAGTCACATGATTGGAAAATAAGCCAAATGTCTTATACTTTTGTTGAAGCAATGTCAGTCCGAGTCCACATATCTTTTTCTAATTTTGCTATGGTATG
Organism: Lasioglossum baleicum; assembly: GCF_051020765.1. NCBI lineage: Eukaryota > Metazoa > Arthropoda > Insecta > Hymenoptera > Halictidae > Lasioglossum > Lasioglossum baleicum. The sequence continues at coordinate 1,859,121 of NC_134937.1, forward strand.
CGATAGAATCCTAAGATTTTGCGTGTTTACTTTGGAGATAGTACATATGTAGTATTCAGGATATAACGGAGTGTACACTTTCCACCTTTAAGTATAAGAAATTTAAAAATATGCTAGGTGTCTTATTATTTTGTCGAGGACTATAAGTTTCATGAAATTTCATTTCATTGTTGCACTGTAACTCAATTAATTGCATTTGCAGATTTTATAAAATCGCCCAGCGGCCTGCACAATTTAAGGTGGTGGGCCACGTGTTGGTCAGGCCTTCTCTATACGCTACTGTGCAAAAGAAAGAAGCACCCGGCCATATTTATCATAATAGAAAAGCATAGAAAATCCAATAAGAACACAGTAAGTTTGGAAAAGGGATTCCGCTGTTTAATTGACTAGTTCTGAGAATATATGTGTTATTGCGGATTATCTCATACTTTAAATGCAACAAATCAATCATTGTGCAATACAATTTCTACATAAAGATATTGTTTGTCATTATATATCTTGTAATTATACTGGGTGCTTCTTTCTTTTGCACAGTAGTGTACGTGGGAGCTGTTGGATTGGTGCCTCGAGACTTATGTTTTCAATCATGTCCTCTGTAATAAAGATATTACATAGTTTCTGCTAAAAATTCTTTGATAACATTGATGTATTATAATTATAATAGTCAATTTTTTAAATTATTATTATTGTTTACTCAAAAGACTGCTTTAAAGTCACAGTGTGTACTATAGTCGAGGACCAATCGAATTTTCTGGACATCCTACTATACAAGGTAACCTAGAAATGTCGGAGAACCTTCAAATGAGCTAAAGAATGTTCCCTTTCAAGATTCTCCGACAGTTTTGGAACACCCAGCATAAATCACTTTAATTGTAGCATGATTGTATTACTGTCTTCAACGGTGCACAAGAACTAACTGCATTTCAACCACTATTCCATTTTAATTTCAATTCCACAATGCTGTCGTATACCGAACGAACAAAAATCTGTAATTTAATTCGTCGGATTCGTAGAAGGCTGCGGTTACAATGGATTTTCGGGCGAATCCACCGAATGTCGTTACGACACGTTGAAACCAGTGAACGATTAATCAAATCCGATCGACAACAAAAGCTGAACGAAAAGGGGAACAAAACGCCGCGCGTAATTATAAATTATCCGAGCCGGCGACCGTTAACATTAATCGAAGCCCGCATTTATTTTGCCAACGCGATGGAAGAAGGCATATAGCCGAGACGAAGAGCCGAAAACACGGTGATCGCGAGTCAAGGGGCCAGGGGCGAGTTAACAACGGGTCGAAACCGAAAGCTGATGGAACGGAGAGATTAAGATAAAGGTTCGACGAAACGGCAGAAAGGTAGAAAGGATCGGCTGGCGAGAGCGAGAAAGAATATCAAGTAGCGTAATTTCACGGAGGGGAAAGATGGGTATCGCTGATGGGGCGGTTAGGGGGGTAAGTACACCCCCGATCAAAAGTATGCGGACACTTGCTTAATTCTCTTCCTGGAAGAGAAAGAATCCTCAAGGGATGTAATCAAATTTCATGCGAGATCTGCTTTATACAGTAGTGGAGAATTTGTCTGAACAAAAATTATTATTTACTGCATTTCTTCAGACATTTCTTTATACTCATCTTTTCAGCAATAGTATTTGAAATTGAAATTGAATAACAAAGAGTCGAAATCCAAATATTTTCAATATTCTTGAAATAAAATACTATGTATCTTCAAAAATGACTGCAGCAACTAACAATAAGACATTTTATTTTTAAAGTTGTACGCATACTTTAAGATGAATGGAATTATTCATTATTTCAAGTACTATTTTACCCAGCTCTGTGAACAATAAGTATCGTCTAATAACAATCAAATGGTGCGCAAATTTCAACGATTAGTTTTAGTGATTTTAGTGTCAACGTACTTTTGAGCGGGGGTGTAAATCGGTAGTCGGAGTGACAGAGCGGATAAAGAAGAAGGTCTGGGAGAGGGGAGGAATATAGAGAAGAAGAAGACTGCGTTTCGAGCAGCGGCAACGACGGCACCGGTACCTTGAATGCCTCGGCGCGTATCCCACAACAGTTTGCGAAAATTACTGCTGTCATTTGCCGTCGGCTTTGTTCTTAGCCCGTCGGTGTCGGTGTGTCGGTGGCTGGATGCTCGCGCACGCTCGCACACGCTCGCACCTGGCGCGCACGCGGGGACGCGTAGTCCTCGGGATTGCACAGGTACACGTACAGGTACACTTACGCGGAGAGAGGAGCAGGCGTGGTATTATTGTGAGCGAGCATGCTCGAAGCAATTTCCGATCCGCCTTCCTCGCTCCGTCCTCTCTCTCTCCCTGCCGTCTCTCTTTCTCTCTCTTTCTCTCTCTCTCTCTCTCTCTCCTCCCCAGCTCTCTTCTCCTTGATTCTCTCTCTCTCTTCCCTATCTCTCGGTCTCTCCACCACTTCCTCCGTGTCCATCCTATCTCCTCGGCTGAATGCATCCGCCGGCGCACGTTCATCCCAATCGGTTGTATTTGCACTTAATTGCTTCTCGTAAGGTATTATTACGGCACGTTTAAAAGTATGCGCCAGTCCTTTGCATAGGAAATGAACGGGGGCCTTTCGTCGCCGCGACAACCATGCCTTTCCAGCCTTTCCGCGAAACGGGAACGAACAGACTCGCGCTGACAGCCTCGCCGGGATATCACGGGAACCGGCCGGGTTTGCTGATGGTCGTATAGCGAGCTGCTGCCGAGGATCCTGCGAATAATGCACGTTGTTAACCCCGGCGAGGTCAAGGCTGATCAGCCTGACACATGCAAAATATTTTTAGACTTGTCTTACTCGGCTGAAACGTACAAGCTGTTCGACTATGTACGCGCGTCAGGTATTCGAACACGCTCGCTACCAGCTGCCACGTACACTGGCCTCGGAAACCACCGGCGCAAAAGAAAATTCTTTTACCTGAATTGTGCAACAAACAGCAGTAATATGCAACTTTATCTTCTTTTTTAACACTAGGTTCACGGGACCCGTCCAAATGACGGGTTCTAATATTTTTAATTTGCGATTATTAAGATTGTCGCGTTTTTAGGATTCAACTACCGCGCATAAAACGCACAGACGTCTCGCGACAACGAACGAGCGTTGCCGTGACGACGCACGGACGAAAAACGAAAAACGAAGACGAAAACGACTGAACAAGCGACGGGACAAACGCGCGGAGAGTTTTGTTTTAATAAAGGAGGCTTGCATTAGCCATCACGGAACAAAGATTGTAAAGATGCTACTCAGAGGAGTTATTTAGCAAATGTATTTCTTTGGGTACATATTATTGGAAGAATGGCCAAAAATTTGGATAGACACGTACGTGTTGTGTTTATAAAATAATGTGAAATAGTTATTTCTAGAGAGCTCCGGAAACCTAGTGTTAATATGTAGACTGAAAATAATGTACCAGCATTTTTCAATTCTTCTAATGTCTTGCCTGTTTTAAATGGATAAGCACGATTTAAAGCAGTGGACATACCGACCGGTGATTATTGCATAATATTGAAAAATCTATGCTACATGGCTAAACACTTTTTAATGGAACCTTCAATAGCAACAGCAATTTTCATTGTAAACTAACAGGTCACCCTCAATAACGTCATCTAATAGTTTCATTTGAGATTGCAATGTAAAAGAAAATTTCTTCCGGTAGGTACAGTGTTAAAAAGATTTAAAGACATCAGCGTATTGGTTTCAGCTTAATCGAATAATTGAAAGAAGAAAGAGATTTTTATTTCGCTCCTGTGTCTTGCAATCGATGCAAACATTTTTTATTTTGCATAAAGATCCGCAGTCTAGTTATAAGAATGGTTCGGGTTTGAAGATACATTGGATATGCGTGTCTGATCGTGACTCGCTTATTCTACTTTCTGTGAACATTAATGCACGAGAACCAGGCGAATTTTCGAAGCCAATTTTCTCAAAACTCCCAAATGTCCCGTTTGAAGAAATCTATTTCTTCGTAGAATCATTCTCTTTCTGGTTGAACCTGCAGGTGGGAAATCCTATCACCTCAAAGAAGTAAATTCAAAAATAAGTCATGTATGTATGGCGAGAATGAGACAGAAACATAACGAGTGAGAGGCAAAATTCTGAGTGGTCCACGCAACTTGCACATCTATAATACAGAAGTTGCATAGTCTGAAGGGGTACATTCTGTAGTGTATTTATATCTTTTACAGGAGGAATCGTTTCGGAGATTTGAAGGTCGACTTTGTCTTTTTAAATGGAATACTATATTTTTTATACCAAAATATGGGAGAATGTCGAATTCTGAGTAAAAAAGTAATGACCTTCATTAGCCCTGAACCTAACAATTAACGAGTAAAATTTTCAGGAAATAAAGTGAAATTACTCGTTAATTATTAGGTTTAGGGCTAATGAAGGTCAATACTTTTTTACTTAGAATTCGACATTCTTTCACATTTTGGTATAGAAAATATAGTATTCCATTAAGAAAAACAAAGTCGACCTTCAAATCTCCGAAACGCGTCCACCTGTAAAAAAAATAAATACACTACATAATGTACCCCTTCAAACCATGCAACTTCTGTATACAAAACTTTTTCGTGCAACGCATACTTTGGAAGTTATTATAGGTGTGCAAGTTGCGTGGACCACCCTGTATATGAAGTGAGTTTAGTTGAACAAAATAAAGAACAGAGTGTGCATGGGGGAGCGTTTTTTGTTTGTAAGAATTGTCAGTCGTTGATAGAACATCGTTTGTGTTTACACGTAACATGTTTTGTTAATATTTTCTTTTTTAACAAAATGAGAAAGATGCGTAAAGATTTGGATGGTTGAACAACCCCCATTACTGTTAATTTTCGTTTGGTCAGTCCTCACGCTACCGAAGCCTCTGAAACGAGTGTGAATAATAAAAAGGAGTATTCACAGGATACGGGTCCGAGTGTACCCCTCGTCTGACCGAGGGTTAAACCCTAAATCCGCGTGGCCCGAGGGTGTGGGTGGTGTTCGCTGAGCGATTTCATCAGTGGAAATTATCAATTCTGTTTTCGTTCCTATGAAAATCAATCAGCGTTCGCGGGGACCTCCCATTGGTCGTGGCCTCGTCACCGTTCATCCGAAACGGCCACGTGACCGTCGGGCACAAAGGATGCCACCACGGGAGACCGTTATTATTCGAACGAATTATAACGTTACAGGTTTGCCGGCCTATAGATAACGGCGAAATAATAATAACCCGCTTTGTCGATCTCTCGCAAGCGTTAGATTTTCGGTTGCCGGTTAAATGCGAGGGGAGGGCGAGGTGAATTCGGTGGTTTCTGTGACGTGTTACGCGACTGTAATTTGACGCCGTTATACCCCCTCCTCTCTCCACTCTTCTGGTTCCCCTGTCCGTCAGTAGGAGCCCTATGAGCGGGAATTTTCAAAGTTTAATCGAGAACCCGTCGCGCTTCCGTCCTCCCTTGATTAAACATTTTCCGACGGGTTCTCTCGCGTCTCGGGCTCGTAAATATTTTATTCAGCCCGGGCGGCCGGTCTGCGGGGGACAGCGCGCTCGCGAGAGAACGAATTATTCTTGGCGTTGCAGAGCAAATCACGCGCGATACATTAATTATAAAATGTTTCGGCTACGGACCGAACCGAGCCCGGACCGTGGGGCGGCGACGCGTCGGATAAATAAAGTCGGTAAATCTGTTAATTGTAATGCCGAATGATTTCGCGCTTTAATTAATGGCTCGAACCATTTCTGTCTACCCCGCTCTCTCTCTCTCTCTCTCTCTCTCTCTCTCTCTCTCTCTCTCTCTCTCTCTCTCTCTCTCTCTCTCTCTTGGCTGACTCCATCGGCGAATTCGAAGCTTTGGTCGACCGGCCGGGTTCACGTGTCGGAATCGTTACAAGCGTTAACGGATCCAGTTACGGCGCGGCGCTGCGGCCTGAACGCGACCGACCGACGGCGGTTTTCGCGAATCCGAGCACGAACTGTTCGCGGCATCGGATCGCACAAGGCTCGCACACATAAAGGCTCTCGATCGCGTCGATGGGAATCAGACTGCCTCAATTCCGCGAAAGGAACGCTCGCGAAACATACGGCGAGTGAAAAGTCGCCTTTAAAGGGAGTCACTTCTTTAAACGAAGAATTTTTATAATAATCTTTGGAAGAATTTTTATGTCAATCAAATTGAGAATAATTTTTATAATAATCTTTGGAAGAATTTTTATGATAATCAAATTTGGAATAATTTTTATAATAATCTTTGGAAGAATTTTTTTAATAATCAAATTTGGAATAATCTTTATGATAATCCAAGGAATAATTTTTATGATAACCGAAGGAAGAATTTTTATGATAATCAAATTTGGAAGAATTTTTACCAATTAACTTAAATGATGATTGACATTGACCTACTACATGACTTAAATAATTTTAAGAAAATTGTATGTTCTTGTTGACAAGTAGCAAGATCGTTATAGATCGTGATTTAAAATATAGAAGTTGGAAAGTCCGAAGAGCAGGGACTGTGGATTTTATACTCTTATAATAGATATGAGTAAGTAAAATTTAAAAATGCAGGTCATTAAAAACTATTATTTTCGACTTGTTAAAATGATTGAGAAAGGAAATAAAAGTCTATATGTAAATCCTATTTTTGAAAGTTCTTTTCAACATAATTTTTCCATCAATCTTGATCGAAACAAACAGATCGAGGCATTCTGAAACGAGCATCGCCTGTGAAGAATTTAAAAAATAAACCGAAGGAGGAGGAATAATATTTTTCGGATCGGAAGATAAATAAATGCGGATCGCCTGCGAGCGTACGGTCTTGAATCCCCTGCACTCCCGGGTCCGAACGGACCCGAGGGTGAATTTCGACGAAACGAGGGGAACGAAAACGAAACGGCCGGGAAGAACGTGGACCATAGGCGAACGGAAGAGCTTGCAGGCAGGCGCATTGTATCGATTCTTCCATTATTCGTTGACCGATCTAACTCGATGGCTCTCGCCGTTCGTTAGCCGACGCAGGACTCGCGATTAATTCCAATATTTCACTTCGTATCCTGGCCTCAATTAAAAGCTGTCGTCGGTGTTTTAACTGTGCCGTACGCTCCACTGGAAATCCGTTTCAAGTATTCCCATTACAGACTCGCGATGCGCGTTGCTGTAGGCGTGTGCACCAGCTTTTAAGATCGTCCGCGAATGTGCTGGCGCGAACAAGAATGGGAAATAAAACGTACGTGCTTCCATCGGTAGCGACGATGTCCCCTTAACACTCTGTGGCGCAAATTTTTTAATGAGCACTGCGAAATGTGTGTAACTTCAACTTAGCAGATGAAAATCGACGGACTTTACAATTCTTTAAAAAATTGAATCTGCTTGAATATGTACATTGAAAAATATCACAACTAGCTTCTAATTACACTGTCCAACACTAAATTTGTTCCACAATTACTGTTGGGTGGATCTTACGGAGTTTTCCGCGCTGATTCCGAATCTGCCCTTAATTATTCTCCTACACGCACTGTTTTTGAGAAACATGGCTTTGAAAAAAAAAAACATATTTCTCAACTTTAAACAAATATTGTGATGTTATTACAAAAGATATTGAATTGTTCTTTACAGCAAGAGATTCTACAGACTTTCCCGAATCCAGTGATACCTAATACGAATACATTATGATTGTTTAAACATGTTTAAACAAACACTAAAGACGGAGAGACGCCACTTTTGCACCAATTTTTGAGGATATTTTTCAATTTATCTAAAGAAATAAGGGTCCAGCGGAAAATCGAACTATACCACGCGATAGAGCAGATTTTTATCTTCCGGAACCATCGTTTAAAGTTTGCAACGTCTACGTTTTTTTCGAACCAGAAAGCAAAATATCTTCGCCCGACATGAGTTGCCGCCAGTGGCAAAAGTGGTGTCTCTCCGCCTTTAGTGATTGTTTAAACATGTTTAAGCAATCATAATGTATTAGTATTGGGTATCGCTGGATTCGGGAAAGTCTGTAGAATCTTCTGCTGTAAAGAACAATTCAATATCTTTTATAATAACACAACAATATTTGTTTACAGTTGAAAAATACGGTTTTTTTCAAAGTCATGTTTCTCAGAAATTGTGCATGTTGGAGAAAAATTAAAGGCATAAAAAAGTTGAAATTTGTTGGAGCAGGTGTAATCTTGAACAGTAAAAGATTCAAAGAATTGAAGAATATCCACATGTTTCTTACAATTTAACAAAATCACAGACATAAATAAATTCCCATTTGCTTCCTATGTCTTGCAATTGATACAAACAATTCTCATTTTGCATTTAATTATTCTTTCCAGCTGAGCAACATTACTAAGAAAAGAAATAAATTCGCGGTCAAATTATGACTTTACGCGGAGTTGCAGGGGGTTGACTAAAAAGCTAAATCATTGGAAGATCATTGTATCGCTCCATACCGTTTGGGTGATCGAACCCAAAAAACGCAACTGCATCGCGGAAATGGATAAACCACGAACGTACGTCGTTATGATCGATACACGCAAATTATCATGCACTATCATAGCGACTTTCACAATAGGCTGGAATCGTTGAAATTGCCCGAATGTTTGGAGCCGTTAGAGCTCTTGGAATAGCCGGGATTGTTGAAAGTTCTGGTGCTGTTCGTGCTGTACGAATCACCGGATTTGTCCGAACCATTTGAAATCGTTGGAATTTTTTAAGTTTTCGTTACCGTCGAAGCTGCGCTGGTTATCGGGATCGTTGGAATTGTTGTTCTTGAAATGCCTCGATTATGAATGTGATCGCTTCTTCCCTCAGACTTTTCTGACGGGAGCATGCACCCGAAATAGACATAAACCAAAGAAAATGTCTCGAGACATCAATTTAAAATTCTACGAAAATTCTACATAGAAAAATGTTTTCCTAGAAAACGTTTATTGCTCGTCTGCTTATTTGTAAAAAAACGTTCTGTGAGGTACCTCCATGTATAGCTGACCATCTTTGCATCAATAATATTTTAGATTCACGAAATATGGATAGCATTAGTTAAATGGACAACTGTTATGGCTAGATTTTCATGCAGGCTAAAAATTTTCCGAGTCGACTGTAGAAAATTTTACGAACAAGGGAAGGACCCCAAGTGTCCGACTTCGATTTTGATAATTTTTTCTGTGATGATGGTATATAGATCCCTAATCGTGTATACAAAATATTAGATGTAGTTACTCAATAGTTTGAAAGATATAAACAATTAAAGTTTCATACCTTGTTGATATACCATAATTTGAACTGTGTGAAACTTTAATTGTTTATATCTTTAACACTATTGAGTAACTACAGCTAATATTTTGTATACATAATTAGGGATCCGTATACCATCATCTCACAAAAAATTATCAAAATCGAAGTCCGACACTTGGGGTCCTTCCCTTGTAAGATGGGAACGAAGCGTTCTAGAATTGACTTAATGTTTTTGAGAGTGTATTTCTTCTATTAGAAATTTTACTGAGATGGGAACGGAGCGTTATAGAATTTGTCTATTGTTTTTACATAGAATCCACAGTCTGATAACGACTGTTATTCCATGAAACAGACTATAACAATGGGAATAACTGATGCCGAATAAAATTCTTGTAACGTCAGTTGGTTGGGACGCGTCTCAGAAATAGAACGAGAGGCATGAATGAGAGCGAAAATAGAAGCGAAGGGAAAGAAAGATCTTGGAACTTGAAAGGGCGGTTTGAACAATTTGAAGTCTCGATAACAGGGTGAGAGAGAGATAGGAGGCAGCTCGGCTGGCACGTCATCGAAACTTTTGTCTACGAGGCTTTCGGAAGTAGACGGGGCTCATTTCGCAACGAGTCCCGCTTAATGAGCAAAGCGAATAAAGATAGCGGCGCGGAACTGCGAGGACAGTTTGCTGAAAGTGGTGACGACTCGGTTTTAACAATCGGTAAACACGATCGGGTCAAGTGTGTACGACTGCCGCGAACTTTCGTCGAGCGGGTTCCCGTTCAAGCTCGCTCGAAGCCGACGTTAGTTTCTCCCCGTTTTATTCTTCCTCGGGCCCGGCCGCTTCTGTTTCTTTGCGCTTCGTTCGTCACCTTTTCAACGCTCGTCCGGAGAGCTTATTCCGCGCGCAGTTAAGCGGAGAACGCCAACTAGTTAGAAGTTTAAACCACCGTGGCGTAATAACAACTTCAGATTTTACGCTTCTGGTGGACCCCGTTGTTATTCCACGTGTCGCGTGTACACGATCGACAAGGATCGCCGTATTATCGCACACACACACAGTCCTCTCTCTCCGTTTAAAGCTCGCATTCTGTATTACTCTCTTAACGCTCCGCGTTCGCGGCTTCAAACAATCGAATTCTACCCGCGCGCGGTTTTTCCCCCCAGGGTTTTATTCCCTGAAAATATAACCTCGAGTCGCGACACGCTTTTGTCACGAACCCGCTTGATCGCTCGTAACAAGCGCGACATTTTTTCGTTTGTTTGTTTACAAATTCGCGGGCTGTTGGCAAACCGACGAAGTGCACTCGAAAGTTCGATGTTAAATGGTTCCGCAGTTTCGTCGCGCAAAAAATCTCCCGAGTTGGTCTGAAATTTCGCGCTCTCCGCTAACGCACCCCCCTCGAACAGGTTTCTTGAAGTTGTTGCCATGATATCTCGACAGCCGAGCATCCGATGTACTTGAAACTTGGCAGACATCTTAAGTAGGTGTCTCATTCTCGTCGGAGATAGAAATAAGTTGGTGTTTTCCGAAAGTCGAGTCACCGAGAGGAACCATCGCCGTCACGCGTGCAAATTTAAAGTTTGTCCGTTTCATTTTCTTACGATCCAAATTTCTTTGAAGAACTGAAAGAAACGATAAAGCTTCGTCACGCGAGAAGTGTCAACAACAATTTCTTAGTTCAAGGTTAACTCAAGGTCGTAGAAATCGTCTACAAAACTTTGGAGAAGTCAAAGTCACCTTGAAACTTTATCGAAGTGAAACTTTTTTTCAATTCTGGACCATTGAACGTTGACTATTTGATCGAAATATTTTTTTGTCAGACTATTGGAAGTGCAGAGCACTCCGTGTGACAAACTGAAAGTGGCATAGTGTCTCGTCCTGCGTTGTGACGCGTATGCAAACATCAAGTGGGACAGTAGGTACATACTGCATATAAGGGTTGACTGGAGGGAAATGGCGTACGGGGTCATGCCAGAGTCCCGTTGGAAACTAAACAAATCTGTCGAACTGGTTTAGCAAATCGGACTTAACCCAATTCCACCTCCTCAGCCACCCCCGTTCCCACCCCGTTCCTTCCGGAAATTGCGTCCAGAGTTGCGTGTTATTACTATGCGAGCGGGGTTTTATAGAAATTGAAAAATTGAATTTCCGTTGGCGGGAAAGCGGATTTCTTGCCCCGTCGTTCGCCAACGGACAAATTAAGGTCAACGCCGCGCCGGCCGAGGATATTTTCAGTGAAATATTCTGTCGGCACGTATCGCGAATCGACGATAATATCGTTGAAATTTAAACATTAAAAGTTAAACGGAATATCGACAGATTTCCTGTTGAAACGAACACGAACCTTCGAGTCCGAGCGTTGAACGCCGTTTAATATTCAGATGGCATTCTAAGACACTATCGATCGCGTTTATTATCATCGGGCTGCGGATCTTTATGCAAATTAAAAATTGTCCAATCGTACGAGAGACGGAAGTTAAATAAAAACGCAATGTTTTTACAGTTTTGAATTTGGCCAATTAATTCCTGTCATTCACAGTCTAATTATCAAAGAAAAATGAATTTTTGCCGTGTATATCTATAGCACGAACCGAAAGTATTGATCTTCCCGACGTACCATTAATTTCCGCCGTGATATAAAATTAGGACTTGTACTTTATGAACCGGAAGAGAAAAACTTCCGAACCAGAGATATTTGAAATTTTCACAAAATCTACCTGTCCTGTCTCATGTCAAATATTACTCATTTTAGAAACAGCGAACGTAAAACGACGGTAATTAACCGATTAATAGCGCAATGCGCCGTAAACAGTGTACTTTCATATTATCGTGAAAAATTTCGATGAAACTCGATCTCGATGGAAACACGATTAAAGAACTAGAAATAAAACGTTCGACGATCGGAGCTGCCATCAGAGAAAAATTGATGTCCCCGTTATTTTAATACGCGGACTGCCGTGTCATACATATACATATAGGTGGCGCAATCATCCGGCCAGATTCGGCAATTAATTTTTTCGCTGATATATTGGTACCAAATTCGGCAGGCATTGAAATCTTATGAACACAAATACCACGTTTTTAAAACTGACTAAAAAGTATAAAATAAAATTTTAAAAAACACCACATTTAAAAAACGGACTAAAAAGTATAAAATAATTTTTTCTAGCCCCATACAGATTCCTAACCCCGTACAGATAGTCCTGAAAATTTGCGATTGTGAATTTTGAATAGCTATGAAAATACTTGTAAGATTTAAAACGAAAAACGTGGGGCGCAAGATAATACATAGGAGTGTAGAGAGTAGAGAGTAGCTGCCATTTTGAGAAAACTCTCGCACAACAGTTCATATCATTTGCAGTGCAATCAAATTGTTAGTGATTTACGTGAACTATTCATGCATCAATTATCTATTGCATGCGCCCCACGTTTTTCGTTTTAAATCTTACAAGTATTTTCATAGCTCTATTCAAAATTCACAATCACAAATTTCTGTATTGGGCTAGGAAAACTTATTTTATACTATTTAATCCGTTTTAAAAACGTGGTATTTTTGGAAAATTTATTTTTATTTAAATAATTATTTTCTGTTTTTTAGCAGGAGGTGTAACGGTTAAATTTATTCATCATTTATATTTCCTAAACGTAAAGGCTTTTTTAAAATTTTTTTTTAAATATTGCATTGTCATCCAGTTCTGAGCTATGTTTAAAATTTCAAGTCTCCAGCTCATTGCGAAGTTAGCTTAAAATCAATTGCAAAATTTGTACCGAACAAACAAACAAACAAACAAACAGATAGACAAGAAAGCGAACTAATAAAAACGTGGTAAAATTGTATGAATCTTTCGGCAAAATTCAATAAATTAAAATGCTATCGACATACTTCGCTCGTAACAAATAAATGCTGGATAAAATCGATTGCTACTCCCGCGTGATTGGAATTCGATGTCGCAGTTCCACTTCGACTTTCGATCGAGGAAAGACTTCGAGACAAATATGTATATGTGTATTTCAAGAAAAATTACGTCGAGCCTGTCGATACGTTTCGACCGTATAAACAAACGAAAATGAGAGGGGGGAAAACAAGAAACGGGGAAAATGTGTCAAACACAAACACGGCTGTCGTGTCGCTGCATTCGTAACGCTATTGAACGAAGGATTACAATGGCGAACAGGCGAGTGGCTAATAACCACGGCACAAGCGGCACAGCGACGTGAAAACTCAGCGTTTCCTTTTTGCGCCCCCTGCGCCCCGCCCCAGCGCCGGCACTGTCGATATGACACAATAACGCGGACAGTTAAATCGTCGAATGTATCCTCCGCGAAATACATCGAGACGTCCCTCAATTCGCGTCGCAACGTCCGACAAGCAAATTTGTTCTACATCCATAAAGCAGATAGAAAATCCCAGCCATAGGTCAGCTTCGATTAAACCACCTCCGCGTCGCCACCCCCGACCAACCCTCCCCTCGACCCCCTTTCCGCAGCCCCGGTATGGATTTATAGATTTCATTAAAACGATTGTAGTAGCAGTTCCATTTGAAATTTTCATTAGCGCCCGAGGAAAATGGCGCGGAACCCGGGAACCGGGGCCATTTAGTCGACTCTCATTTTTATCGGATTCGTGGGCGGGGGCGGACGAACTCAAAAGTATCTGCGAGCTCTAGCGACGTTGCAAATGATTCAAATTTTTTATTACCGCTATCGGAAATTTCGATTTATCATGCACGATTACTTTTGAAGCGACGTTCAAGCGAATTTGACTAGAAACTGTAGAGAAAATATTTTTTAGAAATTTCCTTTCTTCCTTCCAAACGATTAAACGATTAAAAATCTATTATAACCTTTATCGCAGCTTTGTTGGAAAACGTTTAAATAATTTCCGTGAAAAGTTTTCGGGATCGGAACATACGATATTGAAAACCTGCTACGCTTGCTTCTATCCCATAACGGCTCTTCGATGGCGCGTTCCATTACGCGAACAGTCCTGACTGCGCGGTTTTTCCAAACTTCCGCATTTTTCAAAATTGGCTGATCATCGCAGGTTGTTGAACTTTGATGCACAGCTCCGAACGAATTGTTACTTCGATAAGTTTATGCAGTATACCGTTCCAACCTTCGTGTGTTGCCGGCCGTGTATGTATTTGGTATTATTCTATTCACAATTACGTACTGCAAGTCCATTTTTCTCATTTTTTCAATGACCAAAGCTTTCCGATTATTTATTGGGCGTGCACGGGTGCTCGAAATTTAAAATTCAGGTCGCAAAATTTTAGAAGCTGCAGTCGGACGGAGTCAAGTTTGAGGATCCCTAAAATTTGAGCACGACTTTGTCATGATCTTCCAATCTAATTTTGCAATTTAGCTTTCCGGATAGTCGAACGTTGCGAACTTTGACCCGACTACAACTTCGGGTACTCTCACGTTATAAACTTTCGGAAGCCCGACCGGCCCGAGACTCGGGTATCCACGCAGTACCGACCGTCAACGTGTTAAAACGTATCCAAACATTTTCAAGGACAACTTTAAGTTTTCCTAGAGGCGGTTAGCTCCATTTTTGTTTACACGTTAACAATTTCGACCGCGAACCGCAGCCTTCCAGCGCAGCAGCCAGTGGGATGCATCGGTGCACCACTGCATCGTAGCCTGTTCCCACCCCCGTTGACCGGTAATATCGTGGTCTCTGTTCCGCATCGACCGGTATCCACTCCTTTAATCCTCTGCGAACCTTATCTCGTTGACGAGATATCTGCTATAGCCGGGGCCGAGGATCGCGCCGAATCCTCTCCGGCCGGCCCAGCAAAACCGTTTTAATCGGAGCCGTCGATCGATGCGGATAGGCGCGCCGATCGAACCCTTGTCTCTCTTCCCCTCTCTCTCTCTCTCTCTCTCTCTCTCTCATTCTCTCTCCTTCAGGTAGTGCGGTTTTGTAGACGAGGATTTAATCGAGGGGTTCTGTGCCACGGGGTTCCGTAGATGGGGAGCCCGGCCCTGTCGGCGTCTCTAGTAAGTGGATAGTTTATGGAGGTCTGCGGCTGCCTCGACGGACGGGAATATCAATTTCGGCGACGATTAAAATTCGATGGCGTTAACGGATACCATTATCGAGGCTCTTTCATTCCTGTTTTTCTTTTCTCTAATCGATGCATCGCCCCGCCTCCTCCTGCCACCCTCCACCCAGTCTAGGCATTAAGCCTTTGACTGCGACTCGCATGACGATCCTCGTGGATGATGATTCACCGGCAGATTATGGCTTCTGCGAAAGTTCGACTGACAGGGGCTGCGACCGATCCGATATGAATCCGATTTCAATGGAGCTCGGCGGCCGGCATAAAAATGTAGTCAAAGTAGACGGTATTACCACTTACAAAGAGACTTCACAGTGGTGGGATCATCGATTTTAATGAAACTTTTTCTGGTGAATCTAAAGCAAAAATAAGCAGACCCGTGTCCGAGCGTTTTTTACAATACCCATTGTTTATGAAGATAATTAACATTTAATTTTATGGTATGTATCCAGAAAATATCTTGATACACTTAATTTTTAACCGACTTCGAAAAAGGAGGAGGTTACTCAATTCGATCTGTATGTGCCTTTTCTTTCTATGTATGTTCACCGATTACGCCGAGATGGATGGACCAATCGGAACGAAACATTTTGCATCATGTAGAGCATGTTCCCGGAGTGGTCCCGTGAAAAAATTTGCATTTTTTTGTTCCTTGCGATTTTATTTGCGGAAGTGTAGGATGGTGATGCCGTTGTGAACTCCGCTGAATGTTATATATTAGAAACAGTATTGTTGATCGAGGCTTTCAGATATTTATAAATCACGATTTGGAATTTGACGGTTGACAGAGAAAGATGTTTTTGTAAATCTCAGACGGAGATTTGTGAATATTCAGACGAAAGATATTTTTCATCATACATTTCATGTATATTCACCGATTACTCCGAGATGAATGGACCAATCAGTGGAGGGTATATCTCCCGATTGGTCCCTTGATAAAAAGTTTGAAATAAAAAAAATTTTACAAAAAGAAATTAAACCGACTTCGAAAAAACGCACTAAAAAATATAAAATAATTTCCATTTAATTTATGTGAATACACACGAACTTAAATACAATACAATCTTTTCGGAAAAATCCTTAAATTCTTCTACATGCTTTCACATATTAATGTATCTTCTCTTCCCACCTACTGATTTCCAAGTCCACCATATTCCAATGAAATCGTAATCAGCAACATTTGTCATTTGGAAAATGTTCAATTTTACGCCGCCTCCGAATGATTGTATTGTATTTAAGTTCGTGTGTATTCACATAAATAAAATGGAAATTATTTTATACTCTTTAGTGCGTTTTCTCGAAGTCGGTTTAATTTTTTTTTTATAACATTTTTTAATTAATTTAAACTTACTATTGAAAGATTGTAATTTATTAAAGTTTTTCAATTTTGGATGAAAATGGACCCAAGTTCCACTACCCAAAGAATGAACTTTTAGTGCATACAAACGATTAAAAGTGCTATAATAAATCTATGTACACTAACGAGCATAACTGATTCAACACACTTTAAATCAGAATAACTTTTTTATGAATGGACCAAACGACTTCAATTTCTCTGTAAGGCTAGAAGAATTAGTTTAGTAAATGACGTCTAAAAATATTTTGAAAAAATGCATTTGGAATTGCGAAAAAAAATAGCAAAAATTGATTTTTAGTACTTTTTTAGCTGGGCCAATAACGAAAATTTAAAAGATGTGTTTGGTCAACTCGTATAAATGATGTACGCTCTGAAAATTTCATTGAAATTGGTTAATTGGTTTACGAGCTACGTATAAACGATCAAAAGTGGTAAAAATTGCAATCTTTTCGGCCTTTTCACCACTTTTGATCGATTTGACCGATTAACCAATATATCAATGAAGTTTTCAGAGCGTATATCATTTATACGAGTTGACCAAACACATCCTTTAAATTTTCGTTATCGGCCCAGCTAAAAAATAATAAATAAAAATCAATTTTTACTATTGTTTTTCACAATTTCGACCAAATGCATTTTTTCAACATATTTTTTAGACGTCATTAACTAAACTAATTCTTCTAGCCTTACAGAGAAATTGAAGTCGTTTGGTACATTCATGAAAAAGTTAATCTAATTTAAAGTGTGTGGAATCAGTTATGCTCCCAACTGTACATTCCATGCGTCGATTTAAGTTTTCGTTATTGGCCCAGCTAAAAAAGTAGTAAAATTCAATTTTTACTATTGTTTTTCTCAATTCCGACTGAATGCATTTTTTCAACATATTTTTTAGACGTCATTTACTAAACTAATTCTTCTAGCCTTACAGAGAAATTGAAGTCGCGTTTGGTCCATTCATAAAAAAGTTATTCTGATTTAAAGTGTGTTGAATCAGTTATGCTCGTTGGTGTATATCCGACACTCGAGATTTAAAATCCAGGTTGGCCTGTAAAATTAAAATTTTCTGCACGAATTGCACAAAACAGGAAGTTAACAAATGTGGATGAATTTTGAAAAAAATTGCCATTGGTAGAAATTTTGAGGAAAACAGCGAGTGTTGGTTTTCATAGCATTTCAATCTGGCGTGTGTTGCCTATAAAAACAGCAAAATTGAATTTACCTCGATTTCGCGAGATTTTCGTTACGGTGTAATAGCATCTGTGTAATCTGAATAATCGTAAAAAATTCGTAAACCGATCGTTTGATGGACGGCGGATGGTTTTATATATGAAAATTGGAAAATCGGATATTGGCCGGGAGAAGCAGCTTTCCAGAGAGCAGCGTGCGTGGATATATGCCATCGATGTACGGTTTATCTCGATCCATCGAGGTCGCGTCAGATGGTGGTCGCTAGCGGAACGTTTCATCAACGTCCTTCCTTCTTGCTGTTCTCATCCTCGAAGGATTTCGTTGTGTTCCCTTTTTTCTCTGTCCCTAAACTCTCGCACGAACCTGAGGATCGACGACTGGTCAAGGTTGCTTTCCCCATCAGATATCGTGACTGTCAGAAAAACCGTAGTGGATCGTTTCTAGGTTTTCTATGGGGAATTCCAGAAAATAGACTGCGTGGTGTGCGTTCGAGCTGATGATTGACGAGGCACCGGCTAGCTGTGGATAATGATTTTTCTACCCTGCTCTCTCGACACCATATCGTTGGCTGTGCTATCCCATAAACTGCCGATTTAATCCATTTATGGCACGGATGAGCAGGTACTATTTAAAAGATTAAAACATTAGAAATATTAAGAACATTCACATAGAAACAATGACAAGAATAACAAACAATTCAGTTGTTTTACATTTCTATTATAAATATTTGGCCACTCGCATGTTCCTCGTAAAATATAAAACGTGTAGATATTCTAATTTAATCGTTCCAATTAAATGATGTCTTAGGAACAAGTTTTACATTGACATGTATAGAATTCTATACATTTGCTTTGTGTATTTTGTTCTGAATTCTATCGCTGTAAACATACTCTGTTTTTTCTAAACAAATTCATTCCTCATTCTCGTTAACAGTCCCCGAGATATTCTATCAAAAAATGTAACAAACGATTCTAACACGAACTACTCGAATATAAAAAAACAGCCATTAATCAGCGGATTAAAAAGGAGAACTTTCCAACCCCGTTTATTTATGTGTACTGAAATGAAGTGGCTAGAACTGGTCCGCAAAAAAAGAGACATTTGCCTTAAACCATCCTGCGAAGATGTGTATCAGTTAAAGGATTAGTAACCATCCTGGCTAGCTCGGGTCCGGCAATTTTTCAGGATCTCGAGGGATGAGGGTAAGATTGAGGCGAACGAAAAAACGAGAAACAGGAGCATAATTTCCAGCGCAGCGGTTGGAAAGACGTTAGCGGTCGTAGATGAGATTTTATCTATCGTTTCCCAGTGAATGCATAATGCGGATGTTGCGTGTTCGGTCCGATGATTGTTCCCGATCCGTTTTCGAGGGATCCGCCGGCGCGCGGCGCCTGGGAGATTCACCTTCCGCGAATTCCGGATAAAAGTTTAATAGAGGGAATAATTATCTGAATTCCTGGAGGTGGACGCCGCTTCCGTTCTCCGGGGACTTGTCGCGGCAATAATGGCCCCCGATGTAATGTAATTGGATACGGTACGCGCCGGATATAATTCATTCCTGTAGCTACGCCCGCGCTGTTTACGACTAATTTCATTAATCGTTACATGCCCCGGCTAATGCCATGCACGAAACTTTCAATTTTACTCTCGCCTGGCTAAGGTCACGGATTCACGGCTCGCCGGGTTCCTGTTCTCCGGTTTCGATCGATTCGACGATTGTCTCCCAGCGGGGGCCATTCATAAACGTCACGCGAAAATTCGCTGGGACCGACCTCCGAATAGTTAAGGAAATGGAAATAGTTGGGAATCACGGATTCGTTGCTTTTCGATTCCTTTACCGTGCTGTTACTCCAGGAATTTATCTGTATTCTTAATTGCTTACTCAACTGTTTGCCTTCCCCTGCGAGTCCTCCAGCGATGTTGCGAAATCTGCTCGACCAATTGGCTTAAAACTTTATTTGCGTCTACGGTTCTGCGCCGCGCCGTTTGTAGTTCTTTTAAGGTTAAGAAGTTTTTAAACATCACTGCCTTTTTCATTAACGACGTTCTTTTGTTTCTAGTTTCTGCTATGCACAAACTCATTAAAATCTTCTTGATCCTTTCATTTCAAATGTACTACGAATTTCTATTTTGTTTCAGTAAAAAAATTTATTAATGTTTACTGTAACGTGTGTGTGTGTGTGTGTGTGTGTGTATTTATTCAGAAATTTTTCTCGAGAAAAAGTGTTACAATTCTGTAGAAAAAAATTTCCCGAAGGACGCAACAATGCGCAATTCACACCAGAACACTCCCTTAAGAGGGCGTGAATGTAATTTGATCACTGGACTGCGAATTTTTGCAGGAAACATGAATAAGTGAAACACAGCAGATATAGTGTACAAGTTTACGAATGTTAGTTTGGACTCATTAAGATTATTAAACAAAAAAATGTTTATCTGTGTAAATATAAGGGTGGAAGTGTGCGTGGAAGTATATGAATTTGGTTGTGGAACGCAAGATAAAGAGAAGGGTGCGATATGAATAGGACGATATCGATTTCACCATCACGTATTATTGATTAATGTAACAAACTGGGTACGACCAGAGACACACACACATATTGTATAATTAAAAATTATTATTAATCCGTAGACTGCGGATTTGATGCATTTATGACAAAAATGAGTACAATGTTTTATTTGATGCATTTATGACAAAAACGAGCACAATGTTTTATTTGATGCATTTGTGACAAAAACGAGCACAATGTTTTATTTGATGCATTTGTGACAAAAACGAGCATAATGTTTTATTTGATGCATTTGTGACAAAAACGAGCATAATGTTTTATTTGATGCATTTGTGACAAAAACGAGCATAATGTTTTATTTGATGCATTTGTGACAAAAATGAAAATAATGTTTTATTTGATGCATTTGTGACAAAAATGAATATAATGTCTTATTTAATGCATTTGTGACGAAAATTCCTATTTCCAGTGTGTTGCGATTCAGGTAGAACATTTTTATTTCGCTGAAACTGCATTTCTCCGGAGTGATCACACTTGTCGCCGATATTCCAGCACGATATCACCGGAGGAAAGTTCGTATCGTAGACATCGAGTGTCTAAGTTTCCGACAATGCTTACGATGAAACGTTGTGTAAGTTCGCGTTGACGAATTTGTAGAATTTCACGGGGTGCAGAGCGGCAGCCGGATTGGCTGTGGGCGAATCGCGAGAAATTGATATTGATATTATTTTTATACATTTGCTTCGTATCTACATATAGCTTTGTAGTGAAGAATGAAACATAATAATACAAGAAAGATGGATCGCGTAATGACGATAAACGGACACTTGTCTTCCAAACAAATTCATTCCACTTTCTCGTCAAGAGTCCCTAAATGTTCCATTAAAAAATGTTAATAAACAATTCTAATATGAATTACTCGAATATAAGAAACAGCCATTAATCGGTGGATCGCGAGAAATTGATAATAGGCGAGAGAGGCGATGATTGTTTTTATACATTTGCTTTGTAGTGAGGAATAAAACAAAATGATACAAGAAAGATGGATCAAGTAACGACGATAAACGTACACTTGTTTTCCAAACAAATTCATTCCTCTTTCTCTCTTTCTCTCTCTCATTAAGAGACCCCAGATATTCCATTAAAAAAATGTAATAAACAATTCTAATATGAATTACTCGAATATAAGAAACAGCCATTAATCAGTGGATCGCTAGAAATTGATATTTTCGCGGGAAAGGCGATGAGATTCGGTGTTCCGCAGAGGATGGTCGAAAGGCGCGTGGGTGGCGGCTGGCAATATCGTAGTGATTAGTTGCCGTGTAGAACAATTATTGCAGAATGAAACTGGCCTCGGTGGTGAAGAAGGCCGGCTTAGCGAATTACGCTACGCTCGAAACGATTATTGCCGCATTAATTTCGTTTTATGCCCCTTGTTGCAGGTCTGGGGCGCGGAATAATTCGGAGCAACGACTTCCCTCGCTTCCTTCCACGAAAACGGCCTCCTATTATTAGGCTGCCGTTGAATACCAGACGACCGCAATAAGCAAGACCGTCGGCCCTGTTTTTTCTTCTTTCTTTCTTCCCTTTTTTTCTCAAAGAAAACAAGTAAGTCCACATACGTGTATAGCACCTGCATGTTGTACCCGCCGCGCGCGCGCGTTCACGTAGACAAGCGCAGTGTTCCTTTCATTTCTCCTCGTTCCGTGTTTTCGTTATTTCCACCTTGACAGGAAGCTTTTCCTCTGTCCCGTGTGCTCACAGTCGGCGCAGATTCGCTACAGGCTCGTTCAAAATTAACTCATTCTCGTACAGTAACGACCGAGCAGTACAAATGTGATTCGTCTACATATTTTAACACATTACCGACCGGTGATTATTGCTTAATTTTGAAAAATCTATGGTTCATGGCTAAACACTTTTTAATGGAACCATCAACAGTAACAGCAATTTTCATTATGAACTAACAAGACACCCTCAGTAACGTCATCTAATAGTTCCGTTTAAGATTGCAATGTAAAAGAAAATTTCTATGCTTTCTTTTGGTACAGCAAAATTATTGAAAATCCTATTAATAGGCTTCCGGTAGGTAAAGTGTTAAGTGGAAATTCAATTGAAATCGTCTTTTATCAATAGTTAACCCGTTGCACTCGGAGCTATTGTCACTGGAAAACGTTTCTTCCGATCTAGAATATTTGCATTCTCTATGATTTTTTAAATCTTATGAATATGAATTTGGTATAATACCTCATACGGGGGTAGTCCCAGAAGTACCCGACCTAACAAAAAAAAAAAAACACAAAAAATTTGGGAAGAAATAACTTTATTTCTCAACGTAGTCTCCTTTTAGCTCGATACACTTTTCTCAGCGATGTTCAATAGCTTCGATACCCTGTTTATAGTGAGATCCGTCGAGCTCCTCTCAAAATAGCCAACAACCGCAGACTCCACCTCTTCATTGTTGGCAAATGTTTTACCACCGAGCCATTTTTTCAAGTTTGGAAAGAGAAAATAGTTTGAGGGGGCTAAATCTGACGAATAGGGTGCGTGAGGAAGCAATTCGAACTTTAACTCATTGATTTTGGCCATCGCGATATCGGATGTATGAACTGGTGCATTGTCCTGATGGAACAACACTTTCTTTCTCGCGTAAAGTCAAATTGACCTTGTTTGCACGTACCACAAGGTCGCCACACGATGACGTTGGCAGCGAAAGTGTTTAGGTATGACGGCAGTGAACTCGCGTGACCATTATAATTACTTATTCATTCAATTTGCGGGACAACATTGATAATAGTATCCAGCATATGATAGGAATGTTTGAATAAATAGTCTGATATTGTTTATTCACGATCAGCATTCATTTCAGAGCAGAATCGATAATCCGTGCTTCTCTAGTCCTCCACATCTGAATTATTAATCACTCTTGTTTCGTACTGCTAACCGTACGTGTCCCGGGACGCTTTGAATAATATATTGGCTCGAGAAAAATTGATAACGGTTAGGAGAGAGGATGTGCAAATCACTCTGATATGGAGCAATTACTTTGCTTAATAAATTATATCACGTCTACTGTCTTCTATAATTTGACTTCACTATTCCGTAATCTGATTCGGTCTTCGTTAATAATTCATATAAAGTAATTTTATTTCGACCAGATGACAAACCGACATGACTTCTTCCTTCATACAATATGTCTGTCAAATAATAATAATTCTATTAACTCTCATAAATCCATAAAGCTCCGCATTAATAATGAAAAAGAAAGATCCGGGGATGCTGGCCCGGCCAATTTGTTTCCACTTTAATCCAACAAATCGCGTTCTGTTTACAATTTCATATCTCAAACGAATATATCGAATTAGAACTCGGTAAAAGAGAAATACAAATTTCTCTGCAAGTAGAAAGTGGGCGAATTTTCACGGTGAACCGGAAAATGTAATTTTTAACTTTTCTCTTTACGACCAACTAAGAAAAATAGAAAGTTAAGGACATCCTGGAATTTATTAAAGATTGCACCATGGCATTCATGTCTTTCTTACTGTTACCTTCATAAAAATGTGTTAGAAACCACAGCAATCATTGCAAAACATATGTCGCGTGATCAGAAGTTTAAATTTCTGATATCATGTCAGTTGTTTAAATATAAATGCATAATATCGATATTAAAAGTTAATTATGTCCCAAAATTAATTCTCCAGCTACAAATTTCTTGAACAGCGCACAAGGATTAATAACCTCCTGTGCAAATAAAAATGAGCATCCCCTAGCAAAGGGCTCCGAGCTCATCCACGGAAAAATTTCGAAGTTGGCAGAAAATATCGCATCCTAGACAAGACAAAGAGTGAAAATATACCGTCCAAATTTCCCGAAGGGCGTGCGCAAGGGTTAATAAACCCTTGGAGCGCAAATAAAAATGAACACAAAGGTTCCCCGGCAAAGGGATCCGAATTGTTCCGCAGGAAATCGCGGAGTCCGTTGAAAATATAGCGTTCTGGACTAGATAGAGAGCCAGCCCCTTTAAAGTCAGAGGCCGATCTCGCCGGGAAACGGTAGCCGGGCGCGCGTTATTCGACAGTGAAATATTCTTGACGAATTCCACTATTTCTGCGCTGGCCCGGAATAATGAGCGCGAGAAAAATATTCGAGCTACCTACCCGAGAATTATTAACACCGGGCTGGCTACCGTCGTGCACACGCTCTCCCTCGGCCACCGTAAATTGTTTGGACGGATATTAATACCGTTAAACGCGGCGCGAGCACCTAAAAAATATTCTCTCCGTCTTCCGGAACGTCGCACGCTGCGGAACGAAACGTCTATTTTCTTCAACGGGAAGATACATATTCCGTGTGAAAAAAACATCGATAGTCTTCGAATATATCGCGCGGAATTCCAACAAAATTCGATAATCATTCAGAAAAGAGTCCTCACCGATCTTGATGACCTTGAAATGGTCACAAATTTGTTTTTAGATATTTGCAACCTATTAAACCTAACTCAATCTTAAAAATATTGCGAATGTGGAGAAATTATACGATGTTTGGTCACAATGCATTGTTTAAAACGTTCGGTACCAGCGTTTGTTTCGTTGCTTACCTTCCTTGTTCGAAAGTTTTATTAAATGCACAACGTACCCAATTATAAATTATTAAAACAATTTAGCAGAAGAAAGTCACAGATTCTCTGAAAATTATGCATTCTAATATAACTTTAAACATGAAGTGCATAAAATTAATTTGACTTTTTTTAAGTGAACCGTCAGATTATGGATGTCGCATATTTGTGACAGTGGTAGCGAACATGTTAATTATGATATGATCGTTCCCCTGTTAAAAATCCAACGTCTGCGACAGTTTAATAATTATTTTTCTTATCCGTTCCACTCTGCGTCTTCTTGATTTTTTAATCAACGACCAGGAGGATTGATACGCTCTCAGGACTGCTAACGTTCACCTTCCCCTCCCTCCGATACTGTTTCCACCCCTTTTCGCCCCTCCGGAAGCCCTCTTTGATCATCTCCTCCCGAATCCCTCGATATCCCTGTTTTCAATAAGCCTGTACAGCGTGGCCGTGTCCTTTTCATTAGAGGGACACTTCATTGTCCCGTTTTCAACCCCTCTTTCTCTTTCAGCCCTCTTCCCACCCCGTGGCCCTACGATCCTCCGCGCACCTTTGCCGGCATCCCTGAAAGCGTTGAAATTCGCGAGAGCATGCAAACTACGTTACGACGATAATGGCCGTAGTAAATAAGCAAGTGCAGGATAAATTATAGCCGCCGCTCTTCCCCTCCCTGCACCCTTTGCATCCCCGGCTCGCGTCACCCCGGCTCTTCCGGTTTGCAACGAGAGAGGGAGGCAGCTGCTGAAACACTTAACTTAACGAATCCTGCGGATAAAGGGTTACGCTCCGTTGCACAAAGGAGAACACTCGAAAAAATATAATTAAATGCTTTATTCATAACTCTTGTCCGACCCAGCCCTTCGTTCCTCCCTCTCTTTCTCTTTTTCTCTGGCAACCCCCGTCAAGGTCTTCTTTCTCTTTGAATGCCCGCAGAGGGTGGGGAGAATGCGAGCACGCGGTTGCAAACGAACGCACGAAATTCTCGAGAGCCTCCGAACAAACGAGAAGTCGTATTTATCGAGAGGACGAGGTTAGGGGAACCGCGGTGGGCCGGGGGTCGTTGGCAGCCAATAATCGAGTTTCTAAAATAATAATCTAAATTCATTTGGTTTGGTCGCTGTTTTTTGTCCAAGCTTTATATCAGTTAAATGGGAACGTATTTATGGAAAGGTTGCAGAGGGGGAAACTGGAGACTTCTATGTATTACCAAATCATGCTTCTCGCGTCGGTTTTCTTGAAGTCGGCAATTTTGAAAAGTGAAGTGCGCCACACGCATGTCAGAAGCTCGCGCGAGGATTAAATTATTAAATCGATATTTCCCGCGAAGGTTTTCCCGATGTTCGAAATTTTGAGCAGCGACGCGCAGCAGATTCTTCATAATATACTGGGCGAGAGTTAAATTATTAAATGGATCATCTCGCAATGGAACTTCCGCCACGAGCTTGTATCATAATCGGATTAGAAATTTCGAAAATTCGGCGGATTCTCCGCCGCATACCATTCACGCGAGAATGAGATTGTTAAATCAATATTTATCGTGTCAGTTTCCCTGAAGCATCCTCGATATTTTCAGCATCCGCGCCGGAAGCGAAATGAAATTATAAAAGACGTGTGTAATTTGATTAACCGTTGGCCGAAATGACTGATTAAAAAACGAATTTTTATTTAGCCCAGTTCCGCGAGGCGAATCGAATTCGTAAGATTCGGTCGTCGAACCGGGAGAGAGTGGAACAAATAGTGCCACGTAAAAAAGTTTATTATGGATCGCTAATTGGAAACCAATCAGGCTTTATAGGCGCGTTTCAACGTACAAGTCATCCGATCCGAAAATCGAGTGGACGTTACAAAGAATCGAAAATGGATTAAACGCTGTCAATCGACTTTTTTATTCAGTAATTAACGCGTGACAGGAAACAGGGAACTATCGATATCGGGCGAAAGGGCTGCGTCGAAAAAATGGGCGATTTTTTTCAAACGAACTTTCACAGCAGGGTCATGCACGATTCAAAGAACAAAAAAGATCAGCTATTCTCATTATCCTTTGTTTTTAGTAAGCACTTGCGTACTGTATTCCTCTGCAAATAATATTTCATCATAGGAAAACAAAAGTTCAGTGACATTGAACACTTTATTTTATTCCTATTGTTATGCTTTTTCCTTAAAGAAGCCAACTATTTTAACACTGAAGCTACCGGAGCTCTAAAAGAAGCCGATACGTGATCCTCATAAAAATAAAACGATTAAATTTATTTGAGCTTTGTGCGGTTAAATGTATTTATTTAATAATTTACCAGGAAAGCATCTTCATCATTTCAATAATGATGAAATAAAAAATCTGGAGCCGGTCATATGACCGGTGGTGGTAGATAAAGCGAGACCTCTCCATTTGTGTCTTCAAATAATGACTGCGTTTCGAACTGGTACGAGAAATTAATTGCATTCTTCATATCTGCCCGCCATTTCTCGGACAAATGACAAAAATAATTAATTCCGAACATTGTCGTTCGCCAGAGCGACTGCGATTTTCGCCGACACAATCGATTGCACAGCGATTGTGTTCGATTTTAAATTCACCTGACGACGACGGGGGTGGAACGAGTAGGCAGCCAATAACGACACGAGGTTAGGAGAAGTAAGAGAGTGGGAGAGAGAGAGAGAGAGAGAGAGAGATCCCGGTGAATATCAGGGTTAACTATTCCGGCTCGTTTCAGCGCCACTCCTCTTTCAGCTCCGCCATCGAAATTACGTTTTCGAGTCACTTCACCCAACGAGATTTGCCTATGCACCGTGAGACACGGTGGCGGAGGGTGGAGGGTGGCTGCAGCGAGGGAAGTTCACCCTCTATTGGCCGAATTTTTGCAATACACTTTTGAATAGCCGCCGGTTGCTTGTGCTGGTCCGAGTCGAGCTTTTCATCGGGACACACGGAAAGATAGGACAAACGGGGACCGTCAGCGGGGTGAGACATTGTATCGTGCGGGGGTGGGGAACAGGGGGTTCAACACATATACAGTCGGGTACACAAGTGATAACTGCTCCCTCCTGAAAGTGCTCGTCGCCGCCGCCTTGTTGCCCAAGGGATGAAAGGACCCGTTATCCCTCGTTGCGGACAGAACGCCGTCCGCAGAAATATAATTTGATTCCTAATTAATTTGTTATTGTCCAGTGGCGAATATTCGAGTGGCGATTTCCACCGGCTGTGGACGGACGTGACATTATTTGACGCTTTGCTCGGGCCACAGAGGTCCTGAATTTACTGACACTTCTCGGAAATTCAACTTCCTCAAATCGGTAGCCAACCCGATCTACGTTACCTTCCTGTGGACTTCGAACATGAAGAAATTAACCCCTACGATTTATTTTACCATGTGTCATGAACGTTTACATTCATTTTACACCCGCGTATTCTCCAATGGCTGAATTATAAATTAAAACTTCGTTTCAATTCAAAGGGAATTAACTCGCTTTTACAGCGAGTCTGACCCGATTATTGAACTACAAGCGGTTAATGAAATTGCATATTTTAGTTATTATGAACGTTTACATTTAATTGGTTTGGAAATAGCACGTTTCATGCGAGAGATCTGCTTACGGTCTTCAAGATGTCTTTATCAGTCTATGTTCGTTCGCGAATGTCACTCGCCAAATTAATATTAAGTGACTAGTTTTTACAATTGAAAAAGCCGCGTTTCGTCCCGAGGCTGTCAGGAGGACTCGTCGGCAAGGCTGCTCTGGCAAACTCTGCCTTGGATGCGTGGGAAGGCGCAACGATTCCCAAAATTTTGTCCGACCACGAAAAAAGTGACAAGAGCGATAACAAGAACGTTCGTTACGTGCAAGATTACGATTGCGAATGCTCTTGTTCTCGATGTTGGTCGTAATTGTTTTTTAGGGGGAACATTTGTTTCGAGGGACCTTTGTTTTTAATTTGTGGGGGAACCTTCTTCGTCGTGAAGAAGGCTCCGAATCAGTCAATGGGCTGATTTCAATGACGTTTCATTGTTTGGTAAATCTCTAGGGAATTTATATTAGAGATTCCAATAAATAAATTAGGCTGAAGTTTATTAACAAAATTTTAATAGAATTAAATTCTTTGATCACAATATTTTAAATCCTACTTCTTCGATGGCAGACTATTGATTAAACAAATTGTATTTTGTCAAAGACAAGAAAATAACGTTTTTAAAACATTTAAATATAACGCCAACTTCACAACGCCAACTTCACATTGGTGAGTGCCGCTACAGTCGCCACATTCACTAAACAATAGTCTGCCATCGAAGAAGTAGGATTTAAAATATTGTGATCAAAGAATTTAATTCTATTAAAATTTTGTTAATAAACTTCAGCCTAATTTATTTATTGGAATTTCTAATATAAATTTCCTGGAGATTTACCAAATTGTATTTTGTCAAAGACAAGAAAATAACGTTTTTAAAACATTTAAATATAACGCCAACATTGGTGAGTGTTGCTACAGTCGCCACAATTGATATACGCAAGGCGATGTGTTGATTGGGTATTGCCGAACGCTGCATATTTCCCGTTCAACACACCATTGATGATTCGTCATCCTCCACGGCCGACTTTAGCAGCCTTCGGGTGAAAGGAGAGAGTCAGAAAGAGAGAGTACGATATTCTAGTGGACGGTCCCTTGCGATCGAACAGTCTATTTATTATTAATAAATGATTAAACTGCGGAGTTTTATGCAAAACATTAGGTGTACAAACGAAGCAACCACCAAACTTCACAGAAAGTATTTAGAATTATTTTACAGGGTAGAATGTCATTTTATCGTTGGTAAATAATTAGTTCATGATCAAAGAGCCACGAATTAATTTGTACATCTAACAATATACTATCAAGAGAATAGACTGATAGATGAAAATATCTGTCCATCCAACAAAGTTATAAATTCAGTTTTCTTTTTCATTTTTCGACGAGTTTCATTTTAGGGGTTGCAGTCGGTACGTGTATAGGGTGGGCTAAAAGAACTGACACGTTACCTCTTTTTCGTGCACGGACGAAATCGCTGGGAGTGAAATTGATGAACACGCGAATTGATTTTTGGCTTAGCCCGTGGTGCGAAGCCAATTTGAGCGTGATTGAACGCGTAATCTGTTAACAAGATGGCACCTCGCTCGTAAATACCTATTAAATTACAATGAAAAGGATTTGATATATAATTTGCCTTGCGATAAACACGAATATGATGTACTTCACACCGGCACAAATATCTCCGAGCGTGTAAATCTAATTATCTATGGGCACGTGAACGGGGCGGTGGAAAATGGTCGCAGGGTGTAGTCTAATGCAAATGATGCGGTGTCTCGACTCACTCGATTAACGGGCCCTAAACGACGATATTCACGTGAAACATATTTCTTCCCAGTTCTTCTACAAGTTAATTATAATTCAACTTGAATGTACAAAATTGATAAAACACAGAGTTAATTAAAATTAGATAGTTTCATTCTTAAGTTTAATTTCCATTTCACTTCTTACAATTAGTCGCATAGACCATCCTCTGTATTATGTTCTTCATAGCTACAATAATTCGAATTTCTTTGTCCTGAACAATGGAAACCAGAGTCGTCGGATTAAGACTTGTGTCCCCACTCTACCTTCCTCTTCTACGATGCTATTCTCGTTTTTTGTGGCATAATATTTATTTCCTTCTGAAAAATAATGTTTGTATTGTGAAAAATCAGTTCCCCAC
Source organism: Lasioglossum baleicum (assembly GCF_051020765.1). NCBI lineage: Eukaryota > Metazoa > Arthropoda > Insecta > Hymenoptera > Halictidae > Lasioglossum > Lasioglossum baleicum. The sequence goes on from NC_134937.1 coordinate 1,889,810, forward strand.
GCTTTCGTCACGTGACATGTTTCTAATCCGGTACTGGCAAAGAGGGGGTAACTTTTCTCCTCAATTCGACACCAGAACATTAATCACGGACGAACAAAATTTCATTTTGGCTTACTTCACCCACGTAATGGAAAAAAATGGAACGTATGTGAAACACGTTGCCTTCTACCATCCCTACATTTGCCTCGAATATCCTACCTCCTCGTTACTTGCTCGCTTTAGAAGATTACGCGAAACCACCTCGGAACGCCATTTTTCACCGAAAATCCCCCGACTCGTTTATTTATTCACGTATACTTCAGAGACGGGGTAAAATTAATACATAAATGCGACAAGGAATTAACAACGGATATAGCATTTATTCCTATCTTAAAATGGTGATTTAATATATTCTCCATTTCCAACAATTTTTATCTTAAAAATAAAAAAATATGCAGAAATTCTTTCTAAAATAGCGGTCTTTTAATAATGAACCTGCCAAGCACTGAAAGCTGAAAAAAAATGCTTCATCTTATAAAGATGACAAGGTGCATTTATTTAGATTTTGTGCGGAAATAAAATTGAATCACTTTCCATGGAAGGATTTTTGAAACTTCAATTATAATTATGAAATACAAAATATGAAACCTACTCCTCGTTCTTGATAAATTTTAAAAAATGGTTACTTGACTATTATTATTTTGGTTATCACCGAACCAGATTTACGAAACGTCATATGAAGATTGATTTATGAGAAATTGAACGAATAACACGTGCGCTCCATCTCCTCTTTCGTGACTACATAGTTACACACGAGACGCGGAAATGCGACGCGGCGACGACGTCAAGAATCTGAAAAATTCGAATATTCGAGGGTCATTTAGCTTTCGTCACCGCGGGATATATCGCATGGGAAGGGAAAGCAGTGGACGTTTAAAGACGTCGTAAATTAAGTCTTTCTCGGCGCTGCGTCGCGTCGTCGAGCGGCCTATGAAGGCCCTGTCTAAACACCTGTCTTTATCATTCATACCGTGAACGATCCTTCGTTTTGTAAACCCTGCAGAGCTATCCCGTTTCACAGACCGTGGAATGTCACTGTAGGTTCGTTCATAATGATGCATCGTTGAGAGGAATGCAAAATTCAACTGTGCAAAAGAAATTTTAGAAATGCAATACATCAGATCATTTTTTGATACTCTAACGAACCAACACCGAAGCTAAACATCTTTGTAATAATAACTCTTGGTACAACTTGGTAATCGGGATGTAAAAACTGTAATTACTTTAAAACAGTAAACAAATTTAAAACTGCCGACTTATTATTTTCACCTGATAAAAATTCGTGTACGCAGTTACAGCCCTACTGAATACGTGAGTTTTGTCAAGCGCCAAGCCTGTCTTGCCTTTCTTTTCATTTAGTCCGCGATATCCGATTTCGCCGAATTTAATAAAACTCATTAAAATTTTGTTTGCAAAGTATTATTTTTTAAGTACATTCGTAATATGATCCCCAAATTTATTAATAGAATGCAATCTTTTAAATTTAATTTAATTACGAAAAGTCCAAACGGAAAGTTCAGTGTCAGTCACCGGTGACTGAAAGTTAATATTTTTATTTATCAAAAATCGTGACATGGTATGAAACTCATTAAGTTACAACTTCATACGTTTCGAAGACTTCGAAGTTCCCTTCGTTCCTTCGAATCCTTCGAAGCTTCGGAAAAGTTACAGCTCTAGTTTCTGCAGCTCGCAACTGTGGTGGACAATTTTTATTTTGCATAAAAATCTGTAGTCCAATAGTCGGGTAGAGTCGTGTTAGAGTCACGATTTTCACAAGATTGCAAAATGCACACAGCGCTGAATATGCATGGCATGCTAGATGCTGTAGGTCACATTGAAGGGTGATACGCATAGCTTCATGCGTATAAAAAATTTGGAGAATAGTCTATCAATAATAACAGCGCTTAACCCCTTGCTTTATAATATCGTGTTTGACTCGTGATGAATTTTCCGAACACAGATTCTGATAAAAACGTATGTTAATCATTTCTATTATGGTTTTGTTAATTTGCAGCTATTGGAGAACACGTAGGCATACACTCAGTAAAATAAGTCTCGGTACACCATTTACAACAGAATAACTTTTTTATAATTATACCAAATGACCTGATGTTTTGTAAGCAATGATGTGCAAAAACTATTTTCTAAAAATTACAATTTACAAGGTCGCATGCAAAAATAAAAACGGCACTTTTTAAAACTTTTATTTGGGCCCTTAATAAAAATTTAAAATATATATTTTGTAGATCTATAGCAGTTACACACCTGGTGAAGATTTCATCAAAATCGATTAACATACACACGAGCTACAAGCGGTTAAAAATTGTGAAAATACGACTTTTGATCAGTTTCTGCTTAAAATCCACAAAATCGTACAATACATCTTTCGATGCGTGTCGTCTTTTCCTGCGTCAACCGATTTCGATAAAATTTTCAGCATGTATATACCTAACATAGATCTACAAAACATATATTTTAAATTTTCATTAGGGATCCAAATAAAAAAGTTTTAAAAAGTGCTTCTTTTATTTTTGCATGTAACCTGATCAATTGTAATGTTTGGAAAATCTTCTTGGACACCATCTAGTAAACCAATGCTTCTAATTGCTAACAAATAATCAGATCGTTCGGTACAATTATAAAAAAGTTATTCCGTTTTAAAGGGTGTACGTAGACTTATTTTACCGAGTGTACATACAACAGATATAAATTTTCTGCTTTTTTAGGAAATTCCGATCTACAGAAAAGATTTAATCACTGAAACCGTAAAATAAATCGTAGGGCAAGGGGTTAAAATCGCTGAGCCTTAACGCTTCGGACAGCCGTGCTTATAATGTGGAATTGACAGAAAGAATTCATATATCAAGGTTGCGAGTATAATCGAGTCGCTAATAACCATTCGTGCGGCTCTAGGCTCGCGGTAGAAAAACCCGCGAATCCTCAATTTCCCTACAACGGAACACAGAGTTATTTCCAGCAGTAATAATTATTACCGAGCTCCGTTGCTCGGGCCGTGGAGCGAAAAACGACACAGCGCGCGGCGCGGGAAAAAAGGAGACTGTGCCAAAAGGAAGAGCGAATGAGACGAACTAGATAGTGGAGGTAGAAAGAAGAAGAAGAAGGAGAAGAACTAGAAGAGGAAGAGGAAGAGGATGAGGAGGAGAGGCGGTTAGAGGGATGAACATACCGTGGACTCTCGGTGTGTAGTCGCACGCGCCCCAGTATCGAACGAAAATGTCGCCCGCGAGGAGAGAGAAAGAGGGATGGCCAAGGAAAAAGGGGGGTTCGAGGGGGTGGTTGGTAGGAGAACACGCGGCCGTGAGCAAGAGCGAGGAGGACAGGACGATACGTTGGGCGAGTCTCTCGGTGCTGTCGGCGAAACTGGCGTGATTCCAATGAACGGAGAAAGAAGAGCATAGTTGGGGCACCGTTGGTACGAGTGGGTAGGGGTAGGGGGTGCAGCGGGAGGGGAGGTACATGTCGCGACACAAAACGGGTCCAGTCATTCTCGAAATAGGCGGCTGGAATGTCAGTTCTTGGTAGCGAGAGACACAGCGCGGCGTGTCTCCTCTCTCTGTCGCTACCTTTCTTTCTATCTTTCTGTCCTCTCCTCTTTATCCGGCCCTCCCCCCTCTCTCTCTCTCTCTCTCTCTTCTCTGTTCGTCTCGTCCCGCTGCTGGGTTTCGGTCCATCTCTTGATTCTTTATAACGGGCGGGGAGAAGAGGAGAGAGGAGAACGACGGAAGGAAAAGAGAAGAGACAAGATGAGACGAGAAGAGAGGAGAGAGGAAAGGAGAAGAGAAGAGAGGGCCACCCATGTCTAGGGCCGCGATCGTGGAAGGCGCTGAGCAGCCATTCGGCACAAAGGACGGGAACGACAAGCACGACAAGACCGGGCCACCGAGAAAGATACCGATGGCATTTAATAGCTTACCTCGGAACGTTTTAGATAATGACTGCGGCCGGACCTCGAAGTGCCTTCTTTCGTTTGATTCCGACCGGTGAACCGCCCGCTCCTCTTTTCCCTCTCGCTCTCGCAGCGACAGGAACGATGGCGGGGGGTGGGAAGGGGGTGAAAAAGCGAGCGGCCAGATAGATGAAAAGGAAGAGCACTCGACGGACGGAGCGCGGAGACGGAAGAGGCGGCGCCGGAGCGGAATGATTGATACAGTTCTTTTTTACGAGCGACCATAAAGAAAAAGGAAAGGACGGAGAAAGGAGAGAAAAAATATACACGCCAGGGGAAATTAATTGCGCTCCGGGTTATCGTTAAATAGCCGATGAAAACACCGACCTATACTGCTTCCTTCCCTCTTCTGGTGCTCGGTTTGCACCTACGCAGCCATTTTAGCGAACGTCTTTGCACCCGATTGATTTCTCGAGGAAAACTCCGCGGGGATTCTGCTTCAGCTGCAGAAATATTGGGGGCACTGATATAAGTAATATCGTTTTTCGATGTGTGTACGAAATTTTTTATTTTCGTCGTCATTTTGTAGAATGTGGGGGGATCTTTGTGCCTAACCATCGCCTCTTCTTTAACACTAAATCTACCACGAGGGGTCGCTTGACACATTTTAGATTTTTTATTTGACAATTATTGAGATTGTAAAGGTGTTTTCATGGGAATTGATTGAATACATTTCTTACAAAATATAAATAAATTTAATCTTGTTATTTTTATAGAGTACCATACACATTAGTCACATTTGATGGTCGGTAGATTTAGTGTTAACAATGTTAATCAGTTCAAAACAATACGTTGGGACTACGAATGGGATCAAGTACTTCGCAAACAGGTTCGAACTTTGATTGATTGAATTCGAACTCTCTGTAAGTACTCCGAAAAACAGTAATACATAGTATGTACTCCTAAGTATACTCGAACCTATGCCAGACAGTTTCGAACCTTTTACAAGTACTTTGGTAAACGGAAATAATACTTGCAAGTATAATATATACGAATCTTGGCCGAACAGATTCGAAACTTTTCTGAATATCGTACCGGAAATTCTCTGATTTTTCTAATCATTATCTTTTTTACCTTTAAAATCAATTATGTTGTCCCTGGATAAAAGAAGAAATAGAATAAAACCAAGTATCGTAAATGAAATATTATTCTTAAATAGTTACGAATTTAATCAAGAAAATGCTTAAAACCTACCACATACATATGCAGTTCTGATTTCCAAGATTCGAGTACTACTTGTGAAAGATTCGTTTCCTTTCAACATCGAAGTACTTACAAGTATCTTTTCGAAACTTGTAAGTACTCATTCCGAGGTTCGATATCAGTTTGTATTGTATAAAATGTGAATACTTTTCAAATATAATCATTGAAACATTATTGCTTTTAAAGTAGTAATCGAAAGCCATGAAATGAAACTTTGTTATTGAAATTGACTCGGATTCGTGAGTACATCTTGAACTTGATCCCATCCCTAGTGGATGACATTATAAAGATGCTTCCATTTTCACAAGAACCGCACAAAGTCTAAATAAATTGAATCGTGTAATTTTTTCAAGGCCACAAGCCATTTAAATGGGAATTGAAACAAAATTAAATAAATCTTAGACCTCTCAGGGACAACATCAGTACACCATCCTCACTCCGAAGAACATTTAAAAGCTGCTCATACGTGGTCAAATGATTAGATACGATACGATTCAGTATTTTAGTATTTTCTTTTTAATATTTGGACATGGTTATGAGCACAGTAACATAACGTCATAACAATCACACAAAAATAATCGCTCAGCCGTCTCGTCGGGTTAATAAACATTACAATTTACTATTACATGAGGGATTTTTATCGATCGCAATTTTTGTTTAAACAAACTTTAGTAACGTTTTTCGGCGCTCAGGTTCGATCAAATTCTTACATTAAAATATAGCTATGTTGTAGGGCATATAACGTTCCGATTCGAGATTTAGTTTCGTAATTTACTATTACATACGTTTAAAATTTTTTCACCCGTCACTGTTTCTCGGAAAACACACAAGATTGTGGAGCAAGTGTACGTCGAATGGTCATCGGTGTTTCTCATTTCCGAATAGTTTCCGGGCGTTTGCGAGCCCACCAGGCGAGCCGGAAAACCCGGCGAAGTGAGAAACATGACGTTTAAACAACAAAAAGAGTGAAGGGTGGGTACCGAGGGGGGGGGGAGAGAGAGAGAGAGAGAGAAAAATAGAAAAGCTACGCGGAGGAAATGTTTTTATCATTCGTTTAAATTGAAACGCGGCAAAGCGGTCGTCCGCTACTGAATGGCAAAAGCGGCCGCGAATGTTTGTATTCACAATGGCGGCTGGCGAATTTGTTCCGCTCGGCTGATTTTCCTTTTTCCCCCCACCCGAGTCAAAGATTCACCGTGCGCGCCACTTTTGTCCGGAAGAGATTCCCCGTCGATGCTTTTGTTTCGATTCGGCCGCCGGTTCTATGATTGAATAGACGACGCCGGGCAAATACTCGCTTATTGTTCTTAATAAAATGATTGTTCGTTTCTGGCAAAAGAATTGTGTTATTGGTGGCAACGTTGCCCCTATCACCGGCGGCCATGTTGGACGCTTCTATTAAATCGTCTCCCGGAATCGACGGAAATGATACAAAAACAATTTTACTAAGCTTCACTGCTTCGAACTTTTTTTATTACCCAAATATATCAATTTTTAGACTAGTATTTTTTAACACACAATTCTTTTTACAGCGAAATTTGGTTTGGACATAACTAGACTGGAATTATGTAGACATCAGTATTTTGGTATGTAAAAAAATTTTCAGATATTAGAATTTATTAATACTGGGTATCTTTAAACAAATTTTCATTAATTATTTTATACAAATTTGGAGGAGGTAAAAGTGTTTTGCATCAACTAGACGGTTTTGTATGGTAAACATAAAATGAGAAAACAGTTAATTTTTATTAATATGCTCGTCTTCTTGCATTTTACAAATTTGCACCTATCTTATTGTTATGCATTTGGTGTCGCAATTAGACTGTATTTGTGTCGGTTCGACGTGCTCGTGTTCTCGATCGATGTCGCGGTAATCGGATTAAAAAGCTTAAATATTGAATCACGATGCTCATTGCCCAACCAACTACGTCGAATATCGAATAACGCAACCGATCAAACGGGCTCGCCATATTTTGCGTAACTTTCCCTTAACAGACAAAAACGGATTGCTACGTGATTTACAGTTTCCCTCGAGCGAGCGAAAAACATGGTGGTGCGTGATCCGCCGCTGACCACGATGCAAATCGTCTGCATTACAATAATCGACGGCTTGCCTTGAATCGAATAAAACGCAGCGTAACGTGACTCGAAATTTCACAAAAAAGCCAGCGAAATTGTAAAAGGACTGCTGCAATTGTTACCGAAGCCATTCGCTTGTCGCAAACGCTTCGCGCGCGGAAAACCATTCTTATTTGCAATCGAGCTCTTGGAATTGGATCAAATTCGAAAAGTTGCATTTTTTCTCGGGTTTTGTTTAATAGTTAAAAGTAACCTCTCACTTTATAATATTAAATTCTTGGTGAAAATTTCAAATTAAAAATGAACTGAATATTAAAATTCAAATTCAAATATTAACCCCTTATTTTATAATACTGAATTTATGGTGGGAAGTTCAAATTAAAAACAAATATGGATGAAACACTGCCTATGTATGAAATACAAAATTAAAAATTGTACTGTGGTAGTATTAAATTGAGGAATGTCCGCACTGTCACAAAGAGAGATTGCGAACGATAGGTGAACGCGGAGAAGAGCCTCGGTTAACAGGTTTTCGAAAAATCAGAATTTTGATTTTGCATGATAGGTCTCGAAACAACGAAATCACATTTGCGTGACACCGACCGACCGCTGCCAAACGCGTGATGTCACACGTACGTGACACGTTACCTGTCGCCGGGTTAACATTTTAAAAACCGAGCTTACTACGCGTGAATACGGCTCGTTACCGGTGCATTTTTATGCCATGGAAAAATCAGTTTTCTTCTTCAAACCACTTCAGTTGATCGACGCATTGATATAAACCAGCGAAACGTGAACGCGTGAAAGGGATGATAAAAGTAAAAAACATTATTTTACGCAGTTACAGTTTCATCATTTACGCTAGACTAACAAACATGAAAAAAAACTGAATTTCGCAGCTTTTATTAAACATTTCCGTTTCATACACACAACTATTTATATTACAAATATTGGCAGAATCGTGTCTACAGGCTATAAATTAATAGTTCCGTGATTTTATTAAAAACAATTTGATTATACGTACACTTCTTCGTTCCACCCACATTTATAAATATATCCGAATTTTCATTCTATAAAATGCACGTTTGGATTCGATTTCCGCGATATTCCATTACAATTCTAAAATACAAGGCCCTCCATTAAAAAGCGTTATTTTAAATGATTAAAAAACGCTGTTTTTTGCAATTCACAAAATTTTTTACAATTCTACTATGTACCACGTGTCGAAGAGTGACACCTCAAATCTTCACAAATAAAAAATCACGAAATTTAAAATGACACCTTTTGATAGAACCTCACCCTCTAAAAAACCATGATCATATTTCGGGTTTTGTATAGTAAAAATGGGGTTTCTATCGATCAGTAACATTTACAATACATAGACTGCGGATCTTTATGCAAAATAAAAGATGTTCGCATTGATTGCAGCCAAATAAAAAATACATAGATGTCCTTACACATATATTTTTAACATGTCCACTGCTTTAAACTGTTCGTGAAAATTTTGTCATGAATGCATAAAATCCGTAGTCCAATAATAAATGTATAAATATCGAAAATATTTCTAAAATCGTTCAAAGTGCAAAGTGCAAACACTGTTTGCAACAACTGTGGACCCGGCGACCGTGCTAAACAGCTAATTATCTGCGTTAGCAGAGTTGCACAATGCCCGAGCAAGATTGCGCATTGTGCCCAGAAAATAATGGCGATCTATTAGGAAACCATCAGAAGTTTTGCGCCTAGCCAATACTTGGTACAAGGGTGTCGTCAGCCATAGTTTCTCGCGGAACAAAGGAACGTCGTACGCGTCACGCGGCGTAATAACAGCGCGCGAGTTACAACTGTTTACGACCGAGGCTCGCGGAAGTTAACATACCCATTCAGGTCCACGGCGACGACGGTACAGCCCACGGAGATCGTTAACGTGATGCGCAAACATCGGTTGACAGTGGAAGACACAGGTTGTATTATTACAGAAGCCGGCAATTTCCTCCGGGGTTTTTCTACCGTTTCCCACGCGGCCACGTCGAGACACACTTATATCACCGGCCGCGTCTCTTATTACGCGAACCACTTATCCGTTTATCCATCGCCACGCGACACCGTTACAGTACATGCTGATACACTGATTGCGATTCTCGATCGCACGCGATACATCCTGGCCACTTGTCTCGAGATGCGATCCGGACGCGTGCGTTCGGTTAACCCCGCATTTCAACGAGCAAACTGGGGCTAACAAGTACGAATGACGAAATCAAATGTTATTATAATGAACATTCAAATGAACCAAATTTTTCAACTTTTGCGACATCTTTTGGAGAATGACGCGTTCTCATCGCTCTGGCTGTAATGAAAATGGTACTGCAGGGGGTTAAAGCGAATTTATACCTTTTCATTTTGGATACACCTCGCGAACGTGGACCATCGAGAGTGAATTTATCCTTTTTCGCTTTGGATGAATGATGAAATCAAATTGTCATTATAATGAACATTTAAATGAACCAAATTTTTCATCTTTTGCGACATTTTTTGGAGAATGACGTTCCCATCGATGTAGCTGTAATGAAAATGGTACTGCAGGGGGTTAAAGCGAATTTATACCTTTTCACTTTGGATACACCTCGCGAACATGGATCGTCGACAGTGAGTTTATCCTTTTTTACATTGGATGAATGACGAAATCAAATGTTGTTATAATGAACATTTAACCCCTTGCCGTACCATTTTCTTTACAGTTATTAAAACGTCTTTATCCCAAAAAATGTCGTAGAAGGGAAAAGAAACTTTAGATTTTTTGTATGGCTACATTTATTTTAATGGTTAAATATTAATTAGAAAGGAATCGAATTTTATTTCATCTAAAAAGAAACGCGTCACATTCCTATTTGTTAGACTTTGTTAAAATCTTCATGCCGAGTTTGACTCGTTAAAGTACGGCACACAAGAAGTTAAATAAATCAAATTTTTCATCTTTTGCGACATTTTTTGGCGAATGACGTTCTCATCGCTGTAGCTTTAATGAAAATGGTACTGCAGGGGGTTAAAGCGAACGTATACCTTTTCATTTTGGATGCACCTCGCGAACATGGACTACCGACCGTGAATTTATCCTTTTTAACTTTGGGTGAACATCGTGTGGGTACATTGATCATTCGCAGTGAATGTGAACGATGGAAAAAAACTGCAGTATTTATATTTATTCAATGATTGAATTCGATTCACTAGTTCTCAAAATATGGGCGGATAAAGCAGCGAGTGTTGGGGTTGAATTAGCCGTAGGACTACTCAGCACTAAATGCAATATGTATTGCTTTTATATGTACATAGTAATGTTAAGATTGAATCCATCAGCCTACGGTTTTCATTATACATAGTACGCTCTCGAATAAATAAATTTATTGAAAAATGAATCTTATCGAGAGGCTAGAATTAGTTCACCGCATGACGTTTAAAAGAAATTTCGAAAAAATTGAATAATACAAAAGACTCAGAGTCACCCCTTAAAAATTGCTGTACCATTATTCACAACATTGCTTCCATTATCGAATATGTTGGGAGTTACGAGGTACTATACGTACGAGTATAGTACGAGGTATTATATCAATTTCATATCCATAAAAGGAAAAAAATCATGCACAATGGAATTATTCTAGCTCGGAAGAAATGTTTGATTTTCTAGTTAAAATAGCTCCGACTGCAAGGGGTTAAGAAGTATTTTTGCGTGCGAGTATCCTAATTGACAATCGGAAGCCCCGGCTGCTTAGACGAGAGATAGCGACGCGAAATTGAACTGACTACAATTACATACCGGTTAGCCACGAGCCGAAGGAAAGAAGAGACTACGTGACGAAGAGAGCGGAATAGCTGCGGAGCGAGTTGGTCGGTTCGAGCGGGAAAAATTTTTCCCGTTCCGCCGCAATTTTCCAGCGTAATGGCTAAGAATGCTCGCGGTTTAACCTAATGGGTAAGAGGCGATTTCTCTTCATTAACATGTCCGTGGTTCGGATTAGAACTGGCGAACCTTATCGTCCGCGACGATTACACGTGTCCTCCGCAGTATGCCGGATGCGATTTTCGATTCCACGCGACTCGTGCTGATAATGTCTTATCAGTAGATTGCCGATTGTATGCATTGATATGCATGATAACTAGACAGCGGATTTTTATGCAAAATCAAAATTTTCGACCCGAATTGCAACAATCTACAGTGAAATACACATTTATTTTCTTTCTCGATATGTTTAATAAGTTGAAAATATTATAACAGAGTATTTTAAAATTCTTCTAATGTGTTTAACGTTTTAAATTACAACTACTCATTTTTGTCTCTGACTTTAAAAAGATTAAAGAAGTCATTTCTTAACCGTTTGCACGAGTCTATTGTCGGTAGTGGAAAATTATTTTCGATATATCTTTAGTTTAATTATGGTTAAGAGATAAGCGTAAAAAATTGCAGGTTTACTTATAAAAAAAAACTAAAGGTCACCTTGATAACTCTGTAAAAAAAGGATTAGCAACTTTGGTACGATCATGCTAAAGATCTCCTTGAAACAGTGTTATTTTCGATAAAAAAATTTCCGATCGAACCGCAGAATAGTCTAACCTAATTGTGATCCACCCTGTATACCATCTTTATTTTTCCGAGTTGAAAAGAAACCTACTGCAGACATACCTTCGAAAACGTACACTTCAAGATAAATGGAATTGGAAACATCGTTTCGCAGTGTTCCAGAGCAGGAATGCCGTCTTAAGAAGGCACGATACCATTGCATAGGAAAAATCAATGGTTTCTTCATGCCTGGATTACCTCGATACGGTTTAGTGAACATACTAATTACTTTTGACAGGCATTTACAAGTAATTTGAAACAAAATAATTGCTAGGATGTTGAAAATTCTCCAAGTTATTGAACATTAAAGATAGCAGCACGCGAAGGAGCGCGCAGCTGTAGTCGGTGTACATAGTTTCAACAGATCCAATCGAGTTTCAGGAAAACCAATAGACAGAGAGAGTGGAACTCGTTGAATGAGTTCGGACAAAAATTGTGAAAGTTACACACAGAACAATCTTCTTCGCATTTTCATACAGAAAGACGGTCTTTCATAATTTACAAATGGTTTTGTGAGGATTCAATTTTCATGCTCGAGCTGAACTCCGTCGAAAAATGGAATTTGTACAGCTTCGGGTAGAAGCCAAATTATTGAACCGTTTAGTAATTATAATTACTGGATTGAACTGATGAAATGCGAAACGAAGTTAAAAGAATTTAAAAATATTACGATGTCACATCCTGCTTATTACAATTGTTGGACGAAGAGACACGAGCAAAGAGAGAAATTCAAAGCTTTCAAAATCAATAAAAAAAATCTGTACCCTCTTAAATTCAGCTAGCAATTTATTACAGCTAACAAGCTAAATCTTGTTTAAATTATTCACAAACAACGAGGCTTTAAATAAAGAAGATCTGCATCCCCTTACATTAAGCTACCAATTTCTCACAACTAACAAACAAAATTATTTTTTTAAATGCTCGTAAAGAGAGAAACGAGGATTTCAAAATCAATAAAAAAAATCTGTACCCTCTTAAATTCAGCTAGCAATTTTCTACAACTAACGAGCTAAATATTGTTTGAATTATTCACAAACAACGAGGCTATAAATATCAATATACATAAAGAAGATCTGCTCCCTCTTAAATTAAGCTATCAATTTCCCACAACTAACAAACAAAATTATTTTTTAACCCTTTCGATCATGGCGTCCTCATATAAGGACATACTAAATAAATTTAGTAACACACTAAACATTTATATTTTCAAAGAACTGCTTAACAAAGCCATGATTTTTTTTTCCAGGAATAAAATAATTCCTGACCGAAAGGGTTAAAATGCTCGTAAAGAAACGTAAAGAGGATTTCAAATGAAATAAAGAGAAATCTGTAGTTCAGCTAGAAATTTTCTATGGCAAGCTAAATCTTTTTTAAAATGTCCAGGTAAACGATCGAGACTTTAAAAATCGATATAAAAACGATTCGTAGCCTTTTGAAATTTTTGGAAAATGGAAGATGAGGGGGATGGCTTGGGGATGAAAGTCGGGTTGATATTCCGTGCATGAAAATCTATAAGACTCGTCTATCGGCTGCTGGGACACAAAGTGTGTGGCGGACAGTGTAATTTACGGACAAGCGAAGTTGCGGGCCGCGTTTCGATGGTATCTTCCCCAGGTAGATACGATCAACCTGTGGCGGTATTCCGCGCGCAGTATCGCCGCGACTTGCATGCATAAACTTTCTATCTCGTAAGGGGCGGCCATGTTTTGGCGCGCCGTGTCACGAGCTGCCCTTCTGCCACGGAGAGGGTTTTCCTGTGCAACTGTGTGCACACGTGCCCCGCGTACCTGCGGCCACAAGTCGATAATAATAAGAGCAAAATGGACGCGAGTGAGCTGCGACCTTGCCGCGCGAAACTTGTTCTCTCATTGGGTCCGGGGACGCTCTTAGTCGGGTTACCCAACTTGCAATGGGTCGAGCACGGGACTGTGAGGATGGCATGATTTTTTGGATGGAATGTTAATTACACCGGAGGAGACGAATTAACTCGGCCCTCTTGTTCTTTTCCTTTGTAAGTCAACTAATAATTCATTCGTTTCATAAAAGAACTGCAGTCTGCATGCGTTGTTAGTAGAATTGGTAGTATGTAGTCCAGTCAATGAATGCTCATAAGGAGGGTGTATAGGGAAATGGAAGGAACACAATTTTTAACTTTGGGACTTTGTTTGGACTAGTCAGGAAGTAAACATACTAAAAGTCCCTACTCCTAGGAGGTGAGCGGAGTACAGGGGGGCACGTAGAGGGTCTCCTTTTTCGGTTTTCCGCTTATATCTCGGAAACTATGTGTCCTAGCGATAATACCATTCCATACAAAATGAAAGCTGACAAAATGTGCTATAAAATTGATTCCATTCAGTTTTTCGCTATCTCACATAGTTTCCGAGATATCCGCGCTCAAACTTCACCAATTGTGAAAAAGAAATTTTTGCCTCACTTGACGAGCTAACTCTTCAGCACAATTAGTGAACTTTGAGCGCGGATATCTCGGAAACTATGCGAGATAGCGAAAAACTGAATCGAATCAATCCTGTGGCACATTTTGTCAGCTTTAATTTTGTATAGAATGGTCTTATCGCTAGTACGCATAGTTTCCGAGATATACGCGGAGAACCGAAAAAGGGGACCTTCTGCGTGCCCCCTGCACCCCGCTCACCTTCTAGGAGTGGGAACTTTTAGTGTGTTTACCTCCTCACTAGTCCAAACAAAGTCCCAAAGTTAAAAATTGTGTTCCTTCCATTTCCCTCTACAACTTTTCGTTGACTGGACTATAGATATATTCTGAAATAGTTGAACGAGAATTAAAGAATTTTAAGTATATGATGAAAACAATTTTAGTACGTCAATTTTACTTGTCTCTTGTCACTTCCTTGTAAATATTTAAAATGAAAAAGATCATTCAACAAGGTTAAAACTATAGTCGATTCAATTATTCATCTCTTAAACTGTAAACGATTCAAATTAGAATAATTGTTGCTCCACAAAACTATGTGTTGGCTTGCATCTCATTTGTTTCGTAAAATAATTCAAAGATTTAAAAAATTTTGAGTATTTACTATTTTTAGCATGTCCAAAATATTAAATAAAGCAATTTTTCTACGTCGATTTCATTTTCACGTTTCTGTAAATTTTCAAACTCTAAGAATCGTCCAACAAGCTAAAATAGTAGATTTAATATTATTCACGATTTAAAATATTCAAATAGAATTATTGTTGCTCCTCAAAACTATGTGCCGACTCGTATTTAATTCAAGCGACAAGTGTCATTTCAGAAAATCTAGATCGCACGTGCCGATCTCCTGCAAAAAATTATTACAGGAAAAAAAACAGAATGTACCTTTTTGATCCAGAGCGTTTGATGGAGTTTGTGTGTACTTGGTGAATTCGTTCACGCCACACTATGTCACAATGGAAGGTACGGGGGACCTATAAATACAACGCCAGAATTTGTTGTATTTAGTCTCGCATGCGTACATGCATTCTATTTTTTTCCCCACTCCAATTTACGAGTATCCACGGTGATTTTCAGTTAGGGAATTGGGATCGGTCATGGGATTTAAGGTCGGTGTATCGAACGCGACGCGCCAACTTTGACGTATGAGTGGTAACCTACATTTTCCCATTGTTAACGTTTTACGCGATGTTTTACTGTTACCCGAGCCCATATTAACGCCGTACCTTCATTACACATTATTCGCGCGGACAATCTATCACTCGCGTCGAGCATTACATTAACGTTTCGAGATTACATAATACGAAAAGCCGCTTCCATACGAATGAAGACACGTGGTTCCTCGCTGATTCCTCGAAAAAATTCAAATTTCAATTCAGAAGATGTAATTTTCAGCTATATTATTCGAAACATTTCTACCGCCCTTTAAGCACGTTTAATTTCTCATATTTATCCTTGCGTGACTGCGAGTGGTAGTTCTTTCAATCGAATTTCAATTAACTTCGGAAAATTTAATTTTTGTTTCACTCCGTACAATGGCACTTCACAAGGGCAGACCTTTTATGTATTGTATTCGAAAAATTCCTACCATCGTTTAATTTGCTTTACAGTATCTCGTTTTGCGATAACTGCGAATTGAATTTCTTTTAATCGATCCCAATCGAGGCTTCAAAATTTAAACATTTTTATTTCACTTCGTAAAATAGTTCTTCACACAGTAGAGCTTTGAATGTACTTATTTCTTTTATAGCATGTATTCTTGTCTTACAGTTTGTAAATTTTGTCGTCTTTTATTATATCCACTTTCTTTATAATAATTATTAGACGAGTACAATTGATATGGCTAAAATTTTACCTTAATGAACATGGATAGAAGTACAAGGTTGTCCCAAAAATCCAAGTCCAGCTTGTGTGGCAGGTTCAATTGAGTGTAGCGATGGCACCCCGCCGCGGTGAAGCAGTGAACAAAAGAAGCACGATCATTGTTCGATCATTGTTGTTGGTAAATACCAACACACATGCACTATCACTTGAAGCACAAGTCTTTAGAGATTCGATTCGAACGACACTGATTTTACACAAGGTTTTCCTGAAGAGAGGGAGGGCATTATGCAGGGAGAACAACGGGGTGAAGATAAACAGGACACGAGAGGGACCGCTGTAGGACTAGAATTTATGGCAACCACGTGTTTCGGTTTTTTTTCCTGGAAATTGGTACGCAGAGTCGATGGGTAATTGTTCGAAATAAAGTCTGTTCTTTTCCTAGGCGTTAAGAGTCTGTATTGTCCTCTGTACATCCCTTAAGAAACTTTCTAAAGGAAGGACAGACATTTTTTCAAACAGTTACCCATCGATTCTGCCGAAAAAACTGAAACATGTGAATTTTATAGCGGTCATAACGGATACATCGTGTCCCTCCCTCTAGATCCCCTCCATAAATCCTTCAGAAAAATTTTGCTCAAAGTCAGTGTTGTTCGTACCGCGGTAGAGAGAACACCTCTAAAGACTTGTGCCGTGAGTGTGAACTTTCATGGCACCTGTTCTTCCCTTGTTCATTGCATCACCGCGACGAGACACCAACGCTACGCTCAGTGGAACCTGCTGCCGTGCCGAGCTGGACTTGAAGGTAGGACGACATTTTTGGATCAACTCTGTATATTTACGTTCATTAAGGTAAAATTTTAACCATCTCACTTCTACTTGTCTTTCGTTACGTCTTCGTAACTGTTCATAATTAATAGACTGCGGATGTTTATGCAATTTCAATTTTTGTAGACGAATTTTAAGAAAGTGGAATAAAATACAATCTTAATTTCCGTGGTAGTAGCCTTTTTAGATCTGAAATAAATTGAAATCTTACTAAATTCTGTCATATTTTATATCCTAGCATTTTTTAAAAATTTTCAAAGGCCATAATTGCATAAAGATCCGCAGTCTAATAATTAAGAAGTCACTCGGTTAAAAGGTTAATAATTAGATGCTTGCGTTATGTCTAAATACTCGCATTATCTGGCAATGTTACACAAAGTTACGGTTGCTTAAATTTGAGAAATTTGCAGCGTTTTTGACAGGTAAGTGCGCCTATATACTGGTTTGTAGTGACGGTCGCGCGCTGCGACTAAACCACCGCAAATTGCTCAACTTTGAGCAACCATAACTTTTGAACCATTGATCGTACAGGATCGAAACTTAGATTCCTAGGCTCTCCTCGTTGAAATCTACTGGATTACATACCAAATAGATAATAATTTATAGGAAAAAGGCAAGAATTTTTGGTCCCGTAAAGTAAAGATAATTACTTTTGAGCACCGCGGACGGAATATATTTTACGTAGCTTTTATTGCGAATGGGATTTGCGATATTTTAATATTGAATTCGCGATACACGCGTTCCCACTTTCCAGCGGCGACGTCGCGTCGACGGAATACCGGGATTGTCCTTTGTCCTGAAAAACAGTGTGAACGCAAACGAGTAAATTTCCCAGGCGCGCGTTGCATGTGCGAAATTGTCAACTAGCTAGGATAAGTGGTATTCCGAAGTTGCAGCTCATTGCTAGGCTCTGGCATTGAGCACCCCTTCAATGTGCTTATGCTCTCGAGTATAAGCATATTATACGTACAATGCGTCGCTGTAATTACCGTCATATATGAATTTCCATCGCAAATAGCGCTTCGTTTATTTAATCAGCTTCAACACTGTTTGTTCGCTGCAAACGGGAAAGATCGTTTTCCTTTCACCGGCGCTCTCCCCGGCCTGTTACGCGGAATTATTTATGCAATACGGACGGATTGTTTTTCTGGTGATTTATGCGGAAAAAGAGGATTCGCCACACATTAATCGCGAGGAGCAAAGGTTTTTTCGAAATGACGTTAATGTTTGTTGTACAAACGTTCTTTATTCGAGCACCTGTACACAACTTTTGATTATAAACTGGCAATAATATTTATATTACGATGTTCAAATTTGAAAATTACTGTTCTTCTGTTAGAAAGTGAACGAACAACAAAAGTGTGTCTGAAAGTGCGTTTTAATATATTTCGAAATAATTAATTTGATGTTTCAAGTCGAATCTTTTGAATCATTTTCATTCCCGTTACATAAATAAATATGTTTACACATTTCTTTGTGTTGTATATTTTTACAAAATCCATTGACCACGCACGTTTTGCTTGGGTCGAATTTGTTATACTTAGTACGTTATAATTAACGCGTATATCACGTGGATTAGGGAAATATGGGTTCAATATTTTTAAAAAATCCGTCGATCATTTCCTGTTTTGGTAAAATTTGTTATACGAGATAAACATCTTGTGCACGGTGTTGCAAACATTTTCTACCTGAATTACAACAAACTGGAGTGAACTAGAAATTTATTTTCTCTCTTGATATGGTTAATAGGTTGAAAATAATATAACAGCATATCTAAATTCTTCTAATATTTTTACTGCTTTAAATTACACCTACCTATTTTTGTTATAAATGCATAGAATCCGCTGTCCAGTTATGATTAACGGGTGCATCATGTGTATTAACAAAATTTGAAGTATTTTATTGAAATATTTTGGGTGGAACAAAAAGAAGTCGCAGCGCAAGGAAACGTTCTTCGTCAGTTCCGAATTAACTTTTGCAGATTTCCATATACCGACTCACAATCGTCAGGAGGTTGTTTCAGTCGATGTAAGCCGAATCAGTGAGTGTTGCAACGCGAAAGTAAAATATTCGTTATCCGCGCGAGCGTTGCGAACGCACGCCTACTGCGGCGAGATTGGCACGTTGCGTAATATTTTCGGCACACGTTTCACCCCTGTGTCGCGATAACCTGCATTTTCTACGATATCCAATTATTCTGAATCATGTTTGAAACTTTTGACGCATGATATAACGTTCTACCGCGAATGTCGACCAGTATACGAAGTTATTTGAAAAAAAAGAAATAGAGGAAAATATACGATGGATATAAAAAGGGAGCGGAGAAGTGTAAAGAAATTTTCAAACGCAAGCCGGAAGTGGGTACTCGTCATTACTAGCACGCGGTTTCTATATGCAAATTTACATTTTTCACCGCGAAACATTGCAAGGCGAAGTAGGATTTCATTTCCAACGTTAATATCGCGGTTGAAGAATGTTATTTGAAAATGGAGCTGCATTCACGCTGGAATTACCGGACCCGTCAAAATGATGGATTTCAGATTCTTTGTTTTACCGTAAAAGTGCTTTTGTAAACTCCTGCTGCTATTTGTTAATTTTGAAAGGTACATAATATGAATTAATCGGTTTTATAAATTCCTCGAAGACTGTCATCGACCGGTACTATAAATGCACGGTCCATTTATTATAGATAGCGAGAGACGTAATAAATATCGGTTCAATTTTCGGCACGAAGGCGTCGACGCTGATTAAAAGAGGACAATGGCGCTCAACCATTTTAAACGCGATTTTCTCATGTATTAATCACCCGACGTGCACGACACTCCCGTCTTGACGTGCTGAGTAATTCGAGAGGGAACAGAACGATTTTTTCGTACGGCGAATCGTGACGAGGCTAACGAAAATAGCACCGTACAAAGACAATAGCGCGTGACGACCTTAAGGTTAATGTACGGAATTTTACTACCTCCGCGTCGATAGACTCTACACACTTCCTCTCTGTCTCTTGCTTATCGTTCATCAAACAACTATCAGTTTTTGTCTCGCCGTGAAACTGAGGTTCGCTTCAAAACTGCTAATATTACCTTTACGCTCGAACTACTATTTTACATCACCTCGTGGAAAGGTCGCATTTATTATATGCAATTTCTATAATATTACATGTCCGGAAATATTAATCTATTGAATAATTCTCTCAAAATGACGGGTTCTAATATATTTTTAATTTACAATTATTCGATTGTAAATGAGAAATTATTTAACAGATTTATTTCCTTGGGTACATATCACAAAAGAGTTCTTATTTTGATAAAAGTAATGTAAAATACTTCATTTTTAAGCAATTACTCCTAATTGTTCAATTTATGAGTGGATTTTAAATTTATCAAAGACTTTTATACAAACGTATACAGGGTGAATCTCACGATCGTGACCAGTAGAGATTACTCTGTTATTAGCAGTCCGATCGAAAATGTTTTTGTCTGACTTATATTTATTTCATTTGATTATAGCAAATTTTTCGTCAACTCTTTTTTTATGATTCTTTAAGGTCACCTTCAATTTCTGCGAATATACCTATAATTTTTTTACGCCTATTTCTTAGAGGATTTCAAGGCGAATTCAAAAAAGATTGCAAAAAATTTGCTGTAAGTAGTCACGTGAAAGTTCTTTTGAAACCATGTATGTATATGTGATAAAAACATTTTCTGTATGTATCTGTATACATATATCTGTATACATATATACATCTGTATATATATATGTAACATTTGAGTAATCTCGACTGATCACGGTTCGCGATTCGCCCTGTATAATCAAAATTAACCGACCGCCGACAATAAATACGGCTTTTCACCAAAATTTTTATTATTCCGGCTATAAAAAAATGTGAAAAAATTCCGAGACGCGTATCGAAGTCTCTAATTTAATGTCCAAGTGTTAGTTAAACGAAATGATTTAAAAAAAAAATAGAAATTCCACTTGTAAGCCAGCGGAGGGTAACTCGCAACGAAGGGGAGATAATTTATAATGATACGCTCTTGTAAAACGTCACTGTACCATCCCACCTATTCTGATTCGCCGATGAGATGGCGGCTGGCGTCGATTCGTAAATGAAAAATGCGGCGGATTAAAAAATATGTCGGGCCTCTGACGGAATGAAGATTATCGGTTCGCGCGGCGGATTGAAGTGAGAAAAAATGAGAGTAGGCACGCATCGACACAGACAGGCGGCGTGGCTCCTCGGGGAGGAGCTGAAAAGCTGAAAAGCGTGTTTGAAGTGCGTGCGGGTGTGCGTGCGGCCCTCGGACACAGAAAAGTATCCGCTCCCATGGGCGTCTGCGTTCGGAGGGTGCGAAACTCTGTACGCAAGATGAAGCCGGTGCCGCGTCGCGTCGCTTTGTGCGTATATACCTCTCGGTATACCTTTCGCCGTTCACTCCTACAATTAGACCAGCCCTCGGACTCATTTCGGTGCTCCCCGGGCCGTTTTTATGAGAACGAAACTCGGGAGAAGAGCGGCCCGTGAGACCGGAGGAAACGATGAGAAACGATTCCGAGAAAAAACCACCGGCCGTTCGCCCCGAGACGTTTCGACAGAATCACGACGTGTCGTACATAGCCACGTTCTCTGCTCCTAACCGCTCCGAACTGTTGCCAACCTGCATGACTATTTCTTAACCTCTCTTGCGCATTCCTCTTTCGCGCGACTCCTTATTAAGAGGCATTAAGTAAACGCGACACGGATAATGACTACGACGAAATTGTACTACAAACAGTACAAACGCTCAGGAAGCCCTGTATCAATTAACCTCTCGAGAGCTCTTCGCGATTATTTCACTGCTCGAGTAATCGGAATTTCTTTGTCGGCAATAATTGCTTTGAAGATCATCGGTACACATTGTATTTACATCTAACACGTTCGCGTATTGTCAGGTTGCCATATTCCAAAAAGACACTGTAATTTTTATGCTATTATCTTTAAACATATGTACAAGGTCCTCCAATAAGAAGTGTTAATTCAAATGATAAAAAGACGCTGTTGTTTACAATTTTACTAGCCAAGTATCGGAAAGTGACAACTCTCATCTCTTCACAAATAAAAAATAAATTCACGATTTAGAATTCTTGCAGTTCTCGCACTACCTCCTTTACTACCTCGGCACTGGAGGCAGATGGAGAAATGTAATATCGTACACTTGTTAAATGCTATCATGTTTCAATATTGACAAAACATTAATCTTCCAACATTAGTAGGTTCCGAGATATAGGACCTCAAAAATCGTTGAATTTGTCACTGACTGACTGACTGACATATCATCAAAATCTTTTGGGTACTTCCCATTGACCTACAAGCTTGAAATTTGGTACATAGGTCCACCATAACTAGGTCCACCATGCAGATTAGAAAAGGACTTTTTTTCTTGTATACCTACTTGATAATTGATGAAATTTCAACAAAAATTGATGAAATCCCAACAAAAACATCCTGTAAATAGGAGCCAAGTAACTATGGCCGTAAAACGTTGTGAGATCAAACAAAATACGGCCAAGTTCGTTAGCTTAGAAATACCTCTTGCAATACTGGAAAAAGCGTTTGTAAAAATTAGTTTAAAAGAACGCTATTTAATCTTTAAAGAGTTAGATGGACGGCTAAATTACTCAAACTTAGCCGCTACCTAACACCTTTTATGGCCATTGGTTTAAAAAGTAACGGCCAAGTTTGAATACTTTAGCCCTCCATGTAACTCTTTAAATATGAAATAACGTTCTTTTAAACTAATTTTTACAAAGGCTTTTTTCAGTATTGCAAGAGGTATTTCTAAGCTAACGAATTTGGCCGTATTTTCTTTGATCTCACAACTTTACATGGCCATAGGAACTTGGCTCCTGTTTGCAGGATGTTTTTGTTAGGATTGTATTTACATCTATGTAACACGTTCGCGTATTGTCAGGTTGCTGTTGATCAAACAACTGTCTTGCGTACGTTGGCCATATTCCAAAAAGACATTGTAATTTTTATGCTATTATCTTTAAACATATGTACAAGGTCCTCCAATAAGAAGTGTTAATTCAAATGATAAAAAGACGCTGTTGTTTACAATTTTACTAGCCAAGTATCGGAGAGTGACAACTCTCATCTCTTCACAAATAAAAAATAAATTCACGATTTGGATTGTCATGTTCATGTCATGCTCAAAAAATGGAGCACAAGAGACATTTTTTTTTTTAATGCTAGAAAGTCGATCAGTAGCATATAAAAATGAACGCAGTTGTTCGCCGAGTCGCGTTCAACTGCGTTCGCAGAATTGTCAGCAACATGGTTAAGTCGAAACCTTTTGTGTGCAAATGGCGTGCCATTTCGAATTCAGCGTTACTTTAATTAGCATGGCAGAATGCCGGATTTCAGACTTTCTGCTCCTCAGAAATCAGAATGACGCTTTCGCTGGGAATTATTAAATCAATTAAAAGTCATTAGAGAGCGCTAGTTGGAATTGCTCGGCAGTTTCCAGCGGTGAATCCAACTAATTATGATCTTAAGTTCGTGATTTAGCCGATTCGGTTTCATTCGCCACTGGAGGTTACTCCCGGACTCCCTAGTTTTTGATTCGTGTAATCCAGAGGCATGCTAGAGTTTCCTTAATCGCTGAGGTCTTGTAGCTTTTCTCGAGGGCAGGCTCTTCGGTGCGTGTCTTCCGTTGGACACGCGTGTCGTTTTATCGGTGGAACGTAAACATTTGCTGAAGAGCCGTGTGTTGGCTTGCCTGATTTCGAGACCAAGAGGTGCCGCACGCCGCCATGTGAGAAACATGACCGACAAGAGGGACAGTATCTATGACCCATTTCTCAAAACCTCAAACTTTAATATTAAAGTTCCCCTAAGGATTCTAAGAGAAATCTTTGAGATCATTTCCATCCCTTCGTTAACCCTTTGCACTCCGAATTATTTTCCAGTTTTGTTGCCAACAATTCGCTACTATTTGAAGCGACGGTTTGTTTGAAATTTACTTCGAAGGACAGTTCCTTGATTGTTACTTATTTTAAACAATTTTGTTTACTAATCACATTAGATATAGCTCTCAAACTTTGTTGTAATTTATATTTGTGGAGCTTATATTTGTTTTTAACTAAAAGATAAATATAAAGGAAGAACCATATTGTACATATAAAAGCTCGTGTTATTTACATTTTTCTTTCCCCGATGTCGAGCCACACTCGACAAAGGAGTGCAAAAGGGTTAACACATTACCGACCGGTGATTATTGTATAATTTTGAAAAATCTATGGTACATGGCTAAACACTTTTTAATGGAACCTTCAATAGCAACAGCAATTTTCATTGTGAACTAACAAATCAACCTCAATAACGTCATCTAATAGTTTCATTTAAGATTGCAATGTAAAAGAAAATTTCTATGCTTTCTTTTGGTACAGCAGAATTATTGAAAATCCTATTAATATTGGGTTGGCAAATAAATATTGGGTTCGTTCGGTTTTTAACTTCATCTCCAATGTGTAGGATTACATCAACGGAAGTTAAAATGGCTGACACGGCACGCTGCGAATCTTTATCTATCTATCTACATATATCTATCTATACATTATATAAAAACGAAGTCCTGACTCACTCACCTATCAACGCCCAGGCTAAACCCTTGGACCTAGAAAGCTGAAATTTTGCACAGAGGTTTCCTTCATGATCTATACAAGGGATAAGAAACGATATTTCGAAATTCAACCCTCAAGGGAGTGAAAAGGGGTTGCAACGTTTGTATGAGGAATATTTTGTTCGTGGTCGGATTGACTTCATATTTGGTCTTAATGCTCTTTGATATAATTAATCAAATACCTGTTTCGGCATTTCAAAAAATACAACCCCCGAGGGGGTGAAAAGGGGTTGCAACGTTTGTATGAGGAATATTTTGTTCGTGGTCGGATTTGCTTGACACTTGGTCTTAATGCTCTTTGATATAATTAATCAAATACCTGTTTGGGCATTTTAAAAAATTGATCCCCTAAGGGGGTGAAAGGGGGTTTTGAAATCTAAGATGGCGGCATGACATAAAATTAAAACTCTATAGGGGTGAATGAGGGGTTAAAAGGTTTTATGGAGAAACAATATCAATTTCCGAGGGCATTAAACGGTTTTCTGTGCGAGCGAAGCCGCGGGCAAAAGCTAGTGTATAAATAAAAATGTAATGTTCGTTTGTTCAAAATCTAACAACTCCGAAACAGCTGAACGTAGAAAGCCCGGGTACAGCTAGTTAAAAACAAAAATTGTCTACATCGATTGCAAGAAATAGAAACTAGACTGCTGTTATCTCTTCCCGTAATGATTGTAATAGAGGACGAAACTCCTGAACGAAACCGCGGAGGACATTTTCGTAAAGGAAAAAGTTGTCGCAAATGACCTCGGGACTCCCGAGTCGGGAGTCGCCCTTTTCGAGGAAATACATTTTTGGAACACCCTGTACATGGCGGTCCAATCATTCCTATATTTCTAACTTCATTTCGAATGTGTAGGGTTACATCAAAGAAAATTAAATTAATGCGAAACTATAAAACGTGACGATTCTCGTATTGAACACATAATTTCGTTCACAAGAAAAGAACAGCCTTCCTTTCGGGATCGTTTCAGCCAACTACTATTGTAGATACGGTTAGTAACTCGCGAGTCTCAGGTCGTTGTTCAATCAAATTGTGATAACAATCGATTCTACAGGGACGAAACTGGCTGCAGTCTCGGATAAAAACACAATACGGGGCCATTTACAGAAATCAGTTGTGAACTTTCGCGCGATCGGCGGCTCTAATAAGAGCACAATTGGGCCAATCAGAAGCGAAATACTTGAATCGGCAGCTATCGGGCGAAATTATTTCCAACGGACGTCCGTGAGTCTCTTGTCCGCTTGTGAATCGTGTCCTCGCGAAAATGATCGCGCGACATTACCCTCGGCAGAGCGATGTTCGTGTCCGTCCGGTCTATTACGAAATGCGTTCAATCAACGCAGTTTGTCCACGACATTGTAAACAGCGCGCCGGTCCGGTCAACGGTCACTACGACCCCTCGAATGCGTTTGCACGATGATCGTGCTTAATTTGCCGTCCGATTTCGGTGAAAAACCGTTCACCGTGCCACCGTTCGCGGACTTATTGTCAGCGTCGCGTCACACGAAAGAATTAATTGAACCTCTGCTGTTCTGATTTTCTATTTTACCTTTTTCAACAAATTTTTATTTCCTACGATATCATCGCAGGGACTGTATCAGTCCACTGGAATTGTCGTCCTGATTAAAACGAGTCCACGCATGCCCTGTATCCTGTAATTTTTACGAGCGGAATACGAAATATTCCCTCCCCGGTTAAGAGTGAAACTTTTTAATCTGTTTTAAGAATATCGCTGTATACGTGTTATCAGTCTACCGGAAATGTCCTCCCGATTAAAACGAGTCCAAACACGCCCCATAACCTCTCATTTTTACAAGAACCCTGGGAAACGAAGCCCTCCCCGGTTAAGCGCAAAAAAATTCTCAGTTTTAACGCATTCTGCGGCGCTATTCGATGTACGCCGTGTTTGGGCTCGTTTCACCACGGAAAACGTCAGTCGATTGGCGGCATTTTCATAATGACACGATAATGTCCGTTGTTTTATGCGCCAGCTGAGAACTCCCGCGGAAGAGGGCACCTTATTGTTATGGAGATTTGATCCGCTCTCGCTAAAAAACTGGTTTTGTTCTATTTTTTTGCGCATATTTATCGTACATTGTACCGTCACGACTGGATCGTAAATTCTCATGCAAATTTAGATTTCCTAGATTACGTCGCAAGAAACCGGAACTAAAATGAAAAATCCGCGTCTTCGTTTTTTCCTATTCCTGGTCCGCGGGTGAGGTGGTTTTAAAAGGGCTGCGAACAAAAGTCCCGGCAAGACGCGCGTTTTGTCGCATTCCGCGGCCCCTTGTACGCTGTAAACGCACAAAATCCGCAGTCTGGTAAGACAATTCTTCCGCCACCCTCGCTGCCAGAGCCCATTACCAGGCGTTACCAAGTTTTTCTCGCCGGTTTGCTGCTCGCGCGCTCCACCCCCGTACGTGCATGCACGGAGAGCTGCGAAAACAAAAGTGCTACGACTCGGGGTTGCGTGTTACCGAGTAGCAGTAGCGATGTTTACGCGAGCCTGACCCAAATGCTGTTGATACATGCTCCGAATTTTCGCCGGGGGCGACACAAAAGCGCCCTTCGACCACCCGCAGCGGATAATTAAAAACACGACGCTCATTGTCCGCTCCGCTGGCAAATATAGGATTATACAAATTAAGCGTCGCATCTTCAGATTCTAATTAAACACTAACTATTCGAGACACGTCTGGCCGCGTTATTTTATCACGCTCGTTACCCGCGTTTATTTTCGCAGCGGCCTCCTTCGTGCGTTCTGCTAGTCATGTCGCCGGAGCAATTGGTTGTAATCAGACGTTGTTTTGTTAATCAAAGGACCAAAAGCCCTTTTGGTCAATAGTAAGACGTATCTATGGAATATATTGCTACGTGACACGTGACACGTGACTAAACAAAATAGTCCCTAGCAAAAGTGAAGTTCCAAATCATTTTTATTTTATTCCAATCTGATGGTGTGACACTCAATTTGAATAATTCTATGCAATCTGGACGGCAACCATGACGGAAGACCAAACAAAAAAGTCCCTATTCAGAGGAAGGTTTCAAATAATTAGTATTTTATTCCAATCTAACGTTGTGACACTCGATTTGAACAACTTCGCGTAATCTCAACGGGTTCTAGGTTAGGTGACCAAACAAAAAAGTCCCTAGCAAAAGGCAAGTCTCAAATAATTTGTATTTTATATCAACTTGGCGTTGTGACATTCAATTTGAACAACCCTGCGCACTTATGACGAATCACGTGATAGGTGATCAAACAGAAAAAGTCCCTAGTAAGAGACAAGTCTCAAATAATGTGTATTTTACAGCAAAAAAATCCCTGGCAGCAAATTTCAACCAATTTGACGATACTCAAATAATCCCACATAATCTGAATAAAAGTCCCTAGATAAAAGAGAAAAAGCAGAAAGCTGTTATACGCGTCGACAGTGAAGATACGGCGAAACGAATGAAGGATCCTCTGGCCAGTATCGTTTTAGTCCGTTGGAATTTCATAAGAAAATGTTTTATGCCTCGAAGAGGACGATCGCGTCCCGAGGCGGCGCGGCGGCGCGCCGCCACGAAAAACGGAAGTATTTGCGCGCGTGTCACGATACTCACGATCCCACCGGTTGCCGACCTAAAGGGAATTGAAATCTTTTTTATCGGGCCCTCCGCGAAATTTCATGGATTTCCAATGACTCGACGGGGCGGATCTCGTAAGTGTATCTACACAGACTTCGGCTCCGCGTATCCAAAGTCTCTGTATTTCACCTAATTCCCCGGAGAAGAATTTGGTTCGTTTACCGACAGCCGCCCCGGCCCGTCTATCTCTCTCTCTCTCTTTCTCTTTCCATCCTTTTCCCCCGTCGTGTTTGCTTTAAAACCGCCCCAACGATTTCTTTTATTGGTCCGTTACGATCGTCGACGATCGGTTTCCTCGTAACTGTCGCTGAACCTGAAATACTGCTTGTTTCGTACTGGTTCCCCTTTTCTCCTCGGAGTTAATGACGATGTTTTTTACCACTCGAGCTACCGGTATCTCGAATGTCTTTTTCATGGACAATGATTTTAGGAAATGTACTCTAAACCAGCCATTTTCCCCTTCCCCATTGCGATTTTCCTTGGTTTTAATTTTCCGAAAGTTGAACAATCGGATTCTCTTACATTTTAAATCAAATTCGTAGATAATGTTTTGCAAGGCGATGCTCTTCAAAATTTCAAGATCTTCAATGTTATCGGATTTATTTTAGCGAAGGACCTTTCGACGTCCTTCTAAATATTTTTCTCACTATGAGACACAAGTGTTCTCGTTAGATCGTGAATTTTTGTGGAAATGTAAATTTGCTAAACCGAGGCAGGAGAGAATATTGTTTATCGCGTATCAAAGTTCCGGTACGTCAAAATTAATATAGAGCAGACCGAAATTCTTGGAGAAGTTCCTATCTAGCCCGCTCCTCGAAATCCGTGTAAGCTATACGTCTCTTTATTATAGTTTCAAGTAATTTTCTTCCACTACAGTCCGACATTAGTTTTAGTTTCTGGGTCAGCTTTTAAACAGCCCCGAGCTACGCCTCGCGCTTGTGCAAGATTCTATGTATGTGCTCTATATTCGATGTACTTTTATCTAACTATCGCAGTAAAAAGACAGCGTAATTATACTAAAAAATTATACTAAAAGTGACAATGATATGCGACGTGTGCGTTAGTGTAATTGCCCAAGCTATCTTTCCAAATCGAGCGAAATGTCAGAACATTAATTAGAAGTAGATTACGCGCAGCGAATATTGTATATTCCTTTGTTTCTTTGTTCTATCGCGATCTCTCTTTTCTCGACTTGATATTAATTTCTCATCACTAGAGAGCGGATCTTTATGCAAAATAAGAATTGTTTGCATTTATTGCAGGGTATAAGAAGCAAATGTAATTTCCCTCTTTCGTGGTTTTATTAAATTGATATTCTCCAATTCCTTCAACTTTTTTACAACTTCACTTCGTCTATTTCTGCCATAAATGCGTACGCAAAAATGGACAGATCAATTGCAAATCAAAAAATTCAAGGGACATATTAGGTCAATCGGAAAATTCCGTCCGTTTTTTCACAAAAAGTAGAGCTTTATTTAAGAAACAAAATGAAAAAGTACATTAATCAAAATATTGTCCATCGTTAACTATGACTTTTTCCCATCTTTCGCGCAGCAAGCGAATTCCGCGACGAAAGAATGAGTCATCTTTGGAGGTTATCAAGTCAGAGATCCATTTTTCGACATCTTCGTAACAATTAAATCGTTCCTCAGCAAGTGCGTGTGCCATCGACCAAAACAAGTGATAGTCAGAAGGGGCACAGTCTGGTTAATAAGCCGCATGGGGTAGCACTTCCCAGCGAAGTGCTCTAACGTTTCTTTGACAACTTTTGTGACGTTTCGCAAGCAGAATTTCGCAGATGGTTTTTCGCTTTTCAATGTCTCTTGGCTTGAGTTCATATGGAACCCACTTTCCTTCCTTGTAGACCTTCCCCAAGGCTTTTAAACGATCGGAAATGACAGATTGAGCACAGTTTAACGCTTCTACAGTTTATTTTTGCGTTTGACGTGAATCTTCATCCACCAATGCCTGCAATTCTTCGTCTTCGAATACTCTTGGCCGTCCAGAACGCTCTTTGTCCTCTACAATAAAATTACCATTTTTAAAGCGTCGAAACCATTCTCTACATGTTTTATCGGAAACAGCATTATCGCCATAAACGTCTACAATCATTCGATGAGCTTCAGCTGCAGTTTTCTTCCAATTGAAGCAAAAGTTCCGACATTTTCAATGTAGAAAAAAACGATGTTATTGTTGCAAGCGTATATTGTTGTATATTGAATTTTATTGAAACATGTCCAAACTAAAAAGTTAACCTTACTTTAGACGTTATAGTTAACGACGGTTCGAGCTACGGATACTCGACGCTAAACAGACGGAACTTTCCGATTGGCCTAATAGAAATAATATTTCCAATCCATTCAAATTATTAGAACCCTCTTTATGTACAAAAATGTCGTAGAAGGGAAAAGAAAATGTATATTTTTTGTATGGCTACATTTGAAATGAAACTAAAACTAAAATGAAACATTCATATTTGCTAGTTTGTTAAAAACCTCCATCACGAGTCTGGCTCGTCAAAGTACGACAAGGGGTTAACAAGGGATATAAATATCTGATACAAGCTTGCAACAAATGCGGGTAATTTTCTATTTCGCATAAAAATCCGCAGTCTACTCGCCACTCTTCTGCGGTGGCAGTTAGCCTTGAAGAAACGGAGCCGTGTGCATGATCGATACTCGCAAAAAGGACCGACGAAACAGCCGTGTTTCGGGTCGAATCGTTATCGAGTGAACGCGGGGGGATCCATTAACAATTATATAATGATTCGATGAACCTGACGAAACTACCGTGCTCGATACCATCGGAGCCCGCATATAGTACGTAAATCCTAGAATCGTATTAATAACTCGCAACACAAGTCAATTATCCCTAATGCAGAACACGCAATCCATTTGCTGATCGTTATCGGCTGGCAGTTTATCTGCACACTGGACGCCGCGCCGCGCCGCGCCGGCGGAATACAGTACACAATGGATCCTACAAAGTAGCCTTACCTGTGTAACAACGTGTCAGTAGTTTCGCAAATTAGCCAAGACAAAAATCTGCGAGAATCAGAGAACTCGTTTACTGCAGTCTGATTTACATTCGTAATCGTGTAGAATCACGATCGACCGGCAACAACTCTTTCTATTAATCTTCAGAAAGCATCGCGAACAGGTTAACGGAATGAAGATGTCATGAGGTGCAAAGAAATATTTGAAATCAAATGTTACACGCAGTAAAGGAAGGATTTTCATGTGATGGAAAAATTTTCTTTCTCTTTGAGTCGCTCTTGGAAATTGCAAACTGCACAAGAGAAATTTCTCGTGTCGTTGTAATTGAGGGAAGACAATTAGGTGGCTCTTTTTACATAAAACATGCTGTCTGAAAATTGCTATTAGAGAAAACTATTCGTTCTAGTAGGGGTTGTACTATATTCCAAAGGTGATAAAACACATGTGGAACATTCTGTGTGAAAATTGCAATTTAAGGAAAATGTATTCGCTCTAATAGGGATTTTTTTAAATTTATTTATTTAATGTTGCTTCAACATCAAAGGTCATTAGCAATACGGTGCATTTTCTTGTTTATAGTTTAAAGCAATATTATGTAAATAATAAAAGTACCATAAAAAATGTATATAAGTATAAATATATGTATACATATGTATATAAGAAATACAAACACTTAATTTCGAATTCAGTATTTAAGAATTTCTAAGATAATTTTTATTTTTTGACAATGTCATGGTGTTTTGAAGCTATAAATCCACATTTATTACAAACTTTAAAACGAATAGAATCGTCAAAATAAAAACAGTAAATAATTGTCCAATGATTGAACAAGAGACCATTAATTTCACAAGGAACAAATATTAAGCAGCTATTTATCTAAATCGGCTACCTGTCCGGAGTCTCGCGTCCAACCCCGTGGATCTCGCGGCCATTTTTCATTCACGTCTCTCTCATCCGGTCCGCGGAGAGAGTGGTACAGCAGATTGTAATTTCACACACTGTTGTGGGCTCTTACTTAAACCTGTGCAGTTACGGAGTTAAACCGGTCCTTCGGGAACATTTCGCTCACTTCAGTTGGAAAACGTTTCGAGCGCTCGGCGCGGCGTGCTCGGGCCCTCACAATCACTACCCCTAACTTTCGCGGCGGAAGTTCAAGCGGAACAGAATATAATCGTTTTCCCCGGGAAGACGGGAAACTTCAGCCAGGGAACGAGTGTCGATACGCCTGCAGAAAAAAAAGAAAAGAATCAGTTAGCGAGAAACAGGAAGTTGGACAATCTCGCGAGGACGCTGGGGAAAGAGGAGAGGATAGCTTCTGAACCGTCATCCGCGCGGATTATGAAGGTCGGATCGCGGGGAATCGTCGAGTTCGCGTGGTCGTCAGCTTAATAAAGAAAGTTTGTGAATTTTCGGCGTTTTGTCGCGCGGTTAAGGAAGCATTGTGTTTGTTTGTCCGCGAGGCGGACCGTTTTTCGCGCGTATCCTTCCGAAAAAGGAAATACGCGAGTTAGAATAAAGGGCGGTCTCGCATTAACTCCGTTGAACTCCGAGGCGCGTATCGCCGCCGACGCTTAATGAAATTCTCCGTCTGGTCGGGGAAGACTCCGGGAACAAGTTCGCGTCTTTATCGTGAAAACGGCGAAGGAAAGCTGCCAACTCCATTTAGGGGTTGCTATCATTGCGCCGGGCCAGATACGCCGGCAGGTCGTTACGCTCCGAGCAGCAGGCATTACGGCACAAGCAAAGAGCCGCGTTCGCAATGTTCACCGATCCACCCGCTATACCACCCCCACCCCCACATCCGCATCCGCACATCCCCGTACTCGAACTCTAACTCGAACTCGACCGCGCCCGCGCGAACGTATACACGATCTGTCTTGCCCCGGGGCGTTTGTATAAAGGTAATTTCACCATAAATATGTACGGACGAGAGGCGGATGAAGGGAGGCGAGAAATACACGGATAGGGTTGGATGAAAGTGCTATGCCTGCTGCCGCGAAACTGGAGGACACCGCACACCAGTCGAGTGCGCCGCGTTTAACGCTGCACAACCCGGCTCCGGTCCTCTAACGCCAAAATATTGTTATCGCTTGTACCAGAATCTTGTTCGCTGAGTAATTAAGTGGTTTCGAATGATGGATGCACTTGCAGCTACTTTTGCACGATGCTTCGTACAAAGAAAACACAAAACATACGTTAACCCCTTGCTGTATTTTAACGAGTCAGACTCGTCGTGAAGATTTGAATAAAGTCTAACAAATATGAATATTACGCGTTTCTTCCAAGATAAAATAAAATTTGATTCATCATTTTATTTAATGTTGAAGTGTATCCTTTTATTTAATGTTGAAGTACATCATTCTATTTAATGTTGAAGTACACCATTTTTTTTAATGTTGAAGTACATCATTCTATTTAATGTTGAAGTACATCATTTTATTTAATGTTGAAGTACACCATTTTATTTAATGTTGAAGTACACCATTTTATTTAATGTTGAAGTACATCATTTTATTCAATGTTGAAGTACATGCTTTTATTAATGTTGAAGTACGTCATTCTATTTAATGTTGAAATATATCCTTTTATTTAATGATGAAGTACACCATTTTATTATATTTAATGTTGAAGTACATCATTTTATTCAATGTTCAAGTACATCCATTTATTAATGTTGAAGTACGTCATTTTATTTAATGTTAAAGTACATAATTTCATTTAATGTTGAGGTACATCATTTTATTTAATGGTTTATATTGCGGATCGTATCATGTGATGGTTACGTAGAGGAAATATGGAGTGCGAACAACCTCGATTACTGCATGCCTGTTCGGTCCTGTGTCGTGCAACCAGCGAGACGTTACTGGAATTTTCTCGGAGTCCTCCTGCGTTTGAAATGTACTACACATTTCGGACTGCAGTGCACCGTCTCGCGATATGTGTAGCGATGATCAAAGCGTGAATTAATTTCGTTTTTCGCGAGAGAACAACGCACCACAATTTCACTGCCGTCATTCAAAACCAATTAAAATCTGTGCAGCTACTCCGCCGATTTTAGATTGTCGTTATTCGGGAAATCACGTAGCGTGGAAACGTACGTCTATTTGACTTCTGGGATTGCAACGGGAAAATATTTTTACTCGGCGAAAGATATTTAAATTTCCATGTAATTGTTCCCGCGTGTTTGACGATTTTACTGGAGGCATTCAAATCCGATTAAAGCCTGTCTAGACAGCCAACTGATGTTGAATCGTAATTTCCAGGGAATTGTGAATTTCGAAACACCACGTTCGTTTAACTTTTTCCATTATTACGTCGAGAACGTCGATTCGATATATGTATTCCGAAAGTTTGATATTATTATATGTCTGTCATTATTTGTCGCGAGAAACAACTCCACTGGCGACCAATTAAAATCCGCGTACCCACTCTACTGATTTTAGATTATAATTTGATCTAGATCCGTGTTATGTGTATTTTTATATCATTATTACTTTTCGCCGAGAGGTCGCCGTCATGTACGCTCGGTCGACAATTTCGCCATTAACATTAAATGCCAATTAAAATGCTCGCAGAGCGAGATACACGCTGATTTCGTATAATTATTTTTGGCAAATTCGGGACTTTAGAGCCAACGTGAATTCGACATTTATGGTAGGATTAAAAATCACAGTCAAATTGTTTTTGCGTTTTGATCGTCGGATGGCGGACGCTCTTGGTGATTCCATGGAAGCATAGCTAAACCCTTTCAAATCCTTCTATTCAAATTCCTATTGACATATTTTTGAGCCAGGTTCTGTCGGGATATGATCTCTTTTAAGGGTAGATAGAAATGACTAATGATTTTAATTGGCAGATTAACTAGACCCAATTCTTGCTACATATTCAGGAATAAGCTAACTGTGTAGTCGCACATTCAATTTCTCCTTTTCAACTGTCATTGACAGGACCGTTTCCCACCACCTCCGACCAAAAACCGTGTGTACCACGATTTTCCGCCGAAAAACTCGCATGATATACTTTTTATTCAGGCAGGGATCAGATCATTCTCTCCGCCCACGGCCGGTTTACTTTAAAAACGCGCTCGATGCGTGATCCCCGCCCTCTGGGGTCCATGGACGGTGGCCACGCGATATTCTGAAAAAATATTCCGAAAAAGTTTCGAGCGCCAGTTCGGCGGCAGGGGGTGAAAAAAGTGTTTTTCTCATTTTTCGGTAATTTGGTACAGGGGCCGATAGCCCGGCTGCCAATTGGAACCTCGATTTCGGAGTCGTTTCACGCGAGAGCAGCGATGACGATGCGCGACGGTCCCGCGCGCGATGACCGCTATTAACCGGGGATGAAGGATTACAAACGATCGAACCGGAAATATGGAAAGTACGGTGGTCGACATTTATCGAATCCTCATTGCCATTTGTACGGGGTGGTGGTGGTGGGGGGGGGGGGCAGGAGGGGCCGCGTTATAGGCGGTTTTCACGGGTTAATCCATCCGCTTCCATTTTCGCGCTCGTCCGCGCGCGAACAACGAGATCAGCGCGGCCGGCGCCGATTTCGAACATTCCCAACAGTAACGTTGCGAGAAAACAAATCGCGCGTCATGTCGGTGGGAAATTCAACAGGTTGAGAAATAGAAGACCTTAGATTCGACTGGTTCTAAAGTTCAAGCCACTCGACGGGGGAGAAAGAGCCAGCCACGGGCTTCCCCCCCTTTCTCCCCCTCCGCGCTGTCTATCTCCGTCTCGTTTCTCTCATTTCCTCTTTCTCTGTCCGTTTCTCATTCGCTCCTCCGGTTTTGCTTTCTTTTCAACCCCTTTCAACCTAGACTCCAATTCCCTTCCGACGAAGAGAAGCTTTTATCTTATTCATTTTCTTCGTACGGTTGTTGCCGCTGCTTTCTTATCCATCACTGCTCGCCCCGTTTCTTTCCTACATCATTTTCTCCTTCCACCTCCGCCCACCGTGTTGCTCCTCATATAACAGCCACGTTTACACCCCTTTCCGCGGGAATTGTAACTGGATTAAGGAGGAGGCGGAGGAACAGTTCCCAACCACGATAGAAAAATTCTCCTCGTATTTTATTCATCTCGCCACAAAACGGATGATTGCCCGCCGCGCCGCGCCGGTCGCGAACGCTCGTCTCGTATTTATCGAGTGTCCGGCCATGTTTTCGGAATGCCTTCGATTCACAGCAATTTGTTCGACGGAAAGCTCACACGTGCCAGGACGGTAACTTTGTCTACCTCGACCTCTCGCACTGCGACTTATTTTATCGTTACAGCGAATAGACGTTCTTTGTCGTTCAGAATTTCCTAGAATAAGAAAGGTTGTATCTACGCCTATGTATTTCTCAATGACTATACGGGGTGGTTCGCGTAATTACGAAAAGTCATAGGAAAAAGATGAATGTTTTCGGGAGGGCTACAAGATGGTGTCGATCATATGTCCGGGAAATTGACAGTGAACAACATTTTGTCGAGAACGGTAACAAAGTTGAGTTGCTACACTTTCAAAATTCGCTTCGAAAGTCCACTCAAGGGATAAGATCATCTGGCACCACCCCTAAACCAGCATGGAACTTAAAAAACACTGGATCACAGAATCTCCCAACGACCGTCTCTCACCGCCAAACTGGAATACCAAAAGCAAATCGCCTTGCAACGAATAGAATACACTTAAAATATCCGCGAATTGTACGATTCCAACGAAATCGAAGATCGATTCTCACGATCGGCCGGTCCCAGGACTTCGACCCTCCGTGAAGTTATGTTTATCCATTTCCGGGGAAGTGCTGCGGGTAGGATGAAGGGCTTTCAGAGGAGATCTTTCATCCCGTTGCGTTGGTTCGATACAATCCCACCGTCTGGTCCTTCAGCTTTTTTTTCTCTCGGTCCTCTTTTCAGGCTATCTACTTCTGCATGATCTCTTCGGGGCAACCCCCCGCGAGTCCGAACAGTTGGCCGACCCCCAGGGAAGGGGGCTGGAAAGAGAAAGAAAAAGCAAGAGAGCGAGAGGACGGGGATTGCTACCGGGTATTCGCAACCCCTTCGAGTAGCTCTCGTAACATCGCTAATGCCTATTATATTAAACTCTCGTACCGAAGGGAGTATCGCGAGGGTTTTGTCAAGTGCAAACGCACAAAGCCAATTTGGGACGGCGTTTTAATCAAAAGTCGTCATAGTAACGGACGCGCGTCCCTGCGATTTTAAAGCGGACCGATCGGTAGAGAAATGTTTATGCGTGCACAGGCGGCGCGGCGCGGCGGCCCGACAACGGCCCGGCTCCCGTCGCCGCCGGCCCCGTCGCTGATTTACACTACTGCCGGGGCCAATTAAGCCGGATACGCGTTTAAGAGCACTCCGGGACAATGGCTCCTTCGGCCGCGCGCGTTTGAATAATTTTTAAACGCAGTTCAAAGCGACGCGCTCGCGTGCGCTCTTTCGCGCCGGTTAAATATTTATTCTCTTCATCCATTTGCTACCACCCGTCGACCCTTCCCTCCTCTGTCCTCCTCTATGCCCAGCGGCAACGGGTTTTTGTTAACGCAAAAGCATTTGTTCGACGCTGTGTTTCGCGACAACAGTCGCTGTAGTCGTGAATGGCGATCGAAATCGACGCGACTGCCGGGTGAAACGGGGCTAATGTCGCGCTTAAGGGATTAATACCTGTACAAAGTATACCTCATTCTATCCGCGAGAACAGAGTATGCTTTTACGAACGTTTCTCTATGGTTAATTACGTGTCTGCGTGTGGATTCTGTTTCGCTTCATTGAGAACCGCGTGTCTTTGTGGGACTGGTTTTGATCATTAATTACTCGGACACTGGGTATACGATTTCTAAGCTTTCGGTTAGAATGCCGAGGTATTCGCCTGTGTTAAAGTATTTACTTCGGGCCGACATAGTCGTCGCCTTTTATAAGAAGTTTACGGAATTGTAAAAAGTCATTCTCTGCCTTTGGTCATATTGTGTCAATTATTGACTGTTACCGACTAGGCTGCAGATCTACATGGGAAATAAACATTGTCTGCATCAATTGCACGAAACACAAAGGCCATTTATTAGAAGCATCCCTTCATTTTTAATCATTTAAATTTTTTGAATATCTTAACTATCTCAAATTGCATTGATGTTTCTATAACTGCATAAAATCCGATCTAACGATTACGCAAGACAGTTATATCAAAAATATACAATACATTCACCATTTATTATACAGAGTGGGGCACCTAAAACAGGTCACCTGAATAACTCGCTTGCATTTGAAGATAGAAAAAAATGCATCAGACCAAACTTACTTGATATCGAGGCGCTCGTAATCTGATGTCATTAATTTTTTTATAGGTGAAGACGTCAAGGAGATATGAAGGTCAACTCTGTTTTTTTTTAATGGAATGAGGTATTTTTCAATACATGAATCGATGCAGCTGGACATTCGTTATAAAAAGGTACTAACCTGTGTATGTCGAAAAGTTAGTAGTTCAGGAGATATTTCAATTTAAATAACTCTAAAAAAACCATTACTGTCGTAGCAAGACGTTACACTAGTAAATAAACTATTAAATAAGCTAATGTCTTAGTACATACTTAGTACAACATACATACATAGGTTAGTACTTTTTTATAACGAATGTCCAGCTGCATCGATTGATGTATTAAAAAATACCTCGTTCCATTTAAACAAATGAAGGTGACCCTTCAGACATTTGACGTACATATATGTATTTAAAAACAACAAAGATATTTAAGGTGGTCAAGTTAACTGGGACGCACT
Organism: Lasioglossum baleicum; assembly: GCF_051020765.1. Classification (NCBI taxonomy): domain Eukaryota; kingdom Metazoa; phylum Arthropoda; class Insecta; order Hymenoptera; family Halictidae; genus Lasioglossum; species Lasioglossum baleicum. Next base: position 1,928,868 of record NC_134937.1, read on the forward strand.
GTATACATTTATTAACTTGAAGACGACGAGACATAAAAATGATATCGTTACAATTTGTTTCAAAATTATATTTCATCATTTGTCGAGATTAGGATGGAATTCGAGGTTCGGGTGATCTGCGTCATTTGCAGCCACAGAATTCTAATCTCTGCAAATGGGATTTTCGATTCGACGTTAGCTCTGCTTCGACGAAATGTCCTGAGAGTCGTCGATTAGCTATGGCGGCTGGATAATCCAGAATATCGAGCGTAATTAGCTGATTGACAGTCGACGAGATCCAGTCAGTGGTTCCATTATCCCCCGAATCCTCTCACAAAGAGAGCACACGGTCTATTTGTGTATAACATATACAATATACAATTTTCAAACAATAATTGTTGCGCAATATGCTTGATCGTGAATCGATCGTCGAAGAACTATTTAAACGATCAAATTACAAATATGTAATTTGAAATCCGACATGTTAGACGATATTGTAGCTGTAGATTTTCGTGGATGTTGTAGGCATGTTTAGCAGATACGGATCGTTTTTACTAATTCATCATTCCTAATGATTAACCCTCGGACAATCGACGTTCTCAAGATCATTCTCAGCTTTATTGTCAATCTTTTTAACACACAGCTTTTAAGGTACTTCTTGGAGATACATTAATCTTTCTTGTACTCAATTTCAACTTTACATAAAAATCCATAGTCTGGTGGCGAGTTTAGCCTGGTATCAGAGTCAGCTATGTGTCTTGAAGAAAGGAAGCATATGCAGTGTCAATTGGCAAGGGGCTCTATCCGAATGGCATCTAATCTAGGGCGTAACCGAGTGAAATTCCATCAACTCCCCCCGAAATCCGTAACCACGCGTTTCAATCGCGTACGTTTACGACCAGCCTCGAAGGCCGTGGCCGACTCGTCCTCCTAAATTCCTCGTTAAAATTCAGTTTTCGAGGCCGGTATCGTGAACGGTTACCATAATGCCCGGCTGTTCCCCGCGAACGATCCTAGATTTTTATCGGGAGCGTGCAGGCGACGCTAGAACAATATCATCGAAAGCAAATTCATAGCTCGTGGGAAAGGAATGCGTGGAGATCCCGCGACGAACGGAAAGAAGAGAGGAGAAGAAGGATGGGTCTAGGAGGAGAGAAAAGAGGGGACGGGAGAACACGATAGGAAAGGATGGGAGAAGACGCTCGAGAGAAAAAGAGAGAGAGAGAGAGAAGAGAGGGAGAGAATGAGCGGAGAAGAAGGAGAAGAAACATCGGTGGCATCGTGCCAAGGATCGATCGCCGCGAGTATACCCAGCTTTCGCTTGAACATCGAGGAAGCAACTCGTAGGGAAAGCGCATATATCCGGGGTACACGTCCGCGGAGTGGTCGAGGGGGTTAATAAAACCTGTCTGCGCTCTGTATGCACTGCGGATCTAAAGTAAACCCGGTGTACGTCTGTAGTACGAGAAGACGAGTCGCGGCCGTATCGGCAGCCGCCGTATCTCTTCTGTCCGTTCTCCCTTGTTCTTCTTATTTTGCCCTTCCGATAGTCCAGCACCCCGACCACCGAATCCTCGTCACTCCGAACCCTGCTGTTTGCTGCCCGACAACTTTCCTCTGCACGTAACCACCGATTTTTATGCGAATTCTCGTTGCCCTTCGCCTGGAAACCTACGAGGGCACCGCTCCTTCGACTGGGGATGCGAGGATACTACAATATTAATGTTCACCGAGATTGTCGGAGTCGTACAATTCAGGATAGAGGTGTGCCAGGTCACCGACACCTGAGAAATAGTAGGTCCAACATGGCGACTTTGGTCGAAAGGTGTTAAACTCTCTGAACGAAAGACTTTAATAATTATTTAGATGGCAATACTTGGGTCCATTTAGGAAGCGGTCTTATTTATTACTATTGACACGATTTGCATAAACAAAAACATATCAGAATGAGCTGCAATTGTGGAGGAGGTAGCGTTGTGGTTTGAGTAGTGTTTGTCTACAGGATATCCCGAAATTCCTGAACGTCCCGGAAATGGGAGGTTCCTGAGACCTTTTCCTTTGCTAAAATGTTATCCGCGGCTTTGTGTAGGAGTTATTAACGAAAAACACGGCCAAGACCTCAAAAATGAACTTTCTCCTAGGTGTTTGTAATTCTAAGGTTGGGTAAAGTGATGTTATGACCTCTGAATGTGTGTGCCACCAAGGAAAAAGGTAAAAAGTTTATGGTACGGTTCTGCAGTCAGTTCAAAGTTAGCCTTCGTTTGATGAGCATTTGTCGCGTGCATTAGTAGGAAATTGAACGCCCCCTTCTAAAGTGCATAACTTTCAAAATAGCGCATCAATTTCAATTCTGCAAAATGGATGCTGTTCCTGGAAGTAAGTAGAATGTTTACCTGTTTTTGTATCTCAAAAATTGTTAGTCATTACGTTACACGATGGCTATATATTCTTTGGAGAACGTAGAAGGTAAAACTTGATGCGCGTATTGTAGAAACGTAGACATAAGTTAAAAGTCCCACGTTGTCGCACCAAAATTCTTTTTCCGACGTGTTGGTAATACGTTTATCTTTCAAAATTTATAAAAACCAACCTCCAATAGTCTCCTGTTTGCTCATACGAGGGTAAACTTTGTTTCATTTCTATGGATTTTAAAATGCGATTTTACAACTTTTAGTAATGAAAAACGATTCGGATGATTAAATCTTACGCACATAATTAACAATTATACTAATTCTTGATATACAAAGTGCAATTTTGTTTGTCATTTATACATTTTTACCTTTTATCTCAAAACACATTTAGTGCGAATTGTTGTCTAAATTTTAATCGGCCATTCTGTTTTTCAAATTTTCGAGTTCATATTCGTAATCAGTGACCCCAAAGACCCCAAAAACATCAGTTTCCAAGCAGCTCTAACCATTTTTTAATGTATATGTCCGCTACATTGGATCCGCCATTTTGTTTTTTGGAATTTAAACTTCATATTCGTAATCAGCGACCCCGAAAACCCCCGAGTACGAATTTTTGGGTGCATTCAAGTACGTTTAGAGGTTTTGGCCGGTTTTTCGCGATTTGGGACCACTGTGAGTCGGCCCGGCCCGGCGCAGCGCGGCGCGCCAACTGCCGATTGGCCCACTGTGCCAACTCGCTCCAATTTATCTTGTAGAATTAATTACAAAATACTGTGAAGCAGCAAAAGTGGAGGTCTTGCCTGGCCATCAACATGTCCAGACCTTAATTGAATACAATTGAAAACCTTTGAGGCATTTTAGCTCGCACAGTTTACACTAACAGGAAACAACACTCTAGTGTAAATCACTTAAAAAATGGGATCGGAGAAGCCTGGTCTGAAATCGGAACAGAAACGCTTTAAAAATTAATACATTAAACGCACAGAATAATTGAAACCATCAGAAACAAATGAGAATCGATTACCTACAATATTAATTTCGCACATAAATTCACAATTTTATAATTGTTTGTTAACCATATTAATAATTAGTATATTATGTAAACAAATTATGTGTGTTACTAATTGCAGTATAAATAATAACTTGCTGATAACTAAAATTCGGAATATTAAGACACAAAACACATTTATTCTCGTATAAAAATAAAGTAAACCTGACATTATTTTGGTCACTGTATTTCTACGGACACATATCACAGTGAAAGTCGCTAAAGGCCTGGATAAATACATTTTCTTCATACTTATAACATTCCTACTAAATCGAACAATAAATAATGCACCGGAATAAATGAACTTCCAATAAGTAAGCGTTTATTTAGCAAATTGACTTCTCTCTGTCGCAATAGGCACAGCGTGTTCCGCCCTTTTGCGAGGACCTAATTGCTTCAAAAAGGTACGGCTTAAAGCGTGAGCTCGTAAAAAATTACAAGTTTAAAATTGGCACTAGGCCGACGTTCCAGTCAAATAATCAAGATTATAATGTCGCGAATTTAAAATGTTAATGATCCCAATTTGGAAGCTTGTCAAGCAGTAAAAAATTACCAGCTCCACTCCTGGCGTCGGAAAATTCGAAAAATGCATGAACAAGACCTGATAACAAAATTCATCAAAAGAACGTGATATGCTCGAATCAGCGAATGCCAGTCTTTTGCGAGGATAATTAGCGAAAGTAGAAATTGAACACACACGTTTCAGGTAACTGAGACAGTCGGACGAAAATGCGCGTTCGTCGTTATTAAAATCTTTATTTCGCTGCACTTTATTCAGTTGCAGTTTCTATAAACGCAGGGAAATCCGAGGGTCTACAGCTGAGCTTTTCTTACATTTACCAGTCAATCGCGTTGTACGTACATTTACAGTGGATCTGTTCCGAAGAAAATCTTTGAGTTCAAATCTTCTACTTTCCCGGTTCTTTGCGGGCGAGAATTCCGTTACATATCGGAGGATATCTCCGTGTAGTAAAAGCATGAATACTGGGAAAAACATTTCCACCGTCTCCATTAAAACTGAAGCCAAAGCTAAGGCTGACATTCAAGTTGGAACTACTTTCCTTTGGCATCAGTATGCCGTCCTATCTCAACCTTGTTGTTAATACTTCCACCCTAGATTTATCCTGCTGTTAGTCTTTGCTCTTCGGTTTACTTTTCCTCTTTTCTCTCTCCCCTCTTTCAGCTTTGTTTCAACACCCTCGGCCACTCTAACTCGCCCCCTGACCTTCTTTCTTCTGGTATTTCCTTTATCGTATTCGGATGCGAAGTGTCAGACTGTTCCTCAGCTTCATCCTCTGGAGACATGTGTGATCACTAGCTTTATTAATCCATGTTGCATACATTTACATGTTTTCTTACCTCTTCTGTATTTTTTATTACCACGCTTATATTATCTTGCCGAGTTGTCGTCGTTGTATGCGTCAAATCTTGTAATCGAATTTTAAACCACTTCCCGATGAGCTAGAGACTTGAAACTTTAAACATAGCTCCGAACTGGGTGACAATGCAATGTTAAAAAACAAATTTAAAAAAAAAACTGTGCGTCTAGGAGAAAAGGAAAATTTTAATATTAACCGTCACACCTCGCCGCACGACGCTCGATAGTACGTCATCGCGGCCAGCGCTCCCTACTCCACTACGTGTTCCCCCTCCGACTCATCCCCACTCCACTGGCCCACTTCGCATCGAAGGAGCTCAGTTTACTTACCGAGTTGGTTAGGATTAGGTCGGGGTGGAGGGCGACAAGGACCGGCGATTCTGCTCGGTAAGCGGCCCGCGGTCATCACTACAAACCAATATGGCGGCGCCCTTACCTGTCAAAAACACTGCAATAGCTCCTGATTAGATCTTGATCCTACAGAATGGAAACTTCGATTTGCAGCCGCCACATGACACAATATTTTTCCTTTTACGAAAGATGGTTGAATTTACAGATTGATGTGGTAATTAAAATAGATTACAAGATATGTAGACTACTCTCTAAAAAGTAGAAAATAAAAAGATATATAAAAAAACTTTTTAAAAACCACGCTTATATTAACGTGCACTGAAAAGGAGAAAATAATTTTTTTAGACATTGGCGACAATAAATAAAAGCGTGGAGCGCACCCACGAAGATTGCATCAATATATGTAGTTTAACGTTCCACGCTTTTATTTATTGTCGCTAATGTCTAAAAAAATTATTTTCTCCCTTTTAGTGCACTTTAATATAAGCGTGGTTTTTAAAAAGTTTTTTTATACATTTTTCTTTCATCTTGTTCTTGCCACATCAAACTTTAATATAAAGGTGAATATAAATCAATCGTAGATTTATTCGCAGACGAAATTCTTTTGATACGGCTGACACAAATCTACAAAACTTGTATTTTTTCAATTTGGAATACAATTTTTGTTATTTCAATTCTCTACTTGTTATTCCTTACGTGTTCGCACGAGTTTCGTCTTTTCATTTTGCATTGAAATTCACAGTCAACTCTTTCAACCAGTACGCAGAACACATTGTTACAAAAACATCCATTCTTCAATATGTATATGTATTGCGGATTTTATGCACTTGTGGACAAAAATGGATACGAACCATTTAAAGCAGTGGACATATTAAAAGGATCGAAGACATATGTGTGAAATGAACAATGTTCAAAACGAAAATGTCTTTCTTCTTTTAATTATCTTGGTAAGCTGAAACTGATACACTGATGTCTTCAATCCTTTTAATATGTCCACCGCTTTAAATGGTACGCATCCATTTTTGTCATAAGTGCACAAGATCTTGCAATGACTAGCACGCAGTCTATTAATTAAAAGTGAGAGCCCACCGACCCATAGAAACAGAAACGCGTTCAAATTTCCACGGCAGGTCTGCTCTCGCTTGTTTGTCTCGTTCACGGTCTCGCCCCTTTTCCTGGCCCTGCTGCCCAATAACTCGCTTTCGTTTGACCCTTATTCGTATCCCGAGCTCACCTGCGCATCCGCCTTCGCTCTCGTCCTTTTCTTTCTTGTTTCTGGTCGTCTCACCTTCTGCCCTCTCTCTCTCTCTCCCGTCCTCCTCTCCTTCTGAACTCTTTGGCTCTCTGTTGCTCTCCACCGCAGCACCGACTCGGTTCCTGTTTCCTCGGCCTCTTCCTCTCCTCCTCAGCTTACCTGGTCTACCGTGTCCCGTTTTCTTTCTTTTTTTCGTACCTGAATGCTCGTCCCTCTCGTCGGCCTCCATTCTATACAGTCTCCTTATGCTAGCCTACTCGCACGATATCCGGAGCTTTCTGGAAAGATAGGCTCTCCCGCGCGTTAGAATATTAAGGCCAGCCAGCGGAGAAAGAGGATCGGGGGCGTAGCTTCCTGGCCCCTCGACCCGGGGAAGGGTTGCTCGCGTTTAGGGTTCGATAAGAAATATATCGGGTTACATTAGGCGGCCATAAATTACCGTCGATCAGGCTCCGGGCACGGGTTATCGTCGATTACAGGTCGACGCTGATGCCAGCCACGCCGATAGGTGTAATTAATAATTTCTTACGGACGCGGTCCGCCAAGCCGCAGTCTTCGTCTCGTTCGACGGGAAAACGACGTTCTAGGGCTCGCTCGCGGCGAACGGACTTTAATTAACATTTTTATGAACGCCGGCACGTGGGCTCGGATGGTATATCAACGGACCAGTCACGGGAAGTCCGTTCGTTGCTCGTCGCTCGGAACAGCGGAACCATGCAAAACTTCCATTTGCGAAAAATCGGACGTATTATGTTTGTATCGAATCCTCCGACAAAGCCGTAAATTGTTAGACAGTTTCGGAACACGGATTTTATGCATCCGGTTGGGAAAGGATTGTATGAAATTATTCGTATCCTTTGTTCTACATTGACGTTTCTGTGATGACATACTGCTTCATTTCACAGTAAAACAAAGCTAATTGACCAAGGTAATTGAAAATACTCGGTGACTGAATTCTTCCGCTTTTGGTTTTATGTACAAATTATTTTTCCAATGCCCGACGAGCATCCAGGTCAGTTTGGATAATTATTCCTGAAATCTAAAACGAATTATTTTTACGCGGTCGTAATAAATTGATAAATTTTTCGGGTCCAGAAGAAAGTTTCTGGTTTCGAAAAATTCCATTCAAACATAAAAGTGCTCTTAGCGTTAACAGGTTCCCTTGATTGAATGAAATTTGATTTGATTTTCACTATGATAGATTTATTATCTCACAGAAACTAACGAACTAATTTTTATATTCCAGGTCCGATTTGATTGGAGGAATTACGTTGATTTTGTTGGATACTTTCGGGCGGTACTTCGGCGACCAACGCATTGAAAAGGTAATTGAGAAACTGTTTAACAATAAGACTATATACTTACTAGACTGCAGATGTTTCTGCGATGTCTCGTTTTCATCGGAATAAGTGAAACCTTTGGTGTGCTAACTGCTAGATTTTATCGGGTAAACAGAAACTGCAAGTTGCAGCAACGTTTGTTGATATTCAAATTATACACGTACCATAAGTTGGAATATTATGAAAACAACATCGTGCATCAAAACCGGTAACTGTGGTGTACCAGACTATTATCTTTAGACCGCGGATATTCGTGCAATTTCCAGCTTCCGCACTTTCATCTGGACTGATAAAACGTATTTACAGTAATATAAAAATGTTGGTTATTCTCTTTAGCCGTTTTACTATTCTGCACATTCGAACATTGCTGCGATCGCAGAAACATCCGCAACTTAATTACTTCTCCTATCGCGAACTTGTGCAACCCTTAAGTAAATTCACGGAGCTTCATCAAATTTACACATACAAGGGGTGTACAAAGTATTCGTACACCTTTTAAAAACTAATAACTTTTTTATAATTGTACGAAACGACCTGTTTTCTTTATAATCAATTAGAAGCATTGGTTTACGAAATGATATGCAAAAAAGATTTTCCAAAAATTATAATGTAGAAGGTTACATGCAAAAATAGAAAAGGCATTTTTTAAAACTTTTTTATTTGGGTCCTTAATGAAAACTTAAAATATATGTTTTGTAGATCTATGTTAGTTGTACATATGCTGAAAATTTCCTTGAGATTAACATGCATACGAGCTACAAGCGGTTAAAAATGGTGAAAATCGTAGTTTTACACGAGTTTTTGATCAGTGTCTGCTTAAAATCCACAGAATCGTCCATCTTTCGACTAGTGTCGTTGTTTCCTGCGTCAATGGATTTCGGTGAAATTTTCAACATTTGTATAAATATAACATAGATCTACAAAACATATATATTTTAAATTTTCATTAAGGACCCAAATAAAAAGCTTTAAAAAATGCCTTTTTTATTTTCTCATGTAACCTCGTAAATTATAATCTTTGGAAAATCTCTTTTGCATATCATTTCGTAAACCAATGCTTCTAATTGATTATAAAAAATCAGGTCGCTTGATACAATTATAAAAAAGTTATTGGTTTTTACAAGGTGTACGCGAATACTTTGTACACTCACTGTATGTGAGTAACACTAACTTTGACTGCACTATATCAGGATTAAGGAAATAATCGCTACGAGAAATGTCGTATTTCCAGTTTCGGCCTCGTTAATTAAATCACTTTGGCTTTGTTGGGCTTTCCCGAGGTTGTAACTGGCAGTCAACGTGTTAACAATATTAATTAACTGCAAGAAAAATTTGTGGCGCGTCCCCGAATCGATGCTCCAATTTCCGAAATCCTTTGAAGCGATTCCTCCCCTAAAAATGTAGTCGATTTCAGTTCGCCGATACGTTCCACGTCGGATATCCAATATGGACGATGAAGAAGACCCACGCGAAAATTTCTTTCGTTCGATATTCGCCGTACGATTTCCGTCATACGATCCACGGCCGATAATTAAGTAATTATAGTTAATTAATCAGCGCACGACGAAAAGGTTCGGTCGTAGACGATTAACCGTCGAATTTCTTGGTACACGCGTACCCATCAATTTCCGAGCTGCTGATAAAATCGGTCGCGCATCGTATATCGATGGGGCATGCCTTGATCTCATTAGCGACGGCGACGTGGCCGGTTAACGTTTATCAACGGACAGCGCAACAATAACCGAACCGGAGAGTCTGTGCGCGCATCGCGGATTCCGAACGGGGCTAAGTCCAATTTACAATGGCCCCGACGCCGTCAGCTATCTTTAATTTAAAGCGTCATAAATTAGGCTCAACTTGATTTAAATTTTCATGATTAAAGTCAACGTAAAACCGCTATTATGCTCGCGGCGTGCGTGCGCGCTGTACACTACCACGGGGATTGCTCTCGCCATAATTCTTCGACAATTGAAGATATCGACGGTTTCCAACCTCTAATCTTGACGCTCGCTCTTTATTGTTCCATTTTAAAACGCGACAATCCGATTTCACACAGGATCGTGTGAAATAAAAAACGGAAATGGAATAAAAATATCTTGTTTAAAGTCGGTCTAAAGGATTTGAGATCTTTTTAGATGCTGGAACGATTAGTTGACGATTTTCTTCAGAGAATTGCAATTGGTCAGAGTTGCGAAGAATAAATAGCAAACTTTAATCAATTTTGTGTCGTGGAATAAGATAAAGAAAACACATTTTCACAAGCAGAATATTTAAAAATTTTCCCTCACTATATTATTTTAGAAAATTGCAATTGGCCAGAGTTGCGAGGAATAAATAGCAAAATTCGCTAAAATTTTGTATCCGAGCCTCTAGAAATAACATAAAGAAAATTGACATTTTCCATAAAATTTTTAGCTGCATAACTGACATAAGTATTGTATTTTTAAATTTTCCTTCACTATTATTTTACGATTCTCACTCATTTGGTTCAATGTTAAAAATTCCTCCTCGAACGGTACTGTGAACTTTGTTTTATTCCTCTCTCTCTTTCTTGATCGAATTAATTCTTTTATCGGTTTCACAAATGAACGTGTTTCAGTAACGAAAAAGGTATTCGACGTCTTTTATGCTCGCTGTCGTCCGACGACCCCCGTCTCGTTTATTAGACCGATAAAAACAATAAATCATCTTTATTCCGCACTCGTCGTTCAAATAAATATAAAAATAACAGATATATAAGACAACGGGAGTAATGACGGTGTGATTTACGAGCTCGATTCGGCGCGTTTAATCATCGCCGCTTTTAAATCTAACACTGGGCACTTTTACGGAAATTATGAACTATGGATGTTTATATATACGAAGCCGAAGCAATTTTGAAGTTCGACACGGATGAAATATCGCGAATGTAAAAACCAAGTCAGCGGGTCTAAATGAAATACGGAATTCTGCTGTTTTATGAGATCAGAGCAGTCGAATGAATTTTATATACGTTGTTATTTAAAGTCGTAACACATAACATGATATTCGGGGAATCTATGGGTTTGTCAAAAACTTCTCTTATTTCATAAATGGTATTCCATTTTCATAAATATTTCAAAAACATCGAATTTAACGAACCGCTGCCTTTTGGGAAAACACTTACTTAATGGCTAATCAACATTTCCTTTAATTTCGACGATTTCAAGCCGACAGTTTAATTGCAGGATTACAAACCATTTCGTCATCTGTTTTTCGTCGAAAATTAAATACAATTGGAGTGACTGGTCCCGTTAATAACAAAGCTATTTACTGTCCCGCAATTGCACCATTAAGAACTGGAATTAGTTTAAAATCTCCGAATCACCGTTCCCAAGAGTACAATGAAATCCATTCGATTTTATTCCCTCAAACTCCTTTTTCAATTTCGATGGTTTTCGCGATGATTGATCCAATTAATAACGCTGTTGTTTATTTCGCTGAAGTCCACTGATGTTGCATTAACAATGAAATCCATTCAATTTTATTCCCTCAAACTTCTTTTTTAATTCCGATGGTTTCCGCGATGATTGATCCAATTAATAACGCTGTTGTTTATTTTGCTCAAGTCCCCTGATGTTACATTAAAAAAGGACATTAGATTAAAATCCTTGGTACAGCGCTCGCGAGAGGACATGTAAAACCGTACGATTTTATTTCATCGAACTCTTATTTTAATTATCGATGGTTTTTGAGATGATTGGGCCAATTATAACAATGAAGCTGTATAATATTCTTTCATTGTCGTAGCGTTACATGCAAAAATACAAACGAGATAAAATATTACAAATCGCGCTTTCAATTTCGACGATTTCGAATTTATAGCTTGACCCTATTAATAATACAACAATTTTGTTTTCAATTTTACTAAAGAAATTTTTTTATTAGGAAAATGATTTTTCGAAACTTTTTTAACTTTCAGATCAAACTATTTTCGTTCTGCCAATGGTTTTAATTTTTGAATCTGATTGCGAATTAATATTTTAATGTAGATATTCTGTTCTCTTAAAGTTAAGATACAGACACGTTGAAATTTCTAAAAGTGGAGAAATCCATTCAATTTTATATTGCTACAATTTCTTTTCTATCTCGATGCTTTTAAGATGATAGGTTGACCCAGTTAATATCGAAGCTGTCTACCATAATAGCTTTTAATTGCTGTAAAGTGACATTAAGGAACGATATGAGGATTAATTACAATTATACGCTGTCGAACTTGTCTTTTAATCTCGATCATTTAGAAACGACAATTTCGTTCAATGAATTCGATCCAACGAATTCGATCATTGTGAAACCATGCAATTTCATGTCAAACTCTTCTTTTAATCCTAATGATGCCGAGATGGTACATTAATTTAGTTAACGAAAGAGCTACTCGATTCTTCTAGAGCGACATTGGAAAACATCAGAATCAATTCTGGAGTACCCGAATCCTTGGAACATTGTGAAACCATGCGATTCCATGTCAAATTCTTGTTGTTTGTCTCCATGATGCCAAGATGGTACATTAATTTAGTTAACGAGAGAGCTCCTCGATTCTTCTGGAGCGACATTGGAAAACATTAGAATCAATTCGGGAGCCCCTGAATTCTTCGAACATTGTGAAACCATGCGATTCCATGTCAAAGTCTTTTTTGTCTCGATGGCTTCGCGACGACAGTTTGACCGAGTTACATGGGCGCCGCGGTACAGGGCGGAAAGTTTGCGGGAAATTATGGCAAAGAGGGGGTGGTCGCGGTGAAAATTTCGTGTCGTCGCGGCGCGGTGTCGCGCGTCCTCGAGAATGTCTCGGAGCGTAATTTTATAATGGCGGGGACAGAAGAGCGGAGAGAAGAGTCCCGTTTCTAGCCCGTCTGCGCCTCGTCTCTGGCAGGTTTCTGACCCGAACCTGATCCGAAGTTGGCCCGAACTCGGCTCCTCTCTCTCTCTATGTTCCTCTCTTTCTCTCTCATCCTCTGGAAGCCGGCTTCGTCCAGGCTTCGGCTTACCTTCTCGCCGCCTGCACGCCTTCCTGGCCAGTTAACTCAATTACCCGATGCACCGTAACGAAATATTTCCTGAAAATTATATCCTTTTCCCCCCTGAAGCATTCCGCGATCGGGTTACGGCCGGCTCATTGTTCCGAACATTTTTAAACAATAGTCATTAGCCCGCTCGCCGCGCTGGGGAAGACCGTCCGCAGACGTCGGAACGATCGCCGCCATTTTCACGGCCGACCGATTCTCAAACAAAGACACGGCAATCCTCGTTTTTCACCAGGCATCTTCTCCTGATCAATACTTTCGATAATCCCGGCTGTTCTGGAACGTTTTAATACTTCTCGCGATACATTGGCTCTCGAGAGCCGAGCGAGACCGTGATTTTAACAGGCAACTAGCAGAATCAAACGTTTCCGAGTAGTATCGGTTTCACAGTCTTTACAGATCGGTTTTTACTGGAATTGTTAAGATCTTTTCAAGCAGAATTAACTCGTTTTTAAAATGGAAAAGCGTAAAACAGAACTGTAGATATGATACATTAGAAGAATTTTAAAATGTTATATAATATTTAGACTCTGCGGATCTTTATGCGAAATAAAATTGTTCTGCATTTTTCTTTTTTATTATATATATTTTACATCACTTTTTTTAACTGCTGTGGTTATTTTGAGGCGGGACCTACAGTTTTTTTATAAGGTGGGTTCCGAACCACCTTGGGCACCACAGTTTAAAAAATGTTCTGCATTGATTGTAGGGATCGAATAAAAATTTATTTTCTCCCTTAATGACTTTGTTACATTAAGAACAACATTACGATGTTCTTAAATTTTTCTAGTCCCTTACTATTTTCTATTTCACTCAACCAATTTCTTCATAAATGCATCCGCAGTCTAGTTATTCTCATCTGGATCTAGAATTCTCATCTGGCTCCCAAATCTTACAATCGACTTAGACAATTCTTATCTTCAACAAAAGTCCTAAGGATAAACAAACTGAAATGAATTATTTCATTTCTGTTAGACATTAAAGTGTTTTTGTTTATTCAACAGATTGGTTAATTTGTGCGTACATTGCAACAAAGATCAACTAAAATGTCGACGTTTCATAGTTTTAACAATAAATTCATTCATTCATTTTGCATAATCGTATCTCTCATGAAATATTTGTCTAAATACTGAAACAATTTTCTGCTCCTAAATGTTAGCTAATTGAATAGACAAATTTCGTTTCGCGTCACAGAAATTATGGTCCATAGAAGTTTTAACGATAGCAACTGTGATAGGTCCGTGAACCACTTGAACGAATCCCGCCAGAATAGCTCCCAACCGTTTTTATAAAAGCGAATTGAGATATGAATTGGTCAAAAAGCTGTCGCATCGAAAGAGTCAAAACATTTTTGTTTTGAAAAATTAATCACATTGTGCGCGCCGCGCCGCGGCACTTGCATAACAATCGCCGCAGCTGATCCTCGCAGATTATGATAACCGTTCATTGTCGAAACACTGAATTGCATTGTTACAAACAGAAAGAGATTGAAACGGTTGTTTGTTTCTGCCGTATCAGACCAATAAAATGCTAAATACATACGTTTCATTCAGCGAAATTTGCTGGTCATATGCTCGGTGGCTTATCGTTTAACTATGTAATATTAAACGACGATTAAAAGTAAAACAGTTATGCGATATCTGTGTATTTATTTCCATAGTCTTTTGTGTTACGGTCCTGTGACGGATTTTTTCCATTTTCATAGAAAATTTTCAATGTAAAAATGTTTTTAATTTCTTTATTCGTGTTTGTACTGTTGCATAACAAATTTCATTTGCGTAATTTTAATAGAAAACTTGAAATGCAGCTAGACTTTGCATTAATCGATTAAAATTTTAATCGTGATTGATTGATTAATGTGTACGATTAAAAAAAGAAATCATCGAAAAAAAACATAAAAGCACGTAAACAGAGTTTGTATACATATACATATAGACCAAATGACAATACACCTAAATTCAGTTTACAATTTTTCCATATTAATACAGTTTTGATTCCGTATTTCATTCGAAATTTCAGCAGTTAATCATTAACCAATCATCAGATTGACGATTAATAATCGTTAACCGCAATTAACGACTAAAGTATTGGGTTGGCAAATAAGTTCGTTCGGTTTTTTACAGTGGAATAAATCACAATAGAAATTTAATCGTTAACCGCAATTAACGACTAAACTAGGAGATTAATTGTTAATTGCGATTAACGATTGAAGTAGAAATTTAGTCGTCAATCGTTGATTAAATTTTTGCCCAACTGTGAATGTAGCAGCTAGGCAAGCTAGAACTAGACGGGTAGATTTATAAGCCGTAATATCTCCTTTGTGCATAATTCTTTTTTAGTGAAAAAATTCGGTTAGTTAATTCAATAGTATAGTAAAGAAACCCTAAAATTTAAGAAAGCATGCTTCCATCGATTACTTGCAATAAATTCCCAAAAATTGAGTAATTTTCGTCGATTTACATCCGAGACTCTCTTTTATCCTTATCCTTCTCTTGTATCAAATTGGTACATTTTTTACTGATTTGGAGTGGATATATGCGTGTCGTTATATTAGCTGTAAACAACACAACTTCCTTTATTCTTCCATTTTCAAATAAGGGATTTATAAAACTTATCTTTTGACCAAATTGGCGTGGTACCATATCTCTATCCATCGATTCTAAAGGACGAAGTAAATTAGAAAAATAAGAACGAATCATTAAGCATCTTTAAATGTAGAATTTTCGAGGATTCGCCGGTTTACGAATTTCCCTAGTTGACCTTCAATTTCCCACGAATTTTCCCGTCTCTTGTAAATGATACCGCCCGGAACCAATTAGGCAAGCATCGTCCTCCTTGCATCGTCCCCCAAGAAAGAGTACGTTTCCCATAGCGGAAGATTAATTGGCGTCGGAAAAAATAAAATTTCGTTGAACGGCGATTGTCAGTGCCGTCATGCCACGAAATACATTTATTCCGCAGCATCGAAAGGATTTGAAAGGAACTTTCCGAATTTTCACGGTGAAATAGCCGAGCGGGGTGAAGGGGCGGTCGAGGAGAGAGCTGACAAGCTGCGCGCGGGTCGCTGAAAGTTTTTCATTCCGTTTAAACATTTCGCCCGGTGTTTTATTCCCGGCAGGCCTTAGAAATCGTGGAGCACGGGGCCGGGCCGAGCCGACGTGGTGGTATGAATGCTACCTAAGCCAATAAGAAGAAGGTAATTCCCAAGTAAGGAGCTTTGAGTTTGGTCGGCGACTGCAGCGCCAACATAATATGCGCGCCGACCGCGCCGCGTATAGCCGAGGGACGTTGATTCTCGTTCAAGTTTCCACTGGACCTCACTACACGGTGTCTTCGAAATTGTGGCACCGCCCGACGATTCTACGTGGACGAATACGGTATAAAAAACGAACAATGTATTCTTGCTCGACGCCCCGTTCTCGAGAAAATCGAGACCGATCGTGCCATTGAAGCAGGAGTTAGGTTAGTTTAATCTATTCGGTTGGCAAGATGGTTTCGAGAGCCCAAGAGAGCCCAATTTTTTTATTGCAGCAATTAACTTTAATGAATAAGATATTTTCCCTTTTGTTCGATGATCTTTAGTCAAAAGAAATAAATAAGAAAATATTTGGCTGCTCTTTACTTTACCGGACTCAAAATTTGTGCCTTTCTCCTACGAATTATGATGTATTTGGTATGTAATCCAGTAGATTTGTACCCGGGACGACTGCAGATCGAAGTTTCGATCCTATAGGATCAATGGTTCAGGAGTTATGCTTGCTTAAAGTTGAGCAATCTGCAGTGCTTTTGACAGGTCAGGGCGCCGCCATATTTGTTTGTAGTGACGGTCGCGCGCCGCTTACCGAGTTGGTTAGAATTAGGTCGAGAGATAGGGCGGCAAGGTAAATGGCTCGCGGTCGTCACTACAAACCAATATGGCGGCGCCCTTACCTGTCAAATTGCTCAACTTTGAGCGACCATAGCTCCTCAACTATTGATCCTAGAGGATCGAATCTTTGATCTGCATCCGCGCCGGGTACAAATCTACTAGATTACATACCAAATACGTCATAATTCGTAGGAGAAAGGTACTAATTTTGAGTCCGGTAAAGTAAAGTTTACCCAAATATTTTATTGATTAAAGTTCATCGTTTGAATAAAGAAATTCGGTTATTATCTCATCTTAAAATACCGAGATTACTTTCTTGCCACTTCAATAAAAGTAGGGCTATGCTGGGAACATACTGATAAAGTAAAGGAATACGGTTTTTGGGGATAACATCGTTAACACAATGATGGTTGGTTAACACAACTGATAACACAACAGGTGCTACATCGCAGGGCGCGAAATAAGCTACAGTAGGATTAGGATTAAGACTCCTGTCCCCACTGTACCTTCCCCTTCCGCGACGCTATTCCCCACGCATCCACGGCCCGGTCACGTGACGCGTTCTAACATTTCCCCTCAATTCGGCTACCTCTCCTCATCTGACGATTCTTAGCTACAGACGGGCACATAAGCTGTTATAACTTCAGTATGCATAGCTTTTTTGGCTGAGAAAATTCTCTTGGTTAGCTCAATAGTGTGGTAAAATAGCCCTACAATTTCAGAAAGATTGCTTCAATCGATTACTTGCAATAAATTCCCAAAAGTTGACTACTTACGTCAAGCTACCCCCGTAACCCCCATCCTGTTTCTGCATTAATTTGGTATATTTCTCACTGATTCGATCTGCATATCGAGTTCTGCATACTAGTTTTAATATACAATTGTAAGTTCATGATTCATCTTTCGATCATATAAGTTCTGTTACCATTTTGCTATCTTTCAATGTCAAGGGATAAATTGAATTATAAAAATAAGGGAAAGGTGAGGATCAAACAAAAATCATGTCTGATTATTCTCGACTGATTTTACTTGTAATTGGGCATGTACGATTTTCTCCAAAACAATTTGGTACATTTCTCACTGATTTGATCTGCACATCGTTTTACTAGTTCTAATATGCACTTGTAAATTCATGATATTCATCTTTCGATCATATAAATCTGTTACCATTTTTCTGTCTTTCAATGTCAAGCGATAAATTGAATTATAAAAATAAGGAAAAGACGTGGATCAAACAAAAATCATGTCCTTTATTCTCGACTGGTTTTATTTGTAATTGTGGACATGTGCGATTTTCTCAAAAGCAAAGCGTCAGACTAAAAAATTTGATTCCTTCTCTTCGACTTACTTTTGGATGCAGAATCGACCCCCGATCACTTGTAGCATGTCGAAGGTTGATATTTTGGGTACACCCTATAAAACCCCTCGGAGGGTTGACGGTAAGGAGGGAAAGAGGGCTCAGAGGGAGACAGGCAAGGTTCCGAGAGGAAGGGCACCTGGTAAATCGAGGCGGAAACGCATAATGCCACGCGAAAAGGGTTATTCGTTGCCGTGCCGTTTTCTCCGTATAAACGGCGAACGACGGTTTAATAAAAGCAGACCGAGTCCATTCTGGAAACGCGAAGTAAAACGCGACGACGGGCTTTTATGCGCCACGGAAGGTTGGCAATATCGACAGTACCCGCGCTGCTCGGGTTTTTGCAGCTTTAGAAACCGCCAACTTTAAACGTCCTTGTAAACGGAGGTCCGTATTAATCATGGACAATCGCCTAACCACTGTGTGTCACCTTCGGAATCGTCCCATTGTGATATGGCCATTCGCGGACCGCTCCACAAATTTTACTAGCCTCAGTATCCCTTTTTACGCTACTTAGGAGCTTCTTACGCTATGGACCTATCAGAGTCCGATGTTCAATTAGCGAAATTCGTATTTGTTTGTCTGTTCCCAGTTATTAGCACGGATTCTACCCTTTACAATTTATTTTACGGTTATAATGATCGTCCTTTGTCCTGCAGTGATGCGTTATCCCGTTTTTGTACCGACATAATAAGAATTTATGGAATCCCGGTTCCCGCGCCCATAAATTAATATCTACTAATTAAAATGAGGATGTAATAATACAAGGCAGCTGATGCGTTTTTGTTTTATCGATCGGATTCTTTTCGACTGCTCATGTTCGAAGCGAGACGCTAGCGAGACAGCAATAAATTCACGCTCGACTGTTCGACGCTACATCACCGTGTCAATACACGAATATTCATGAAATTAGCGGGTACCCGTGTATGTAATATTACACGGACTAAAATCCGGATTCTGGAGTGTGCACACGTCTTTACGTGGAATAGGGATCTGTACTCAGAGTCCCTACCTTGCACTGCTCCGACATTGTTCCCCCACGCTTCCGCCACGTGACGCGTTCCGTCTCTGTCGTGCGTGTGTCACAATGTCCGTGACTAATCCAGGACTGACAGAAAGAGAGGAGATAACTTCTTCCCCTCATCTGGCGACTCTACTTCTTTTCGGATCATGTCAAATCATGTTTGCCGTGGGAACCTTGCGTGCTTCCGGGTGGCCCTCGCGAATGATTATCGAGCAGATCGTAAATCTTTGGCGGGTAAAACGCGAGGAGCATTTCACCCGCGACACATTTCACCGGGAGACACGGAATCCCTGCGGAAAGGCGCGACAAACCATTTGCGGGTCGTTCCGCATCGATTCGGCCGGTGTTTCCCGGCGCTACTTCACCGCTGGATCAAGCGAGCGCGGGCAAACATTTGCCTGCAGTCGTTTATGTTGGCCCGTGTTCCTGTTGTTTGGACAGGAACGACCTCCCACGCTGTTTTTTTCCGCGAGGAAAGACAAAACGGTCCCGGGACCGATCGAGCAAAAAAATATGTTTCGACGTAGCCGGCAACATCGATTCGCCGGCGCGTGCACACACACACGGCCATTTTCTTAATTGAGAACAATATTTTTTGAGTCGCATCGAAACGAATAAAAAAAAAAAAGCGGAACGTTACCCGCGTGTCGTCCACGTCCACTAAACGCAAAGATAGCCTACTTAATTGGACGAACGACCTTGACCGATGCGGGTCACGATCCTCGAGGCTACAGAGTCGCGTAAAACGAGCCTTTACACGCGGATCCATTTGTCGTAAAAAAAAATAACGGCGCCCTTAAAAGATCGTGATACCCGGACCCATAAAAAAATTATGCGCGCGCTTGAGAGCCATTTAAATTCTTTATCTAAAACACTAACCCGATATCGCCGGTAATACTTGCATTTACGTTAATCGATCCACCCGAGACGCACGCTCCGCAGCATTAAAGCTACCAGAAGATAGCGAACGTTTTGAGTAAACCTTGTGTCAATTTCGTTCTCATTGATTTTTTTATATATTTTATTCTACGTTTATCTTGTTCCTTATTTACGGAGAACTCGCACATTTAAGCATCGGTCGTTACGTTATATTGCTCTTTTAATCTCGCTTCGATCCGTCATAGTTTTCATTGCTTTCTAATTTACAGTAGTTTATCTTAATTTCATCCCTTTTCATTTTCGATAAGAGAATTTGCGAAAGTATTCACCAATCTTTTTGTACTTTTCGTTTTTAACATTGATTCTCAATTCGACATAGTTTTCATTGCTCTTGAACATACAATATTTTAGTTTAGTTTTCGATAAGGGAATTTACGAAATTCACATTGCCAATCTTCTTGTACTATTAGTTTTTTAATCTTGTTTTAATTCGACATAATTTCCATTGCTCTCCAACATACAATATTTTATTTTGGTTTTCGATAAGAGAATTTACGAAATTCATTACCAATCTTTTTGTACTAATAGTTTTTTAATCTTATTCTAATTCGACATAGTTTCCATTGCTTCTCGATATACAGTATTTTATTTAAATTATTAATAAAAGAATTTATACAAAATTTATTATCAATCATTCTGTTGCGTTAGATTTTTCAGCTAGTTTGAATTCGATATGGTTTCCGTTGCTTTACAATATTCGATATGCACGATAAGAGAAATCTGTAAATTTAAATACCAATCCTCCTATTATATTGATTTTTGACATTTTTCACTGCTTCTTAAAACATGCATTTCATTTCGGTGTTATCAAACTAACAAGATAAACGAAGAAAAAGAGAACTGGTTCGCGATTTACAGTAGTTCTCCCAGACAGCAATTTTCGAAATTCGACTTCACAATTTCCAAAAAAAAAAGTTCAATTTTCACAATCGAGCAATTCGTGGCCGCTGCGAAAAAATATAAAATAAATTCGTCGCGATGGGTATTTTCGATATTTTTCCGATTGTTCAAGATGCAATACACAATTGACGAATTAGAGAGGGCTCACATGTAACAAGAGCAATGCTGCGTGTTCGAACGCCGGTTCAGCCAATTTCATTCGTCCCTGTCTACACAGTGTAGCTACAGTAATAATTCTAGCACGTTTCATTTACCTCAAAACTGCGGAAAAAGAGAGGGGAGAAAAAAATCGTTCGCCACAACGTGGTTATAAAATTCTCGCCAGCCCTTATGCTTGCTCGGTCGGTGGTTCGCTCACGTTCGATGGGAATGCGTCATAACGTCTCGAGCACGTACACTGTACTTGTTGGAATGATTTAGGATTTAGGCTTCCTCTAACCCTTGAAACAGCAGCGACGTTGCGCACGGATGCCGGGTCGTTTTGGCCCGCCGCGCGCCGTAAAAGCTTATCTTCGGATTCTTCCGAAAGGTGCAGGTGCTAAATATATTTTACAATAGTAAAAGGGAACACGTACGTAACAGACATACATAACGTACATAACACGTACGTATAACAGATATTTTATGGCAAAATAACTGTAGTACATACTACGGTATATTATAAAAGAAAACGTGTGAAATACAAAAGAGTAAGAAGAATTTAGAGTGTTAACACGTCCGCTACCAGCATTTCTTTCGTTGCTTACCTTCCTTGTTCGAAAGTTCAGATTCTCTGAAAATTATGCATTCTACTATGACTTTAAACAACGAACTGCCTAAAATGAATTTGACTGTTTCTAAGTGAACTGTCAGATTATGGATGTCGCATATTTGTGACGATGGTAGCCAACATGTTAAGCTATGTCCACACTGAGAGAACCTCGATCGACTTTTCGCCGCCCCTTGTTGCCCTCTTTTTCTCAAAAGCAGCGACTTTTCCAAGGTACGTGCCACATCAATTAAAAGTTGCTCGTTGTTGCTTCAGCATGGACACTGCTCTACATTATCTCAAATGAGTTGTTCATGGAACTCTTGTATCTCGCAATCGACGCGGAAAATTGTTATTCGCGTAAAAATCCCCGATCTAATAATAAATACGCATGTAGAAACGTTCACACGACATTGATTAGGATTTATCGGATTGTTGCGTCGGAATATTAGCATTTGTCGATCGCTTTTCATGACACGTTTGCCTCAGCATTGTTGCAAAATTCCGATGAAAAAACACGAGCACCTTGGTTCTATCGGCGGAGTACAGAGTGCAAAGCAGTTTGTTTCTCCAGTGACGTATGACTCTATCCAGATAGCGGAATTATTACGCAAACGCGTAGAGACCGAGAACCTGTTCGGCCGTTGAAATTAAATTTACGCTGTTCCCTTTGCAACGTTATTTAGACGACGCTGTTACAGACAAGAAAACGTGTATAATACTTTATTGGCGCGTGCTACGGCTGGAAACCGGTTAAACCGTATCAGCTTCCCGGCCATCAATGAAATACACCGACTTCCTGCCGGCCGATGTAGGTCACCAAATGACAGCCGTTTCCCAGGAACTTCTTGTCACTCGTAATTTCCCTTTCCAATTAAATCCCTCCGCTTAAATGCTGACTCTTAATCGCGCATTTATTCCCGATGATCTCGGAAATGCCACGGAGCTTGATACAGATGGAAACGATAATTATGACGCTTTCAGGGACTCGAGGTTTTCATCCGAGAGCCGGCGAGAGCTGAAATGAAATTCCATTTACTTGCGTCATCGGCAAATTAAAAATGAAAGAAGATCGACATTTTCAGACAAAAACGTGGTTCAGTTGTTTCTTCTGTGTACGCAGATACGGATTAAAAGCAATCTAGAAGCCGATAAAATTTTATGAAAAAAACGCTTGTACGCTCGAAAAAAAATTGCATGACAAATCCTTCTGCAATTTTTATGCATTTTCGCTTTAAGCTTTCGTTTCTGTCTGTTTAATCGCCTCCTTCGTAATCCAGTATTTCAAGCAAACATATGAGACAATCGTACAGCAACGTTGTTTATCTAAAACGCTATCAAAAACAGAGACTGAGCGAATTCTCATCAAAGAGAAACGTACGGGAATTAAAGTATTTATAAGCAGACTGCTGGATTTTGAACTTTCATACGCTTCGCAAAAATTATTTGTGTACCTTTGTTGAACCTATTGTGCTCTTCACAATCCAATATTTTAAACGAACACGATCGACAGAAGATTGCAGAAATGATCGCGAAAACAGAATTTTCATCAGAGGAAAGCGCGTGAAATACATTAAGAATAGTATATAAAAGCAGCGAAGACTTCAAGAAAGCTCTGTACACGCTCCATTTAAAATACAGTATGGGCTGACTGGGGGGAAAAGACTCGGCAATTAAAGACGTCACAGCCAAGCATTATGTGCTGCTTTAAAAGAAACATAACTCGATTATTCGATTCAGTCGGAAAGTTATTCAATTATAGTGGAATTTCGTATAACATCTTGCGCAGTTCCCTAATTCGTTTCGGAGCCAGTCTACCCCCGACTAATGTTTGCGTATCCGTAACTTCGGCTCGAGTTCCATAGGCGAGGCACGGTTGAAGGTGTCAATTATTCGTTTCGCGATAATAAGCAGCCGAAGTTGCCGGAATCGAATCCAGAACTCGGGGGTGGTGTTCGCCCGATCCCTGGCAAGTTCCCGCGATAAAACTCGACGAAACTGTTCGCGCGCGCTGTGTTCGCAAGTGTGCCGACTTATCCCCTAATCGTTTCCACCCCTCGCTACGGGTGCCGGGATCGTGAAAAATAGCGATATCGACATCCCCTGGCATGGAGCAGGACCGAAATCCCTCGCGAAACATCGTGTTCCAGCCGGAATGGCGGCCAAATGGCGGATCGTTGCTATCGGGCCGTCACCATCTCATTAGCTGACGCGTGGCTGTAATGTACACTTACGGGATAAAAACAAGCTGGGAACAACCATAGGAGTAAACTGCGGATTTCTTTACGAAATAACAATCGTCTTTATTGTTAGCAAGACGCAGAACCTGGTTCAAACTTGTTAGAATTGTAAATATGTTTCTTCTATCGATCGTATTAGCTGTTAATAAATTTTTAAATGCTTTCGGCGCAACGGTTGGATCGTTTATTACGAATTATAAAGCAATTTTGCTAATTGTCAAACAAAATCAACGTTTCGATCCTAGTCTGGATCTTTTTCAAGATTTATTTGAATCGCGTCTGTAAAGTAAATGTTATAATAATTTCAGAAAAACAGAACTATTGAATGATTGAATATAAGAAATATTGTTCATAAAGACACACTCACTTGCTTTGGGGAAAATAAATTTATGATAAATGTGTGATACGTGTGTTGCGTGCGTCGGACATGCTTGTTGTCGAGATACTGATGTACGAACGTATTCGAAACCGATCTAGGTTATATCAATCGACATAAGGCGGTAAATTTGAAAAGTCATAATATGTTCTTAAATCCACTCTTACGAATACACTTTGATGGTAAATCGTTATTAACATTCCACTTTTATTGGAATCAGTTACATACAGTTAATTGTATGTGAGAAACAGCTGGTTCAAAATTTTTTTTATATAAATTAAGATCATGACAAAAGTAAAATTTATTGGAAAATTCATCATAGAACATTACTGATTTAGTAATGTTGCGTAATATTCATGTATCTTAAGTGCCTCATACCTAAGGTTTACGCTGCGATGTTTAATCATATGAATAGTTTCCAATAGTAACCTTTGATGTAAATTTTGTTCTTTGTCAATAATTTTGACGTTCTCAAAATCAAATCTATGATCCATTTCAAGTGAATGTTTTGTCAAAGCCGTATGTTCTGGTGGAGATAAGAAAATATTATGCTTGTGTTCTGTGATACGAGTTTTTAAATTTCTGGACGTTTGTCCAATATACATATATTTGACTACAACCCAAGCAAGGTATTGAGTATACAATATTGCAACTTTCTCTAAATGTGGTAGCTTGTCTTTAACAGGTGGAAATAAGGTTTTAAGATCATTTGGAATTCTCTCTGAAGATTGTATGAATTCCTACTCTTCGAAAGATCCTTTTCATGTCATTCGAGATGTTCTCAACATAAGGTATAACAACGATATTTTTCCAATTGATTGGACCAGTTCTTTTAAATCTATCTTCTTTTCGTTTTTCAACCAAAAGAGGATGATATAATTCAAACATACGTTCTTTGATGATGTTTGACGTAAAATTTTCTGGGTAACCGTTGCGCTTTAATACATTTTTTATCAACAGCAAATTGTTGGGTCGAAATTCAGGATTAGAGAGTAAGATAACTCTATCTATTAAACCTTTAATGAAGCCAACTTTATGTTGCAAAGGGTGAAATGAGTAGAAATTTACATATCTACCCGACCAACTAGTTTTATGAAACCAATTCGTTTTTAACCTATTTTCTGTTCTAATGACACTCACGTCGAGAAAGCTTAGACTTGAATTGCTTTCCATTTCATATGTAAACTGTAATCTTTCATGAAAGCTGTTAAATGTATCTAACAAAATTTGTAATTGTTCAGGTTTTCAACATACCTTTTATACAAAACCAATTCAAAGGGCAGTTTTAAAATAGAATTCTCTTCTAATCTTTCCATTACAAGATTTGCAACAACCGGGGAAATTGGAGATCCCGTGGCTGTCCCAAATACTTGTTTGTAGTACACACCATTAAAAATGAATACATTGGCTTCCAATACAAACTTAACAGCATGACGAAACTCGTCTAATACCTGTAAAGCTAACTCAATTGGTACATTTGTAAATAAAGATGTTACATCAAGGGATACTAATCAAGGGTTCCGTTTTTTAAAATTATTATAACATATTTACTTTACAGACGCGATTCAAATAAATCTTGAATGTAACCGATTTCAAGTCTCTAGCTCATCAGGAAGTTAGTTTAAAATCAATTGCAAAATTTGCCACCGAACAGACAGACAGACAAACAAACAAGAAAGCGAGCTAATAAAAACGTGGTAAAAAGATCCAAACTAGGATCGAAACGTTGATTTTGTTTGACAATTAACAAAATTGCTTTATAATAGCAAATACGATCGATAGAAGAAACATATATATTAACCGTCTTTATTGTTAGCAAGACGCAGAACCTGGTTCAAACTTGTTAAAATTGTGTTCTGAAATGTGAGATCTTAACAATAACGAAGGCTGCGGTAATGTACACTTTTCCGGAATGAAAACCAGCTTAGTACTACCATAATGAATGGACTG
The DNA here is from genome assembly GCF_051020765.1 of Lasioglossum baleicum. Lineage (NCBI taxonomy): Eukaryota > Metazoa > Arthropoda > Insecta > Hymenoptera > Halictidae > Lasioglossum > Lasioglossum baleicum. The sequence continues at coordinate 1,955,074 of NC_134937.1, forward strand.
CGGATTTTTGTACAAAATTAAAATCGTCGGTATTATTCGCAACGCAGAACATGAATACAAATATGTTAACGAAGCCTGTTGAAATAAATAAAAATAAAAATCGTCTATATTGTTTGCAAGATACAGAACCTGATTTAAACTTGAGGGGTGGTTTTAACAAGTATTCATTTGCTGTTTTGCATAAATGCATAAAATTTGAAGTTCAATGATGAAGTTCAGAAATGATGTGAGCTAGGCTCTGGCTAGATAAAGCCGGACTTCCATTTAAAAATTGATTGTTGTAAATTGCATGTTTAAGCTGAGGATTTTCTGTATTTACCAGAAGAATGAGTATGTCACTTAAAGCAGTAGAATACCATGTCATGTCTTGAACTTATTAAAATTACTGGAGAAAGACAGACATTTCTAAGGGGCACTTGTTTCTTGCAACTGACGTAGAACATTTCTATTTTACATGAAAATCCGCAGTCTACTCATCACCAAGACCAACGCGGACATTTTTACGGGCGGAAAAATTCGAAAATGAGAGCTGGGCTCCGGCTAGAGAAGGCCACAGACACTCGCTTAAAAATCGATTGTTTTAAAATCGCCAACTCATCGAGTGCCTCTAACATTTCATCCACCTCCTTGACGCAGCCCCTGCAACGAAAACGACGCGGATACGTTTACGACCGGAATAAGACGAAAATATTTGTACTAATAAGTCCCTTGGAGGGTAATTTAGCATTAGGCTAGCAACTGTTGGGGTGACGTAGTTGATCCCAAGGTGTCCGGTGGCCGAACAGAAATCGAGAAGATCGGATCGATCGGACTGGCGATCAATTTTCCGTTCTTCCCGGTTTTTCGTCAGCGCTATAAATAAACGCAATAATCCGTGGTACGATGACCCCCTTAAAGACTATCCCGGTGCGTAACGAGCCGCTCGAACGGCCAGCCTTCCAATCAGTGGCGAGTTTTCTCGTCGAGGGGAAGGCCGATTACGACACCCGTGACCCCGGAGCCAGCGCCGAGTAACGCAACACACGGCTCGATAACCCGCCACGTTAAAGATACGTGTACGCACACGATCGGCGGGCGCATGTGCATTTCTCTGCCTCGACTTTCTTACGACTGGATGTCCCGGAACGCCAGGTGGCGTTCATCCTCGAGGAGGAATCCCGGAAAACCCACGGGAACGACATTTGCTCTGACATCGTTGCCCCCGACCCCTACAGGCTTCCTTCTTTGAGTCTGTCTAGCTCCCTAGGCTGCAAAACCCCTTTTCTCCGAATTTTCTTGCGGACTTCTTAACGGGACATTACACTTTCTCGGTCGAAAATTTGAATAATTTTCATGCGACTGATAAAGTAATGAAAAAACAGTTTTTGAGTCCGTAATTTTTTCGACATACATCTAATGTCTTCAAATACAAGAAAAAATTTTTATATAATTTTGTAAATGATCTTTTATAGCGGCTTTTTGCAGCCTCATAGAAGTCCTTTTAAAAATTTTGATCTGCCGGCGTGCACGAATTATCCTTAGAAAGAATATGACTATTATGGCCCCAGTATAGACTACGATAATTTTGTTCGAACAAAAATTCACAAAATGTGGACCTCCAAAGTTGATGGACTCGATAATAGCATTTTCTTTGTAAAAATCGTTCAAAATTGAGGAAACCATTAACCGATCTATGCTGGGGCTATTGTTGAGTTGAAGAACATATTAAAATTTCAGACCGTTCGGTTAAACGGTTTTTAAGTTATGCACAATAAAAATTGTCTGCATCAACTGCAAGGAATAGAAATCAAATCGAATGTTATTTCTTCCTTTAATGATTTTAAGGAGAAATCATATGACATCTTCAATTTTAAAAATTTTTCAACAATTTTCAATTTCATTTATTCAATCTTGCTATAAATTGTTTCGAGAAAAACGCGTTTAAAGTTTTGACAAACGAATTTTCACATATAAAATCTACTTACGTTCAGTCACCTATGCCTGCTATAATCGTCTATAATCTATAACTTCGAAAGTATTTCGAATTTTCCTCTGAAATTGTCAGAGATTATTATTGAAATATTCGAGAAAGTGTAATGTCCCCTTAAAGACTTCTTGAAAATTGAAGTCGAATTTGAAAATTTAGCCACTCTGGAACTGCTTGGTGAGGTGTGCTAATACATTCGCTGAAGTTACAGATCCATTCTTGTTGAAACAGCCAAGTGAATGATCTTAAGCATCATCAATTATGTAATTATAAGAGTCGTTCGCCTTGGAAGAACATCAACGAGTTTGTAGACGCGATTCTACGAATTTTCCGAACAGAATTACGGACGTGAGAATTTAATTTCGGACATTTATTTAATGGCGAGCCTCTCGTTTTCAGCCGTCTCTCGGGAATAGGTTTATAGGTTCAGCGAGAGCTTAGTTGCATTACATATGGCTGGTCCACGGATCATTATGCAAATGCCCATTTCCATAAAAATTAAAAAAAAACCAAGGGATTCCTTCCGACTGGAAGATCCGCCGCGCTGAAAATAAAATAAAAGTGCTGCTAATTTTTGTTAATATGTTTTACAAATTTGCATAGAACGCGGGGGTTGGTGCAACTGCGCGCCGTCTACTTTATTATTTGTGCGGTTTATTCTACTTCTTTATTTTCGATGTAATTATTCTAACGTAATTAGAAGGCGCGATTCTGTTTTCGTCCGGGAGTGTAAAGCTGGAAGTGTCATTAGTAGACCGGGAATATTTACGCGGGTGTAACGTATTCAAATATGCAGAAAATGTCCAAGAGATATGCACTTGGATGCATTTATATGCAAAATATGATTGGATTTCCGGTTATATTCGCAGTCCTTCCATCCTCTGTTATCAGTGTTCAATTACAAAGATGGAAACAGTGCGGGCACGCATCGAAAGCACTTGGGTGACAACCGAATTACGACTTTTATGCATGATGGCTCAAAATTAAATACGTATATTTATGCGCGGATAGTACATAAGCAGATGCACATACACAATTAAAGTGGAAAAATGGGAAGCGTACGCGAGAAACTATAATGTGTTTTCCATGTTCTAATTTATCCGGCATATTTATTCTGATTTGTTTGACGCACCGCGATGCATTCTGCTTACGGTAAGAAATTTTGCAACTCGTTGTACTCCAAGATTTCATAAACTTTCGCGAAAAAAAAGTGTGAAAAACGATCGCCTATTTATGAATTGGATTCAATTAGTAAGGCGTACACGCTCGCTTATATGTTTGACCATAATCGGGTATGTAAATCATATTTAATTGCACGCAGTACGTTCGCATTTCTACAACGTTTGCAGAAAAAACATCATTAAGATTCTCAAGAGATGAAAGTAGTTTCTGTTAGTGACCCGTTTTTGCGAGATTTATGCAATGAAAATCCGCATTTGCATAAACGTCTGCAAGCTGATTGCCGAGCGTGCAACTCGTTTTATCACGTCGTGGATGCAGATGATCTGACACTGGGGTTACGGTCCATCTGAACAGGTTGTCGTATGATATTTGCAATCACGAGCATCATTATCTCGTTAATTAACCTAAGCGTTCCTTAGCGTTTTGCATAGTTTACAGGCTATTCGCTCGTGGAACTGTGTCTGTTTATAGATGAGACTACGAACGATGTTTCCCGATCAGCCATTTCGCCGCAGCTGTGCCAAGATGGCAGTAAAAAAATCATTCTTCGAACTTTTCGAACGGCCGATAAAAATGACGCGTTTAATTAAGAAATCCATAAAGGGGGGAGTGACGGGTGAAACGAACGAGGGAAAAAGAAGCGAATCTTCGAATTGTTTATCGAGTGAACGTCGCTCGCGATCTCCGGCGGAATTTTACGAGGCTAATTTAGAATGGTCCCGCGCAACAAAACGCTCGTTATTCCCGGTGTCAGAGTTTCCAGCGGCGCGTCATTTTTCAGCTTTTGCTCTTGTTCGAACCGGTACACAGTAGAAAATGTTTTTATCCATTGTTTTCGTCGGGAACGATTTACGGAAGCGGATAGAAAATTACGAAGGCCGGCGCGCGGCGTGGCGCGGGCGGGGAGAAAAAGAGAGCGCAAGCTTTGTTTTCCAAGGTGCGATTACAATAATTCTTGCGGCGATTTAAAATCATTCCGCGAAACTTTACAGGAGGAGAGTTTAAATTGAAGTGAGTTTAATTTTATTGCTCGGACGACGACGCTTCGCGCGATTGTGCGTCGCGACGCCTTTGTTTTTCAAAAGAAGCAACGACAACGCCTTCTTCGCCGTTTCAACCCCTTTCGCGCCGCCCTTCTTCTTCCTCTTCTTTCGCACTACTCCCTCGTGCTCTCTCCGTCGACTCTAGACGGAGAAATAATTCGTTGCGAAGGTAAATGTACCGTGAATTCATTAGAGTACATTTGCAATGGGGCAGTTAATTATTTCCAGGTGCAATTAATTATCTCCGCCAGCCGCGTTGGCTCACGCACAAACTTATTAACGCCTTTGCTTATATCACCGGGAGCTTTCGAGAGCTGTTGCTCGCTTCTTGGCTTCTGTAGTCTCAGCAAATCGGAAAGGGTGACACACTTTTCTAGATAATATTTAACGTGAATTTCATCGATATTTACGTTGAAAAAATTTATTTGCATCTATTTAACCCTTCGTCGGCGTGGGTCGCCGAGTTCCAGAAGAACTCTCACTGCTTCGTAACTTTCCTTCGAATTTATATTCTTACTGCTAACAGGTTTAAATATCTAGCTAAAGTAACAGTTGGATGTTAAATTAGAGACTATAATAAGCGCCTCAGATTCTTCATTTTTTTTAAATACTGTAAAAATAAGATATTAAACCCGGGAATGAAAGACCCAGTATAGAACATTGCCAGCGGAGGATTAATTATTCTATTAATCATAGCTTTAGAAAAAATGAAATTGTCTAATCAGTGATTAGTAACTGCGGATCTTTATGCAAAATAAAAATTGTCTGCATGGATTGCAAGAAATAGAAACCAAATTGAATGTTATTTCTTCCCTTAATGATTTTAATAGAGGAGAAATCATCTGTTGGCATCTTCAATGTTCAAAAATTTTCCAACAATATTGAATTTCATCTACTCGATTTTGCTATAAATGCATAAAGATCCGCAGTCTAGTGATTAGTATTCACGAAATTTTTTAATTTCGGTAGTAAACTTGTAAGCAACGTATACAAGCACAAAAAGCTGAAAATTTATTCTCACCTCCAAATTATGAATGAAATTAGAGTTTTAATGATTACATCTCGAATGTCGTTGATCCAGAGAGATTGCAATTGGGTTGACAGTATTGCATATGTAGATTAAAAAGTCGATGAAAATGAAATAATTTCATTCATGTGTTTTCTCATTCACCGTCGTATGCACGTAGATATTGTCAAGCGTAGAGCTTTATCGGAATTTTGATTAGCAGAAGGGACCTGTTATCAGAACGCGTGTAGAATGAGTGACGCGACTGTGTTGCCGCGGATTGGTGTAGAGTAATAATGTTTACGTTTTCGAACACGTGTACTTTGTGCCTGAAATATTCGAGTTCGTTGGCTTGGCTACGTGTAGATTTCATTTCTGTCGTGACTAGACTGCGGATCCTTATGCAAATATATATTTTCGTGAGCTATTTTCGAGGAAATTGAATTTGAACAAAATTTCTGCAGGTGTTTCGTATAAAAAATTGTCAAATGAAATCTAATTACATATGAACAAACTATGCATCTGTATGAAAAAGTTTAGATTTTTCTTGTTCTGTTAAGAGGTTGTGATATTTCTTAAAAATCTGCGACTCACAGGGCTTCCAGGTAAATTTTTCCAATCGCTTGTTTCTTACGCAGCTCAACCATTCAGAAACCTATTAATAAGTTCCCAGTAGATAGACGTTCAGAGTGGAACATTTTTATTCTTTTACATCGCACGCAGGTGCCATAAAAGCGCATAAAATCCACAGTTGAATAATACAATAAAGGCTGTAGCAAACTGCAGCAAAGTCTTCGCTTTATTTAGAGTGGACCGGAAAGCGGGGTAAAAAATTTGCTAGTTCTTCCGTGGCTGGAATATTTGCTCAGTGATCTTGTTAGGCCAAAAACGTTAAAATTTAACTCTGCATACGAACAAATTCAGCATACAAATTTTCAACGTCGCCTCCCAGATATTTCATTTGTAAAGAACACAAAATTACGTTACTATTGTTATCGATGCTATATCGGGTTTGCTGATATGAGGTACTAATTCTAATGAGTAGACTGCGGATCATTATGCAAAATAAAAATGCTCTACATTTATTGTTGGAAGCAGGAATAAAATAAAAATTTATTTCATCCCTTAATGACTTTGTTACATTAAAAACAACATTACAATATTCTTGAATGTTTCTAATCCTTTACTGTTTTATATTTCACTCAAACAATTCCTTCATAAATGCATACATTTTCGGTTCCGTTTCCTGCCAGCCTGGCGCCGATCGGAGTCAGCTAAAATCTGTACAAGTATTCCGAAGAAAATATTATATTTTTAGTGGAAAAATGCCGGCAGTCCAAGGGTTAATAATCCAACCCAGTCGAGTGGGCCTGTCGAGGAATTTTCGAGTTTGCAATAACCCGCGTATTTTTTCGTCGTCGTTCCTTTCCTCGGTCGACGAGGTCCGATCGTTGCCCGTTACAATTTCGTCGATACGATCCGGTCGAAATGCACTTTTACAGTCCTATAGACCCCGGAAGCTTCCCTAATCCGTCTTACCTAATTAATGGTGGACGGTAGATGGCTCCGGCGACCTGTCGAACCCCGTTCGATACATCGTTACCGATCGGAGTCCGCCCTCTGCGCGATTTCTACCCTAATTCGGTTACTGTCACAGGATAGAGGGTAACGCGTCGCAGCGTGTCACACGTTTCCTCCCTCCTCGTTCTCAATTTTTTTTTATCTCCGACACCCCCGCAGGTTCTCTCACCCCTGCCCGGTATTTTCGCGCGAAGCGTAGCTGGCTTTTCCTTCTCCGTGATCTTTTTTCCGGCCGGTTCGCCCCGTAAAACTGGGCGTGGCACACTCAGGATAGCATAAAGTTCAAGCGCGGACCACGTCGACGTTATCTCTCCGTTCTTTTCTAGTTACGCTTTAACCCGCCGCCCCGTGCAAAACGCGTTTGCCTACAGCGCAGCGGTGAGACTGCATCGCGTAATTGCACCGGCGCGTTCTCTGTTTGTCCCTGACCCCCGGCATAATTGGAATTTTTATTGTCGTCTTCGAAACCACCCCGAGCTTCCTGTTCCTCAGGGCCGAAAAATTTCACACTGTCTCGGGGCCAGAGTACCCCGATCATTCTTTAACCCTTCTGTTAACTCCTTGCCGTATATCATTTTCTTTACAGTTACAATGATTGAAACGTCTTCATCCCCAAGAATGTCGTAGAAGAGACAAGAAAATTTATAGTTTTTATATGGCTACATTTATTTTAATGCTTAAATATTGATTACAAACGAATCAAATTTGATTTCATTTAAAAAGAAAGGCATAACATTCGTATTTGTTAGACGTTGCTTAAAATCTTCATCTCGAGTGTGACTCGTTAAAATACGGTTAATAATAGGATACCAATTTGGGAAATATATCTTTTAACTTTTAAATCGCTTCCGATCGACGTATTTATTTGAACGAACTGTATGTCAATTTAAAAAAAGTCGACTTGAATGAGTATAACAGTGAAAGTGAATGGTAACTGCACTATACAATTTCACAATAAAGCTATAATAAAGGCTCGCTATTTATTTAATGAATAGAAGGAAAAAGTAACAGTACAAAAATTGTGTGAAAACTGTATCTACTATTGTTCAATGCATTCTATGTATACATACCCACACACAGAAAAGTGATCAGTAGACTTTTTCTTTATGGATAATAAAAATTGTCTGCATCTGTTCCAAGAAACTAGAGCTACTTTTAGGGATGTTTTTCTTCCCTTAATAATTTATTTCTGTGCATACCTGTACTGTACACAGAGAAGTTCAGAGAAGATCAGTGTGTACTGATCCACAGTGTTGTGGATCTTTATGCAAAATGATAATTGTCTGCATCTGTTCCAAGAAACAAGAACCACTCTTAGGGATGTTTTACTTCCCTTAATAATTTGTTTCTATACATAATTGTACACAGAGAAATGATCAGTACACTGTGGATCTTTATGCAAAATGATAATCGTCTGCATGTGTTCCATGAAACAGAAGCTACTTAGGGATGTTTTTCTTCCCTTAATAATTTGTTTTTATACATAACTGTATACAGAGAAACATCAGTACACTGTGGATCTTTGTGCAAAATAAAAATTGTCTGTATCTGTTCCAAGAAACAAGAACCACTCTTAGGGATGTTTTTCTTCCCTTAATAATTTGTTTCTACATATATACATAACTGTACACAGAGAAGTGTACACTGTGGATCTTTATGCAAAATGATAATTGTCTGCATGTGTTCCATGAAACAGAAGCTACGTAGGGATGTTTTTCTTCCCTTAATAATTGGATACTTTTTTAATCAGAAAAGCCGTCAAACTTTCTATGTTGTAATGTTCCTATTTGCCAACATTTTCGATTGAAATTCCTATCCGAGCAAAACACAACAATAGGTGTGGTGTTGGTCAGGTGACCGACTTCTCATTGGTCCGTTTTCCGTTAGGCAGGATTATCTCTGCTCGCAATAAGTCTCGGCGAAAGCCCTTCATGTCCGTTTCGCTCCTGCAAGCTAAACGGGCGCGATTAGTGCTAGCACTTTGAAACGGCAACGCTGAAAGCGCACACACATTCTTTTAGTTGCTCTGCCCTTAACTGGCCAGCAGTTTGCGATGTACACAAATTTCTTTCTCCCGGTTCTAACATTTGGATATTTCTGTGGAAATGGAATGTTCAAGCTGACTTTGAGATTTTTTGTTGACCCGAGCACACCTCTAAAGTTCTAGTTAAAAAATTACGCGGAATACAGTGGCCCACAGAAGTGTTCGTACACCCTTTAAAACAGAAGAACTTTTTTATAATTTTACCAAATGTCCTGATGTTTCGCAAGCAGTTAGAAGCATTGGTTTAATAAATGATGTGCAAAAAAAATTTCCAAAACTTACCATTTTTAAGCGCTTGTAGCTCGTGTGTATCTCGATTGTTTTCGATGAAATTTTACAAAACATACATATTTGAAAGTTTGATTAAGGACCCAAATAAAAAAGTTTTAAAAAATGCCTTTTCTATTTTTACATGTAACTTTGTAAATTATAATCTTTGGAAAATTGTTTTGCATATCACTTAGTAAACCAACGCTTCCAATTGCCTACAAAACATCAGGTCGTTTGGTACAATTATAAAAAAGTCATTCTGTTTTAAAGGGCGTACGAACACTTTTGTGGGCCACTGTAGATCAATTTATCGAGGATTAGTTAGTTGTCCTTCTAGAAAAATATATAATACAATACACAGCTCAATTAAGCCCCCAATTATCCGTAATCCGTCGGCGTACGAATTAAATGAATTACGATGTGACCAAAGGTACCATTTTTTCATTTATTACTTGGGTTATCTTAACAATGGATTTCCGTCCAAATTCAAAACACATGTGTTCTTTAATGTTGAGCAATATTTTACTTGAGTATTTGCAATGTCGTAAGAACCGCATGACGTATTTATACGTCAAAGAGTCGAGACAACAAATGTCTACACAGAATATACTTCAAACAAAATAAGATTCTGAACCTTTATAAGGACGCGAGAAATGGCGATCCTTGAACTAACCTTAAACCTTTAGAAACCTCCAGCGTGCTACTATTAAAAGAAGAATATTAAAAGCGTGGAAGGTTCGAAAAACTTTGTGCGGAAGATGGATGAGTATTCAAACATTTGGCACAAGACTACAGAAAACTAAGGTACACGTATAAAATACCAAGGTTAAAGGATAAAGTATCGACGGAGGACATAATGCATGACACAGAAGACGCGGAAAGATGGATGAGAATGATTCTTGAGGCGAGGGGGCACAGAGAGGTGGCGCGAGGGTAATCAATAAGGGCAATTTATCTTAATCCAGTGCTGTTAAGTTTCTTCTATGTTTCGCTTGCATTTCAAATCATATAATATGTTGCGTGCATGATATATGAACGTGCAAGAAGCTTCCATTAAATAATGATTATAGCGTATTTTACAAAACACGGTCAATTAAGGCGCGGCGAAGCAATTAGCGGGAAGCCTTTCACAGAGATGATCATTGTCACGTCGTCGACTCTCGTTGATTCGTGTGAACTAGCAGCGAGGTTTTACAATTCTGCGATCGTTGCGCGAACATGAAATTTGATAAACATACATTTCGCGATCGATTTACGTCGGCGTGACGCGGCATTTTCGTTCTACTTCACCACATCATCAAAATCGGTTGATATTATTGGTCGTTTTACAACTCGCGCGCCCCGGCCGCCGTGTCGGTATTGGAAACGGGTACCATAAATAACGCGAAATTGGAAAACATTTTTAATCTCTTCGATAACAGTCGACGCCGAACGCGGATAAAAATTATTCGTCCGAGGACAACTGGAGCACCGTGCACGCGGAGGGGATGTAAAAACTGTGTTCGCGACCGGCTCGTGATCATGACGGGTATCCACCCCTGGATGCAATATTTATGAAACGCATATATGTAGAAAAAACGTCACGAACAATTGACCGGATGTCAATACCAAAATCGACAGGACACTGTGTCGCACGCATCCGGAACGGCACTTGATCCCCAGGAATGTCGGGCAATTAATTTAATAGCGTGTCGAATCTATTCTCGCGCCGTAATTGGGACCTGGAAAATCCATTGGAATTAACGATACCTCCAAATAAGACTGACTTTTGATCTCAAACGCACGAGAGCACGCAGATATGGCTAAAGAAGGATCTAAATACAGTAAATTTTCTATAGATGCGAATACACACACACATTTTTGTACAATAGATGCGACAAAATATCCCCCCAACTTATAGTAACCTGATCGCGACGCGGACAGTCGCAGTCGTCGGCACAGTTCAAAGGCCCGTGCGTCCTCACAATGTAACACCAATATTTAATCTTTTTTATTATTACTTATCTTTTTATGAAACTTTCATCAATATATTCGTGGTATTCTTCTGATTAAAACAGGACCAAACACGATATAATTTCAAGGAAGGACAGCGGATCGAAAAGAAAGAAAGTCTCGCTTTACACGCGCTGTCCTCCTCTATGTTCGGCTCGGCCTTTGAAGCTTCAAAAAATAGCTACCCGTCTACGCACGACGCAACCGAATCCCCCCGAGGCTTTTGCGTTGCAAAAGACATTACTGTACAATCCTTATTGTCCTATCGTAAAATATGACTCCAGCAGCAGGGTCCAAAATGGTGGAATTTTTCACGTAACGCGCTACGTTACTGTCGCGCATGTGTCGCAATGTCACGTGACAAATCCAGTATGTACTGGCAGAAAGAGAGGATAACTTTTTTCCCCTCGTCTGGCCCGACTCTGATCCTTTCTTCCTCCTGGAACGTTCAAAGAACTTTTCTCGGGGAGCCGCGGTCAAGGCGAATTAGCCTGATCAGCCGCGCGAGCCTGATCAAACAAGACGTAATTTCATATTTCCCGCGAAAGTAATTCTCCGATCCACCTGAGCCTCCTCGATTAAATTCTCGCTCTCTCTCTCTCTCTCGCTCTCCCTCCCCGCATTAATTCGCTATTGAATTTACGAACCTTGCAACTCTCTCCTCTCACGAGGAAAAATATGCGAGGCGCGAGATAGCGCGGGCATAGGGTGAACAGAGACCCGGGTTAGAGTATACTTACAGCGTTCGACCTAATTATCCGAGGTAAGATAATAGAGTGAGTTCCATTACGAAGGAAATTTTGTCCGGTAGCATCTGGAAGAGGAAATTTTTAATATACCCCGGGGATAATCCCCCGCGGGCAGCGATACCGCGCCGAGGACAAAGATATGGCGTCCCGGTGAAAAAATAAGGAAACACTAAACCGGGGACAACCGGACAGGAATATTGACTGTAAAATATACGACGACGAGTACGACGCGACGACGACGACGTAGACGGAGGTACGGATAAAATGATAATGAAAATGAAAACGGTTATATCTCTATAAACATCCGCGGAGGTCCGCAGAAAGGCTCCCGGGGGGGGGGGGAAGAACCGGAATTGCCAATTAACGAGCCCCGGTGTTTGTTTCATGGCACGGCAATCCGTTCTAACGCCCGGGAATTTCAATTTGAAACGCGATACCCGAGCGCGAAGACAGAATTTCGCGTTCCGCGCCGCCATTGCTGTGTCGAAGTCCACTGACGAGAACGAATCTTCCTTTCCGTTCACCATTCCGCACTATTCGAGAAGTTGGACCTGTATATTTTGGGAATTCGGTTGGTTCAGAGCAGAGTTGGGCAATAATCAACTAATATTTAGTTTACTTTTTGACTAGTTAGTCATAACTAATGAATAAGGTTAATGTACGTTAATCGCACAATAGTGACTGATGACTAAAGATTGATGACTGATCATCAACTACTAATTCACTAATAAGCAATAGCTAACGATTACTTAGAGCTGTGACTAACTATTTGCCATTTAGTTATCACTAACTAATCAAAAAGTTTTGATCATTCATTCGGTCATTCTTGTAACTAGACTGCGGATTTTGTGCGTTTATAACATAAACGGGTTGGTGTAATTTAAATCGGAGAAAACGGAAGTCTTTACAAATATTTTGTACTAAACATATTAAGAAAGAATTCAGGTAGATTTTAAAACATATTTTTTACGGTACTTCTTGTACTAATGCAATTCAGTTAATTAATCCGCCAGACACTAGATAATTAAATGTCGGAAGCATAAGTTGACCATTTCAATGAGGATATATTTAATTACCGCTCGACGATCATTTTGAGAGAGAAAAAAATGGTAATATTTTAAGTCTTTATACAAAATTTTATTCGTTTTGTCCATTCTTCACATTGTGGAGTTAATCGATTAGGCAAATGCGAGAATTCGTCGAGAGTTAAGCTGCAAGGTGCTGCAAAAAATTCGATTTATCTAACCAATAATAAGAGAAAGAAGTCGCCGCCTTAAGTTTAGTAATAAATAAATAGATAAAAAGGAATAAAGCCGAAGATCCTCCGCGCAGATACAAACCGACAGAGATAATTTAAAGTCAATAATACCGCTCTCCCCGGGACTGCCGCGTTGGCGAATCCTGCTGCTCTTCAAGGTCGTGATGCAAGTTCCACTCTCGGAACCATCGCGACGGTCGTTGCGCGTTTCGAATTTTGTTTGGGAACTCAAGCGCCAGTCGGGGAACACTGGTTCTTTGTTAATTAGCCGCTATTCTGTTTTGAAAAGTTGTTCAGAATTTTAAACAGATGGTAATCTGCTCGAGGGCGGTCTGGTAAATATGGTGGACAAGGGCGGGAGGGAACTTCGCGGGATATAATTGGTGTCCCTTTTTCAGAGATTCCAACGCGAAGTACACTCTCTGTTTTTTAGTTGTGCTAGGACGAAGTCGACTTCTTCGGTAATTTTTTTACGATTTTAATGTCGCCGCTTGTTCGAGCGGTGTTGGCGAACATCCTATGAAACAGAACTTTTTTGCAAGTGGACTGGCAAAATTTTCTTGGGAAGTTAAAAGGATTAAGTTACTGAATGACGAATAAACAAGAAATGTGAAGATGTTGCGGAGGAAATGCTGAACTTTGAGCAATGACTTTTTCACAATTTTTGTAAAATTAATTGGTGGTTATAGTATAATATACATACAGGGTGTCCCGTTTAAGAGAGAACAACAGGATATCTCGGACGGCGTTATCGTTATCAGAAAAAGGTTCGTACAGAAGTTGTTTCAGAATAATATTATATAGCACCTTTTTGGTTTTGTCTCGGTACCAGCTATTATTTTCTGAAGAAAAAAATATAGTATTCCATTAAAGAAAAATAGATTGATCTTCAGATCTCCTCCACCACTCCACCCACAAGAAAACAATTAATACTACGCAATGTAGCCCGTCATATCAAACAAATTTTTGTACGAACACTTTTTTGATAACGACAACGCGCGCGCCTTTCGCGATATTCTGCTGTACTCACTTAAACGGGACATCCTGTATATATGAATACTTTTCATCGTTTAAAATTTCATAGAAAAAGACATCTGTTTATATTTATTGTACGCGCCTATATGTTTTCTGCGAAGGCTTGTTCGGAATCTTCGAGTTGTTAAGAGGAGAAAGACATTTGTAAATGACGCCTGTTTATTGTAAACAATTTCTATCCTGGTAAAGAAATGTTTTCAACTTCTCCAGAAAGCTCACATGCCGTTTGACCCAATTGTAACCAAGTAATTCCCCGTGGAAAATAGTCCGAATGTTAATGAAAAACACAGTGCAGAAATGCGAACGGTTAATACCACCGCGTCGCGCCGTCGCGTGCAGAATTCTGTACCAGACTCGCAAGCATAAACAGTTTTCTGTTACAAAAGAGAATGTTCTTGTTCCCGAGCGGGAGGAATGTATTATTCTGGAGAAAGGATCGTGCGCGCATCGACATACGTGTTTCACGGCACCGCGACGCTCGGCGTCGTCGTCGCCGGTTCAAACGAAATTCCCAAGACGTTCGTGTCGTGCGCGCGTAAAGCAGCGATCGCGTGTAAACGCTTCGATATCACGAGAGAACAACCTGTTACGACTAACAAAGTAGAATTGGAAAATTTCTCTCGCTCGGTGCGCTCTGTGTGCTGCGGTTCGTCTCCCGGCCTGTGCTCGGGGAACAGAGGCCGAAGGAGAGGACCCTGTGCCTCCCCACGCGATAATGCTTCCCGGGAGACAAGCTCGTAAAAGCAGATAATTGCACGTGAAAGTGAACGCTGCTAATCCCAGCGGCGCATCGAGCGGGACGCTCGCCTCGCCTCACTTTGCCCCGCCATTGCGAAGCTGAATTCCTCGCGTGACTCGATTGCTCGTCCGGCTCACTTGCTCGCGTCGCGTCGGCCTGATCCAGCCAGCTGGATCCGCGAATGTTCCACGGCACGTGCTTTTTAGGCCGAGTCCTCACGTACGCGACTATTTGTCCTGCGAGCCCGAACTGCAGGTACAGTATTATCTCCGTAAATGTCGCGGAGGTCTCCACCGTAACTGTCAACGTCCCCAGTAATGCCTCGACGTTTGTGAAAGAGGATCTATGAACAACAGGAATTAATTTATTTCAATTTCATTCTAATGCAGCAGTTTAAAAATTTAACCGTTCATCTTGCTGTTATATCGACTTTTCATCATTGTAGCAATTAAACACCAGAGGGTTAATGAATCTGAGGAAATAGGGGATTGGGGTGAGGGTTAAACTTAATGTAAAAAATTGTCAAGATATACAGAGTGGTCCAATAAGATTTAGCACCTAAATATTTCGGTTGTTTTTGGAGATAAAGAAGAACTTTGTTAGCAACAATTGTTCAGTGTGAACAGTATTATAATATGGCGGTAAAGCTTTTCTTATGGGTGATGTAGTTTCGGAGACTTTAAGCTCACTTCCCCCTTTTCAATTTAGAAGCATATTTTTTTAGGCACTAGCTGATACATCTCAACGTTTTCTGTCAAATATAATAGATGTATGCCGAGAAATGATTAGGAGATATTTTAACTTGAATTTTGTAGAACATACTACATCCCCTATTTTTGTGTATCATAATGAACTATAGTAAATGGGCAGCTGGGTACCCTCTTCCCGGCACAAGAATGGAAAGTATTGTACATCGTGTACGTCTCATCTTTTGAATTCGCTTATAAAAGGCAGTAATTGTCGAAAAAAATACAATTGCCATCGACGCCATTGAATCGTCGCCAATTACGGAAAGTGCGGGGGCGAAAGGGACTCGTGTTCTCTCGAGTCGCGCAAAGACCGATAACGGGGGTGCAAAATTTGTTTAAGAGATATCATTCTCCCTGGCTCAAATCCATTCCCCGGTATCTGGCCACACGTCGTGCCAAAACGTGTTCCTTCCAGGCCATTATTTTCGACCATATCGGCCGTTTTTAACGGGAATCCGTCTTCTCGTGCATCTGCTGCCCTCGCGTGTGTGCTTGTTTCCTTTTTTCTGTTTTTTTTTTCTACACCGTCCCTCGTTTTTTTGTTGTCCAACGGATAGACGGATGGACGGCCGGTAGTTTTTCATGCGAACCGGAATTAGTCTTCTATGAGGGATTGCAGGGTATACGTCGGGGAAGAACTATCGACCGTCTTTGAAATTACGTTTCTATGCACTGTTATATCGATTGCCCTTATCGAGCCAGGGTATATGTACGAGCGACCACAGATTATAATTCAGTAAAAGTATGTGAAATACGTCATACTAGATTCAGATCTCTTACAAAGTGGAGGCCACCGTGGGACTTGTAGGTCCTCGACAATTTTCCAATGACTCTATTCTAAGCAGACTGTGGATTTTATGCATTTGGAACGAAAATGAGTGGGTGCAATTTGAAGCAGTAAACAGATTAGAAAAATTAGGAACATCTGTATACTAGTTTCGGCTTATTAAAATGATTAAAGGTGAGAGCCATACTGTTAGACTACCCTCTGATCATGTTCAACACTGACCGTCTCGATTTTTTTATGACAGTTTTATTAGCAACAGTAGCCTGTATTATTTAAAAAATTGACGATTAATAATCGTTAATCGCAATTAACGATTAATAAGTATGTAATCGTTAACCACAATTTTTTAACGACTAAACGAGTAGATTAATTGTTAATTGCGATTAACGATTGAAGTAGAAAAGTCGTCAACTGTTGATTAAATTTTCGTCCAACTCTGCTCGAGACTGGCAGTTTTAACATTTTGTGAAGATCGTGATTAAATGAAAATTTTGCAGGTTCTTCTAAACATGCAGAAAAGGGTATTCATGAAAGACATATTCAAAATCCTAATATCTTGGCTGCGGATTTTCATGCAAATTAAAAATTGCAGGAGACAGGAACTGCATAAACATTTGTTCTATTCCTTACTCGTTTAAAAAAAGTTGGATATAATCCACATTTAAAAGTTTGTTGTATTAGGTTGTTGCATATGAAATGTCCGATTCTAGAATGCAACTCTTGTAAAATGTTTCAATCAAGAGATGCTATTATAATCTATAGGTCTATTGTTACTAAACGTACCACGACTGGTTCTAAATTTTTTTATTTCACAATTAATATTATAAAATTATAAAGATGCTTTCATAAGAAATGATTTGATAAATATCTTTATTAGAGCTCATGTTATAATAAGAACCGCGCAAAGTCTAAATAAATTAATTCTTGACACTTTTATTGGCAACCACGTGCCTGTTACTTTTATAGCTCGGTACGTTTAGTGTTAACATTCTATGTTCAATTTTAATTTAGATGTATAATTTTACTTTTAAAAAAGTTTATTTCAACGTCAACCAACGCGACTGTCGTGTATTCCCTTTATATCTATGTCTGAAAAATGAACGACGATAGCATTAAGTGATTTTTTAATTAACTTACTAGTCGTTGATGGTCAGTCTTGACAAAATCAAGATAACAATCTTTGTAAATGAGAAACGTGAATGACCATAATATCTTATTATTACCGTAATACAATCAAGAAACTTGAAATTCGTAGATAGAATACATTGGGTATACAAAAAATTGTGTTTGTTTAACCCTTATCCATCCCTCGTGTCAATTTGACACAGTTCTCCTGAAATAAATTATACTATTCTGTTATTTGTGGGTTTTGCCCAAAACTTCGTGACTTTTATTTCATCAATGCGACACAAATAAACGAAAAACCTAAGACGTAAATGTTAACTCATCAATTTGAATAAAAGACATCGAAAAATAACTGTTTACCTTGTTATTTCATCGATCTTTTACCACTGTATCAATTTGACACCGAGGGACAGATTCACTTTGTGAAATGAGGGACGGATGAGGGTTAATGTCATTGCTAAAAATCGGACATTTCATATGCAACAACCTAATATATCTCCATTGTCTTCAGTTTGATTCGTTTTCGTCATAAATGCATGAAATCCGCGCTATCGTTTTATTCCGCCGTACAAAAAGTATATTACATATTAACCTTCTGACATATTAACCTTCTCTAATCAGGCTCGTCATCTTTCATAAATCTTTTGTCCGGAGACGCGGGGAAAATTCGTGTATAATCCGTGCGATGTGGCGTCGCGGCGCGGCGCGCCGGTCTACCGTGTAAGCATTCATACTTTTAAAATGGGTCACCTAATACGTGTCACGGAGGAGGACACAGAGAAATCTTTTTTGTTCGTCGCAGAAATCTAGCTGTCTGGTGCGGTTCCCTTGGCAGCATTGTCGTTTTTATCCGGTGGAACATGCTCGGTGCGCTAAACAGCCGCCGGGTGTAAAAGCTCTCGTATTCGGTTACACGAATTAGCCGGTTCGTTACGCGCCGGTCGCGCCGGGCTGGGTTTTTCCTTTGTTTGATCGCGGGGCGCGATCTCCGTGAAACGGGACAAAACATTCGGAATGAATATTTACTCGCGCATCATATATTCAGTTTTGCCGTGGCACCGGAACAATCTGGATTTCGGAATCAATTGAAACGGATACCTATTTCGTTTGCAGTTCCGCCGATTTGGCTCGTTTAAAATTTCATGAATACACTGCGAACCTTCGCACGCCCCCACCGCCGTCCAATTCCCCGGAACGCACAAAACAACCGTAACACCTTATCGGACCTACAAAATCATGCTGTATTTACGGCGAGCGAGCCTCGCTTGCTACGGAACGAAACTGCTCCACCGCTAACCGCACTCGAAACCACCCTAATCGCAATTGGCGACGCGTCCAGCCTCTCGGTCCTCCCTCCTGTCAATTTTCCACGCTTTTCATCGCTTCTTGGTGAGTACGCTTTACACGTCACTGCTTGTTTATGAGCGAATTATTTTATTTCAATCTCCGTTCTCTGTTGTTTCATTTTTATCGTTGTATCGATTCAATACCTCAAGGCAATTTAAACTTTTAAACTGACGAAGCAAGCAATGGGGAAGACTTGATAAACTCCACAGATTGTGCACGATTACTGGGCAAATGTGTATCAAAGACTTTTTTAAACATTTTTCTCGTACGGTACAATTTCGAATTAAATTGAATGAAATTTTATATTATTATAGCATTAATCTCAGTTTAAAAAATTATTCTATATCAACTCTCCCAAATTTTTTGAATTTTCCCCATTTCAATTTTCGTTCTTTTAAAACTCGGAAGATTAAAAAAGAAAAACGAACTACTTCAAAAGAACCTGTCCAATATACATTCTCTCGAGTACTGCTTTGTACGATTTTTAATTAACTTCATCAAAAATTGCTGTCGATAGTCTCCGCTACGCTTCGACGAAATTACCCTGTTCGTTACATTGTTCGTTTATTATTGCATCCTTCAACCCCGTTGACGTTGCGTAACATTTTTTATCTATTCTAAAGAACCAAAAAGGAACTACTTCATAAGCACCTGTACAAAGGAGGTTTTAGTACTCCGTAGTAGTATG
Organism: Lasioglossum baleicum; assembly: GCF_051020765.1. Taxonomy (NCBI): domain Eukaryota; kingdom Metazoa; phylum Arthropoda; class Insecta; order Hymenoptera; family Halictidae; genus Lasioglossum; species Lasioglossum baleicum. Next base: position 1,974,635 of record NC_134937.1, read on the forward strand.
ATTTTTAATTAAACGCATCAAAAATTGATCTCTAAAACATTTATGCAGTGCCTTTGAACATCCTAAATTGATACTATCACAATCATCTTGACTGATAATTCGTTGAAATATTTTATGTCGTGATATAAGTAACTGTGAATTTTATAAACTGTTGAAATCGCCTGAACGGGAACGAGCCCCTTTACAGTAATTAATTAACTACATCAGAAATTGTTCGTAAAGAAACTCTGAAAAAATTCATACAGTGCTTCGAACATTCTAAAATGATTTTGACAGATAATTCGCTGAAATATTTTATATCGTAATAATTACCTGTGATTTTTTGATAAACTGTTGAAATCGCCCGGACATGAACGAGCCCCTTTACAGCAATTAATTAACTACATCAAAAATTGTTCGTTAAGAAAATCTGGAAAAATTCATACAGTGCTTCGAACATTCTAAAATGATTTTGACAGATAATTCGCTGAAATATTTTATATCGTAATAATTACCTGTGATTTTTTGATAAACTGTTGAAATCGCCCGTACATGAACGAGCCCCTTTACAGCAATTAATTAACTACATCAAAAATTGTTCGTTAAGAAAATCTGAAAAAATTCATACAGTGCTTCGAACATTCTAATATGATTTTGACAGATAATTCGTTGAAATATTTTATATCGTAATAATTAACTTTGAATTTTATAAACTGTTGAAATCGCCCGGACGGGAACAAGCCCCTTTACAGTGATTAATTAACTACATCAGAAATTGCTGTCGGAAGCCTTCGCCGTGCTCGGACACGATGGAAAAAAATTGATTATTGACATTCGGGGCAAAGAAAGCATTTATCCGGGGTAAACTAGGGTGTGGATGCCGAGAACCCTCTGTCAGAGGAAGCATCCTCCCCAGCAAACAATTAACAGGCTCTCGTTTCGTTTCGAAGAACTGTTGAATCGCAGCTCGCCTCGCCAGACCACTCTTCGCTCCGGGGCGAGAGTCGTTTCCAAAGCCGAAACACGCTTGCGAATCGAAGCGTGACCAATCGTGGCCGCTATCATTCGCGCTATTATTATGTATGGATCCCTGGCTGTGAATTAATTCGGGTTTGATACCTTCCCGGTTTCCTCTCGCAGTTTTCATAGACACGTGTGTGTGTGTGTGTGTCTACGTGTGTGTTTTAGCAGAACCAACAATTTTGGTCACGCGAACCGAAACGATCGACACCGTTCTGTCGAGACAAAGAGGGACGAAGACGGATCAAAGAAGGGAGAGGCAGCAGGCGCGCAGATGCGCAAACTAACGAACGCCGCATGTGTTTGCCTAGCTAAACCAACTAACTGCTAAATCGCGACCGATAAGCTTGCGACCGGCTAACGAAGCCAGACGCTTATCCACGCGCGTCTCTAAAGAATCAACCGCTGTTCACGGTGATAAGACAAACAATTACTTCTGCATTTGTTGGACGAAGCTGTGACACGCTGCGCACGTAGCCTACCGGCTGCCTTGTTTGCCAATTATTCACCCTCTCTGCACCAACCAGTAAAACGCGGATTTTTCTCCGGGACAGTCCGAAACTTTTGCGAACAATAGAACCTGTTTGGTTTTTATTCGAACGGAAGAAGAGGGCAATCGCGCACGATTTTAGAACACATTTCTCTGTCAGATCTAACATTGAGAACGTTCACATCTTTTTCGCATTCTACTGAATGGTTGGGATAATCGAGATTCTATGAGATCAGAGGTTAACACTAAACCTACCACCACCGGTCAAAATGACCGTTTCCGGATTTATTATTTTATAATTACTGAAATAGTAAAAATGATTTTATAAGAATTAATTGTGTAAATATCTTTAGTAGATCACGCATTAAATAAAATCAATCTTGTCATTTTTACCACGCTGATATTAGCTTTGCCGAGTTGTCGTTGTCGTTGTATGCGTCACATCTTGTAATCGAATCTTAAACCACTTTCCGATGAGCTAGAGACTTTGAACTTTAAATATAGCTCAGAACTGGATGACAATGCAATATTAAAAAAGAAATTTTAAAAAAAGCTGTGCGTTCAGGAGAAAAAAAATTTTAATATTAACCGTCACACCTCGTCGCGCGAATCTCGGTAGTACGTGATCGCGTTCAGCGATCCCCACTCCGCGCGCCAGCGCTCCCTACTCCACTACGCGCTCCCACTCCACTGACCCATTTCGCATCGAAGGAGCTCAGTCAAGTGTAGTGTTCCGTTCATTCAGTTCCATTTCGGACAATTTCGGACACCATCAAGAGACGTCGTCTCTCGGAGTCATCCCCTCATTCTATCTCGCGCATTTCCATATCTTGCGTTTCTATATCTTACTATTTCATAGCAGTATTACTGTATACAGGTGAATTCTTCTCGATCGAAAATTAAATATATAACAAATTTTATGATTTCGGCGCAGGGTTCGATCATTTATATTGTTACTTATCTTAGCCAAAGACAGATTTGTGTGCGACCAGTCCTTAAGAATTTTAACGATTTCTTAAATGATCGAACCCTGCGCCGAAATTATATTAAAATGCACTAAAAAGGAGAAAATAATTTTTTTAGACATTAGTGACTATAAATAAAAGCGTGGAGCGATCCACGAAGATTACGTCAATATAGTTTAGCGCTCCACGCTATTATTTATAGTCACTATAATGTCTAAAAAAATTATTTTCTCCTTTTTAGTGCATTTCATTGGGCATGGGAATAAGTTTCCGCCCTTTTTTGTTGAAAACACGCGTATAAACCGTATCCATAACGTGTAAACGTTTTCGAACAGTAGATCGATCGACGTTTAATTCAATTGACAGTTCTTTAAATGTTTGACGTGGATTTCCACCAAGTAATGCTGGCAAATCTGTATCTTCGAATTTTTTGGCACACCATCGCAATCTTTGCCCTTACGTCGAAATCATGGTTTTTAAAGGAGCATTGTCCCCGTAAATATATAATAAATATATAACACTTTTCTTTAAAGCAAAATAATGCTGCTTGCTTGGAACAAAAGCCGACATTTTTCACGCGAAAAATTGCGTGTTTGACTGCTGTTCACGCTCCAAACAATTGCCACTAACTGTGTTTCGAAGCTTAGACACACACCTTTCAAAAACATGTACTACGTTCCATCAAATACGCGATCGGTACTTAAGTACAACGACATCTGTCAAAAGGCCGGAAACTTATTCCCATACCCAATAATATAAGCGTGGTTTTTAAAAAGCTTTTCTTATATATTTTTTTACAAGGGAACATGTACCAGTTACTTTTAAGGTTCAATAGGTTTAGTGTTAAACAAGTAATTTTGTCGCCAGACTTCGCTCCCACTTTTCCCTTTCCCCTTCTACGACGCTGTTCCCCCACGTTTCCGCCACCGCCCGGTTACATGACGAGAGTTTTGTCTCTGTTGCGTCACAATGTCACGTGGCTAATCCGGTACTGGCAGAGAACTTTTCCCTTCAATTCTCTGGTTCTTCGTGCAACATTTTTTTATTTGATTTGCAACAAACTGTGGGGTGAGTTATCTTCTTTCTTATTATGTTTGATAGGTTGGAAATAATGTTATGGGGTCTGTTTAAATTCTTCTAATGTTTGACTATTTTAAAAATTGCACTTACCCATTTTGGGCATAAATAGACTACGGATCTTTATACATTCATGAAGAAATTGGTTGTTTGAAATATAAATTACAATATTGTGTAATGTTGTTTCTAATGTAACAGTCATTTTATTTTGCTATTGAACTCGTTTCAATCAGTAAAGTGTCACGAATACGTTGGCAAAGGTCCATAAAGGAATCGTGGGAAATTAACAAAATACACATCAAGTAATCGAGTCTGTCTACGGTAGAGTCGACATTTTGATCTCGAATATACGTCGACATATTGCTATATAGTTAAATTTTAGTAACAGATCGTTCAACGTAATCGCGCATTGTGAAACCGGCTCCGGCAAAATACAAATTTTCGCCCAGTATAAGGGAAAAAGGGAACGGCGAATTGTAATTAAAGTTCCCGGAGAATCATCGAGGTGATCGTTATTATGCTTGTTCATGACGTTTGTTGTATTCGAGCTTACGGGAGAGGAGTGGGGAGAGGGCGGCGGAGGCGACGGCGGCGGCTACAGGTCGTTAAGCTATTAATTTCTCACATTCACGAGAACTAATAGTCAGTCGGTGCTACAATGCTTCGTCGGAACGGCATTCGAATCGCGCGGAAAGTTCAATTTTATTCTCGCGTTAAACTAAGGGGGATGATGGGGGAGGGAGGGCGGGGGGGGTCCGGCTTGAGTGAAATCGTTTAACTTTATTTCCACCTCCGGTAAATTTTAATTAAATTTTTTGCGCTTCCGCGAATTCACCGGTGTACACGGTGAATTCGAAATTTACTCTCTCCAGCCACCCGAACGGGTTACTCGACGCGGGGCGGGAAAAGTAATGGGTAAAAGTTTAACGAATTTCGCGTTACAACGGGACTGACGTCAGCCCGGTTCTTCCATAACGTAAGACGAGGTGTAATACATGGATTCCGTGTGGCCTTCGGTCACGTGTAGCTCTGATTGAAACGTTTACGTTCGCAGGGACCGCGCCATCGCTCGGTATAGTTCGGTTCGCGCCGGACTAGCACGCTGCACAAGACAAAATTACATCGAATTCCAATATCTGAATATTCTCGAGTTTCCTGTTCGGAATTGAACGAAGTTTTTGAATAACTGTTGAACCGATAAGATTAAATTACAGCCCCGTTTACCGAGTGCTGCGCTTCCGAACACTCTTCCGGTTATTTGTAAACAAATACTCGCGCGGTAGAGCCTCGTTTACGCGAACCAATTACATAATGGCTGACCCTCGTACGTACCAAATAAGAAGCTGTCTTTCATTGACTAACAGTTCCGTGTAGTAAAAATGGAATTAAATAAATTACTAATTCATCAATATACACAGTTTCTCGTATTTAAAAAATTTGGGTATGCATACCAGTATTTGCTATCGCCAGAGTTGGGCAAAAATTTAATCATCGATTGACGACTAAATTTCTGCTTTAGTCGATAATCGCTATTAACGATTATTGATTGATGATTAACTGCTGAAATTTCGAAATGAAATACGGAATTGAAACTGTATGAATACTGAAAAAAATGTAAACTGAATTTAGGTGTATCGTCATTTGGTCTATATATAATACAAACTCTGTTTACGTGCTTTTATGTTTTTCTTCGACGATTTCTTTTTTTAATCAACGATTGACGATTAACTTCATCAATCGATTGAATCGATCGTCGATTTTTCGATGCTTTCTTTTCTTAATCATACAGATTAATCAATCAGTCATGATTAAAATTTTAATCGATTAATGCCCAACTCTGGCTATCGCTATATTACTAACAGATCGAAATATAAACACACCACTTTTTGATCGATCTGTAGGAGAGGACCGTATTTTGTATCGAAATTTATTTTGATTTTTTGGGCACCCAGGAGTTCACAATTTAATCTTGCCGGGCTTCGGTTTAACTTCTCATATTATTTTTAGAGAAAAAAAAGAAATTTTTGAGAATAATTTATACTAGGAATTGGATTTTGACAATTAAGGGACCCAGGCACGAAATCTAACTGCACGATCGAGAGGATCTTTCTCCCTGCGGAGCGGCGGTCGGGCAAAGTGATAACGCAGATTTTGTTGAAAAAAAGGTTACAATTTGTTGGCCGATGTAACCGATACAAATTCGATTAAAAAGAATCCCCGTGGGCCCGTGAGATTTTAATTTTGGGCTAATTGGCCCACCGGTCACGATGCTTTTTATTATCAATGGCCCAACGGTGGACATTAATGGTTTTAATAACAGCACAGCATTCCTGATCCACGTATATACGAGCCGTAACGATTTTTAGCCAAGAATCAATGAGCTAATTACGAGCCAATTACGTTGCTATAAAAAGCTTATATAAGCTTCGTGCGATTAATTCATTAGTCCGCTTTCTTCTTGATTTACGTCCTAAAAAAAAAAACGAGAAACGGATCGCTCGCTTCATCAGCGAAACAGAAAACTATCAAACGGCACCGTTCAGCGACTTGCTAATTCTGTTTTTCGTTACGAAAACGAAAATCTGTCGCACAGTGACAAAGTCTAACAAAGCTTCGAAAACACAATTGCACCTGCTCGTTTTTCTGCGTCCTCTCCGATGGATCGTGAATTTTTATTGTTTTAATAGAACTGTGCGCAGCGTTCCCTTCTCGCCACGCGCACTCACGGTATTAAAAAAAAAATAGCGTTCGCGAAATCGACTGTCATTTTGCGAGTCTGAACGACGCGAGCAACGACAGGTCGAAAGACACCGATCCGATCTCCAAATTCGATGATCGCACCTGTCGCACGGAAAAATATTTTCGCAAATATTTGCCGGGTGTCTTGCTGCATCGTCCCGCGTATATTTTTCATTTATATCGCGAAATAAATCGCAGGGAGTCGCACGAACCGTTCGGCGTTTACAAATAATCGTGTCCTTACCCTCTCGACTTCTTTTTTGTCACTATTTGCCATATAAATGGAAATATAATGGAAATTTAGACAACGTAGACACTAATAAAGTCGGGCTACACGGCCAGACGGCAAATGTCAGAAAAATATTAATTAAACAGGGCAATAATTAAAATGTACGTTTATATGATCGCGGTTCCATGTATAATTGCGAACGGGGCCGGTATAATGGCCGCAGCGCATTTCTCTCATTTATTTTACTTTCCTTAGAATCGTGGGAATGACAAATAACTATAGCATTGCTCAATTATCATAGATTCTGTCAAAAAAGTACCGGGAATTGGTCAATGAAACACAAAATATGTATTATTCATCCAAATTTATTGTATCGCCTTCAAGGTAGGCCCCTTTCGAAATAATACACTTATGCCAACGAATAACCCAATCATCAAAACATTTTTTAAACGCATTTTTTGGAATCAACTTCAGTACTCGCCGCGAATTCTCTTTTATGTCATCTGTCGACTGAAAACGGGTGCCTCGAAGTGGTAATTTGAGTTTTGGAAAAAGAAAAAAGTCGGCCGGAGCCATATCAGCGGAATGCAGTGGCTGCTCGATAAGATTTGTTGAGTTTTTGGCCAGAAATTCGTTCACTATGATAGCCTTGTGAGATGGTGCATTATCGTGGTTTTCTTTCCAAAAATCTGCTATTTTTCGACGAATTTGCTCCCTCAAACTCCGCATAACGCTCAGATAATATTCTTTATTTACTGTCTCACCTTGTGGCAAGAATTCCGAGTGCACAACACCGCGGTAATAAAAAAAAACTGTCAACATCACTAGGGTTTATACAAAAACCGACTTTTTTAAAAAACAGGTTCTTGAATTTTAACTTTTCCATATGAAACCGGTTTAAACCGGTTTCGAATTTTTACAGATAGAAAACAAGACATATTTACAACTTACAATAGAAGTTCTTAATTTTTTTTATTTATAATAATAAAAAATACAAAAAAGGAAAACATATGCGTACATACATAAAATTATTAGAATAAAAAGTTAATAAAATAATACTCTTAAAAAATCACAGACACTAACAAATGTTTTACATTTATATAAATTATCATTTTACTTCCTTCTTTGTTTAATAAAGTATGACTTCAAAAAGCAAAGAACGTCAATGGATTTATTGCTTACTCGTGTCCTTACTTACTTTGAACACAAAATTACCAGAAATAGAAAAAACTCGCTCACTTGCTACTAAACTGGGCTTAATTATCTTGAAAGCATTAAATAATAAATCTAAATTTTTTGTTCTTCTATTTGTAGCCTCCGAGACCAAAAACTCCTTCTTTAATGATTGAGGACTAGAGAAAGTCACTTCTTCAGGTTCTTGCAGATATTTATTTATTGCTATTTCCATAGCATTTTTCATCATGGATACGTCTTGATTTTCTTCTTCGCTTACATTAAATTCATTATAGCAGATTAATATAATTATATAAGTGTTATGTACAAAAAAACCGGGTTGTTTTACTGAAAACACCGGTTTTGAAAACCGACAAACCCTAAACATCACCTTCACTTTTGATCGACTTTGACGTGCTTTTTCGGTTTCGGCTCAATTGGAAGGCGCCACTCCGAACCTTGTTGATTGGTTTGCATGTGAAACTCGTAAACCCATGTCTCATCACCGGTTACAATGCGATTTATGAATGTGGGATCGGAATTGACTCGTTCTAACATGTCTTCAGCGACCTTAACGCGATTGAGCTTTTGCAGAAAGTTCGCAAAAATCGCAAAACACACTTGAGATGAACTGACAAAAATGGCGCACTGTAAACAAACTAAATGACAAGTGACGCTCAAACTCCGCGTGAGTATAGAGGACAGTTGTGCCAACTTAGCGACAAAAAGAATTTCAACAATCCGTTTCAGCGGGCATTTTAAATGATCGATTCCCGGTACTTTCTTGACAGAATGTATCTCGATCGATGAAAATATTCGTTTTTCTGTCGGTTGTAACAGCGATGGCTTCGAGATGCTCGATTTGGGAGGAACAGCTGTTTTAGGGGTGGGTTCTTGTCGCCCCTTGGCCCTGTCAAAACATAATCAACAGGTGACGATACGAATCTGGTATTTAAACTGATCTGGAAAACTTTTCCTCCCCTCGAGCTTCGTCCTCGAGAAATGGCCGACAAGAATCTCCATAAACTTCGCAGAATATGGAGGCGAAGAGTGTGTGTGAATCGTTCTGGGAACAGTTTATTTCGTTGACATCGGTTTGAGATTCGTTTCCACGAAACACGGCAGTTCTCGTGTGCCTATTTTCATCCGGCTCCGCTGTGCACGAATCAGCGGTTAGATTGTAAATGCATCAGAAACTGAACTAAATATACCGCCGCGTTCATTTTCAACAGAGAATTACTTTTTGTTTCACAAAACAACAAAACAAAAGAATTCTAATATAATTATTTCCGGATACGAATTAGTCGCACACAGTAAACTGAAGACTCTAATAAACAATTGCACAGACTTTGTTCAAGATCTCTTCAGGGATACCGATACACGTGTTTATTTTCTTTTTAGATTAAAATTATCCTGCGCGAAACAAAATAGAAATTTGTTGGAGAACGACAACATCCCACATGTTTAGTTACTTTTAAAATTAATATTATCCTAAGTGGAACAAAATAAAGATTTGACGGAGAACAACACAACCAAATCGCAAATTATTCTAATTGCAGTAAATCCTCTATAAACGCAAAAGCCTCGGGGGATTCGTTTGCGTTTATCGTAGACGGGACACTATTTGTTTTGAGCTTCAAAGGCCGTGCCGAACGGTAGAGAAGGACTGCGACTCTCCGCGTATTTTTCTTTTCCATACGCTGTCCTTCCTTGCGCCCGAAACGTTCATCGGCAATTAAACCACTAAATACGGTTGAAATTATATCGTGTTTGGTCTTATTTTAATTAGAAAAATACCACAAATATACATATAGGTGAAAGTTTCATTAAAAAATAAGTAATAATAAAAAAGATTAAATATTGGTGTTACATTGTGAGAACGCACGGACCTTTGAACTGTGCCGACGACTGCGATTCTCCGCGTCACATTAGTAGTGGTTCACACCGATATACACATACTCGAGCCGAGATCAGATTACTACAGTGGAGGGGATATTTATTTTGTGTTTATCGTGTACGGCCTTTTTGCGTTTATAGAGGATTTACTGTGGTATCCAAGTAATGTACAGGGTGAAATTGTTAAAGCCACAGCGTGGAAAAAACATTTACTATCTACCTGAAGGATAATGGTACCTACAGCGTTGTTAAATGTATATTTGCAATTTAATTCTTCACATAGAACATTTCAGCAAAATAGTAAGAATTCCGTATAGCTCCACTTTCATATAAAAATCGATTGTTTTAGTGTAAACTCGTCAACAACTCGTTAACAAATTGAAAAAACAGTCTATAAATCAAGCAATACTTCTTTTCATACATAAAGAATAAATAAACGATGTAAATCGACTCGATAATTTATGACTTACAATCACGCGCATGCAATTTCCACTCTTCAAAAGCAAGATTCCAAAAAAGGTCAAGTAAAAATTCATTTGTTGTTCTTTTACCGTTTGCACACAGTTGAATAATTACAGAACCCCGCAGTGTAATAATCGCTATAATAAATCTGAATTTTTTTTAGTATTCGTTCTGATTTCGTGGAATTTTTACGACCGCCGGTCGTATGATAATAATAGCGTTCCTATTCGGGGCAGCTTTCGAAGGATAATTATGCATAAAATATTTATCGGTACTGGTTAATGAACTGCGTACATAATCGTGTAAATAAACGAGTAAATAAATAAATACGACGGTAGCCGGGCTGGATCGAAATGACCCACATTCTTTACACGAGAGCTGATATACTGCAACCTAAATGTTTTTACGATGCCATCGTGTTTGCGTTAAATATTGTATATCGGGAAAAGCTCGTAAACACGCGTTTATTCTTGTCATCTTACGCTCCGCGTTTATTCTTCTGTCGAAAATAAATTTCTCCTATCCCTCGCACTTAGGTGTGCTGAAGTCATAAATTTTCTGTTTTGGATACTGGAAAATTATTTTATTTCTCCACGATTGCGTCATTGTTCATAGCATTTTACTAAAATATTCAAGTGTGAAACGAAACGTGCAATCTTGCAAACGTGCAATCTGACAAACCATTGACGAAGACAGCAAATTCTCCTTCGAATACCATCCTGTTTGTAGCTGCTCTTTACTTTACCGGATTCAAAATTCACACAGATCTACAAAACGTAAACAAAATTAGTGAACTTTGAGCGCGAATATCTCGGAAACTATGCGAGATAGCGAAAAACTGAATGCAGCCAATCTTATGGCACATTTTGTCAGCTTTAATTTTGTATAGAATGGTCTTATCGCTAGTACGCATAGTTTTCGAGATATAAGCGGAAAACCGAAAAAGGAGACCTTCTACGTGCCCCCCTGTACTCCGCTCACCTCCTAGGAGTAGGGACTTTTAGAATGTTTACCTCCTAACTAGTCCAAACAAAGTCCCAAAGTTAAAAATTGTGTTCCTTCCATTTCCCTATACAACTTTTCTTTGACTGGACTACTAATCTTTTTGCCACGACCCATTATGAAAATAGCAATACGACAAAGCTCTAAACACAAATTGAATACTGTAACTCCGTAGAAGCTCACAAAACACTGAAGAATATGTAAAAATAGTTCTAGTGTGCTATCATTTTGTTTGTGTCGCGAATTATTGTGTTTCCCTTCCAATTAAGAGAACTCATTGAACTAAAGTCAATCTATGTTCTGTTTACATATTCGCAGAAGGTATGTTTTACATACTACACAGAGTTTCCACGCTAGCATAATCTTAACACGAGAAATCTTTTTCTTTGGGAGTGTACATCATAATTTGTAGGAGAAAGACACCAATTTTGAGTCCGGTAAAGTAAAGTTTACCCTTTATTTCTTTCCTTAATAACATTGCTGGGTTGACAACAACTCGACAGAACTTTAACACTTTACCTACCGGAAGCCTACATTAATAGGATTTTCAATAATTGTGCTGTACCAAAAGAAAGCATAGAAATCTTCTTTTACATTGCAATCTTAAATGAAACTATTAGATGACGTTATTGAGGGTGACTTGTTAGTTCACAATGAAAATTGCTGTTGCTATTGAAAGTTCCATGAAAAAGTGTTTAGCCATGTAACATAGATTTTTCAAATATATACAATAATCCCCGGTTGGTAATGTGTTACAATTTGTTTAATGTCTTCACTGTATTGCTTTGATCCTACCATTTTTGTCAGAAATGCATAAAATCAGTTGGATACTGTAAAATCTTTTATTCTCCCGCGATTCCGTCATAATCTCCGGATGTGTATTTACGAAAGATTTCCTGCGCAATCACTCGTGAAGATCGTGCGAGGATTAAACATGCATAATTCTTCGTTGTCGCAAATAAATGAGCACACTTTTACACGGTTGAAACGGCGGGAACAAGAGCACGTTGGGATCTGTTGTCGCGGCAGAGAGCCCTCTAGTCGCATTGTTTATTGCGATACTGATTTTCCGTGCTTACACGTGATCGTGTATAATCCGTGCGCCACGCTAATCATCGATTACCAGCTTAAATCCCACATTATGCACTTGTATTGTTCACATCTCTCCGCGATTTTCTCGTTGACCACGGGGTAATATCGCGGCCGATGATAATTCCGGGAAATGAAAATCGCATTTGTATTAAATCCGTCTGGTGAAACGCGACTTGGTATAATTGAAGATCGATGATTACTGGCAATCATCGTACCCAGGTACCCGACTCGTCCTCGCATTATGCTCTTTTACACGGTCCGACAATTTCCTGTTGTACGCTAGCTGCTCTGCCCGCTCTTCGAACGGCTTCCGTGTAACTCGAATCCCCGAAATTTAATACAACCATCGCGCGGTCGACCCGGTGTGTCTCAATTTACGATCGATTGTTCACGTTAAATTACATTTTTTTCAATATCCACCACCCGCGCCGGATGTCGTGACACCACGCAACCCGCTCCCGAGAGGACTGCTTCCGCCAGACAGTCGGACAATGCTCTGCCATAATATTAAATCGTTCAGAAAGCATCAGATAATTGCGTAAGTTCGTGCCCGATTTGAAAATAAAATTCAATGGTTAAATTTTAAAGAATACAGCTTCATTAATCACAGTCACCATTCGTTTCTACAATTAGAAAAGAATTCTTTTCTACAATAACAAAAGAATGATGACTGAATGTATCAGGCCATTACGTATGAAACTTGACAGATGAAACACAAATGTCAAACACATTTGTTTCAAGGGGTTAATTATATTTATATTGTCATTTCCAAACATTTCAAACATTCCAAACAATTAAAAGAATGAAAAGGGATTGGACTGAAAGAAATTTAATTGAAAGGATTTATTTAAAGAGAAGATATGAAAGATTTCTAAAAGATGTAATGAAAAGAAATATAAATCCCTTTATTTTCAAAGGAGAAAAGTCCTTCTTTGTGAAAATATATAAGAAAGTTGCGATAACGCAAGAATAAGATTGTTGCTACACCCCGGAAGAACAAAGGCGAGATAAAGGAATATTTAAGCGTGGAAAAATTGAAGCAAATATGGCGATGTTATAAGGGCCTGGCTTATCCCGGCTTAGCCCGTCTCTAGACAATGGTTTTTCGGGCCGTTCAATAATTTGCAAATTTCATGTCGGGTGTGATCTAGGTTTTAAACGAAGTCGTATAATAGCGGCGCAACTGCGCGGCGATAATACGGGACGCTCTAGAAAGCTGGTGGAAAATCGAGCGCGCGATTGAGAGTATTAAAATTTTATGGATTTTATAATATTCAGGGAAATATCTACAGTGGACTATTTTCAATAAGGTACTGGAGGTGTCGTATCTTAGACCCGGTGGCTGGCGCGACGCTAACCCCTTAAGTGGGACTTCCCCGGCTTCTTATTTCGTATTGGCTTTACGTGTCTTATCTTATTATGTCCCTTATACTCGGTGGAAGCGTCGGTTCAATGGGACCTACATTTCCCGCGGCCCCATTCTAAAAGCTGCTTTCCGATCTTTAATTTCTGCGCTGTATGACCCGTTTATTCACTGCCCTCGATAATCCTCTATTCGCCGATGAAATCCTTTGTTATCGTCCGATCACTCGAAAATGAACACGTTTCTACATTTCAAACCGATTTTTCCTGTCCTCCTTATTTCAGATTCATCGAACAGCGGCGAATTTAATTACCGTCACTGCGAACCGGGCTTAATCATTTAACAAATTCGACGTTTTTGTCAGTGTTCGAGTGCACCATGCGCGAACAATATGTTCTATTAATAATTAATTGATGGAAGGCGTGCGCGCACCCTCATAGTAATTCTTCGTCCTTCTTTTCCAAGATGGCAGATATTGGAGAACGCCATTGCAGATGTACACTTTCGATTTTTGTCAAAGTTGACATTTCATCTAACGTATCCTGTGTTAAATAATATTATTTAACAAATGACTAACAAACGTACATCATTCTAAAAGAAATCTGTTTCGTTCTTCTCTACTCTTCTTCTCCAAAATGGCGGATACTGGAGAACGAAATGAAACGCGTAATCTTCCGATTCCCATAAAAGTGAATACTGCACTAGTGAATACTAAAAGATGGTGGATTACTGGTTACTATACCCCTAAAAACGCCTGAATAAAAGTTATGATACAGGTACCGCCATATTTCCGCTTGTTAGCTCTTTGAGGTTGAAGGATGGAGTCATTCCGCGACATACATACATAACGTACATAAAACACATGTTCATGACGGGTGTTTAAACATTTTGCTGGCGTAATTAATCTCGCCAGGTGTTGCATTTTATTACTGTTAAAAATGCCGCTTTCGCGTTCAACGTCTATTAAAGTCTTTGCACTATAGCTGGATTTGTTAGGCCATTATATAATATTTTCGATACGCAACGGGGTCTATATTTCCCAACGAATTCGATGCACATTTTAAGGAAATCGATAGTTCGACCAACTTAGATACTCGCTCCTTCCATTTAGAACTCCCCGGTTATTTCTCCCAACAGTTATCTTGCACATATTCATTTCCGATGGCAGTGACTCGCCGTACAGGAACATGCATCTTTAGAATATTCTACATAATAACATTTTTATACTCCACCAACGCAGAGAAAATGGAATTTATATCGCGAACGGAAAGAACTGGTTCTTGTACTTTGAGCTTCATCTGAAAGGAAGAAAACGATTATTATATTCTTGTTGAAAATGGTGATACGAATCAGATTAATCTCGCGGCATCAACGGTATTAGCTGCTGCGGCTTTGAAATACTTGGAGAAAAAGGGGACGTGTGTTTCAACTACTACCTTGTTATCCTTCGGTGATTAGTAGACTGCGGATCTTTATGCATTTATGAAGAAATTGGTTGGGTAAAAGATTATAAAAATTCAAGAATATCAACAGAATATTAACGACAAAGTCGTTAAGGGATGAAATCAATTTTTATGTTATTCCTGCTTCCCACAATCAATGCAATCCATATTTATTTTGCATAAAGATCCGCAGTCTAGTGATTAGAATGGGTCAGAAAGATCCCAACATAATTTCTGTAACACGATGATTCTTTAAACATTGACTTTTGTGATAAATATACATAATTAAGCATTGTTAGTAGTCTGCGGATTGTTATGCAAAATAAAAATGTAGTGTATCAGTTGTAGGAAACTGGAGCCAAGCAAAAGGTTGTAGTAATTTTAGAAGGTTGATTAAACTCTCATATAGCCTCCATTTTATATTGTACTTGGCCATTTGTGCGACATATGTAAAATGCGAACGGGTTGAAGAAGATCCCAATACACTCTCTTCAAAACAAGAATATTTCAAACTAAGTAAGATTGCGTTCGGTCATTTGAGAAGATCGACTTGTGCGATAAACTGATTGGGAAAATGTCTAGAAATTAAGCGTCGTCTCCTTTCGCGTCACGTTTGCACGTTGGAAGACTCGTGTGTGGCCAGGTTGATGCGATAAATTCCCTTCGTCATGAAAAAAGAGCGTTTCGCGCGTGTTCATTATTCGCGGCGATCGGGACAACAATCCCGGCAATCTCTGACGGCTCAATCGGCGTAGCAGTCGGACTGTCAACCGAGGGATCAGTCTTGGAGTCCCGATTCATCAATCGCTGGTGTCCCGCGCTTGTCCCCCTTCCTGCGCACAATTTCCTCGATCGTTCGCGTCGTTGTTCTTCGACCAATCACCTGGCAGGACAACCAAGGAATTAACAAGAAACATTTTTCACAGGTGTTCCGGTAACCGTGTTACGGGGCGTTGGACGAGGAGGGCTGTGAGAAGAGGAGGCGGGAGCGAAGCGGGAGAAGAAGGATAGAAGGAAGAAAAAGACGACGAAGAAGAAAGGAAGAGAAGGGTGCAGCGAGAGAGGAGAGGAGAGGAGAGGAGAGAGGCTGTGAAGTGGGAGCCGCGCACACGTTCTCCGGGTGAAATGAATGGACGCGGTGTAACCACGGAGGCATCCCATCCAGAAGGAACTACTTCAGACTGATTCCAGACATTAAATGTACCCTCAGGAATTCAGGTTTCGCCCGAGGCTCCCGCGAATCTGGGATGGCTTCGAGCAATGATGATATCGGATTAAGCTCGGCCAGCAACAAGCACCACGCCGATGTTTCGTCGTCCGTGAAAGTAGATAGGTTTTAAATCGAGTCTGCCAGGGATAAGGTAGCCGGTAACACCGTTACGCCGGCGAAGTAATCCTCGGTTTATTGAATCCCGATGATATAATGGACGTACGCCAGCCGAGCCGGAAATAGTTCTTTCGTGTCCGAGGGAAACAGAACCCAATCGCCGTGTGTACCGCGCACCGTGTCCTGGATCACCACCGAGAGCAGCGAAGAGAATCGGGTAGATCGGACGTCTACATCGGCGGACTTGTTCGCTGCTACCCGGAGATACTCCGGAAAATGTAGATAGACATCGGCTGCGGTTAAAGTCGGGATAGACAGACGCCGGAATCCGGATCGTTCGACGGGAATTCGAGCGGGTCGAAGACCCGAAGGGAATCGACCAAAGATATCAGGCCAGTGATAACGCGGTTCCGTTGCCGAAGGGAAATGCAACAGATGCCGATGATAAGCGGAACCGGCCCGCAACAGGGATTCAAGAGGAACAACGTAGACTAAACTGTTACATTTAGGAATGTAATATCTGACTCCTCCGATATCTACGGTGAAGAGACTCGAGTGACGACGAAGAAGAAGAGGCTTAATCCCCGGGATTTGTTCGCGAAAGGTATTCGACAGGTCCCCACAAGTGTCCTTACGTCAATTAGAATACTCTTCACCGCGATAGTTCGCGAACTAGCCGAGGTGCTCGCTTTCTCCGCCATCGGTTATGGAATGAACCGATGCTCGGCTGAGTCGAACGATTCTCCGTCGTGGTCCAGCTTCTACTGCCGAGCGTCATCATGACCCCGACGATGCGTTCGATCGTCACCCTGGCCACGGTGCTGCTGATGACGGCGTGCCGCTCGACCGTTTGCATAGGGAGTGGCGACGGCGGGCCTAACAGTCCCATCTTCAATCTGGACAACACCGCGCTGGAGAAGAAGCTAGCAGCGATATTCAGCAAGGTGGCGCACAGCTCGGCGACAACGAAGCGCAGCGTGCCCGCCTACGATGCCCAGGTGTCGGCCAGCACCACCTTGTCAACGGTGCCGTCGTCACTGACCACCACGACCACCACCACAACGGCCAGCCCGTCGATGCCGCCTATAAGGTATCCTGTTCCTAGAGCGACGGTGTCCCCAGTGTTCCGCGAGCTACCCTCTTATGCGCCCCCGTCCCGCGCCCTTTTCACCCCGCCCCTACCGCCAGATTATCTGCACCCGTTCGCAGACAAGCCTACTTTAAGAGGAACGAACCACGATGGTCATTCGGGTCCGAAGAGGCCGGTGCCACCGCCAAGCGGCACGCCGGCTCACGAGCGGATACCCATCAGGCCCCCGGATCTTCAAGGTCCCACACAGATCCCAGAACGACACTCTCACTCCAGAAATAAACCTCTGAACACGCCCAGCAAGGAGCAGAATCTGGCGGAGTCCAGCGAGCTGGACAGGAGGAACAACACCAACGAGTTCGTGCCTACGCTTCACTATCCTAGTATATCCAGGATACTGTCGGGTAGCAATGGCCGGAAGCAGGACATCCCGGACATCCTGCTGAAGCCGTTGCCCACGAAGATCCCGGCGCAGAACGCGCCGGTGATGCCCACCACCGAGAAGATGACCACCGCGGCCAGTACAACCACCAGGCCGTCTAGCACGCTCGACTCTTCGAGGTCCGTGACCCAGCCGACGATCTTCAACCTGCCGAACACGAGGCGGCACGACGACGACGGCTATCACGGGCTCAGGAACGAAAACGGCTACAAGACGGAGAACATTGAGATCATCGACACCGAAAGGCTACCGTACCCTCAGCCGCAACCGCCCGCCCCCGCCCCGAAGAGGCCCAACGAGGACAACGACCGCAACGTGCCCCAGGTCAATCCGCATCCGTTGGAGTCCACGTGGCGGATAGCCTGGTCCCTGCACGTTTACGTCGCAGCGATCATGTTCACCCTGATGGCCCTCTACTCGATCTACAAGATCGTCCGCTTCAACGAGGCGACCAACCTACTCACCCAATCCTACTTCCTCACGGTCCACCTGCTGCTCACCACCGTTTGCACCCTGAGGTGCTTCCATCTTTTCTACGACGCGTACAACCTAGGCCACTCACTGCCAGAGCCTCTGTCCCGGGTGTTGATGTATCTGCCCGCGCCTCTGCTGTCCACCGCGTTTGCCACCCTGGTGCTCTACCTGGCCCGTTGCTCGGAGGCGCCGCCATTGAACAATAAGTTCCTCTCGCCACCTGCACTGGTACTATCCTCCACGGTGCACATCGTCCTCTGCGTCTCCCTGCACGTGTCCACCCACGTGCTAGGCTACCAGGACGAGGCGAAGATCCTGCCGCTGATCTGCCAGTGCATCTACATCATCGTCTGCGTCACCCTAGGCCTAGGCTACATGTATGTCTACCGGGTGGTGCGCTCGCAGATCCACGTGGCCAGCAACAAAGCTGCCGGTGCCAATCACATTGTTGGCGCTGATCCCACCACCGTGGCCTTGAGCACTGCCATCACCACCAGCATCGCCACCGCATTATTCTTCATACTGATGGGCTTCGTGCAACTGTACGGCATCTTCGGCAACGTTCAAGAACGACCGCAGTCCTACCCCTGGCTCTGGTGGGGCTGGCAGTTCTCTGTCAGACTCCTTGAGCTAGCTGTTTGCGGACTTCTAGCCTGGGTCGCCAGCCTGTCGCAGTATCCCCTCAGGGAGAAGCAGCTGCAACAGCACACCGTCCACTCCGGGTTCGCACTGTTCCCGTGCGGCAGCTCCACGTCCACGGAGAACATGGACGACGTGCTCTATCCGGCTATCTGCAGCACCAACCAGGCGATCCAGAATTACACGATGAGAACGGGGAAACAGGTTTACGACGATAGCTTCCCGCTGAACACGCTACCCGAGCATTTGAACATATCAGGTATCGACCCAACCGACCTAAATCAACCTCTTCTCCTAGACGGCTCGCTATAGTCCTTGCGGTATCGCGATATGAAATTCTTCGGCGGACTGTGTGCATACACCCCGCTGATCGAAGGGTGGCTCTTGCGAAAAAGAATCGGAAATAGAAAATATAGAGCTTCTCTGATAGTCCAGTCAAAGAAAAGTTGTAGACGGAAATGGAAGGAACACAATTTTTAACTTTGGGACTTTGTTTGGACTAGTTCGGAAGTAAACATACTAAAAGTCCCTACTCCTAGGAGGTGAGCGGAGTCAGGGGGGCACGTAGAAGGTCCCCTTTTTCGGGTTTCCGCTTATATCACGAAAACTATGCGTACTAGCCATAAGACCATTTTATACAAAATTAAAGCTGACAAAATGTGCCATAAGATTGACTCCATTCAGTTTTTCGCTATCTCCCATAGTTTCCGAGATATCCGCGCTCAAAGTTGACTAATTCTTCAGCACAATTAGTGAACTTTGAGCGCGGATATCTCGGAAACTATGGGAGATAGCGAAAAACTGAATGCAGTCAATCTTATGGCACATTTTGTCAGCTTTAATTTTGTATAGAATGGTGTTATCGCTAGGACACATAGTTTCCGAAATATAAGCGGAAAACCGAAAAAGGGGACCTTCTACGTGCTCCCTGTACTCCGCTCACCTCCTAGGAGTAGGGACTTTTAGTATGTTTACTTCCTGACTAGTCCAAACAAAGTCCCAAAGTTAAAAATTGTGTTCCTTCCATTTCCCTCTACACCCCCTTTACGAGCATTCATTGACTGGAGTATGATGCTTCATCACTGATTAAAGATCAGCACTAAAACCGATAGAGTCTAACCTTTTGAGTACAACGATTTTTTAAATCGTTAACAATTGTATTTTTCTCTCTTTGGCAATCAGATTTAGATACTCGTACAACTATATGCATTACGAATTGCAATATGATTAAACAATGAAGTTCGAAAGATGGTTGAAAAATCGAACCACCGATAAAATCTAGCATGTCTCGTACGAGACAGTTCTAACGTTGCAAAGTCTAGTCGAATATAGACACCTTATCGAGTCCGCATCGAATCGATAGCTTCTATGAACATAAGGGAAGCACACTCCATTATGTGTTTTTGCATGAGTCGGGGCAGAATTGCGCGGACAAGATGTTTGCACAGAGATATTCAAATACTTGAATCGTTTGATCGCAGAACGTAAAGCATCAAATTAGGTCGCATGGAACAATGTGTCGTTCTACTTTCTCGTGTTTTGAGAGGTGCTTGAAATGCTGGCTACCTGGCTAACAATATTGAAAACCGTGACATAAGCGTTTCTCGTCGTCTTCGAACCTGCAGATCGGCCTGTCATTGCTCCAAGACGTTTGACAGTAATTAGATCGTTACGAAAGGAAATTACAGAGAAATTGATTTCTTTTCTTAGTGATTGTACTCGGTTATAAATAATGTACCGGTAGTCTTAATTTAAAAAAGCATAAGATCCGCAGTTTAGTCGTCTGGGGTTGCCTTCTTTATCATACGGGAAATAGTCTGTTGTAGTCAATATTGTTAACCTGGACCAGTCGTCGGCAAACTCGTTAGTCAAAAGAGCCCCAAATATCAGCTGTCTTTACGAGAACCGTTTTTAGGAGTCGGTTGAAACTGGTGCACTGAATAAAACTAGAATCAAATTGAAATTTAGATACTTTTAGATTAAAATAAAATAGATTAATTTTAAACACGTCATTCGTGGAAGACCCACACTCAAGTAGCCAAAGAGTCGCGCACGTGGCTCGCGAGCCACAGTTTGCCGAACACTGGCCGAGACTGTAGGCTAATAGGACTCTGACTCTAGGTCCCGTAGACTCTAACAATTATTCCGCAGTAATTGAGATTACCCTGAAAACGAGAAAGTGAGCCGTCTAGGAGAACGAGGCAAAACGACAGAAGAAAGATCGTCCAGTTGTTTCGCGAGGCACAAAGGTGGAACGGTATGCTAAGCATTGTCATTGTCGCAGGTACTTTCGAGAGACATTCCATTCGCAAGTCAGGCACCATGGGCCATTTCCCGCACGAAGGTCGCGGCTCGTTAAACCGACACGGCAATGGGATACAGACGTTGAGGAGTTCCGAGAGCAGGGGCCGGCATACACCTGTGCAGGGGATGCACGAGCAGACGCCGACCACGGGATCGACGATGCTGGTCGCCGAGGACGGGTTCGTCAGGTTCCGAAGCCTCGGAGCCGAAGACGACGAGCTGTCCGATACGCCCAGCGTAGTTGGCACCCATGGCAGAGGAAGCTCGCTGGCTGGCAGCGTGAGATTCAACGCGAGACATCCGGCCCTGCAGCATCAACACTCCCATCCCCACCCCCATCAACACCAGCATCAACACTCACTGCAACACCCACATCCGAGTCAGCATCAACACTCGCTGCAACATCCACACCCGAGTCAGCATCCGACTCACCATCAGCTGTACAACAACACGTAAAGTCTGGCCGATCCCGTCGCCAGATAGCGATATTGTTCCATCGTTGACTCGGTGAGTTCGCACACCTAAGTACTCACGCTACCGCTCAAGGGACAGAATCGAGCGACACTGCTCAAATAAGCGAAATTCATTCGAAACGAGAAACACGTTTTTCACAGACCAAGATCTAGGTGCACGGCAGTGCCTTCTACACGAAACAACTTAGCCGTTTTTTAGAGGGTTATAACTCTGCACTGGAGGCAGATGGAGAGATGTAATTTCGTACACTTGTTAAGTGTACACATGTCTCAATATTGACAAAACATTATTCTTCCAACATTAGTAGGTTCCGAGATATGGGACATCAAAAATCGCTAAATTTGTCACTGACTGACTGACTGACTGACTGTCAGATCATCAAAACCTTTTGGCTACTTCCCATTGACATACAAGCTTGAAATTTGGTACATACAGAGTGACTCCCACTAATATTCGGACACTCTCAAAAACAACATAACTTTTTTAATATGGGAGTATACGACCTGAAATTTTTGGAGAAGTTGGAACAATTAGTTTGCTACACAACGTGACAAAAATTTTTGGAGAAAACTGCAAGTTGTCGGAATTGCTGAGAAAATACTAAAAGTTGTATCTTTCAACGTTTTTATGTGTTAAACATATTCTGAAAATTTCATCAAAATCGGTCGACGTTGTAATGAGCTATAAACGTTTAGAGATGGTAAAAATTGCAGATTTTCACGTTTCTTGGCGTCTAACTGCAATAAATTTAAGGATTCTTACATCTTTCAATGCCTGTCGTTTTTTCCCGCATCAACCGATTTCTATGAAACTTTCACAGTGCATATAATTGACACAGATCTATAAAACATATTTTTTAAAATTTCAATATAGGCCCGCATAAAAAAGTTGTAAATGTAACTTTTAGTATTTTCTCTACAATTCCTACCAAATGAAATTTTTGAAAAAATTTCTTTTTACATCTTGTAGTAAACTAATTGCTCTAGCTTCCCAAAGAAGCTCAAATCGCATAGTCCAATATTAACAAAGTTATCGTTTTTTTTACAGCGTCCGAATATTAATGATAGTCACTGTAAGTAAGATATGTAATCTGTATAAAATTTTAGATGAATTTGTTCATGTTCCTTTATGACACTCTCGGTATCGTTTTTTTTTTAAGAACACCGTTCGCGTAACAGTTGCAGAACATTTCTAACCCGTATAATTTTTTATAATTCCCATGACTTTTTTTCGAAAAAGGATATTGCCATTCAGACGATCCTCTAATTGATGGAACGGCGACGTTAAAAAAGTTACGCGTTCCATTTCTTTACGACCCCTGTAGAAGTTCCCGCAACCGTTTTATCTTACCATGGAAGTTGATAAAAAAGAAAATTGACTTAAAACCGAGGGATCTAAAGTTCCCCGAAGCGGCGAATATAATTTAATAGAAACAATGAATTAGTGAGCGCGGCTCCCGCTCCTACGAGAAGACCGGGGACTATAGTTTCGAGGATTTTGTAGCTTAATGATGATGGGAGATAATGCGGTTTCTTCCGATTTAGAGTAGCAGTTCTGAAAGCGGTGATTATGAGCTGAGAAATAAAAAGAAGTTGAAGTGTTAATTGGTCTTTGAAAAGTTACGCCATTTTTACGGTAACGGAGAGAAGATTATTTTCATTTTACCTCGAACAGCCGTAGAACTTTTTTGTTGGAGAAAAGAATCGAAAAACGGTCGTCAGATAAAGTATAATAGAATAGTAGTATTCTAATAGAAATCCTACACTGCCCGAACCACAAGTTACGCTGCCATTTAAACAATTAATATATCTTGTTCATTTGCTATTTATATTTATTTTTATCCGAGACATAATTTCATTCATAACTGGAAGAAAAAAAACCAGTTTTGAAAATGGTAGCGCAATTTGTAGAGGGTTATTCCATGCCAACTCGATCACTTTTTGCAGGCACCATCGTCTATTTTGTTCTAAATGAAATATGTTGTAGTCTGTATGAAATTGGGGGTTTAAGTCATCATTTAGCCGGTTTCGAAATTTTTTAGAAATGGCAGGCCGTTAAAGTTTTCACTTTTTGCCCGTTTTGGCGAAAACGTGCCTCACTTACGAATTTTTATCTCAGGAACTATTTATCCGATCGAGTTACATTTTCTTTTGTTTTATTCGGAAAGGATTGGGCTACTACAAAATAAAATCTGGTCTCGAGAACATACCAGCAGACTGTATACGACTAAATAACTCTATTTGTACCTGGAGAACAATATTAGTAACCACTCTTGGACAACAACACCTTTTTTATCATGACTTCTTTTATAGATATTAGTTTTTATAGGAATCATATATGTTCTACAAAAAAGCTATCTTTACGACAAATAGTTCCTGAGATAAAAATTCGTAAGCGAGGCAAATGGACAAAAATTGAAAACTTTGACGGCCTGCCATTTCTAAAAATTTTCGAAACCGGCAAAATGATGATTTAAACCCCCCCTAATTTTACATGGACTACAACATATTTCATTTAGAACAAAATCGACGATGGTGCCTGCAAAAAGTGATCGATTTGGCACGGAATGACTCGGAACATTTTGCGAGAGATCAAAATCACTGAATGCCTGTTGTTTCAGTTTGTTGCAGATGCTTGTGCCACTCTCGTCAACGAAACAAATAGGATGTTCCAGGCTGTCGCGACTACGGTCTAAACCCTTGAACTAATTTTATCTTATTCTATGTAAGATATGTCCTGTGTATAGATACCTACTTGCCATTCGCATTCTCCTGCTTCGCATCCACGTCCGAGCCGACGAATCCTTGGCCGTATGGCATCGATATTTATTTGACGTTCTCAATTAAGCGAGGAAGAAGAAGAAGACGAAGAAGGAGAGGGAGGAGACGATGACGATGACGATGATGAAGAAGAAAACGAGAAAAAAAAGTATACGGCGAACTCGCGTCAGAGTTCCTCTACCTGTTACGTGGGTAGTTCAGGGTATCTCGAATTCTTGACCTTATATTAGGCACTTGGTACTTATTAAGGTTCATGTGATTAATGAACGCTGTATCTCTCGCGAGAGTGAGACCTATAGGAGACATGCTTTCTTTCGTTTTTCCTTCCTTCGAGTAGTAAGAAACTCGGCTGTGGAACGTATCGGTGCGCCAATGTGATTTGTGAAAATGCACGGTGCTATTCTCAGACCCGATGGGATTCTATTTGTCCGCACGACCGTTCTACAATTAATCGAAATCGTATGTAAATGAAAACCAAATCTGCGCGCTCGATAAAAGCACGCAGAAGTTCTACGAATACCGGAAATTCCGAAATCGTGTACTCTGTTGAAGGCAGAACGTCACGCGATGAGCGATGTGGCCGAAGAGCAGGTGATTCTACGCCTTAAAGTGAATGGAAACTGTAGAACACCATTTTTTATATTGGATTATTATTTACGATAACGTCTCCTGAAACACTCCATGGAATTAGATTCCTTCTGCATGGAATATTCGGTTGGTGATCAATAGATTGCGTATTTACTTTACGAATGTACTTCTCTTAATAAGTTTATAATAAGTAACAGAACAAAATATTGTTAGATTGTGTGGATTGTTGTTATGAAGGCATCGAAACCGCACTCCAGCGATTAAAATTAATAAAAATTGATGTATTACCTATGCACATAAGAGTGGATGTAATCTACGAGCATAAATTATAGACTGCAAAGTTTTATGCATTTATATTGCTTATAAAAATTTTAAGAAAATACTAAAACGCAAAGTTCGATAGAATTCAATACTGTTTTTATTTGTTTTGCATCCACAAAGACCATTAGCACTGAAAGAATTGTTTATTTGATCGCACTTTCTTAAAATATCGGTCTAATCCGCAATCTTAAATAATTATTTAGACGCGAAATCCGTCTACTTCCGGTTGCATCGCTCATTCCTCCTCTACAGAAAAATCCGAACGGCTTGAAATGTTTGTAAGACGATCATGTGCCGAACGAATAGAGTTCTATCTCGTCTAATTTCTTGCCAGTAATTTCCTACTTGTTCTCCTGGCAAAGGCTGCGGCCCGGTCGGACTTAGAATGATTTGATGACACGGACACTTCGTGGATAGTGTCCCGGTGTACCCCTATCCTGTTCGTTGAGTTGTTCCGAATGATGAAAAACCGTGCAGAAGCGCTTGCACACCGATACATATGTCATCTTCCTCGAGATCCCACTAGACCGCTGATCGCGATCGACAGGAGGAAGTATATTTTGTAATGAACAGAGAATAAAAGAAAAAATAACGAGGTGGAAACACACATTCACGTGGTCCAAAAGAGAAAACGAAGCAGACGCGTACTACGGAGAGTCGTCGTCTGTTCTGCGATTCGGACGCTGCGAAATCCCGGAAACGGCAAGAAACGACGAAATGGGAAGAGTGAACTAGCAAAAACAAACAAAAAGAAAACAATGGAGGAGAAGAAGAAAAAGACTATGGCGTTGTACAGTCGATAATAATTTATCACTCAGTCCAATTGTAAGATTTATTTAGCGGTTAAGGCTCGATTAAGGATTCCCTGTTAAATATATACATATATATATACATATATATATATATTAAGTTACGTCGGTGTAGCCACTTAGGAGCTACTACTCGCGTTCGCTCGTAGGGACGGATATCAACGATTTCTGTTAAACGAGTTCAATATGTCGAGCGACCAACCACGTAACGATGTTTCCTCTCCGCGTCGGAGACCACGAAGGATTGATCTTCGCACACAGGCCAGCATTAGTTTGTTTTAAACCCCTTCCCCGTTCCCCTAGATCCTACTTTTTCATTTCTCTTTTTACAGTTTACTTTTAACTCCGACCTTTCGTTGCCAGGACCGTTGACGTCGACGTTCCCCTCAAAATCGAAACCCGATTACGTACATGTATGTGAGCAAGCTTATAAAGCTCACACGCTCAGCTCATTTCGAAATTATCATGGTAACCTGCATGCGAATGGTTTTGAAATCGATGAGTTCGTTGACCGAGAACGATCAGGATTATTGCGAAATGTATATTTGATTTTAGCAGAAGCCTACAGAGAGGTACATATATGTAGAGGCTGCTACGTGAACGTTTACGTCGACGGGGTCCGGTCAGAATCGTTCTGTACACGTCTAATCGTTCTATTTTTTTTTTATCCCTCAGAACCTAAGGTACAAAATAGTACTTTCTACCTTCTTCAACTTCGTATATCGATAATAGGTTTAAGCGGTAAAGCGCAGTGTATATGTTTATATGGACATTGTAAATAAGGTATACGGGCTCGTCGTGAGTAGATATTATTAAATATCGTTGCGATAGAATTCGTGCAGGTTCTATCCAATACGCACCCACCCCATGGGATTGACACGTACAAAAACACACGTTTACCGATGTACGAAGCGTGCATGTACACGGCGTCGTGCATAGAATTGGCGGAACGAACGCAGTGACTCTGCGAGGACGTGTAAGATTGCGACTGGTGTCGATAAGAATTTATCATTCTTAATAAACGGGCTGCGTTCCTGAGCATTAGTAGTTTCGGCAATAGCTTTTACATGTATCCGAAAAAAAAGTATTGTACATGTGTTATATGAAGAAACGAAAGTACACGAGAAACGGAATCAAACTGAATCGAACACGAAGTCACTGATCACTGCGGGTAATAACAGAGACGAGCGAAACCGGTATTAGGTTGTGAGATGACCGATTTTTATTGTTGCGAGTCTCGTAGGAAAATTTCAATCCTTCGGATCTGAAAGTTCGCTATTTTCTTACTGCTGCACCGAATACGTGTGAGATCCAATAGTGGCGCTCATCAAAGAGTCACCGCGTTCGTTCTCTCGACAATATATATACACACACACACACACTTGTAACATCGTTCTCAGTTGTAAATGCAAGACTCGTTTTTAATTTATGTGAAGAAATGGAAAAAAAGCTGTATTTATTATGTGAAAGGAAAAACATTCCACACGGCAGACGTGATCAGTGTGAATGCGATCGACTTTTTTTCGTGGGATTTCAATTGCAATTTTAGATTAACTAATAGCGCTAACGAACGAGGAACAAGAAATGTAAATAAAAGCTTTTTTTGCGAAACACCTTACATGTTTAATCCCAATCACACGATCGTAATCGAGAAACGCGGCGGGTTAAAACAACTTTTTGTCGCCTACGGTTGCACGGTTTTTTAGTCGATTTTCAGACATTTCTGTTAATCCGTTTACTAGGACCGACTCGATTGGCTCCCGGAGTAAAACGAACGAGAAGGTCATAGGGAATTAATGTCCTGGATAATTTAACGGTGAAGAACGATTGGTAAAAGGCGGTGGAAGTGCTCTGTGATCATTTTAATCGATTTTCCCGCGGCAAAGCATTACGTATTACAATCGCGTACCGAGAGTTCCGGTACTAGCGAAGCGTAAACTCCTAATTTCTTTAATTCCGGCAGAAATTAACTTGGCCGTTTGCGACCTGATTATAAAACAAACTGGGGCTGCCCTCGTTACGGAGGAGAATACGCGTTTTTTATTTACTTGATCTCTTTGTTTAACTTGCTTCGTCTATCGGGGGAAACGACAGAAAGGAATTCGTTGAATTCATGTTTCTCGGTATGGTTGGTCTCTGTTAGCCGACGTCGAGATGTAAACGAAGCAACCTTGTATAGGGAAGACTGTTATGTCGGGAGTAATGTAAATAAAAACTAATACAATAGAATCTGGATCGTCGGACCGAAATATTCGAGTGACAGGACGTTCAAGTATCCGAACAATTTTGCCTAACAAGCAACACAGAATTGTGTTTTTAAATTATTACATAGCGTTTACAGATTCAATTATGTCACCGAAATGCTGAACAAACAAGGACGCGTTGTCTTACGATTGCAAATGAAGGATAGAATGATAAAAAGAATAGTAAAGAAAGATAAAGACTGAAAAAGTTGCTTAATTTTTGTTAAAGTGATTCTATTTTTTTATTATAATAAAGTTTATAGTAAAGTTTATATATATATATATATATACATATATATATATACATATATAGTAAAGTCGCGATCTAGCTCTCTAAGGATCTCCACGATCACTGTCCCTTCGCGTACCCCTTCCACTGGGGGGCATCCCCGCGAGGGGTCCAGAAGCTCAAGCTGCCTCGGTCGCCGAGCAGTACCGCCAAACGCAGTGAGCGGTCCGTGTTTACTTGCTTTCCTTTTCTACGTTCGGCATCCTTTGGGTTGGGACGAAAGTTCGTAGCGTTTTTAAATTAAAACTTAAAGATAAAATTAGGATATTTATACATAGATTTGTTGAGTAACGTATCTTCTATTCTCTGCTGTATTACTTTTTGCCAGTTTTTAGGTGACTTATTATGTTATTCAGTAAACCTATGAATAAATATTTTAATTTTATCTTCGAAGTTTGATTTAAAAACGCTACGAACTTTCGTTCCAACCTAATACTTTCGGAGCGGTCGACGCGGTCGACGCGTTCGACACAGTCATATAAAAATAGTTTCCCTACACGATCTATGTCCCTACTCGGAACAGGCGATGTGAGCTAGAGATGACAACTTTACTGTATTGCACAATATACTTCTTAGTTCCTACGCGAAAGGAAAATCAGTTTGTGCACGCGCTGCCTGAGCTCGGTGCTCAGTCAGTCAGACGGGCGTCGGGACGCGGATTCCGGCAGGAGCGGACGAACTCCGGGACCAGGAGGGCCATGGACTCACCAAAGGCTGACCAGAGATGACCAAGGGTCATCCATCTAGCTCACTTTCAATAATCATAAGTTTCACCTTTTTTTGTGAGGTTAATTCGCTTTATAACACGGGGTGGGCCAGGGGTTCTTCAATGCTGTTTATTGTAGTATAATTTATTTTTCCCCTTAAGGTTACAAATCCCTTTTACAAAACCTTCCTCAACCTAAAACTTATCTCTACTCCCCCTCTCCCTGTCCCTGCCTGCGTCCTCCGCCCTAAACTCTCATCGCCGTTTGCTCGCCCCACCCTATCTCTCATTCGCACGCTTGCCGTCGCTCGCTCACTCGCACGCTCGCACAATTCCCTTTCCCCCCATCCTACACACACACACACGCCCCCCCCTCTTCCCTAACCTCTTGGACCCCCTCTTCCGGTCGATCCTTACTCCCTCCTATCATATCTTTTCGTTCATTCATACTTACATACTACATACCTTTCACGCACTTCTTCCGCTCACACACACACACACATTTTCTCTCTCCAATCATCCACTTTCCTCAGCCACTCTCCCCCTTCCCCCTCGTCCCCTAACACTTCCCCCACCATCCCCTGCCATCCTCCTCCTTCACCTCCTCCCTTACACACCTCCCACAATGCTTTTTATTGTTTACCTTCAACTGTTAATTCAACGAACACTTCTGTCGAAACTTTCAATCTTCTAAAATTTATATTTCTGATCTAAGATTGGTATTCCTGCGATCGGTGGTCCCCCAGGGGCTCACACACGGATGGGGCCGTATATTTCAATTACCGTTCAGTGACAGCTTGTACGAGAATACACCAGTGGCGCACCCAGGGGGGGAGCCAGGGGGCAAAGTCCCCCACCAAGAAAAAAATGTTCAGCTTCCAAAATTAAAATCGCGGAATAGCCCTGGGTACCGATGATAGATATTTTGGCTTAAAAAAAGGTCATCACGCAAAACCTAGGGCTGGGTTCAAGTCGCCCCCCCCCCCCCAAGATTACATCCTGGGTGCGCCACTGGAATACACACTGCACTCATGTAATTTTTTTGTGAAAAATAAAGAATATTAGTTACAACAGTTAATGTGTTTGTTTTTCCCCAGTCTGTACTGTCCAGAGGACGAGAGAAAAATAGCGGAAGGGGAACGGGGCAAGAGGAACGCGAAGGCAATCTGAATGGTCAGGCTTCTTTCCCCGTTCCCTTCCCGCTAGTTTTCTCTCGTGCTCTGCACAATAGATATGCGATAGTAGAATTAGATTATCTTCGAAAATTTTGCATTAAGAGACGATCATATTCTCCGAATACAGAAGATTCACTTTTCTGGTTTTTCGAAAGATTTCATGCCACCTCTTTTACTATCATGTTCTCCAATAGATACTCAAAAATTTACGAAAACCACGAAAATTGAATTTTGAAAATTTTCACCAATTTCCGACCGTCTGATTTGTCGTTGAGTTGCACTACTGAATTTCGTGCCACCTCCTTCGATATCATGTTCTCCTAATACAAAACTCAATTTCCGAGATTTTCGAAAATTTTCGCCAATTTTCGACCGTCTGACTTGCCGTTGAGTTGCACTACTGAATTTCGTGCCATCTACTTCAATATCATGTCTCCTAATACAAAACTCAATTTTCGAGATTTTCAAATATTTTCGGCAAAAAAGGAGGTGACACGAAATTCAGTAGTGCCACTCAACGACAAGTCAGACGGTCGAAAATTGGTGAAAATTTTCGAAAATCTCGAAAATTGGATTTGTATTAGGAGAACATGCTATTGAAGTAAGTGGCACGAAAATCAGTAGTGCAATGCAGTGCCGCACCCAGGGGGGAGCCAGGGGGCCAAGTCCCCCACCAAGAAAAAAATGTTCAGCTTCCAAAATTAAAATCGCGGAATAGCCCTGGGTCAGTGATGGTAGGTAAGGCGCTTTTTTCGCGCATGCGCGACTATTCTAACCTCAGATGGCCTCAGTCATGTACAAAGATCGGGTACCTTGGCCACCTCGCTAATTTCGCATAATTTCATTATGTTATAGCTGGCGTCAAGACGAATCCAACGACCTACTTTTTTATGACCCTAAGCCCATAAATAACGCTGCAATATTTTATTCCCGTTTTTCGGCCCACTGTGACAGCGGCGCGGCGCGGCGTAGCCGGCGTAGGGCGCCGCCGATGCTGCCACAGTTCCCCACAAACTTCGGACGTAGATACGGTCCTGACGAAACTCGCGCATGCGCGAAAAAAGCGCCTTACCTACCATCACCGCCCTGGGTACCGTTGATAGATATTTTGGCTTAAAAAAAAGGTCATCACGCAAAACCTAGGGCTGGGTTCAACTCGGCCCCCCCCCCCCAAGATTACATCCTGGGTGCGCCACTGGTGCAATGAACGGTAAGTCAGACGTTCGGGAGAAACTGGTGGTTAAATAAATATGTACGCAAATACGTTTCTTTATTACATTGTCTTTATTTATTTATTTATTGTCGATTTATACATAAAATATTTGTATTTTACATGTACATTGCTTATACTCTAAATAATTATAACAAGAATGGCTCCAAAAGACTCTGCACACAGAATTCTACTGCAATACTGCAGATCAGAGTATCGGAATCGCTAAATGAGGTGAGGTAGCACGAATTGGAGTCAGTGTTGTTAGATGGTACGGGAAAACTCGCGCATGCGCGGCGAATCCAGGAACGTATCTGCGTTCTACAGTCCGTAGCTTGTGGGGCAAGTTTTCTTTAGAGCGGTCTAAAACTTTTGTCCGCTACTGTATATATACAATTAGAATATATTTATATATTACATGTACATACACATCAAATTTTAATATAACATATGCATGTTAAACGTTATGTTTGAAAATCGAGAAGAAAAGATTGTGCGAAGCTATGCGGGGCAACCAAGGTGCCCGGTTTCGTACTTCAGTGACGCTGAAATCGACGCGCATGCGCGAGTTTTCCCGACCATCTAACAACACTGGCTGTACCTCGCTTGTGCTGCGGCAGCCGATGGATAAACCTGCTGGCACCTCTATGTTACCGAACTGTCGGTAACATAGAGAGCCTCCCGAGGCCTAGACAGAAAAGCCCATAAGATGTAATGTCTATACTAACTTTGTCTGTGTCTAAGATTTAAATCCTATAATGTCCTATATAAATAGTCATGTGGCAATTTGTGAGGTTATAGTGAATAGAACGATGGAGTATTTCTTAAGAGGAATACTTAATTAAACCAGTTTATAGTACAAATTATGTGTAGTAATATCAATTAACATGAAATTCTTTACCAACTCTACAAATGTTTGTGCCGCTCGTGTTGGCACGTTGACAGATTTCGCAAGGAATCCTACGCTTTGCTTTGAAACTCCACTTCCTCTGATTTATACGAAAGTAATTATCAAATCATATTAAATTGGAAATAAATAATACTTTCCTAATAATATTAATTTTCATACAGGGAGGCGTTGTGCCGCACTTAACCAATGATGTTTTCGAAATGGTCACCACGGAACCACAATTTCTGTCTGTTTCATTACCTTCAACCATGCTAATGTGTGAAGCATTGGAAGAGATTGGTATTAGTTTCGCAGATTTTGTTAGTATGCAGGTTTGTTAATTATTCCAAATTTTCTACAACACATTCTTGTGTCCTGATTAGACTACAGATCTTCATGCAATTTATGTTATTTCTTCCCGGAGAAATCATATATTGACATCTTTAATTTTTAAAATTTTCCAATAATTTTGAATTTCAACCACTCAGTTTTGCGATAATCTTTATGCAAAATAAAAACTTTGTACCTAGATCGCAACAAACTGAAGTGAAGCGGAAGTTCATTTTCTTTCTTAATATGTTCAATAGATTGAAAATAATGTAACGGTATATCTAAATTTTTCTAATGGTTTTACTTTATCAAATTACACCTACTCATTTTTGTCATAAACGCATAAAATCCGCTGTCTACTTATCAAGTTGAAACAAACTTTTCTTACTTGGATGAAATTTTTATTCTGTAATTAATTGACGATTAATGATTTTCTTTCAGAAACACATAAATATGCTTTCAATTACCGATCCAGCTGTCTTAACACGTTCAGGCTTTCAGAAGCTTGATACCGTTGCTGTGTGGTCGAGAGGCGGAAGACACATAATGTCAGCAGATGCTTATATGGATATGGTCGAAATATTTAAACCAGATTGCTATGTTGCTTTATGCGACGGAGACACTAACATCAATAGTACCAGAAAAAGAGCTAAGAAAGCTGTGTATCGTAGTAATACAATGTTTGAACAATGTTTATCTAGGCATAGCGAGTCTGAAAGTTTGAAATCAATAGGATTATTAGCTGCTGTTGAAGGTGGCTATGATGTAGATGCTAGATTAGAATCAATTGATTATTTAAAAGACAAACCTGTGATAGGATATGTAATAGATGGATTACATAACAATGGACCAGATGTGCAAAATATTTTACCAGAGACAATTGTGGAGATAGTAAAACAAACAATTGTAAGTGAGAGATTTTCTTATATAAATGATCAAATGATAACAGTAATTATTTCAGAGCCTCTTACCAAATGAAAAAATGAAGGTGTCAATGGGATGCTGGAATCCACTAACAGTATTAAACCTTATCGAGTTAGGTGTAGATATATTTGATACATCGTATCCTTATGTAACTGCACAGAATGCGGAAGCTGTAACGTTTTTGTGTGATCACAATATCTGTAATAACATATCACATATAATATCGTTCAAAGAGAAAAGGTAATGCCAGTAAACGAATATATTAATTGAATTTATAATCTATTTCAATTTTGTACTAATTATCATTTTGCGGTAGGTATATGGATGACTTTTCTCCGATATGCTCTCACTGTGAATGTCTTACATGCAAAAATCACACTAGAGCTTACATACACCATTTACAAAACACCAAAGAATTGCTTCTGGGAGTATTATTAATGATGTGAGTACTTCTCCATGTATTTACGTGTTCTCTTATGGTGTGTCTGCTATACAAAATTTCATTTCCAGACACAACGTTCATCAGCATCTCGAATTCTTTAAACTGATTCGAGAAAATATAAAGAACGGCACGCTTGACAAATACAAAGAAAAAATTGCTTTAAAATTTGAAAACAACAAAATCGTCGAATCGAACAGAGTACAAATGGAACAATCAAGGATTGTACACGCGTGATTACGGACATATTTGTCATCACTTTATTACTGTATTATTTACAGCGCTGCCTTCGTAAAAACAATAAGAAAATTAGAAAACTGACAAAATAATTGCTATTCGGGTAAAAAATTCGGATCTAAGTAATTGTACGAGGAATTGCTAAAACTTTGCGGAAAGTAATCTAAGTCATAACTTCTACTATACTGTGGCGGTTTTAAGGAGATCAGTCTGTGTAACGGGTCGTGTAATGGTTTTTCAGCTTCCAGCTGTGCTACCGCACAATCACTGCATAAATCCATTCCATCTTGGCATTCGGTGCAATGCCACCTTGTACCTGTTAAAGGCTCTTCCCCGCACAATGCACACTGTAAACAAATGTAATTGTCCATAAAATAAATCTGTAATTATTAACAAATTAATCATTTATTTACCTTGTATCCAACGTGTTTGTATGCTGCAGATGAACTCTCCTCTTTCTCGATTTTCACTTGTCTCAACAAATCTATGTGCCTCAGCTCAGGATTATCTTCAATAATACTGTTCCCAGCATCATCCTCCTGTAGACATTGATTATAGTCCCATAATTATTGCGATTTACTTTACCATTACAGTATACGATTGAATGAATACATACAGATTCCTCCGTAACTGTTTGTTCTTTACTCTCGTCAGGCATTGTGAAAGACATATCTTGATGCGGGAAAAATGTAGATCTTCTGAACAGGGAATAGTTAGCACGTTGATGCCTGTGACCTATTCCTTTCTTAGCATCCAATTTCATTTTAGGACCACGACCAGGAATAGGCAGGCCAGCTCTCAACAGTTTAATAAAGTACTTTTGAACTCTACTAGAAACTTGTTTCGGTGTTCTATTGCCTATCGAACAAAAAAGAATTGAAACAACACAATGAAAAAAGGAATCTTCATAGAGAATATACCTAAAGCATTAGCTATTTTGGTCCACCGTCTCATTTCTACTTCTTCCGGTGGATATTCTATCAGCAATTCTTCTAATCTTTTCTGTTCCTCCACCGTCCACAATTGATTAAACGTTTCGGGTTTGCTCTCGTCGAAAGCGCGTCCTCGTACTAGAATCTAAACGTTACGAACAGAAGATTTTATTAGACAGATTACCAGAAGTGTAGCTTATATTCAGTATATAAAAAGACGATGTACCTTTCCATTTTCCTGTTCGGTCTTTGTTTGCACGTTGGGCAAGACGTGTCCATGCCTGGTCTGTGGCCTCATACGCATATCGGGTACAGCTATGTTATATTGTGACCAGTCGATGTAAGGAATTTCTGCGATTTTCTGCGGTCCTGGTAATTCCGGAAGTTCGCCATTCTGAATCTGTGCTACAAATGATATCGGATCCTTTAGTGCTTTCGAACGGATAGACAGCAGTTTGTCCAGATCTTCTATAGCCTGTGCACGTTGAGCTTCCAGAATAACAATCGTTTTCAAAAGGGTAGTGTAATCCTTGTTCCCCTTCAACGCTAGATGATCCGATTCGAAATAAAATTCACCGGGCTCCTCGTCCTCACATTTCTTTTCCTTTTCATCTTCCATCGCTAATCAAACGGTTAGCGCTGGCCGATAGGCTACACGCGTGTCCAGTGTATAACACCTTAACCTAAATTATTTGTCAAAGTAAATCAACACCGACATGCAAAACGGTCTATCAAATAGAAATGACAGA
Source organism: Lasioglossum baleicum (assembly GCF_051020765.1). NCBI lineage: Eukaryota > Metazoa > Arthropoda > Insecta > Hymenoptera > Halictidae > Lasioglossum > Lasioglossum baleicum. Next base: position 2,010,935 of record NC_134937.1, read on the forward strand.
AATACGTCGGTCCATTCTCATTAACAGCAAATGTTCCATTCGATGAGCAATCAGCATACGAAAAACGATGAAAAATTTTCGAGATAAACACAGGAACAAATGTATTTACCGGAACATGCCAAAATACATATATATATTCTTGGATTGGGGAGGCACGTGTGCTATTATATAGGTGCTCCGTTAACTTATTATCTTCAGTCGAGATAACAGATATTACATCGCGCATTTTACAATCTTTATTTGCGATCGTAATCCTAATTTAATTTCAACAATCTTAATCGATAGTTGACTATCGCGATAGATATACGCGTCTTAGCTTTTTAGATTATAAGACATAAATAGTAATGCAAGAAAGTACACCCGAATATCGTACCTGTACGATAATGGGTATACTTTTTGTTTGATTGACTTACTTTTGGAATGTATACTTCAACCGAGATTAAAATCGTAAATGGTGTTCATTAAAAAATGTGTATATATTATTGATTGATATGATATTATATTGAGACAAGTATACTTTGTCTATATAGTTTGCACTCTTTTGTCGAGCGTGACTCGACATCAGAGAAAGAAAAACGTAAATGAAACGGGTTTTTATATGTTTTTGGTTCTTATCCTTTATTTATTTAGTTTCTTATTTTTTAGTTGACACTATATAAACCGGTCAAAATGATCGGTTCCAGATTTTTTATTTTAAAATTATTGAAATTATAAAAGTGATTTCATACGAAATGGTTGTATTATACATACAGGGTGTTTACCTACAGGTGGGAGAAAATTTAAGGGGTGGTTCTCGACGATAATATAAGACGAAAATGAAGAATAAAAAAATTGCGATTTCGGCTTCGTTATTTAGTTATTAACAATTAAAAATCCGCCTAAAATGCTGCAACACTTCTAACAAAAGTATACGTTGCATACGTCAGACAGGCGCGCGACAGTCTCGTATCAAGTGACAAACGCATGCATACCTTGGTTCTCATTTGGGGCCCCAGCGAGGTGAAAATGTTTAAAAAATCGGTGGACGACATTGAACCTACCTACTCGTTAAAATCCACAAGGGCATTTCTAATATCCGCCCTATGGAATTATCGAGTAGAAGGGGTCAATGCCCTTTCACTTTTAAATTCTTCTCACACATATTCATAAATCCTTATCCTGCACTATAATAGTTCATAACACCGTACCTAATATACTGGAATAAACGCTCTAGCACTATTTACAATATCATACACACGCACTACGAGTTTACAGAGTCATGCGATTTCTGCGAACGGAAATCTTCGACGCGTGCGAGAAGAATTGTTTCTTCTGAGAAGCATCTGAGAAGCATCTGTATGCACACTGATTCAAGACAGCTGATGAGGTCGATGCCAGATCGATAAAACAAATGAAGGTCTACAGCAAACTACCGTCCAAACATCGCGCGTTGCTATACCAATACATTGTCTATCCTGTTTTCACGAATTTCGTGATTCTTTCTCATTCTGTCTGTGACCGCGAAATATCTCATGTGTGTGCATTGACCACATTAGCTGTCTTGAATCAGTGTGCATACGGATATTAGCTTGTACGGACGATTCTTCTCGCACGCGTCGAAGATTTCCGTTCGCAGAAATCGCATGACTCTGTAAACTCGTAGTGCGTGTGTATGATATTGTAAATAGTGCTAGAGCATTTATTCCAGTATATTAGGTACGGTGTTATGAACAATTATAGTGCAGGATAAGGATTTATGAATATGTGTGAGAAGAATTTAAAAGTGAAAGGGCATTGACCCCTTCTACTCGATAATTTCATAGGGCGGATATTAGAAATGCCCTTGTGGATTTTAACGAGTAGGTAGGTTCAATGTCGTCCACCGATTTTTTAAACATTTTCACCTCGCTGGGGCCCCAAATGAGAACCAAGGTATGCATGCGTTTGTCACTTGATACGAGACTGTCGCGCGCCTGTCTGACGTACGCAACGTACACTTTTGTTAGAAGTGTTGCAGCATTTTAGGCGGATTTTTAATTGTTAATAACTAAATAACGAAGCCGAAATCGCAATTTTTTTATTCTTCATTTTCGTCTTATATTATCGTCGAGAACCACCCCTTAAATTTTCTCCCACCTGTAGGTAAACATATAGATATATCTTTAGTAGAGCACGTATTACAATAGGAGCCGCGCAAAGTCTAAATAAAATCAAACTTGTTATTTTTATAAGGGAAAATACTTTTAGGCTCGGTAGGTTTAGTGTTAAAAACAAATATAAGTTGCGCAAATATAAATTACAACAATTAAAGTTTGAGAGTTATATTTAATATCATTAGTAAACAAAGTTTTTCGAAATAAGTAGCAGTCGAGGAACTGTCCTTTGAAGTAATATAACACTTATAAAATAGTAGGGATGAGTTGTTGGCAATAAAATTGAAAAATAATTCGGAGTGCAAAGGGTTAATTCAATGTTGTGGAAGCATATGATAATTAAAATCAAAGTTCAGTGTATAAATATCTTTCTTGTTTGCGATGTGACATAATAATTTTCCTGTAAGTTTTAAGCAAAAGCAGCATTCAGGGGAATAAGACGAACAGAAGAGCGTGTAGCAGCGAATGAGAAATTTTCATGTTCGAAATATCATAAATTCAAAAATAAAATATTACGAACAATACGCTCACGCGAAACTGCAGGAAACATCATTGTATTCGGTTTTAAACCTTGCCCTACCGTTCAGCCATGCGAAACTGCGAGTTTGATAAGCCAGAGTGACGCACACCATTACCACGAATAATATATAATTTTCCGGTTAAACCATTGGGGATACAGGACAGAAACAACAGAGATATTGTCCATTGCTTCAACTGTGTTATCTTATCGAATTTACCCATTTTTGACAAAACCTCAGAACCGCATTCCCAAATATTCGACCAATTCCCGGATGATGACGCACTCTACAACTCCGCCATGTTGATGGCCCTTAAACGCACTTTCACAACTCCCATAAATCATTATTTGAACCAATAGTTCGAGGATGGAGAGTGTGACTCATTGTTGATGAATAACTGAGTAGCTGAAATGACGCTTGATAATTACTCTTTATGAAATGACTGTAAGGTAAAGTATGAGGTCATTAAGTATGAAACTTGACAAATAAAACACAAATTTCAAACACATTTGTCAAGTTTCATACTAAACGACCTGATATTTACATAAGAATATGCGTTGCGAATTGTTTCAAACAAGAAAGAATTGACCAGTTGATTAGTTTTCTGGTAACTAATCAATTTTATTATATATATTTATTTATGAATTATATCTAAAATTTTTAAAGCTCTTACACTAAACTTCACCCTTAAACGTATTAAAGCCAGATAATTAAGCCATTGATACTAACACTAATCTATATAATTATCAAAAATCCATAAGTCCACTTTATTTTGAATCTTGGAAAATAGTAAAAACGCGTTTAAATGATATGTATTAATTTTTCGGATTAAAGATATGTTAAAAATGAATCGATTCTGCCAATCATTAGGGTTTCCTCGAGAAACCTTTTAAATACACGTTTAAACTCCAAAAAATATTTCATATCAGATCGTTCAAATGAAAACATTTTAATTGTAAACACATCAGATTACTGAATGGCAACATTTCATTTTCCGAGATTTCGCTTTACTTTTAAAAGACAGTTCCATCCGAACCGTGCATCCTCTGCTGTTCTAATTAGTATACTAAACACTCTCGGTCAAAATCTCGCCGATCTCAGCTCGCTATAAGATTTCGCCTTGATCCGCAATTTTCGACGTAAACAGATCTTTTGGCGCTCGTTAAAAACTATTCGGTCAGCTGTGTACCATCGTGACTGTACCATCCGCCTAGTATACAAGAAGCACTATCTTAGGCTCTTTTCGAATCGGTTCCGCAGGCTGTCCCCCCTTCAGAATTAGTGGACGACGTCTCGGCTACCGATCGTGACAGATATTGGCAACGACTGTCGTTGCACGGGGTACGGGGTACCCTTATCAGGGGAATCATTGTGAGCCCGTAAAAATAAGCGGCCAGCTGACCCGTTAACACTTCAGTCTCGGTCTGGACATCTTCCGATAACGTCACACGCGGTCTTCGATCTGGCTCGAGGAAGCCAGCCGATTCGTCGTGTCTCCGTCGCGCGGAATTAGCGCCGGTCGAACTCGGCCTAGAAAATCGGCTTGCTGGTCCAAAAGATGGACTTTTGAATCGCGGAATCGTGCCCGTTCGATCGAAAACATCGGTTCACCCTGTTCCTCGTGATTTACACCCGTGAACGCAGCCCGGAAAATGGCACAGGACCAGGAAAACGGAGCCGGGAAGATCGCGCTGAAACGGGAGCTGGGCCTCTTCAGCGCGGTCAGCATCATTTTAGCTGTCATGATCGGTAAGAAACGAGCTAGGTTCGAGCAATCTTTTCGATTGTAACATCAGAAGCGCTAGATGAACAGCAACGAATCACTTCCGATTTCTTAAATTACAATCGCCGTGAACGCGAGCATGCTTTTGTCAGAAGCTGCAGGCCTTCGCGCGTTCCTCCGGGCAAAAAAAATCATTTTCAACTTCTAGACGCTGTGAAATATTTGACTTCTTCGTGTTGTAGGGTGTATTTTTCCATAATGCGAAACAGAATTCGTTGATTTCAAGTGGTATTATCATAGAAAGTTGCGTACAACGGTTGGTTCGTGAAAGACAAAGTCGTTTTAGGGCAGAGTTCTTTCTTTCTCGCGAATTCTTTCTTTTTTGAAACGGTAATTATCGAACAGATTAGGCGCCGGAATGCTGATACAGCAAATTGAAATTCGACCATCCGCGGCGCGTGTCGTAAGGTCTTCCTACTCCCAGCGTCTTCCTCCGGTTGTCTCGATCTCGTTTTTCAAACTGTGCAAACGATTACGAAGTTTCAGCGGAGCGATTACTAACACGCTTAATACAGCTACCGAAGGTTTCGAGCTCCGCACCGTGTTATCGATGATGTGAACTTACATAACGGAGGCTCTTCGGGTATTTCACTGGAGAGCTTTCGAACGGCGAGCTCTCGGTAAAAATGTACTCGTTGCATAAACATGGGTAAAACAACCTTCTGCTGCAAACACATGAAATAAGAAACGAACGCAAAAAGAGTTCAAGGCTTCTGGCATTGCAGAAACAAAAACAATAGCTCCAGAAATTTTTAACACGTTCCGTGCCGTTTTTGCTCGACAATTAACCCCTTATCTTACAATATCGTGTCCGACTATGAAGATTCTGAACAGATTCTAATAAAAACGTATGTCAATGATTTCCTATAAGCGAAATCAAATTCTATTTTGGTTTTGTTAATGCACAGCTATTCCTTTTTTAGGAAATTACCCTCTACAAATAAGTTCTAATCGTTGAAACCGTAAAATAAATCGTAGGGCAACGGGTTAATCAAACTTATGTGCTCCGTTCTATATTTCATTTTTTCGAATGCCTCATTCTTTTGGAGGAAATATATATTCTACAGTCTTAAACTTGCTATAAAATATATGTTTCTAGCGCATCAAATAAATATGTCAGCGTGCACCACCAGTGGTACGCGCGGCCTATATAAGTGGATAGTGTAACGTGTACCATTGGCGCTACACGTGGCACTGAACGTGTTAAAACAGTGATACAGACTGAATATTTAACTCCACCGATTAAATAAACGAATTTTCTTCGAAATTATCTAATTCGACGAATGTGCTGAAAACGGATCTCTTAAAAATGTTCGAACTGTGAAGAAATCGAAAGAAACGATTAGACCATGTGCGGACGCATTTCATGAGAAAAGTTCTAGTAAAAAACACCGGTGTGTTGTACGTACGTTGACCGATGTTTGACGCGCGTTCGAGTCACGCGGCGCATCCGACACCGAATTACGTGGTAGCGCGTGCGAAAGCAATTATTTGGATTGGAGCACGTGTTGCCGAACCGATTCAAATGTGAGCGATCGGGAATCGACACAAGTTCTTGCTAAAGCTATAGGATTCCCTAAACGCCGCTGCGTTCTGCGAATTACGACGAATGAAGTATAAATCGCGACGCGTTTAGGAAACCCGCAGCTTTATAGGTCCAGACAATTTAAATTGAATGATCCGCTAATGAAATCGCGAATCTTTTCGCCGGCCTTGCACAGCGGATAGTTCATCTGTCTTTCTGTCCTATGTTCCATGCGATTTTATTATTGACCGCGACGGAATATTGTAAACATTCTTTTATGTATCGACGAGAGCTACATATTGGATGTAGATAACCGCTCGATAGGGTCCGAGAGCCATTGATCTTGCCAGTTCACATGGTTCAATGCACTAATTAGCGAGAATATTGTGATATTTGAAGGTCTGCGGCGCGATGCGTTCAACAGCAGTTAACAGTAATTGCATAATTGTGTGGATCTGAATAAGGTTCGGCTTTTACACTAATAACGATTACGGTCTTGTTAATAGGGAGTCAAAGAACGTCGACAGATTCTCACGGCGGCGAAGGGTTGCGTTTAGCCTGATGAATGCTATACGGTGTATACCGAGTATAAGTCGTAGGATTTTCGTCACGAGATAAATGCTCTCAATAAATATATTATCTCTTCTAGGAAGAGTTACAGTTCGTTTTATTAGCCGATTTGTCCTGTGGCAAAAGATATAAATAGATATTCTAATTTATTTTCGTCACCGATCGAAATCATCCCGAAATAATTCGTACCAACGGTGTCATATCATACATATTGTACACTTGTTCCTTATAGGAGACACTCGTTGCATTTCTCATATCCATTAAGCTTGGCATAAGCTCGATTTAAACATTAAGTAGTATTAAAGTCGTTTTCTAATGTCACGTGTTACACCTTCCGGTGCACGTGGGCTATAATACCTTGAGCGTTTAGCACTTAACACTAAACCTACCGTGCACTAAAAGCGATTAACATGTGTGTCTGTGTGTGTGTTTTAGTTTGCAAAAATGACGAGGTTCTATTTATTTAGATTTTCTGCAATCTTTACAACAATATGTAGTGCTTGGATACAGAATTTTATCTAATCAATTTCCACGTAAGCAGCTTCATAATTTCATAATTATGAAATGAAAAATATAAAACCGGTCATTTGACCGGCAGTGGTAGGCTCAGTGTTAAAAGATGTTTACAGTAAAAAATTTGTTCAGAGAGGGTGAAATCTAGACAACATCATTTATCCTAACGAAATTAGCGTCGTTATACACAACTTTTAGGGCAGCATAGTTTGTACTCACGCGTAAAAATAAAAACTGGCTCGATCGTTTACCACATTTTTGGAATGTACAGGTGCTTAAAAAGAGTTATCGTGTTGAATTATCCCGTGGAGCACTGTGACGATCAAAATCGATTTGGTAACCCTATATATTCACCGAGTCCACGAGTACAAAGTCCCGATTCTTTATCTGTGACATTATACGATACGATCAGATGAAGTTCTCGTAGATTAGCCGGTGTAATCCGGTGAATCTGGTTCGATCAAGATTATTGGGGCCAAAAAAGAAAAATACGATGAAGGCGATGGTCTTTCGTCGATAATTTATTTCTCGGTTCGAGAGAATCAGTTCGGACACCGTGTTTGCGCCCATATAAGTGAGTAATTATGAAAACTGACGTAACATTTCAGTAATTATGCGTACTAGTTTGACACGATTAGGAATCAAGAGGGTTAATCAAGGTTAATTGCTGACCCACACGCATGAGTATTACGAGGCATCCTTCTCAAGTACATCTCGCTGATTTTAATCAACTTTTCCAGACTGACAAATCTGTCATCCTTTCATTTTGTCCGCAAACGCCGCGATCTCTAAAGCATTTAAAGTCGTAATTTGTACGAATAAGTTCGCTATTATATTCATCAGAGTTAAGAATTGCTAATAATTTCGAGCAGAAAAACGCTTGAAAATAAATAAATGAATTTTTTATAATCTTGGAACATTAATGTAAATTTAAATTTTAAAGTATTAGTACACGGTTATTCGATGATTTTTGTTCCATAATTTTTCTGTGTAACGAAACACATATTTAGAGCGTACTACGTAAAGTTAATGCAAACAGTTTCGAAACATGATTTTTCTCCCAAGAAAATAAAATTATCAACGATCTGCTGCATACCTTCGATATCGGTGAAACTTGCGGTTGGGCAACACGTACAATACTGATTATGCTGCTGAATAAGCTAGACGCGACAGTTTCTTAACTCCACGGTATATAATTTCCTTTGTCTCTGTTGATTCGGCAACAATTTTTTATGACTTAATTGTTGACGACAGCGACCGTTGATAATTTACAAAAGAAACAGGAAAAAATTGTCTTGTTAATTACAACTAATTGCATTATAACTACGTTGCAATAATAATTCTTTTGATTACTGAAATCATCATACCACTTGCTAATTAGGAAGATCGTCCAATATATCAATTCTACGGCTTTGAGATAAGCGATTATATAATAAAACAAGTTCTTTTCAAGTCACTGCATCATTATTTTATCACACAACTTTATCTCCTCTGACTCTGATAATCGTATCGCAACAAAAACATCCTGTAAACAGGAGCCAATCAAACAAAGATCAAACAAAATACGGCCAAGTTTGTTAGCTTAGAAATACCTCTTGCAATACTGAAAAAAGCGTTTGCAAAAATTAGTTTAAAAGAATGCTATTTAATTTTTAAAGAGTTACATGGAGGGTTAAATTATTCAAACTTGGCCGCTGCCTAACACCTTTTATGGTCATTGGTTTCAAAAGTAACGGCCAAGTTTGAATAATTTAGCCCTCCATGTAATTCTTTACAAATTAAATAGCGTTCTTTTAAACTAATTTTTGCAAACGCTTTTCTCAGTATTGCAAGAGGTATTTCTAAGCTAACGAACTTGGCCGTATTTTGTTTGATCTCACAACTTCTTACGGCCATAAGAACTTGGCTTCTGTTTACAGGATGTTTTTGTTGGGATTTCATCAATTTTTGTTGAATCGAAGATTAATACTCTACCGGCGACGCCCGGATCCGTTTGCCCCCGCCGCTATAGACGATACACGGTGCAGTTTCTTTTGTTTACGTTAGAGCGATTGTTTTTTTCATCAGTATTTGTTGCGACATCGAAGCAAATAAAACCAGGGCTTCGGAGTCGGTAGAAAAAATTCTTAACTCCAACTCCGACTCCAACTCCTCTTTTTTTTTACATCCGACTCCGAATCCGACTCCGAAGCCCCGAATAAAACGTACACTTATGTATATGTTATGCTGCTATGTTCTATTCTACGTACCTATTTCGTAATGTTTTTTTTTCAATACAACCCCTTTAAGGTGTAAAATTTCAAACTTTGATAATTATTCCTTTGAGTGTTTGTTATGATGGACCTATGTACCAAATTTCAAACTTGTAGGTCAATGGGAAGTACCTAAAAGGTTTTGATGATCTGTCAGTCAGTTAGTCAGTGACAAATTTAACGATTTTTGAGGTCCTATATCTCGGAACCTACTAATGTTGGAAGATTAATGTTTTGTCAATATTGAGACATGATAGCATTTAACAAGTGTACGAAATTACATCTCCCCATCTACCTCCCGTGCCGAGTTATAAGGGTTATAAGCCTCTAAAAAACGGCTAAGTTGTTTCGTGTGAAAGGAGGTAGTGCGAGAACTTGGCTGGTGCACTACCGTGCACCTAGATAAGTACACGCACTTCTTTAAACAGAGATTTACATTATACATGAACAGAGATTATGTTTCACATACAGTGAAATGACTCTCTGATTGCTAATCAATTTTTAAACTTAACACTTTTTCGAAGCATTTTTGTATACTCCTATCACCCTCTAATGCAATTGTTTAATCTTTTTATTTCAAGGTTCGGGAATCTTCGTGTCGCCCACCAATGCCCTTGAAAGATCAGGATCAGTGGGTTTCTGTCTCTTCGTTTGGGTCAGTTGCGGTATGCTATCTCTACTCGGAGCTTTGGCCTTTGCCGAATTAAGCACAGTGGTTCCACGATCAGGCGCCGAGTATGCCTATTTCCTGGAAGCCTATTCTCCCTTGCACGAATATGCTGGTCAGATACCAGCGTTCATATGCTCCTGGGTTTATGTAGTTCTGCTGAGGCCAGCTGAAGTGGCAGTGATCATGTTGACATTCGCTGAGTACAGTGTGCAACCCTTTTCCCATTATCTAAGTGATCTGCCCGAAGAATCGATGCGTCATTTGAAGAAACTGATAGCTATGTTAGCTCTCGGACTGATCACGTACATCAATTTGACAAGTGTGAAGCTGTATGTGAAAATGCAGAACATATTCACAGTTTGCAAAGTTGTCGCCTGCATAGTAGTAATTGCTGGCGGAGCGTGGTGGCTTTGGACTGGTCACACAGAGCTTCTGGAAAAGCCATTCCATGGTACCACCACTTCTATCGGTGATATAGCCCTGGCCTTCTACAGTGGATTATGGGCTTACGATGGATGGACGTCTGCTGCCATTGTTACAGAAGAGATAAAGAAGCCAGAAGTGAATATACTCAGGAGTATTTTAATCGCTGTGCCTCTGATCACTGTGCTCTATGTTTCCATGAACTTAATGTACATGGCTGCATTAACAATATCAGAAATGGCTGGTGCACCAGCTGTTGCTGTAGTCTGGGCTGACAAAGTGTTACCGCCTTGGTTGGGCTTTGCGATTCCTCTTGGCGTTGCCTTATCTACGTTCGGCTGCAGTCTAAGCATCCAATTTGGAGTATCAAGACTTTGTTATGTGGCTGGAGGAGAGGGCCACGTACCGAGAGTGTTCAGCTTCGTTCACATGGAAAAGATGACTCCAGCCGCGGCTGTAGCATTCCAGGGCATCCTGGCATTGGTTTTCATGCTTGTAGGAAACATAATCGCGCTGATCGAGTTTGCCAGCTTCTTGACCTGGGTATTTTATGGATTTGCTATGGTGTCTTTGCTAATCATGAGGAAGACAAAGCCAGATGCACCCAGGCCGTACAAGGTGCCGATTGTGATACCTTGGTTGGTATTGGGCATTGCTATTTTCTTAGCTGTAACGCCGATTGTGGCCGAGCCAACACCTAAATACCTCTTTGCATTAATATTTATTTTATTTGGTCTTGTAATTTATCACACGTACGTGTACAAGAAGATCAGAAGTAGTTTAGCAGGTGAGTACAATCGAGTACAACATAATACAACGTAACGAGTACAGTTGTCTTACTTAGAATTGGTTTTTTTTCTTTTTCAGCCAAGCTCACATACCTGATCCAAGCCTTATGTTTAGTTGTTGCTCCTGACAAAGAAGACTGATGTGATGTAACTTTGTAGTTTAACATTTAACGTATGTACATAGCGAAATATGATTCACTTACGTAATATTCAGGTTGGGTTTCGACGATCTAAGAAAACGAGATTGCTGTGCTTATCATTTTCATTATTCAAATCATATCAGAAATTCAGTCTTTATACGATACGAACAGTAGAATCAATAGATATACTGTATTATATAATATCAAATAACATTTTTACTCAGTTTTATATTTTTAACAGAAAAATTCTGCAACTCCGTAAGACTTAATTGTAAAGTTACCTCAGAAATATAACAATTTTTTAAAATATTGTGCAGTATTGTAAATGTTTTATAAAATAATTCGCTAAGATATAATAAATATTAATTATATCACAAAGTTCAACATGTAAAAATGGAAGATATAATTTACAGAAATATTCAATATTTATTATATCTGTACATAAATATACTCTGTAATTCAAAATATTGTAATAGCAACATTTTTATACCATACAAAAGATGTTATTACAATATTGTGATAATAATAAATATTATAAATATTAATCGTAATTGTAAAAATGCAATCAACCTCATGATGTAAAAAAATACTACAAAGTTTAGAGAATTGTATAAACGTTACCAAAGATGAACATACTTTGACATATGTCCTCCATTTTGTTAATGTAGTATTTTACTCACTCTATCCTTTCTTTTTATAGTCAAAGTATTGCATCTATGAAATATACAACAAAAATAGAGATTCATGTATTATTACTTTAAGGCACCTGTTCAAGGCTTTTATGTAACTGAATTGAGAAAGTTACATTCCATGCTAGGAAAGCTCAATGTACTTATTTCTTTAAGGAACGTTTCTTAATGTAGATGTCGATTTGTTTTGTGTGAATGATAATTATGCCATGCAATCAAAAGCATAAAATATACCATTAATATATAAAATCTTCTCTTTGAATATCTTTAGAGTAACAATTCGAAACAAAACTTATGCAGTAAATTGAAGTTACCTAATTATACTAATTAGTGTCGTATTGGTAATATCTGTTATTGAGGTGCACCACATTTTAAGCAGGTTTGTCTTTCACTGAAATATATTCCCATTATATTATTCCTATTTTATTTTATAACAGTAATTACTCACCTTAATAACTGATGCAATTTTTTCCCAAGTTCATTACATAAAGCTGTTTCAGCTGCGAGTGCAGTATCTCTTTCTCGTAATTGTTGACGCAAATGGTAAATAGTATCCTCTAGTGCTTCAAAAATTGCCTGTAAAGAAATATTATGCGATCAAATTTAATGCATTGAATGATAAATGCATTGAACACTTAATGGTGTAAAGGAATTTCATTCCCAATACTAACTCTAGATTCCTCTGCAGTATCTGATAAAGCAGGTGGTTCATCCAAACAAAAAAATTCTCTGACACAGGCAGTGCCTATCAGGATAGGACTGCTTAAGACTCCATTAACAAAGGCTTGAAGACGATGTATTCTTTCTTCCAAAAAACTTGGAGCAAAATTATCGCCGAGCCATTTTTTTCTTGGCAGACTTAAATGTGAAATCGGTACTTTTTGCCTTCTTAGTTGCGACAATAAACGAACAAAGTCTGTGTACCGTCTAAACACAAACCAACAGTCTCCATTTTTTAATTCTACACGTAACTTATAAACCTAAGAAAGAAATATATTATAATACTTCAAATACTCATGTGTACTTATCAAACAATAAATTGGGAACTTTATCAACCGTAAATCTAGCTCTTTCTTCCATAACTTCATATCCAACGATTGGTATTCTTAGGTCCTCACTGGTCAACGGTGGTTGCAAAATATTTGGATTTGCATTGTCATTGCTAGGATAATTGAATCGTTGTACTGTGAATGAATTGGAATGGCTGGATCCATCAGAATCAGGACTATCGAGTGCTCTCACCGTTCCTGATTGAGAACCCCTTGCTTTACTAATTGCAAGCGTTACCTCACTAATACATCCCACACCAGACTCTGACGTGGACATTTTTTTACCACCAACAAACTAAATGAAATCATGCATACTTAAAAAAAATTGAAATTAAATTACTGCAGGAGCATAAAACACTACATTAATTGATATCATTAAAGCTTCTGTTATGCTTGCTTCAGATGATCTCACAGAGTATGTTACTGTGAATATCATTAAACCTTCCACTACATTCATAAAACTATTAGAATAGTGTAAAGAAAAATACATATGTACGACCAAACAATCAAATAAAACATAAAACACTTGAAAACTACAGTATATGTACAGATACAAATGATTGCGAAAAAGAAGCAAAGAATAACAATCGAGAAAACGTAAAGAATGACTTTGTCTGTATTTTATTGCGATACAACAATTCAACAGATTGTCAAATGTATATGTCAAATCTATACCACTTATTAAATAACACAAAACACTAACCTCGATATGAAAGATTTTTACAGAATCACTTTACAGCTGTTTTTTCTACTACAGACTATTTGAAATGTTATGCCATACTTCGTGAAAAAGTTTATCTTCTAATCTAAAATCGCTTTCTCAAAGAAAGAATGTATATAAAGTTGACATGGCGTATTTACCAGTATTTACCTAAGTACTCACGAGTTTGGAAATATAAAACCATTTCCGTGAAACAGAAACAACTTAGATCACAAACTAACCAGTGCAGAGATGACCCTGATGCTGATTAGTCAAGATTTCTCGCACATGCGCGTCCAAAACAGTGACGTATCTATTATGGTGAAGAAGGTGTAGGTGTAGGACTACACGACGTGCGGAGGCCGAACTTCAGACATGCGCCACAAGAGGGACAGGCACTCGACTAGGCCTTTCCCGCAAGTACTCGTTCCTCAACGATTAGCATATATACCGTCCTCAAATAGCCTTCCGACATCCCCACGTCTAAGGCAAGGTCCGCCAGTCAGCCTTACTGATGAGTCCTCTGGCGGGCCTGGGACGAGAAACGCCTCCTTCCTTTTTCCTCCTCTCCTTCCCAAGTAGTCGAGCTATGTATCATAGTTGCCCATGGCTATGCTAGTTCCTACAAAGGTATTTAGTGGAGTAGTGATTGGTAGTGATATTGGCCGGAAAGCACCGGAAAGTATCGAAATACATAATCTGTTCCGGACAAAGGAGACTCCAAGACGATTGATACACATGTACAATCATCATCAACATTTTTCACAATCAAATCATAACAATTTTTAAAAGTTTTAAAGGGTGACCAAGGTACCCTATTTTATCGAAAATTTTGCTTTACTGATGCTAAAATCGCCACGCATGCGCGAGAAAACTTGGCCAATATCTCAGCCTTAGACCATAAAGTACATAGATAAGAAAACTCAGTGATTTTCTTGGCAGAAGAGTGACATCTATGATAAAACAGTTACATATCCATTGACAATAAGCAACAATAAGTGAGAACAGAGAATATCCTCCCTGGTGACAATGATATTCAATGATATTCTAAATTCTAAATATAAATATATTGTCGCTTCACAATATCATCTCAAGGCGGGACAGGCTCATGGGTTTTGTAAATTAAAAATCGACACACAACATTCAACGAGTGTTGAGTTATAACGTTTGTAACTATTCTCGACAATGAATATGCATTTCATTTTTCATAATATTATAGTTATATATATTTAGACTTTCTGGTTATATATATATAATATAGTACTCGAAGGTATTGTAAAGTAGGCTTTATACTTATACACAGCTATATATACCACTCTATATACATACCACTATATAGCTTGGTGCACATTTGTGCATATACACAGTTGCGTTAAATGTCTGCATTGACATACGCGGCACTGTGGAAAAACACGAATCCAAAATATGGCAAGTTCTTCGAGGTAAATTTTGTAGGAGTTTTACCTCATAGATTTGAACTAACATTGATATCATTCGTAATAGTGTTTTCTTCTATCAACTGCTGTTACTCGATATCAGGTCGAGTTTGGTTGAAAATAGAATAATGTCATGGACTTTGGTTATGAAATCTGACAGTGTTTGTTTGTTTTTAATGTGCTCTTGACCGATTGGTCCACGAAGAGGATTATGTTGCTTTGTTGTATTCAGATTTATATTCTTTTCTCTCTATTGGTTTCTTTTTAACACGAAACTTATTTTTTGTAGCTTTATCGGTATTATAGAAAAACACGCCACTTCAAGATTACACTCGACAATGAGTTAAAAACGAGTATAAGTGTATACGATCTTACGATCGTAACTTCATAGTTATCGTGATGCAAAAATGCTTGTTTATATTGTTATGATGTAGATTAATATTTGGTATACATCTCCTTATTATTTTTCTTGCAGACACGAAACAAACAAGGTTTGTTGTTACGCACATCCAGACGCACCACTGATAGAAGATTATCGAGCAGGTGATCAAATTTGTTCAGAGTGTGGCTTAGTGGTAGGAGATAGGTAAATATAATATACAGAATAATGTATTTGTTGGTATTGTTAATCGCTATCTGGAAATTTCATTTCATACTCACAATAGAGTAATAGATGTTGGTTCAGAGTGGAGAACATTTAGCAATGAGAAAGCAGGAGTTGATCCATCTCGTGTGGGTGGTCCAGAAAATCCACTTCTTAATGGTTCAGATTTATCCACCATGATTGGCCCAGGAACTGGAGCAGCATCTTTCGACGCTTTTGGTGCTTCAAAATATCAAAACAGACGTACAGTGAGTATGTTTTTTCTTTTTCTGCGTGTGTGTTATGTAACCGATCTTCCTCTCTGTTAATTAATTACATTCCTTTCAGATGAGCAGTTCTGATAGAGCACTGATTAATGCTTTTCGTGAAATTAATGGAATGGCTGATCGCATTAATTTGCCCAAAACTATTGTCGATAGAGCTAATAATTTATTTAAACAAGTGCACGATGGTAAAAATCTGAAAGGTCGTGCCAATGACGCAATTGCTTCGGCTTGTTTGTACATTGCCTGTAGACAAGAAGGTGTACCACGTACTTTCAAAGAAATTTGTGCAGTCAGTAAAATCAGTAAAAAAGAAATCGGAAGATGTTTCAAATTGATCCTGAAAGCACTTGAAACTAGCGTGGACCTTATCACTACAGGAGACTTTATGTCTAGGTTTTGTTCTAATCTTGGCCTTCCGAATATGGTGCAACGAGCTGCTACACATATTGCAAGGAAAGCAGTGGAAATTGATATTGTACCTGGAAGGTCACCTATTTCTGTTGCAGCTGCTGCAATATACATGGCATCACAGGTATTTAATGCAATAATAAAAATGCTTTTCTTTATGTTCTATTTTCGCAGCATTTATACATATACATATATGTATATTGCATCGTCGTTTTTCAGGCTTCAGAAGATAAAAGATCTCAGAAAGAAATTGGCGATATTGCTGGTGTAGCCGATGTTACAATTAGACAGTCTTATAAGCTAATGTATCCCCACGCTGGGAAATTATTCCCAGAAGATTTCAGATTTGCGACACCTATCGATCAGTTGCCGCAAATGTAAAGTTAACATATGGCCTTATATCTGAATGTATATTTTATCACGTTGAAGCAATAGTTAATGTGTTTACAGTAATCATCAATAAGTAATCCAACCTTTCTCTACAGCATACATTCCTAAGTAATCAATGAAACATTGGTATTATTTAATTTATTATGTATTAAGTACACATTTTGTTTCCTTTATTTTCTGCTGTATTTTGTTCCTACGATATAGGTATTTGCAACAGCTTGATAATTTATTTGGTGTGGATAATTATAATTAATAACGATTAAGTTCACTTCTAACGAATGTTTTGTGTAGTACAATATCATTGAAAAAAATATAGAATAAATAAGAAAGCATTAACAAGAATATTAGAATATTTCAAATACAAAGTTAAAAGATTTGTAGTACATGCATATTTTCATAGGTATGTTTAGATATGTTTGAGATGAGACTATAATTGTCAATGTAATGTTCCTTACTCTGTACGAGAGTATATTAAGTTTCGAGCATTACTTCAAATTAATAACATTATGTAGCACACTATTTTTCTTTGTATTTGATCTTTGGGAAAGTATTTTGAGGATTGCATGTAAAGTAAAACACAATAGGCCTTAACGTGAAAGTACCACATGATACGATTATATAATAAATTCTGTGATACTTTTATTAAACATATTATGTCATATATTTTCAATTGCCAAGTTCAACTATAAATTATAAAACAATCTTTTTGATAATAACAAAGCGATTTATGTGAACATTTAAATTGAAACAAGATAATGATTTTCTTATTTAGTTTTATGTTCATACAAAGACAAATAATTCTCTTGAAAGGAAATAAAAGTCAGTACAAAAGTACCTACAAATTATTTTTAATTATAGCAACTTGAAAAGTGCTATGTATAAATTTATATGAAATTTTATATACCCTAAGCTTACAAACGTACATATCTTAAGTATCTGAAGTTATATGTCAATAAAATGAATTGTTACAATAATTTGAAGAAATTTGATTTGTTATTTGTTAACCCCTCCACAGTGTAAATTATAGAATCTGATTCAAAAACATGTGTACTTATTTGTCACCTGTCACATTGACTAATGTCATTCTGTAGCTCAGTGAATGTATCAACAAAGATAAAAACAATAAAAATTTCTATAACATTCGCAACAATTATCTAGCATACACACTGAAATTCTTTAATCATTGTTTTATCAAATACTCACGAAATATTTTCAGTTTGAAACTGTAAACGGCAGAATATAACCTGTTAGCGAGTGTTTGACAGCAAAATTTGAAATGTTCGTTTTGCTGTGTAAAATATAAATGATTTAAACGAAAGTGTAAGCCTTGTTCTTGCCTCTTTTTCTGTGTATAATACAAAATGAATTCAGTACCTCCCACCAAACCTCCAAGAGGTATCAAACCAACGAAGGAAACAGTAAGGTCTTCAGCAATTTTTATGTCAATTAATTTGATTATTACAGTTTGTGCTTTTATCGGAAATATTTTTTAGAGCGGTTTGCTGATTTCTGTAATTCGTGCGTTATCAGCAAGTGAAACTAACGAACAACGAGAAATAGAGAAAGCTAAACTTGAGAAGGAGTATAAGAAAAGTGATCAACGACTTGACGAGCTGGTCTCGCTACATGATCAAGACCTGACACAAGTTATGCAAGTAAGTTTACCTACTAAACAATATAATTTAACGAATTTTGGTATATTCTTTAATACGCGTAATACCTTGTATTTTAGATTTTTAGTGCTCTGTCAGAGAAAGTGACAGCTTCGAGAGAAAAAATTCATGCGGTCAAAGAGAACTTGAACGCCTGTAAACAGTTATTGAGATGCAAACGTGAAGAATTATTAAACTTATGGTTAGAAGGAATTGAACACAAGCATGTGTTACACCTTTTAAAAGATGTGTAAGTATTATTCTCTTTCTTGAGTTCAATGTGGATATTAATATTACTTAACAATAATTGAACAATTTTTTTATCATTGTAGGACACCTGACTCTTGTACTCGAATGTTACCTCTAACTGATACAGATGCATTATCAGTTTCTACAACGTATAATGCAACATCAGACTAATAATGACTATATTAATAGATAGATAGAAATAAATTGTAATTTTATTTTGTATTTACACGTAATAATAAATTGACTGTAAACTGTAGTAACCTACTTTGTCTCGATATAACATGCTATTTTTGTTTTTAATGAGGAAATACATATTTACGGTACGGTACGAGTTTGTAATTTCCCGCCGATAAGACATTATACATAGGGTCCATTCCGATTCACGCATGATGCGCATACACTGTATAGTGTAGTATAGGAGTCTCTATGCATACACTATACAGTGTATGCGCATCATGCGTGAATCGGAATGCACCCATATAAATATGTATATATTTTGTTTGTCATGATAAGTTGCAATATCGGCCTGTTTACTTCATCAATAAAAGAAAAATTTGTACGAAACCGGATAGTTATGTAACAATTATGCGTTAGGATATAATTTCATTGCAATACTCTCAATTTCCTCCCCACTTTCAATGTTAGGGTGGTTCATGGTTATATGTATATGGCGCACGTGATATTTCAGGAACAGTACATTTTCTTATCACTCGTGTGTATATTTTATATGATAATTGATTCCAAAGTACATGCAGACGAATCAATTTAGAAAAACTTCATTTTTGCGTAGCCTGATAAATAAAGACCATCAAAACGATTATCGTAAGTGTTTCATTAAATATTATATATGGGTTATTTTGCAACGTCCAGTGTGTCTTAAATAATCAATTTAATGTATCGTTATCGTATCTTTAAATAATAATTGTCTAAATAATAAACCCCTGTTTAGAGATAATTTCGTGAAAATATTCCATAGGTAAATATAAGTATTTCATATTTAGCACTGACAATTCATATAATTAATTATTATGTTATGATATTGCTTAGCGATTTAATTATTTAACGATAATGCTCAAACATTTCACACCAATGTTTCCTCATTAGTGTCAATAATATTTGCGTTTCATATATTAAATTACTTACTGCACATGTATAAGCTTCTTATATCAAATCTAAAGTGTCGTTATATTGTTGCAGGTAGAGATGGGTACATTGGAATTAAAACACACTTTGAGCGGTCATAGAGGAAGGGTGTGGAATGTTTGTTGGCATCCAACGGGTACATGTTTCGCGTCTTGCGGCGAAGACAAAACTATAATAATTTGGGGTCAACAAGAATCGAAGTGGGTTATGAAAACTATCCTTACCGAAGGGCATACAAGAACCATCAGAGAAATAGCATGGTCCCCTTGTGGGAATCACATAGCATCAGCTAGTTTCGATTCTACTATTGCTATATGGGATAAAAATTCAGTTCAATCCGAATGCACTACAACCTTAGAAGGTCACGAGAACGAAGTGAAAAGTGTTAGTTGGTCTTGTAATGGGCAATTGTTGGCTACTTGTAGCAGGGATAAATCCGTTTGGATATGGGAAGTGAATGATGGTGAATATGAATGTGCTGCTGTCATTAATGCTCATACTCAAGATGTGAAAAAGGTAGGTGGATGTTATGTATTGGGTTGGCAAGAAAGTAATTTCAATATTTTAACCCTTTGCGGTCTGCGCGACATTTGCAGGTTTGTAACAGCCGGTCCGTGCTGCATTTTCAGAACGAAATGCGATGTCGAGTCACACTCGACATAGGACCGCAAAGGGTTAAGGTGAAATAGAGAGCCCAATTTTTTTATACAAGCAATGAACTTTAAGGAATAAGATATTTTTCCTTTTGTTCGATGATCTTTTACCAAACAGAATAAATAAGAAAATATTTTATTGATTAAAGTTCATTGCTTGAATAAAGAAATTCAGTTTTTTATTTCACGAGTCTACCCTCTTAAACAAAGAATATATTGTAATGCGCAACTTCCATTGCTAGGTAAGGTGGCATCCTACTGAAGAGATCGTGGCATCAGCCAGCTACGACAACACAGTAAAGTTATTCAAAGAATGTATAGCAGATAACGATTGGGCATGCATGGCAACACTGTCGTCTCATACCTCAACGGTTTGGAGTCTTGCTTGGGACAAAACTGGAAACAGGATAGCAACCTGCAGCGATGATCAGACAGTGAAAATATGGCAAGAATATAAACCTGGTAATGACCCAGGTATCGTTACAATAAACAATGAACCGGTTTGGAAGTGTGTGTGTACATTATCCGGTTATCATACGAGGACAATTTATGATATCGATTGGTGCAGAACAACTGGCTTATTAGTGACTGCATGTGGTGATGACATTATTAGAATATTTAAGGAGGACAGTGATTCTGATCCTAATCAACCATCTTTTACAATGGTTTGCTCAATGGATACCGCTCATACACAGGATGTGAATTGTGTGCAGTGGGATCCTTCTGTTCCTGGACAACTTGTTTCAGCTAGTGACGATGGCTTAGTAAAAATTTGGTTTTACAATGAATAGCATAACTATTATTTTCTGTACATATATTTTTTAATAATAAATATATTTAACAAATGAAATGCGACTACAATAATTCGTTACCCGTTACTTTAAGCTCGAGTATTTAGAACTATGTTTTATGCCTGACTCTGTTATTTATTTCTAGGTATATCTAGATGTATAGGAATCTCATTGGACTGAGGCAAGGGTGTAAAACATTAATTTCTCATTATAAATTGCTGCATACAATGGGTGACTTGAAACCTAGCACAACCGGTGTTCCATTGACGCAAGTTGTAGATGCACTAAAAGAATATGCTGACTTACCGCTTGCAGCATCGTGGGATAATGTAGGATTGCTCATTGAACCTACAGAACCGAAATTAGTATCTCATATTCTCTTAACAAACGATCTAACCGAAGATGTTATGCAAGAAGCCTTACACCTACACAGTGATATGATAATTACTTATCATCCGCTAATATTTGCGCCTATGAAGTCTGTAACAACTCGTTCGTGGAAGGTATCAATTCAGTATGGATTTCGCAATGAAGTTGTTTTCAATCAACAACTTTTTATTAAGTTCCTTTTTTCTTTAGGAAAGAATCGTGGCCAAATGTTTGGAGAACAAAATTGCTGTATACTCACCGCACACCACTTTCGATTCAGTAAAAGGTGGCGTAAACGATTGGTTGGCCTCAGCATTTCAGAGTGGTAGGTCTAAATCCATAATTATCCAAGATTCTTTAGTTTACCCCATAAGTAACGTCGTTGTGTTTTCAGTGCTCGATAGCAGTAAACCGATAGATGTAAATAAGACTAATGACGAGTACGGTTTTGGAAGATTATGCATCCTAAAAAGACAAATTTCCATTGATGAAGCTGTGCAATTTGTAAAAGAACGTACTGGCTTAAGTCACGTTAGATTGGCCCGTGCTCGTCAAACAAGTAGGAAATACTTAATTTATAATTCACCTTTTGATTTTAGGTAAATGAAAATAGACTGAAATTTTACTTCCACATTCCAGATGGCTTTATCAACACTATCGCGCTTTGTGCTGGATCTGGGGCGTCCGTATTAAAAGATGTTTCCGCGGATCTGTATCTTACAGGGGAAATGTTGCACCACGATCTTCTCGACGCTATCCATAAGGGAACCAGCGTGATACTAACAAATCATTCCGACTCCGAACGCGGCTTTTTGAAATCATTTTCAAGCACTTTGCAGGACCGGTTAAACAAATCTGTGACAGTGAGCGTGGCTAAAGCCGACGCGGATCCGCTAACAACTGTCTAACGTCTGTACTAAAAAGGAAACAAAGAAGCTGGTATAAAAATGGGATGGAATTTTTTCTGCCATACGTGATAAAATTTTATTAATAATATTATAAATCATTCCTTCCTGTGTATGGATTGACAATTTTTATTTCAATCTGGTAAAGTTGATCAGAGAAATAGAGGGAAGTAGTTTACACAAAACAATCATTTTACACTGCGTGTGTCGTTTAACAGAAATCATCCTTCAGCTACAACGGAAACAGCGTTTAGGTTTCTTTCTCATTCATTTTATGTAACGAGCTTAAATTACTACGCAATTAATCTCTGAACATGTGTAACCGTTAGAATTCATCTCCCTTATTTTGATTACTGAAATATTCATCGCTTGGTTCCTCGTTCGTCCCATCGACATGTTCGCATTCATTCAATATTCACGCACGGCGGTTACAAACGAAAGAAACTTCGACTTGAACAACGCACGCAAACGGTCGACGTTTTTATTCGTTGAAAACTTATCTAAAGTAAATACAACAGTCGTAATTCTGGTCCGATTGGAACGTTCATAATTTAGGTCCACGCATACAATTTTCCATTACCCGACGGGCCTCCTCCGACCCACTTGTTTCGTTTTCAACAATAGATGAAAAATTATTCGCCCGTAACAGTCCTGTAAATACAACATGGCTTACCCGATACGTAGGTATAGAGTTACATCCCTAACAACCGATTCCTCGCGTTAGTACGATACTGTGTGTGTGTTTCTGTGTGTGTCTGTGTGCGTGTATATGTACACTGACGACGAAATGCGTAATACACGATGAACACTTTATAAATTGCGATTCTACATCACCGGATTCACGGTGCTGGAAGTGGGTTGCATTGAAATCACCGATACAAGCGTCACGGACACTGTTACGACCGACAAGAACACACCGGAACTAGATTTCGCCGACACCAATATCCATCGATAGCAGCGTTAACCGATTTGGAGGGCGCACTTCGTCATTGTTAAGTCAACGCTAGAATTAGTACACACCGTGGTTCGCCCTAAATAGATCTTCACTTTTTCCAATATTTTTTAATGAATAGTTTTCAAAAGAATAAATCATATGACTTTCTCCCCCAAGGTTGTAACACAATAAGCAAAATTCTACTTAAAACCGTTGTAAAACAAAGGTATATTGTTACCGATTAACCCTTTGCACTCCGAATTATTTTCCAATTTACTTCAAAGGACAGTTTCTTGACTGCTACTTATTTTAAACAATTTTGTTTACTAATTTATATTAAATATAGCTCTCTCAAACTTTGTTGTAATTTATATTTGTGGAACGTATATTTGTTTTTAACTAAAAAATAAGAAATTAACCTTTAACTACCCGCGCCCTGAATTTTCACGTAACTACCCGCGCGGTGTATTCAGTACACCACATGTATTACTGTGTGACTGAGTACTGTGCGGAGCACGAGAGAAAACTAGCGGGCAGGGAAGGGGTTAAGAAGATTGCCTTTACGTTCCTCTTGCTCTGTTCCCCTCCCGCTAGTTTTCTCTCGTGTTCTGAATAGTACATATATTATTGTATTGGTGTACTTTTTACACCAGCGCGGGTAGTTAAAGGTTAAATAAATAAAGGAAGAAGCAAATTACATTTTTCTTTCTCTGATGTCGAGTTACACTCGACAAAAGAGTGCAGAATTGGCGTCACTGAAACCGCGGTCTCGTTGAACTCTTGTCGATTAAAACATATTGTCGATCCAACCCGTGTCAGTAATTTCAATGCAACTCGATGGAAGTATACCCTGAGCTCAGATGCCCAATACATACTGTGAATTGTGTGCTGCCAGCCTCTTATCGCAGAGCGGACAACGTGAAACTGAAAACCCGTGGAACAGTAGACGAGCCGATGTCGAATAGTTATCTGCCATACTCTAATCGGTTAAATTTCATTTTAACGTTTCGAAGTTAACGTTCTCCTATAGCTAGGTCGGGACTATGTTCTTGTTAGAACAGAGTTTCTAACACGTTCACTATCCCATAGAAAATGGGTCAACCAGTTTTATCCTAGGAGTCTATGAGCCAAACCCAGGATCAGGTCGATTTTCATGTCCCGCGACCCATCCCGTGGGTCAAGTCGGGGTTTCGTCGGAGAATTCATGAATTCGCATGTGGGTCACGTCGGTTTTGATTCCGGTTTTAACGACCCGCACGTTAATCAACCCGGGTACTATACAGGGACCCGTGACCCCTACACGGGATCAGGCTCGCGTTGAAAGGAACACATGCGGTTCATGTGATCTAACTATCGGGTCCACCGGGAAGTCCTGTCCAACTTCAGACGCTCTATTTATATACCAGAGAACACGCTCGTTATTTACAATGTAGTTTTCCCTGTTATCTACAATCATCCTTTTGGTAGCTTGACCTTTCGGGAATTCCTCGTTTTTGTAGATTTATCCTCGGAAGTTCGAATCTCCGTTTTAAAATTGTTCGGACATGTGGTCGTAGAAATGGTTGTGTTCTGCTCGTCTCCGTCGCCTTTACCGTTAACTAGTGAACTAATTACTGCATTTGTTACATCGTCCTACAGCAGACACGGTAGAAAAGAATGGAACAGTGTAACAAAATCGTTTACTTTCTACTTTTTGTTAGCTTTAGATATGGAAGTCCGTAAGCGTTACAAACTGGATAGCACTTTCCGGTAGACTTACTTAGTATTTAACAAATTCGGATGACGCTCCGTTGGACACTCCGTTCATTACAGAGACGGTGAACGTGTTAATCGAGCTGTCCTCGGAAACTCCTCGCGACCGACATTCTTATCACCCAGAGACATACTCGGACGAGTATAACAAGCGGTCTACAGAGTTTAGCTTATCAAATCGCTTTTTTTTTCATTCGCATTCCCTACGTCGGCAAGTTCCCTAAGTTACCATCTGCGAATTCGCGCGTTCCTCCGGCGCGGTGCATAACTGTCGCACCATATTCAATTCCGAATGTATGTCTGACCTTTCAGTAAAAATGTAGAAACGTGCGTTCAAAGAATACGACAGACAATGAACTTGAAACAGCTTCTTGACAGTGGAAATAAAATAAAATAGTGGACTGCGGATGTTGTGCACATTCATGAATAAAAATGTTTATTAAAGACTTATTTATCTGGCTCCTGTTTGTTGCGATCGATGGAGAAAATTTTCAATTTTCATGAAGAACTACAGTCTAGTAATAAGTAGACTGTAGGTCTCCATTTGTAGGGCGCGCAATAAATGATTAACTAAAAATAGTAATCTGTATACAGGTCCGCAGTCCAGTATCAAAACTGTGATCGCGAGATGCAACAAAGACATTTGAGTAAGGTAGGTAATCCCAGTAATACAAATGTTTTTACGATTCTATTTTAAGTGCGTCCTAGTTCACGGGTACCAATCGCAAGTCAGAAATCCGATCGCAATTCGCTTATATCGACCGACGCTCCAGTTACGGAGGATTTTCGCATCGGCGTTTGCGGACGCGTTATGCAGATTTTCCTCGAGAGCATTGTTAATCGCACTCTCCTTTTTGTGTGTTCCACTCTAAAGTCCAAGAGATTTGGGGACTGCGGTCGGTGCTAAAGTTATGCGCCGGTTGCCGGGTACAAACATAGCCCGGTGTACGGTTTTAATCCTTGGTCGTGGAGCAGCCTGTTCGGTTTCGCGTGTTTCCGCGACGCCGAGCGAACAGAAACGATCGAAAAATCGAAAGAAACAGAACGATCGCTATGCGTCCCCGCCCTCCCCCCAAACCGTCGGATCACGACGCTTTTGTCCCATCTTCGCCGTTTCACCACTCCGCAGGGGTATAATACCGTTCGCTTCCGTTCAAAAATTGCGGCTCGCTGCGCATCCAGCTCGAATTCCGAGATAATCCAGATTTATTTCGGAACGCCTAATCCGGACTCTCAATTTACGCGGTGGAAGACGATTTTCACGCTCGCGGCGCATGCCTCTTCGTGGCCGACCAAATACCAGCGACGACCCCTTCCGCTTCGGAGGTCCAACGTAGCTTGTATCCGTGGCTGCTCGGCGAAACGATATAAGTCACATTCTTCAAAAATCCCTCTTCACCCTTTAATCATCGCCCGAGATACACGGAACTTATGCTCTTTCGCACGAGGAAAATATATTAGCTCTTAGACCACCGGGTTCAGAAAGTACTGCTTCTTCAGGATTTATTTCGAACGGTAGCGGAACTCGGAGAATCGTGAAACTTTGTGCACAAGCAAACCAACTCATCTGTAACATATTTTTGTTTATACAGAATATTCTTGCAAGAACAATTTCAATTTGTGAAACTGGTTCAGGTGGTCTATAATCCCTTATAACTCTCATACGCTCCTCGAGTAGAAATTTATAGAAAATCATTTTTAAAATATATATATTTCCAACAACCATTTTACTTTTATTAATAACTTTTATTTCCTCGATGGGAGCAGGCGGACAACGAAATTGAATAAAATCTACAACAAAAAAATGGTTGAAACCGAGAATTCCTTCCATTCCGAGGAGCGTGCGAGGGTGGAAAAAATTCGTTTCTGAAACACGAGCACGAGAACACGTCGCTCGAAACTAGGAAACGTGTGACTGGTGGTGTTTCGCTTTGTGTCCTCGGACACGTCGCGCGTCGACGCAAAGAAACAATTAAATGTCTTATTCGCGCGTTTCCTTTGGCAAGTGCGATGTATTGTCTGTTGACCGCAACACAGCAAACAAAATGGCGCCGCCTCTTTCCCTCTCACTGGTTCCGGCCTCGAACGATTCGTCTCGGAGAACCATTAATTTATCTTTAACGTTTCTTAACATCGATTGCAGCCTGTATATAGAGTGTCCCAGAATTAAGAATCGAACCGAGGAGAATAAGGATCGAATTTCGCGCCTATCCGTTTTTACAGCACTAGGTCGTTCGGATAGAAAAGAAATAGACGTTTCTCAATTCTGCAACACTTGACGCCGCCGGTATCTCTTATTTTATTCGTTACAACGGACTACAATTTCTTATAATACATTCAGCACTCGGTCGTGCCGCAGTCTGGTCCAATTCCACCGTTCCTTTCTCATTCCGTTTTGCGGTCCCGCAACGGATCCCGTTCCCTACATCATTTTTACCCTTTCGCTTCTTCAACCGTAACGCAGCGAGGATCACTTTAACGTTTCATTTTTCACCGGTACCATCCTGCGCCGCGGCGAACATCGTCGTCCCCGTTGCAAATTCACGATGGCAGTCGCGCGGTTAGCCGTTGGACGAGCTTTTTCGGATCGGTTTTTTCCGACGCGTCGCGTCGGCCACGAGGCAACGGGATTGTTTCGACTCGTAGAAACAACGGCGCTACAGCAGCGTCCGAAAAAATCTCGTTTTCACGATTACGAGAGACCGTTCCTCCACTCTCCTTGATCCCTGGATCCCGGCGCGTTCGGCGGGTGCTAAAGTTAGCTTCGACGAATGGATTTCAGCGACTCCAGCGGCTCGTTTCTTCTCTCGTCTCCGATGGAAATTACCGGACGAACGTCGCTAAAAAAAAAACAGAAAGAAACGAACGTACTCCTCCTCCCGTGATCCCGCGGGTCCGTTCGTTCAATAGCGATGATTCAGGAAAGCCAGCAGGGTCGTCGAGATCATCACGAACGGTAGATTCGCCAGCCTGAGTTGACCGCCGTGCTGCATGGCCGCCGGATGCTCCCCTGCGGATCAATGATTAAAATTCAAATTGAATTCCGGTAGCAGAAGCGCATTCGCCGTCTTATTGGAATTGTTTCTGTGGCATCTAACCGGTGTACGGGATAGTCACGGGGTAAACACGAGGAACGCTAACGTTCCCGGGAATTATGGCCGACACGGGGAAAAAACTGATTCAGCGGGAATTATGGAGCGACGGGTTTCTGTTGCAGGTGAACAACGACCCCGGTGGTACCCGGATACGCAGGTTCGGTTTAATGCTTTCTGGGGGGCTGGCGTCTTCGTTTTTTTGCAGCGAACTTCTTTAGAGTAGCTCCGCGGATACGTACAGACAGAGGAAGAGGCAGGCACAGAGAGGCTGGTATAATTTGTGGTGCAACTTAGAATGGGTGGGCTCCTTGCACGGAAGCTGGAAAGTTCCCGTATAATACAGGGTTTGTCAAAATAACGGTAACAACGATGTCGAGGGAACACGGTTTTGTTGTTAAAAGATCGCGGATTTCCAGCATTTGCAGCGCGCCGCATTGTTCAACGCGCTCGCTGCTGAATCAGTGTAAAAGTTTCGTGAAATTCGTGTAATTTGTTTCACAATATCGAGACTATTATCGTAGTTCCGAATATTCCAAATATTTTCCTAAAATAATTGTGATTTCGAACCATAAGTCGTTTTAAATGGCTCGGCCGCTAATTGGTCGGTTTCCAGCGATTCATCTGAAACGACGATTATTCGATTAGGTGAAATAAGAAGGATAAAGTCCGGACATTATACGATAAGAAAAAGGCGGTTTTAAATCTCCACAATTTCCAGGGAGGTTTGAATCACGCTCTTGGAAAGAGCATCTGAAAACTTTCCTTACAACTTCATTACATCGTTTCATAAATTTCAATTCGTTAATGCGGAATGTTAGTTCGACCGGGGCACATTCATCTAAAGTTTAATACGCTGTCAAGGGTTCCAAGAACTCGGTTCGGTATACAACGGCGTAATAGCGAAGCCGGGTAGTAGCCTCGGACGGTCTGCATTAATGGAAACAAAGTGGAAGCTCGTATGGGATCGCGAAGAAACTCGAAAGTAGAGTTGCAAGAAATTCTGTCGGAGATGGAGTGTAGACCGTGGGTAGACTAGCGATACAACCGACAAGTGGCCGATTTCTCATCGTCGGTTCAAGTCAAAAATTGCTGACCCGACGTGTTCCATAGCTTCAAAATTCCGCCGGATAACGGGGTTAAAACATTCATGGAATTTAAACGGCGGATCAGGGACGCCGACGAAGAGCCGGCGCTCTCTCTCTCTCTCTCTCTCCCTCTCTCTCTCTCTCTCTCTCTCTCTCTCTCTCTCTCTCTCTCTCTCTCTCTCTCTCTCCCTACTTGTCACTTCCACTCGCGTAAAAAGTTACTTACAAAAATCGTTCCCGGGCTCCGTTATTCTCGTTACATAATTTATTCATCGCCGCGGAACGAGTTGGACATTCTTCCGGCGCGGTAACCGGTCCCCGAAGTCGTACAAAGAATCTCATTCGAATATCGCTTCATTCCGTTGTCCGCGTTAGAACTTCATAGACAGACTCCGGGTAACTCGATTTCGCGTTTATGAAACGCGCGTCCCCAGGCTGTCGATACTTGGGAACACCGGTATACGTACGAACACCGTGTAATGGTCAGCCAGCCTTCAAAATATCGTGGAAGCACCGGCGAGATGATATAACAAGTCGAAAGTTTTTCCGCGCGCGATTGTTTGCAACGGAGAGACTCGAAAACACTAGGAATCCCGAGGCAAGATATCGTTATCTGTTGGAGTACGTTGCGATAACTTCGTAACGGACCTGCCGGGTAAATCAATTTCCCGTGAAACGAGTGTTATAGCTGTCGATAACTTGGAGGAACAGTGATTTAAGTAGAAATATCAAGCCACGGTCAGGCGCGCGAACGAGCGGAACGACAGGTGTAAGTAGAAACACCGAATAATAATCAGACGAGCAAACACAGGCAATACCCGCACTCTATCGGAAACTCGAACGCAAGTAGAAGCCACGCATGATGATCAAACACGCCACCGGGATTCTACCTGCAAGTGGAAACAGCAAATATTCGGCAGACATGCTTCGGAATACCTCCACGAGGAGAAATATCGAGCATCAGCCAGACACGTTTCGAAACTCTCAAGCAAGTAGAAATGACGATCAATAGTCGGACAGACTGCCGCGAACCCGAAGTATCGGGTAATAAGCAGCCGCGTGTTTCCACGGTGTAACGCAAGTAGAAGAAAACTGTGATGATCAGACGGGCATTAATAGACAGCGGGACCTTTATGCTAAATAAAAAATGTTTGCATTGATTGCAAGACACGGGAGCCAAGTAACAAATTTTTTCTTCTTTTAACCATCTTGGGAAACTGAAACTAATATACCTATCCATCAATTGGGCTTTAAATTGTGCGTACCCAGTTTTATCATTAAATTAAGTACAGAATTGACTAATTGGTAAGATGCAGTACTATTGGGCTGGCAAAAAGTCATTTCGGTATTTTAAGGTGAAATAAAATCGATTTTCATTATTTAAGCGATGAACTTTAATCAATAAAATATTTTCTTATCTATTCTTTTTGGCAAAAGATCATCGAACAGAAGGGAAAATATTTTATTCATTAAAGTTCATTGCTTGGATAAAAAGATTAGGCTCTATTTCACCTTAAAAAACATGATCATCTTGTTAAACTGAAAGTAATACATGTCCTTATATCTTTCTAACATGTCGACTGCTTCGATAACTCGAAACTCGAAATACTTGAGTACAGAATGGACTAATTGGTAAGATGCAGTACTAGATTGAACATGATGAGTACAGAATTGACTAATTGGTAAGATGCAGTACTAGATTGAACCTGGTGAGTACAGAATTGACTAATTGGTAAGATGCAGTACTAGATTGAACATGATGAGTACAGAATGGACTAATTGGTAAGATGCAGTACACTACATAGATTGAACATGATCATCTGGTTAAACTGAAACTAATACAAGTCTTTAAATCTTTCTAACATGTCCACTGCTTCAAATTGTGCATACCCATTGTTAACATTAAACAAACTCGAAATACTTGAGTATTTCTCAACTAATTGGTACTTCTATATACTACTATATACAAATTGGTAATACTAATTGGTAAGATGCAGTACTAGATTGAACATTTTCATGAATAATTCACTTTTTACGGTCGAGCATCGTGATACTGAGGTGAAAGAAAATGTTGTTTTTGTACGAACAACTTCGCTACGTTAAAAGCAATATCGAACTAATTAAGTGAAGTCCTTTAGAACTTTCTATCTTGCACCTTTCGAGGAATCTTCATAAACCATAAATACATAAAATTGGCGTCGGTCTGGTAATTGCCAAGATAAAGCACAGCAACTCTTCATTTCCCGTTTCAATAAATAAATTAATTAATTTCCTGCAGAGTTTTCTGTTTAAACTACCATGACCGTGGATATAATCATTACTCCTGAATGCAAAAAATATTTCGATATGAATAGGTCGGTTAATTGATAAAATATAAAAATACGGTAAATCGGGGAATTCTTTAATTTCGAATGGCATCAAGTGGCCGAGAAAAAAATCGCGGATTTACGTAAATATTGGGTTCATACTAATCTTGTTAGCGATTTTCAGAGCTATTTTGGCAGACGGTGGAGTGCAGCAATTTGTTCGCGAACAATTTAATAAAACTGTAAGTATCGAGAAACAGTAAGACTGGCAATTTTGTTCTGCCCTGAAGTAGGATATCTCGAACGTGAGCTGCGTGTAATGGAGGTGCTCCAAAAAATATATATACATCGAGTATATTTCGTCTCGGTAAACCGCGGCCGATTGGATGGGATCAGAACGATCGTTCTTTTAAAGCGCGGCCGTTTCTGATTGGTCATAGCAATCAACCGCTGGGAACTTTGTGTACGTAGCTTTAAGTTCGTCGTCGAGGTTCGAGTGAAGTTTGAAGAAGTTGAATTGCCACTGAACGCCAAGTTAACTGTATTGTTTATTGACATCCTCCTCGCTGCAGCTCGCTCCCCGACATTTCAGAAGCACTAGTTCAAGTGGAATTGCATAAACCGTTATTTAAAGTATATTCAGCCCGTTTCGACGGAAATTAAATTGATTTCAGTTAACCATATATAAACGAGCGCGGCTCTTCCAGCCCGAAATTATGACGTTATCTCGTGCATCAGAAATATCGAAAATCAGGTTTTAAATAGCACGCGAAGAAAATAGAATACGCGGTTCGAGATTCCGCGAGCTGCATTAGTTTAGAAACTGAAAAGGAAAGGCAGATGAAAGTTTTCTCGAAGCTTCCCACGGATTAGTGTCCCCAAGCTGGCACCTTGACAAATTCTCATGAATTACAAATTTTTCGGGTATAGATCTGCTTTTATGTAGCGGCGGTAAAAATAATAATAAATTCGAAACTCCGTATTCAATATTCCTGAAACAGTTTGGAAACTAAAACCAGGGCGACGAAGTCATTTTTTATCAACATTTTCCTCGGATTATCGTCTCCAAACTATTTCTCACGTATTCTAAATATTGAACAAGAATCTGGTTTTGACTGGCGAAATTCAAGATAATAAAAGTTCAAACTGAATTTCGAGACTGGAAAGGATACAGCAGAGCAAATTTTTCTTAAAGCCTAGTCGGATTAGTGTCGCGGAGCTGGCGGAGCTCGAGACGTGCACTAATTCGTCGAACGAGGAATCCTTCCTCCAGACACTGAATCAACTCACGTCGATATCTCTTTCGCAAACAGTGTCAGTTTGGCACGCGTAAATCCGAGGAAGACAAAGTAGCTTCGTGATCGAACTTATTTTAATTCGTGATTTAGTTTATTTATTAACTCCTTGCCGTATTTTGACGAGCCAGACTCGTGACGAAGGTTTTTAACAAAGTCTAACAAATATGAATGTTACGCGGTTCATTTTAGTTGAAATAAAATTTGATTCGTTTGTAACTATTTTCTCTTCTCTTCTACGACACTTTTCGGGATAAAGACTGTAACTGTAATAGAGAAGGTACGGCAAGGGGTTGGTTAATGATGTATCCGACCTGAAATTATATTACTTGAGTGTGCTGACCTAATTCAAAGCAATCTTAGCTAGCTATCGGTGTATTACGAGTAATCTATCTCTAACATTCAGACAAATGAAGTGGTCCGTAATAAAACTCGTAAAAAATGAACGACATTGTTATGCGACTCCAATTTCTGCAGATTAATCCAGAAAAATACTCGTGCAATCCGCAGTGTAATAATTACATTGTAAACGTTCTTTCTACAAGACGTGAAAACATGTTCAGACTTTTTTAAGAGAATAATTAAAACTTTCAAGACTTTCAAGACTTTCAAGGCACAAAAGGTCTGCAGGCACCTAAGGCTCCCATTTTTTTTTCTAAAGTACCCAAGACGCTCGAACTATTCAAGCCGTTAGAGTACTTTGAAGCCTTTCAAAGTACCGAGTCTTTTTATAATTAAACTGTTGACCTCTATGCAAATTTTCCATTTTATCAATTATTTTACATGATGATGAAAAGAATTAAAATACAATCGCGGGCAACTGACGTTGATGTACAGGTTCCAAAGTGCATAAATCTATAAGTAAAATCTATTAATAATGGTTAGTCAGACGAATTTAGGTTATCCATTTCCAACAAGAGGTTCTGTATCCGTTTATAAATTGACAAAATAGGGTAAGAACTCGCACGGGTTTATATATAGTCTCGGATAATCTCGACTCATCAATTATATTA
This sequence comes from Lasioglossum baleicum, assembly GCF_051020765.1. NCBI lineage: Eukaryota > Metazoa > Arthropoda > Insecta > Hymenoptera > Halictidae > Lasioglossum > Lasioglossum baleicum. Next base: position 2,045,033 of record NC_134937.1, read on the forward strand.
TCAAGAGACGAATGAAGCTTCCTATTTACCGGAATCTCAATGTATAATTGATTGTTTCTTCTCATCTGTGTCGGTCGATGCACTAAACCGGGAATTAATAACAAGAAGGGCTGTGAACAACCAATCGCAAGGTAGCGTCGCTTCACTGTTATCGATACAGGGCGTGACAAAAGTGGTGATCACCATTTCCAATAAAAATTATTTATACTTTTTCTCAGAGTTGGGCAAAAATTTAATCAACGATTGACGACTAAATTTCTACTTCAGTCGTTAATCGCAATTAACAATTAATCTTCTAATTGAGTCGTTAATGGCGGTTAACGATTAAATACTTGCAACTTACGTGCCTAAGGGTCTTCTTTTCCTTTTTTGTTCTTTTCTTTTCACAATGTTACTCTAATTTAACATTAAACAAAGTTACTGTAATGTACTATATGTTGTAATAAATCTCATAAGAGATTTCCCAAAACAAAACTATTGAAAATAAACATGTTTTTGTTGAATTATATTATTATTTCTGTCAATTCTCCATCCGCTCTCTGCTCCCTCTCTCTCCTTATTACAATTTATGGATAGACCGTGAGACGATTAACTTCAAGAATTGATTAAATCATCCGTATTTTCGATAATTCCTTTTTTTAACCAACGATTGACGATTGAATCAATCGTCGATTTTTCGACGATTCCTTTTTTTAATCGTACACATTAATCAATCAATCATGATTAAAATTTTAATCGATTAATGCTCAACTCTGCTTTTTCTACTAATAATACAGTAGAATCTCGATCAACCGGATCCCGATTATAAGCAAATATACGTTTAAATATGATTATATTATATTATGAAGGGAAATAAATTTTCAAAAATAAAAAATTTATTTTGAGATGTAATGTACATTTTAATGATTTCCCTCGGGTCTCGATTATTTTAATTTATCCGGGCTGCTTGTCTCCCGATCAAGCCGGTTAATCGAGGTCCTACTGTATATCACAAAATTTTTGTAATCTTTTAATGAAAATGTATTTCCTGTCTAACTTGAAATTTTGGCTTTTACATGATTAAACATTTTATTATACAAGCCGTTGAACAGCGCCCCAGAGAAAATGTGACCCTGATCCGTCTCCTATGTCAATTTGACACATTTCCCACTAGTCCTACGAAAGTAGTTCCGCGCTCCATTTTATTTGAACGATGCGAAAAATTATATTTTAACTCCTTGCCCTCCCGGTGATTTTTCTCAAGTCGTCTACCTGCAACTTGAGCACATTTTATTAATCCATTATTACTTTATCTAAATTCGATTCGACATGAAACATTACTGAAAGAGATATTGTAAAACTAAAATTCTAAGCCCCATAATTGCCAGCAATCTATTCATGTCCTCTCGAAATGGACGTCCAAGTTGCTGACTGGATTTACGATATCCCATTGGAGGGAATAGACGAGCGCAACGGGTTAATTCTATTTCGTTCTCCCAGGTTTTCATTTTGAAAAGAGAAATGTGTTCGAATTGAACTTTACATTTTATTGATTTCTTGGTGGTAAGTCAATTTGCCATCGAGGAACAAATTAAGTTCAGAAGGGATGATTCAGCCCGACAGTATAGGATAAAAATGAATATCGGTTAAATCAATTTTAAGCAATTAGCGACTCGAGTGTACTAGCATAAAAGAATTACCGAGATACAAAATACAATTTAGCAGAGTTTCGTCAAAACCGACAATTGGCACTTCGATACTTGCGTTTGCCAGAGCCACAATGGCGCGCAATTAGACCGACTAACTAAGTGTCGAGCAGTGAGCCGGCAGCGTCGGCATTCAATTTCTTTCTGCTGTTGCCGTTCACGACGCTATTCATCGTTGTCGAAGTCAAGCTCGTTCAGCGTATCCCGAAATTCCCTCCGTTACAGCGTCCGATGTTCCGGGATTATTTGGTCAAGACGAATTAGCGAACGGCCGTCCCCACGGAGCCGGAACGAAGGGACGACGAAGCAGCAGCGTAGGAGATGAAGAAAGTTAGCTGGGGCGAAGAGAGAGAGAGAGAGAGAGAGATAGAATCCGAGGGGACAAGAGAAAGAGGTAAAAAGGGAAAGAGGGAGAAGAGAGATTTCACGAGTTTCAATTAACAGGCCCGTTAATGAATTCTCGTTAAAAACTGCTTCGTTGTCGTAATCGTGTTCCACTGCAAAACTAGCCGGGGACCCTGCCTGCCGCGGCGCGTTCCGGCTCCTCGCCCACCGCCCACCCCCCTTTTATTCTCAAGCGGAGCGAAACAAGAAAAAAGCTCGCCACTATTTCATAACGAGGCGGGCTCGTACGTTTCCGCGGGCTTTGGCTTGGGCCGTTCGCCGTTCGCGGAACGAATGGACCCGATCGGTCTCTTGGCAGAAGATAACAGGTCTTAGCAAAAACCATTCAGCCGAGCCGGGAAGAGTAATTAAAGAGATTTCTCTCAGGAGCGCGGTTCGTCGAGCTCAGCCATTGTTGCGTCCTCTGTCCGTGGCAAAACCATGCTCTGCCCTCCCGGAAAGTAGAATTCGGGATTAAGGGTGCCAGTGGGGCTGAGAAGGTTGGACTCGAGCCTGACAGAGACGGATAAACGTCTATCGGCGTCTGGCGCGACGGGGTTTATCATAAAATCGATAGACGGGGTGTGCTCCGGCCCCGGCGATCGGCATTACCGTAACATTTGCTTAACAAACAGATGCTGCGTGTCGATGCTGTGCTGCTTCCCGCTTGTCCTCCCTTTGGCTCTCTTATTCTCATCTTTCGCGATATATTTTCTCAGCTTGTCGACAGTGAACGCATGGCGGAAGGCTCTCCGCACAGGACCGACGCGAACTGTCGACCGTAAGGCGTCAAGACACCTGCTGTGCGCCAGGAGAACACCGCTATTTTATAACAGCCACGCACTTTGAGTACACCTGTTGCTCTTTATGCTATTATAAATAAAGTTTATTCGGCTTTGATGATCTCCAGTACTAGTCTGACCCGCGAACGGCACACTTTATCCATTTTATATCACGGCTGTTTTCATTCTTATTAACACGTTTATCACCGAATCGACCGCCGCAACTATCCCCCAAAATCCAGCTGCTTTATTCACCTCTTATCGCCGGGCGATAACTTCTTCTGGACCGAACGTCCCAGCTAATTTCGATTGTTCAGTCAAATATAAACAGCGCAGTTAACATTTTATCGGTAATAAACGCGAGGAGACTCTGCCGTTGTATTCCAACAGCTCGGACTCGCCGAAACGTGGAATGAGAAATTGTCTGAATATGTTCGAGATATGACTTATTCGATCTAACCGAAGGTGGAGCGGACAAAATGGCTGCCGAAAGGGTCTGGCGAAGTGTGCCGAGTGTGAAGCTTCCTTGTAAAATTACAGTAAAATTCATTTCATCATAAAACTGGTCTTGTAAGAAATTATTAACACGTTGATTGCTTACTAAACGAAACGAATCCTTCTGAAATGAACGAAATTGTAGTAGAAGGTGCAAACTTCATCATCAAGTAACTTGATAATATCTACAAAACTTGTGAGAAACAGACTCGAAACAGTGTCAAATAACGCGAACAAAATAATTGTTTAACCGGAAATGTTTAGCAGGCAAAGTGCATCACACAATGGGCGCAAATTGACTTGAATCTTTAAAGTGATAGAGTTTCCGCATCTAATATTTCGCACATGTCAGCACAGCAACCGTGCTAGCAAGCCGTCAAAGTACACTAAAATCAAAGTCGAGCAATCGAGGTCCTTCCCCTGTGAGGTCGCATACTCTGCGCCGTAAGAAAATAAAATGAGACACTTCGTACATGCCCGATCGATCACAGAGTATAACCGTGTTGAAAGTAAGGGCTGCAGTTATCTTAGCTGATCAATCCACTGGCGAACCTCGCCCCGCCTTATTACGAGTCCGCCCACACTTTTCAGCCGTCATACAATATTCATTCGAGATCTTCGAGAACTTAATAATTTCATGTCAAGCATACTTCGCACTCGATAAGTGTCCTTCTACTTGGCAGGCGGGAGTGTCGTCCGATGGAAATTAAGTGGCTTCTTGGAGTCGTTAGAGAGATCCAGCTATAGGGGATAATGAAAGACGCTGGGGTTGAAGTTTAGGAACACTTGCTATTCATTGGAAGAAAGCAGGTAATTATTAGGGGCTATGAAATGCTTGAAACGTCGTGCGCCCGACCACGAGCCACTCCGAAACTATTATTATCATCGGTGCCCAAACATATTTTACTTAATTACCCTCTTGGTGTAATGTTACTTTACCGTGTCGAGGGGTAGTTCAATTTCCGCTTTGAGCCCTTATTTTTCATGAGAAGTTGCAAAACGCCCGGGAAAATTGCCCGACGATGAACCGCCCGCTTTGAACGTTGTTCAAACAGGCTCAAATGTTAATACAATATGATAAAAAGTAGACCGGTGTATTCAGGAAAGTCTGTAGATTCGTGTAATCTTTCGTACAGTTTTCAGGGTGCAAGCAAAAGAAACTTTTACCGAGTTACTTTTTACCTGATCATTGAAATTAAATTTTTGAGATATTCATTTCACTCCTTCTTCAAAATTGAATTTTAAAAAACTCGATTACAATTAATTTCTTATAATATTTTATTATTAATTCGATCTGCTCGATTAAAGCGACGATAAAAAGATATTTAATGAAAATATTTGTCGAGAGAATTGTTTGAGCGTTCATTGAAAACGAAAAAATATTGCATGCATATCAAAAAACAATAAAACAATTAATATCCGTTCTTTCTCGAAACAAAACAGTGCACCTATCCATCTGTCTACCGTTGCATGAAAATTATGAAAAACTTTTAACAGTATGACGAAGTCGTATAGTAACATTTTTTACCACGTTATTTTCATACTGATATTTAGCGAAATTATAACAGTAGAAAGATGGATGGCAGCATACAATGTTCCAGGAAATGAGATTTTTCAACAAACAACTAACTTGTAACTTTATATTTTAATATCTTGTAACTTTTGCGACGTACAAAAAAGTTGCAACATAAAACTGCAGGTTGCATCGTTACACCACAGAAAAAGTTATAATTCGCACAATTAGCAATTACGACTGAGAAAAACATCGGCAACTTGTATTTATATCCTCGATCTCCCTCTTATTATCCCTTCAGCGTTGAACGAGTGTCATTAACATAATCCTCCGTTGCTACGAAAATATTCCGCATCGGATCCATGAATAATCATAACGATAGACGGTCGCGATTCGGTTTTGAAATCTCCGTGAAGAGTTCGACTCGATAACCCGATCCGACGCAGGACAAGGGGCTAATCTCCTTGAATAATAATTTAAAGTACCGGGATTCGCCGGAGCTTACCATAATGTATCAAGGGGATGAAATCGGGGATGAGTGTGGTCGGTGTGGGGCGGGGATGGGGACCGATACGTAGACGGTAATAATAAAGCACTAAATTTCAATTTTCGCAAAGTGTCGAAAGGACGAGAGGCAGAGAACTAGTGACGGGTGGTGGGAGGGCAAAGTGGGTCGCCGAATATACATGGATAGAAATAATAATGCACTAAACCTAATTACCACAAAGGATCGAGGTGGGATGAAACCTGGCGGGATGAGCCGTCCAGATTTCACACGGCGGCCGAGGTAATATCGGCAGGGGTTTCGACGAGTAGCTGAAATTTCGTCCAGACTGGTCAAAGAGTTTACGAGTTAATAGGGAGCATACGGACCTGCCGACGTATTCCGTGTTACGCGACGTGTACATACATACATACATACCGAGCGTATATGTTACATCAAATATGCTCGTACGGACGTCCTGTAGTTGCGATGCTCCCCCGGTTATTGTTGTCCGTCGGCACGGTTTTTTATTTTCATACACGACGGATTCGATTTACGAGGTTTTCTATCGCGTAAAACAAAACGACCCGGAACGTACCCAACGTACATACCCAACGTAACCGCCGTACCCGCCGTACCCGCGTAATTCGAGGATCGGGTGCATTCTGTTATTGACTATTAGACGAGCATGTTGCACGGACACAAAAGAACGTTACGCGAGCGCGGATTCGTGAAAGGATTCGTTTCGAAGCTAGAATAAAACTGTAATAACGTTTGAAATACGGCGGAATCTCTCCTTATCGCGCCAACACCTTGACGGCCGTATTTCTCGCTGTAAAATTTTCTCGATTACCGCCGCTATTCTACGAACAGCTTCGCACGAGAAATTTAAGGGGACAGATGTACTTGTTGCTAATGCCACTACTTCAAATATATGTGTGTCCGGTGGCGAAAGTGTCCGCTACGAATTTTCGTCGAAACATCACAGATTAAAAAAAATGGCTGAAAATTTGGAAAGATAAGTTCTTGTTATATTTATAAATGTAAAGTCACTTTTAATTCATCTTCGAAATAAAAATTGTCTTCGTCAATTGCTAGACACAGAAGCCATATAAAACTTTCTTTCTATTTTCAACAATTTTAATAAATCGGGAATGACATATCAATCACTCAATAAGTCCCCGGTCTGACACATATATGGCAACATTGTTGACAGACCCACTTGATTTCCGGGTAGTACTAATCTTAAAACAGTACGTGTCAAAATTTAATGGCATTCTGACCGTTAGTTTAGAGGTTACAGTCGTTTTAGTGACCCCAGTTTTGTAATTTTAAAGACAATGGATAGAAAAGAATTTCGTGTGTTGATTAAACACTGTTTTTTGATGGGGAAAAATACTGTTGAAACCAAACAGTGGCTTGATAAGCATTATGAGGATTCTGCACCAGGAAAATCAAATATTATTGACTGGTATGCTGAATCTAAACGCGGTCGTACAAGCACCGATGATGCTGAACGCTCTGGTCGCCCAAAATCGGCAGTTGTTCCGGAAAACATAAAAAATGTCCACAAAATAGTTTTAAAAGACCGTAAAATGAGGTTGCGTGAGATAGCTGATACCTTGAAGATATCAGAAGGCAGTGTCTTTACAATTTTGCATGAAAATTTGGGCATGCGCAAGTTGCTTTCGAAGTGGGTGCCGCGTTTGCTCACACCGGACCAGAAACAACAACGCGTCGACGATTCAGGGCGCTGTTTGGAGCTGTTCAAGCGAAGTAAAAAGGATTTCTTGCGCCGGTATGTGACAATGAATGAAACATGGATCCACCACTACACGACTGAATCAAAAAGATCATCAGCTGAGTGGACAGCAGCCGGTGAAAGTCGTCCAAAGCGACCAAGAACTCAAAAGTCGGCTGGCAAGATTATGGCATCCGTATTTTGGGACGCGCATTGAATTTTGTTCATCGACTATCTTAAGAAAGGCAAAACTATCAATAGTGTATATTACATGGCATTATTGGATCGATTGAGTGCAGAAATCAAGAAAAAACGGCCCCACATGCAAAAGAAAAAAGTGCTGTTTCACCAGGAGAATGTCCTGTGTCACAAGTCGATGAAAACAATGGTTAAATTGAGCGAATTGCGCTTTGAATTGCTTCCCCACCCACCGTACTCTCCAGATTTGGCACCCAGCGACTAGTGTTTTTTTTTGTAGACATGGAAGAGATGCTCCAGGAAAAGAAATTAGGTTCAAATGAAGAAGTGATTGCCGAAACTGAAGCTTATTTTGAGAGCAAAGACAAATCGTTTTACATAAAGGGCATCGAAAAGTTAGAGGAGCGTTGGAATGAATGCATCACTTTTGAAGGAGAGTATGTTGACGAATAAAGTGGAATTTCTAAAAAAAAATTTGTTTTTCTTAGTTAGACCGGAGGCTTTATGAGTGATGTAGTATAGGCGTTGTTAAATTGTCTTAATGTTTTACTGTTTGAAATTACATCCACTGCTTTTTATCATGAATGCATAAAATCCGCAGTCTAGTTATCACAAATCAAGAAGATATTTAAGTGGCTACATTTACGGATCATCCTGTAAAAAGAATTGCTAAAAATTCGGATAAACGCGTTCCTATTTTTACAAAGTAATGTAAGTCACTTTTAGTGCTCCCTGTTGAAAAAGGAGAATGTTTCCGAATAGAACGTGATCTGTATTTTAGAAGCTTAATGGAGCGGAACAATATGTTATCAACTTTCGTAAATGTGCTTTTCTGCGCGACCAATAATTCTGCTTTATACTCTTCCGCTCGGCCGTCAGAGATTTAAAGATTTTCGAAAATAATAAAACAGGAATTTTAACGATATTTCAACGTTGGCTCATCTTATTTTCAATTTACCGGAACCGTTCGCGAAGAAAATGGGATTTTATTTAATTATGTAGGCACTAGACTGCGGATCTTTACGCGAAATAAAAATTGTCTACGTCGGTAATTAAAATTACTGAAGTTATTCTATACAGAATTATAGAACCAACTTGGACGAAGAGCATGTTAAATATTGAAAATAGAAAATAATAGTAGTCTTTACTATTCTCGATTGATTAAAATTCTTGAAAGGAGAAGTTTTATTTGTTTCTTACAATTGATTTAGCAAATTTTCATTTTGCAGAAAGATCTGCGGTCTAATTAATTCGATATACTAAGGGCAAAAATATTTTCAATGAAATACCCGTTCTAAATACGACCGTTTTAATTTCCAGCGTTTCTACAAACTGAAATTTCAGGGATATGTTCGGCCGGGAAAACAACGCTTTTAGGTTTCAAAGGGTGCGGACAAACTTTATCGATTCTTCGGAGTGCACAGGTTGAATTCGGCACGGGGCAGGATCGGAGAACAACTAAATCACGTTTACGTGACACCGGCCGATAACCGTCAGCTGGGCGAAGTCACGTATACGTGATACCAACTGTCAAAGTGTAAAGTTTCTTGCAAGTGGGCCGATGACCTTGAACGATCAATTGATTTTCAGTCGACTGCGTCTCACTTTATCTTGACTCTGTCGATAGAGGCCCGCCGGATGTGCGAAAACATCGAACACACTGTTTATTGGCGGCTCGACCCCGCCCTTACGGTTACACAATCGGTACCGTAATATTACAGGCGTGTTTGCATTGTTAGAATCGATGGCTAATTATCAGACTGCGGATCTTTATGCAAAATAAAAAATCGTCTGCATCGATTGCAAGAGAAATACAAACTAAATCGAATGTTATTTATTCCCTTAATGATTTTAATAGAGGCGAAATCATATCGCCGCCTGAATGTAATAACTAGGTAACTTGAAGGACATTTTGAGTTATCTACTTCGTATCAAAGAAGAAATAAGTAGAATTTAATGTAAAAACTGGGTAACCTATCAAAGTAATCTACGACATCTAGTGAGCAGTGTTCAAAGTAGATAAAAAAATAAATACAGATTTCTATTTATGTTATAAATGGGCAACTCGCCTTTTTTTTAATTTTTTTAAATCCAAAATGATGTTTTTTCATGTATTGTTCCACTTAAAATAAAGAAATATAAGCAGATATTGGCATTATGTCTCAAATAACGGTCCCCTTACCATAATCTGAAAACCTTAAAATACTGTTTCATCAATTTCTCTAAAATAAGAAGTTGCAAGTTACCTAGTTCTTACATTCAGGCGGCGATATATATCGACGTCTTCAGTTTTAACACTAAACCTACCAACACCGGTCAAGATGACCGGTTCCAGATTTTTCATTTTACACAATTAGATAAATAATAAAACTGATTTCATAAGAAACGATTATACATATACAGTGAGTGTAAAAAATATTCGTACGCCCTTTAAAATAGAATATCTCTTTTATAATTGTATCAAACGACCTGATTTTTTATAGTCAATTAGAAGCGTTGATTTACGAAATGATATGAAAAAAAGATTTTCCAAAAATTATTATTTACAAGGTTACATGCAAACATAAAAAAGGGATTTTTTAAATACTTTTTTATTTAAGCCCCCTCAATGAAAATTTAAAATATATGTTTTGTAGATCTATGTTGGTTATACACATGCTGAAAATTTCATCGAAATCGATTAACATACACACGAGCTACAAGCGTTTAAAAATGGTGAAAACCGTAGTTTTGCACTATTTTGATCAATTTCATAGATCTATAAAACTTATATTTTAGATTTTTATTAAGGGCCCAAATAAAAGAGTTTTCAAAAATGTCTTTTTTATTTTTGCATGTAACCTTGTGAATTATAATTTTTGGAAAATTTTTTTCCTATCATTTCGTAAAACAATCTTTCTAATTGATTATAAAAAATCAGATCGTTTGGTACAATTATGAAAAAGTTATTAGTTTCCAAAAGGGGTACGAATACTTTGTACACCCACTGTAGATATCTTTAGTAGTCTAAATAAAATCAATCTTGTCATTTTTATAAGGGAACATGTGCCAGTTACTTTTAAGGCTCGGTAGGTTTAGTGTTAAAAGTTTTCCAACAATTTCGAACTTCATCTACTCATTTCTACAGTCTACCAATTACATTTCAGTTTGTTCATGAGTTTTCCAGCTGTTTTGATATTGGTTATTCGACGGTGTTGTGTTGTTAAATTAGGTTAGTTCCACTTCGCCAGAAAATTGCAGAACTTGTAACAAGATCTGCAAACTGCGAATGCATAACTAGAAGAGTATCCAAATGGTTGTTATAAAATAATTACTTCGATTTCCCGGAGTTTTCATCCATGAAGATTTTTTTCGTATATTTTCAAACGAGATACATGCTCCTGCCTCTTTTTAATTAGTCGATGACGGTGTTGTTTTTTGAGTTTGTTTTGCAGTTTCTCCGGGCGAATGACCTCGAAAGTTACCAAGCAAAATTTAATACTTCCGTTTGGCGTGTTGCTTCCAGATTAAGTTGCAAACGAGCTGTTCGAGCGCAGAAAGATGACAAAAGTGGATGAACACGACCCTCGTTAAAGTTCTCATTTCCACCGCATATTATATTTTGCCGAGGTTCAAATTGCGAGTTCGAAACTTCGTATCACGGTATTCTTCTCTTTGAAATCGTCCGTGTAAATGAAGTATTATTCAACAGGGCGTTATTAGTGGAAAACATACAGATTTGCAGAGCGCACGCGAATAACTTTTCTGCTTTATTTGCACCAGAGAGATTATTTAAATCAGCGATAGAAATATTTCTTTTTCGTTACGGCTTTTACGAAATAATCCATTGAAAACAGAATTTTCCATCAAGATCTTCCCGGTCTAATTACTACTTTCTTGTCCGGCGTATAATTCTCGGATTGTTTAACTGATTGTAATTGCGAACGGTCGATTTAAGCGAAAGATATTTTTATTCGATTCTCCGCTATTGTTCTTCCGCGTAATGTATCGTGCAATGTTTGTAATTTCACTTTTGTTCATCGCTGCGTTTAACACCGTTAATTGAATGAAAACATGGCTGGGAAGAATTCCATTCATGGGGCACGAAATGAGTACTTCTGGAATCCATTATTCACGTACGCGTAACGAAGTACAGTCCCTCGCGAAAGTGTTCGCGGCATGCAGCAAAGTTTATTTTACGTCGCATAAAACTTCGGTGATCACGCGACCAAGCATCGCATTAAAAGACGCTCCACATCGTCAAAATAATTCTCAGAGATCGTCAAAATAATTCCCATAGATCGCCGCGCCAGTTTTTCAAACAAGAGATTACAGAATCTACCAAATTTCTGCGAACAGAATTTTATCTGTAGGTTTAGATGAAATTGTTACACAAAGAAGACAGTTTCTATGATTTGAAAAATTGAAAAAATTAATGTTCTCCCCAATTATTTAACTTTAGTGCACACCTTCCTGTATGCAAATACGTCAGATTCATGACGAAGATTTTAAACGAAGTTTACTAGATATATGAATAAATTTCTTTTCACCCTTTGACTGCGACGCTTCTAGCTTAAAGTCATAAGCGTTTTGCTGCGCGATATTTGTATGGCAAACGTTCCGGCTAGCCGAAATAATTGAGGCGTTTAATGTAAAAGCGGTGTAAGTCAATATTTGTCTGTTTCGTTTAGCACCACGCGTGTCTTCAGGGTTTAATTATCGTTAAATAAATAAATTCTAACAATATTTTATTATTGTTGTTTTAAAGAACTCGACTGGCGACTAAATTATTGCTGCAGTGAAAAAAGAATTGCATCGTTAATAACAAAAAACCATGAAAGCCGGGACCATAACTGTTATAACCAAAAAGAAAAAGTCATAGAATAACAAGTATGTTATCGAATAAAATCGTATTGGTTACAGATAAGGATTATGAGTAACCGAAAATTTTTTCTCTTGTTGGTAAATGTTATCGTTGAGAGAAATTCGTTTCGATCACTTATAACAGTTACCAATGAGAGAAATTTATTTCGATTGCTCATAACAGTTATCGATGGGAGAAGTTTATTTCGGTCGCTCATAACAGTTGTCGATGAGAGAAATTTATTTCAATCGTTTATAACAGTTATCGACGAGATAAATTTATTTTGATCGTTCATAACAGTTATCGATGAGATACATTTATTTCGATCGCTCATAACAGTGATTGATTTGTAATAGTTATTATTAAATACTACAACTTTCAAATGGTAGGCAATCAATTATTTCATAAACTCTTCATTCGTACAATTAATTGTTACAATCAAAATTTAATGTGACAAACTAACAGATTTAGTGTTGTTCTTATGGTCTGTTGATTCGTTTTGTTGTATGAAACGTTCGCAATGAATTTCACAGGCTTGCTCCACCCGAAAAAGAGTAGACAACTCAATAATTAAATAAGCAACCAAAATGAATTTTCTCATCAATAATTGTTTTGAACAAGTGAAAAAAAATTCGATCATCGATAACTGTTATGAGCGATCGAAATAAATTTCTCCCATCGATAACTGTTATGAGCGATAGAAATAAATCTCTCACATTAATAACTGTTATGAGTGATCGAAACGAATTTCTCTCAACGATAACATTTACCAACAAGAGAAAAAATTTTCGGTTACTCATAATCCTTATCTGTAACCAATACTTCTCTCATCGATAACTTCCTTGAGCAGTCGAAACAGTTTTTCTTCATCGATAACAGTTATCGAGGAGAATCCAATTTTCTTAACACTGATAACTGTTATTTGTAACCAAAAAGTATAAAAATCGATATTTTTTAATGATTTTGTTCTTCGAATTTTTTTCTTTATATTTTTTGTACATTACATTACATAATAATCAAAAAATTTTAGAATAACTGTTATTTTTGGTTCCTGCATGAAACTGTTTCTAAAACTCAATTAATTTAGTTTAATAAACAGGTGAAATTGATCAAAATTTATATGATACTATAATGCATCACAGATCAAAGTGTATGTCACCGGATGGGGTACAAGGAGATGAATCCATATTAAAAAATAAGTCTAAGAAAAGGACAATTCTTTTCCCGTTTAAGGTTTTGTTTTCGAGAAAATCGAGTTTGGACATTCACGGAATACGCGCGCTATTGGATTGGAATCGGCTGGTGCGTCTGTTCATGGTCGACCGAATCTACTTCGTAAAGCACGCGACCCAACGAACCTTCAAACTCATTTTTCTGGAAACGAAGCCTTGAACGAGAAAATATTATTCTTTCTTTTCGACTTATTTTTTCGTGTAGACACTGTGACACTGTGAATAGAGCGTATTCTATCACAAAAGGACACTTTTGTTATTCGTAGACTACGGATTTCTGTGCAAAATAAAAATTGTCTGTATTAATTGCAAGATGTAGAAACTACGTAGACAAGTATTCCTTTATTAATAATTCTAATAAGTTGAAAAAAGTATTTTTAAATTCTCATTTTTGTCATAAATGCATAAAAGTCTAGTTATTAGAATTAACCCTTTCGGTTATGGCGTCCTCGTATAAGGACATACTAAATAAATGCAAACATTTATATTTTCAAAGAATTGCTTAGTATAGCCATGATTTTTCTTTCCAGGAATAAATAATTCGTGACCGAAAGGGTTAAAGCAGTGAAATAATTGACTTTTGAAAGTGGTGTAACTCCATTTTCTCTTGTTTCGAGAAAATTAAAGGTTAGCACATTAGTCAATTTAAAAATATGTATAAATCAATTATGTCAAGTCTGGCAATATTTCTACTTATTTATCAATATCTAATCTGATCATATACATTTTTTTCAGGCTAACTAAAATAATATATATTTACGGGCTGCAAATAGACTTACACCACTTTCAAAATAAACGGTCCATTTAATAATACAAACGTGAAAGGACCATTAGAAAAATTTGTGAATACTTATGGGACAGAATTTGAAAACATATTTTCACTTAACTTCGGTTTCTTACTGACTTGGACGATTTTTACTTTGCATGAAGAGATCCCAGATCTTATTAGATCTATTAATTATTATTAATTATTATTAAGAACGAAGAAAAGGATCTCTTGATAATCTTGACGAGGGGATTCGAAGCTTCGCCTCGTCGACAGATTCGCGAATTTCGCCGCGGCAATTTTGGAACCCAGGGAGAGGGTTATAAGGAACAGCCGTATATTTTTCGAGTAGTCTCGAGCGGAAAATCCGTTTAAGGTCAGAGCTGAAATTTCACTGGGAACACGGCTCGCGTAATTTTCCCAGCGGCCGCGTGTTTAATGAAACAAGATCACTGGATCTAATAATGGCCCTCCCCATCCCCGCGGCTCTCCTCCAAGTACTTTCCTCGCTGACTGCATAAAAAATGTCTTATTATCCATTACACCACTCTTTCGCTTTACATTTCAGCCGGCAACGTATATGCCCGGCGCTGATTTGCAGTATCACTCGAGGCTACGTCTCGTCGTTGCGCTGATTCGTTACGTGTTAAACGGAGGTGGAGCTCAGAGAGGGGCTGCGTGTTTGAATAGCTTCCGAATTAACAAAAAATCAAGGAGCCCGGGAGGTAAGAACAGGAAAAAATATATACCGGGCATTTCACCTAACTTGACCACCTTGACTATCTTTGTTGTTTTTAAAGATACGTCAAATGACTGAAGGACAAAGATGAATGGTAAAATGGGGGGCTCATACGATACCAACAAAATTTTTGTTTTTGTGTAATTTTTTTTAGAGATTTCGAAGGTTACCTTCATTTTTTAAATGGAATGAGGTGTTTTTTAATACATCAATCGATGCAGCTGGACATTCGTTATAAAAAAGTACTAACCTATATATGTCGAAAAGTTAGTAGTTCAGGAGATATTTCAATTTAACCCGGCGTTGGTAAGGTGGTGAAATGTATCGTAAGTGGGGTAAGGTGGGGTCTCAAAGACCCACCGAAATAATATATTGTATTATAGAAATAAATACCTTTTTCACATAATTATAAGATTAGGTATTGCTTAAGAGGCTTGCAATTTACCAGAGTAAAAACGCAGATCCACGAAATTAGATTTTTATTATTCAAAAATACTTAAAAATGAAACATCTTTACAATGTTACAATCAATCTAAAATCTCTGGGGTCTGTGAGACCCCACCTAACTAACGTCGGGTTAAATAACTCTAAGACACCATTACTGTCGTATTAAGACGTTATCGTTTACTTACTAGTGACCTCTTAGTTAGTACGACAGTAATAGTGTTTCAGAGTTATTTAAATTGAAATATCTCCTGAACTATACTAACTTTTCGACATACATAGGTTAGTACTTTTTTATAACGAATGTTCAGCTGCATCGATTGATGTATTAAAAAATACCTCATTCCATTTAAAAAATGAAGGTGACTTTCAGATCTCTAAAAAAATGACATAAAAACAAAAATTTTTTTGGTACCGTATGAGCCCCATTTTACCATTCAACTTTGTCCTTCAGACATTTGACGTATCTTTGAAAACAACAAAGATATTCAAGGTGGTCAAGTTAGGCGAAATACCCGGTATACAGGGTGAACATTATAAAGCGTTACAGACGAATATCTCCATAAATATTGATCATATGCAAAAATATCACCATATCAAATATCATGTGGTTGGATTTTTATTTTTCCCGGTGGACACTCCAAGATGAGGTGAAGGTCACCTTGACTTTTTTAAAATGAAAATACCTACTTCCTGTATCATGAATCGATTGACTATCGAATTCTGAGTAAAAATGTATTGACCTACATATAGAGTAAGTCTAATAGTTAACGAGATATTATCGAAACAATTTTCTTTCTTCTTTGGATAGTATCTCGTTAACTATTAGGTTTAGGACATATGAATGTCAACACTTTTATACTCGGAATTTGATAGTCAATCGATCTATGGTATAAAAAGTAGGTCATTCCATCTAGAAAAAGAAAGTTGACCTTCACCTCACCTTGGAGTGTCCACCGGGAAAAATAGAAATCCCACCACATGATATCCCCCTCGGTACTGAACGGAGAGTTTCATCTGAAACATTTTTGCGTATAATCAATATTTTTGGAGATATTCGTCTGTAACGCTTTATAATGTTCACCCTGTACAGGGTGTCCCAAAATTCCTTCAATAGCCGGAAATGGGAGCTATCTCAGATCATTTGAAGCAACATTTTCCTTTGCGAAAATGTTATCCGCGGCTTTTTTTAGGGAGTTATTAACGAAAAATACTCTCTGATTGGTCTGTATTGTTCGTTAATAACACCTAAACAAAGCTGCGGATAACATTTATGCAAAGGAAAATGTTGCTTCAAATGATCGGAGGAAGCTCCCATTTCCGGCTGTTGAAGGAATTTTGGGACACCCTGTATACTATGTATAGGGTGGGAAGAGCGAAGAGGGTGGAAATAAAAAAGCCGAGTCAAAATCAACGGAACAGGATCCCCGTAACAAGAAACCGAAAGGCAGACGGGACCACGGTGTATCGGGCAGATTTAAACTTTCAGCGAAGTTACATACATACCGTTAAGTACGTGCACCAAGACAGTCTTTGTATTAGCATTACTAGGATGGCAGGTATAGTGGCCGCTATCTGCAGGCTGAGCACGCTGCACCAGGAGATACGAGGTTGTAACTTCACCCTTCTCCGTGATCACCGACACACCGCCCCGGGGACTGTCGTAGTTGATCACCTGTATCAGAACAGAAGAAACAGGTGAGCTCCGGGAAAATAAGAGAAGTAATGCGAACAGAAAATCGGGCCGACGAACAAATCACGATAAATGGTGCACGCCTTTCGAAATTTGATAGAGCGAGCTTCTTCGCCTTTCTAATCGAACGATCACACGGTCCATAAAATTTCAACTTTTTTTTGGCATTTCAATTTGTGTTTTAACTTTCAAATAGTGTTTTTCGAGCTGATTGCGAATCTGTCCTTAATTTTTTTCCTAGACGTACAGTTTTTGCGAAAATTGAGTTTATAAAATGACATATTTTTCAACTTCGAACGAATATTCTGATGTTATTATAAAAGATATTAAATTGTTCTTTACAGCAAAAGATTCTGTAGACTTTCCCGAACACAGTGATATCCAATATTAATACATTATCACTGTTTAAACATGTTTAAACACGCGCCGTATCCCGTGGAACGCCTGTTCTAGCGGTAAGCGCCACTGACGGCAACTCATGTCGGGCGAAGATATTTTGCTTTCTGGTTCGGTAAAAACGTCGACGTTTCAAACTTCAAAAGGGGGGTTTCTCAAGATAAAAGTCTGCTCTATCGCGTGGTATAATTCGATTTTCTGCTGGACCCTTATTTTTTCAGATAAATTCAAAAATATCGTCAAAAATTGGTGTCTCTCCGTCTTTAATGATCGTTTAAACATGTTTAAACAGTCATAATGTATTAATATTGGGTATCACTGTATTCGGGAATGTCTATAGAATCTTTTGCTGTAAAGAACAATTCAATATCTTTTATAATAACATCAGAATATTCGTTCAAAGTTGAAAAATATGTCTTTTTCTAAAACTCAATTTTCTCAAAAACTGTCTAGGAAAAATTTAGGACAGATTTAAAATTAGCGCGAAAAACTCTATAAGAATCGTATAGTGGGAATCGAAATACTTTTTCGCTGTTGGACAGTGTTATAGGAAAAGTTTCACTTGCAGTGCTCAAGGGGATACAACACCACCAGTTTAAAATTTTATTCGTGAAATTAAACATTTTTAATCAATATTACATAAAATCGGATGTTTTTACACCATTCATATTTTTTTTATTGTTTAAAAGTACGAAATGGCGATCTTATACAATATTTTCTATCATGTTTAACGGGTCCTTCTTAGGTGACGCCCGGGAACAAAAATTAAAAAAAAAATTCTTGTGTGAACTTTTAAAAAATAAATACTATAAATATAAAAGAGATTGCATTCTTTACGCAGCCGCCATTTTCTTACCTTTGTGAATCACTAAAAAATCGTACGCTACATTGAGAAATATTTATTATTGATTATGCTTTTTATGTTTCAGTAACTTTTGGTACTTGGTGCCATCTAGAAAGGATCCTCCAAACATAATGATAGACAATATTATATAACATTGCCATTTTGTAATTTTGAATAATAAAGGATATGACAAATATCCCCTAAAATGATTTTAAAAATTTTATTTAACAAATCTGAAAAAACGTTTAATGTTACCAATAATTTTGAACTGATTTGGTGGTGTACCCTCTTAATCATGAAAACCATTCTGAATTTGCACTGAACGCATTAATCGAAATAATTTGATTACCCACTGTACTCGCACTAAATCACCCTTTCGCACAGCTGTAATTAATATATACTCCTTGTTCGAGTGAATATTTACTTAATTTTTCAGTGACAACTCTATGGAAGAGACAGAGTCATTTGTTTTGACCGATCTGCGGTGTTCGTAATTAAGTGTGATTTATCACTCTGTTAAATTGCAATTTGTAAAATTACTCAACTTCCAGCGACTCTCATGACAGTTTCACTTATTTGCAACCGAATCACTCGCAAACAGAGTTGTAATTAATGTAGACCCTTTATTGGACAGAATATTTACTTAATTTTTCAGCGACAGCTCTATGAGGGCGACAGAGTCATTTGTTTTCACTGATCTGTCCTGTTTATAATTAAGGGTGATGTATCACTCTGTTAAACAGCTATGTGCGAGTTACCCGACTTCGAGTGACTCTCGTGAAAGTTTCATTTACGTGCACTAAATCGCGGTTTAATAGAGTTGTAATTAATATAGGCTCCTTATTAGCCTTTAACTACCCGCGCCTTGAATTTTCACTTAAGTACTCGCGCGGTGTATTTTGTACTCAATATGTATCACTGTGTGATTAAGTACATATATCATTGTATTAGTACAAGAAAATACATTGTCTTGATGAATTATGATATTTATTGAGAAAATAACGATAAATGAATATAATAATTGTTAATAAAAAAGAAAATCTGGTGACATTCTTTTCACATTCGCTTTATTCGCTGTTCTGTTCGCCGATCTTGCACGAATCGCATGTAATAACGGTGGTCATATGTTGTTTACATACTGATCTCTTGCAACTGCCGCAGATGATAGTGTTTACTCGATTCTTCTTCCTACCGCAGATAAAACATCTCGCTCGTATCAAAATACCTGCCAAAGCTGGTGGCGACTCCTCTTCATTTCCTTCTTCTGTACGAATAAATACACGAAAACAGCAGTTCAACGTGCCGCCACCAAAACAATACTTCGTGTGTATTTTGTGTATACATTGGGCGTAGGTTACATGAAGCGGCAGTGCTGGGCGAAGTCGCACTGTGATGGGACAGCATTTTTTGAAATAATGGTGTACTTTTTACACCAGCGCGGGTAGTTAAAGGTTAGAGTGAATATTTATGTATTCAGTATTCCTGTTGCAACTAGGTGAGAATGATGTAAACTATATCCAACGATAGAACAGTACCGTTGCGCGCAGCTTGGAAGATGGTGGGGGCGCAGCGAGCCTATCATCTCTCACTCCACTATCCCCTCCCCACTTTCTTGAACCAATTAGGGCGAAGATGCGCAGCGACAAACGAAAACTGGTCTTTACGCGGTAGTGCTCTCTCGTTGGATAGAGATAGTCACCTGCTATGAATAATTTATAGATTCTTGGTTTATAACGATTATTTACAGCTCCTTTAAATATTGGTTTGGGAATGTGCTAGAAGTACCATTATATTTTATACATGTAAGGGGTGATTCCCCTTAAAAAAAAAATAAGAAAAAGTTCCGTTACATAATTTTTTCTTTTGAAACTTCGTTTTCGAGAAAATAGAGTTTCGTCTGACGCGTCTGATCACGACCAACCAATTCTACTCCCTACAAATGCGACGAATGATAATAGTAGATTGTGGATCTTTATGCAAAACAAAAATGTTCTGCATTGATTGTGGGAAGCAGAGGTACAATAAAAATTGATTTCATCCCTTAATGATTTTGTTTCACAATGTGACAATATTCTTAAATTTTTTCTCAAAACATCAAATGTCCTGGATGAAAAGTAGAAATGGCCTGTAATGATCAGACACGTGAGTAGACTGCGGATCTTTACGCATTTATGGCATCTGAAAATTTTCAAAAGATGCTAGAATATAAAAAATTCAATAAAATTTAGTACTATTTTCATTTGTTTACGTTACACAGGCTACTACCACTGAAAATAAGAGTTTATTTGATTCCATTTTCTCTTAAAACTTATCTGCAAAAATTGAAAATTGCATGAACATCCGCAGTATACACATAAGTAGACATGTATGTTAAATAAAAATTAATGTTCACCCCTTAGTAGTCTTTTTACAGTGAGAACAACGTAAAAATATTCTTGGATTTTTATATTCTTCACTGTTTCATATTTCATCCAGTTAATTTCTTCATAAATGCATAAAGATCCGCAGTCTACACATGAGATTTCTTAGCAAGGAAGCAATGAAAGATAATCTTTGGACTGCAGATCTTTAGTCGGAACTTTAATGAACAGTAGCGCAAAGGAACGTTTTCTCCGCAGTCTAATAATACTATATTTCAGTTAAAACATCAAACGTCCTGAGCGAAAAGTCGATGAGAAGGGAATCTCGCTATAGTGAACGCGTTAAACCGTGTTTTCCTGGTTGTTAGTGAGAGTAATCAATGTTCTATATTGTAGTTAGGGATTGCAATACCGGTATTTCGTGCTATTTTGCAATTTCGTGAAACCGGTATTTGCTGAGATAAAATACCGGTATTTTCGGTATTAGCTATAAATAATAAATATTTTTTGGGGCATTTACTCTTATTTGAAATACGTTCGCCGCTGAAATCTGGATTTAGAAACTTCTGATTCGGATTTCGAAGAGAGTGACAATGAAGAAAATAATAATACAATTGTTGAAAGTACCTCATTTGAATATGACGAAGATAATAATAACGAGGACAAAATATTATTATAACTTACCAAGGATTGCTTCCTATAATTAAGAAAATTCGAAAAGTTGTTAAAATATTTAAACGTTCCCCTACTAAAAATGCCGTTTTACAAAAAGATACACTTACTGAAATAAAAAAAGAACTCGTGCTAATATTAGATTCTAAAACACGCTGGAACAGTTCGTTATTAATGCTGGAACGATTTTTGAAATTAAAAAATCCAATTCAGAAAGCATTAATTGACTTAAATTTACAAATTAATTTTTCCGATAGTGAATTCGAGATTTAATATCAAAAACTGTATCAGCTCTGCTTCCAATAAAGCTGGCTGTGGAAGCATTATGTCGGAAGGATTCCAGCTTATTAACAACGAATGCAGCAATAAATATTATGTTGCAATCACTTAAAGATCAGGACACGCCACTGTCTGAGGAATTATACAGTGCATTGAAAATTCGTATACAGGAAAGGCATAGTGAACTAGAAAATATTTTAAGGTATTTACATAATTATATATAACGACTTTAAAAAAGAAAACGGAAAGGAAGAAAAGAAGCTAACAAGGTCAAATTTAATTAAGTTCGTCGTCAATTTCCACAAAAACATTTATGAAAACCAAACACAAACCTATCCAGAAGAATTCGTTGAAGATGATGTTGATGTTAATATCGAAAAAGAATTGTCTCCCGAGAAGAAATTACAAAAAATAGATTTATCCAAAACCGTCAGAGACGAGAGACCGAGTTGTTAGAAGATGAAGGACATCGAGGCAAATATATATTTAGAGAAAGTATATCGCTCATTATTATTAACAGTACCACCACCCAGCGTGGATGCGAAAAGAACATTTTCAACTGCAGGTAATTTCTGCAGAAAAATACGTTCAAGGCTTAATCACAGTTCAATAGATGCATATGTTTTTTACAATCACATTTCAAAAGTATGAAGTCAATAAATTAGTTGATGTTTGTTTTTCTATTAAACAACTGTGTTTTTGTACCTTCATGAAAATTCCTAATACCGGTATTAATACCGGTATACCGGTACAACGTTTAAAAATATACCGAATACCGGTATTGTATTTATAATCCGGTATTGCAATCCCTAATTGTAGTTTCTTCAAGAATTCATGAAGATCAGTTGCTTTTAGACGGGTTAGACGAGAATGCCCCCTTAATGCGCTGTAACTCCGCATTTGCTATCCGTCCGGACACTTATGCGGAGGGAAAGACAGGTTTGGATCGTGTGAAGCCGGCCGCGCGACGACCGGGCCGAGCAAATTTTCGGCTGGCCGCTCGTTAGGCGTAAAACAGAGAGAACAGGGTGCAGGAGAAAGGGAGAGAGGCGGGATCTCATTTTAGACCCGGCCAAAACGAATTTATTTCGTCGGGGTCCAGAAACCGAATTGCCCGGAAATTCGCTTATCCGCGGTTAAATGGAATCTCCGTTTCCCTCTCGGCCGCGATCCTCGCGGCTTGGTTCGGCGCGGAGCAGAGCGGTGCAGAGCAGAACGGAGCGGAGCGGAACGGGAAATTTGTCAAGGGACCCACGGTAAATATTCGAACCCCGAAAAAGGAGGAATAGAAGAAGAAAAACGAACGCGAGACCGTGGATCCCAACGGGCGAGAAAGCGAACCAAAAAAAGTTGCGGAGTTCGTGGACGATCCCGGGTTTCGAGCTTTGGAAAAGGAAAACTCGAAGAATTCGCGTTTGACGAGCGCGTGCGCGCAATCTTTCCCCTCGGAAAATTGCATTTTGTTCGGGAGGAGGAATGATTATATTTCGTCCTATTTGTCTTCGGCTCGCCCCGGGAATGTTGTTCTCGCGCGAAATAAAATTAAAGGTCGTGCCCCGCCCCCTTTCGGTCGCAGATCCGCGCCCCATCCTCTTTCGCACACCCCCGATACTGAACGGCCGCCGCGCCGCGCCGGTGAAATTGAAGCGTTTTAATGAAACTTTAGCTACCGGCGTGTGTCCGCGGCATTCGAATGGAATTGTTAACAGGCCTCATTAGCATAAACTTTACAAACGGAATTATTCCCGGCGGACCGATTACAAATTACCCGGTCGTTGATGCATGTCGTAGCCGTCGATCAGATATAAATTCCCTCGATTTCGGAATGATTTAATGAATCCGGTCAGAAGAGCCGACCCGGCTAAATAATAAAAGACAGAAACACCGCGACGCTCTAGAGTGTCTCTGCCGTCGTTAGGAAATGATGAAAAAACCTCGTTACGACTAGTGAATACACAATTTTAATAAATACGATGCGAGGCCACCGCGCGCATTATTGTTCCTGCGTTCTATTCTCGTGCGCGCGTGCCTCGTTGCCCAAAATAATATTATAGTTTAATGATCCCCTTGTATATACTTCGCGTCAATATTATACTCCCCGACAAACATGTACCCACGTAAATTTGTTAAACTCAAACACAGAAAAGTGTTATTATAATAACGCGTGGTTTGCTGGAAGTTGATGTGAGAAAGGTGCCGCGGAATTAACACTTTGACCTTGAATTTCAAGATAAAAAATGTCAACGATTTCTTTTATTGCGTCTTGTTCAACTAGTCACAAGGATGGAAAGTGAAAAAGTTGTGTCATCATCAAACTGATTTTATTTATATTATGTCGTCACTCCTCGTCAGTTCTTTTAAATCGAGATTCGATTCTATTTTTCTATTGTCAATGTTAAATCAGTAAATTAACTGCAGACGTACAATATAGATAATCCACTGGAAAATTATTGAGGACAAAGAAGATTAAATGATTGGAGCAATGAAGAAAATAATCGAGTAGCTAAAGTTTCTCAATCTGTCGGGGATGAATTCATGACAGCTTCTTTCGCACAAATTTCACAATTAAAACTTTGTCAAACCTCCGCAATCCTCGGATCTTCCTAATTTTCCTATACAAGCGTTTAACGATCATATTGAAATTGAAGAAAGGCAAATTAGACAGCTCCAAAATGACTAATTTTCGTACTATTGGGTTGGCAAGAAAGTAATTTCGGTATTTTAAGGTGAAATAGAGCCCAATTTTTTTATCCAAGCAACGAATTGCAATGAATAAGATATTCTCCCTTTTGTTCGATGATCTTTTGCCAAAAAGAATAAATAAGAAAATATTTTATTGATTAAAGTTCTTGAATAAAGAAATTCGGTTTTATTTCACCTTAAAATACCTAAATTACTTTCTTGCCAACCCAATATTATATCAAGTATATAAAAATGAAACCAAAAAGGATAAAAGAATTTTGTGGCAAGCATGTAAAATCAACACTCGTCGATATCTGTAGTTTCTCCAGTTCAACTTCAAAAAATTGTACCGGCACTGATTTAAACCGTCTGACAACGGTTCAAGCGTTGCGGCAATTTCGCTGCGGGATTTTTATGCACCCACCCCACAGCCCTGACCTCGTATCTCGTGATCACCAGCTTCCTTTGCATTTCAAACAATGGCTCACATCGCGTAGCTTTCAATGTGACGAACAATTGAAAAACAGCATTATTAGATCATTTAAGTCACGGCCAGGAACTCTCTTTATCGCTTTATCTACTGGAAGTCCATTAATAAACCGTTTAAAAACTAGATTGTGGATTTTATGAGTTTATGACGAAAGTGAACGGGTGAAATATGGAACGTAAAAACGATTAAACGAATTAACAAATATTGATACACGAATATTAAAAATAAAAAGTGGAATCAAATAAAATATCATTTTCAGTAATAGCAGCCTTTGGAGATTTGGAATTAATAAAAATTTTATATTCCAGCATTTTTGTAAAATTTCTGAAGCCAAAAATTATTTAATTATAATTATTAATTATTTAATTATAATATTAATTCGAGTAACTGTACGTGCTGCCGAATAATGCAAATTACGCCTCGTAAACGTAAAAATGGGGCTTTCGAGGGCGATCGCGGCCTAGAATGATCTTTGATCTAGCGCTTTTGACTATTGAAAACCCCCGTCTTTGCATTATCGAGAAATGAGAAGGCGCATCCCACACCCTTGCAATCCTAGAAACAAGTCTACACCCTTAACACGTTCATAACACAATTAACTGATTCATTATCAAAATGTGTTACAAAATGGAACGTACCTGCTTCGTGAAACATCAAAGCAATTAGCCGAAGAAAACAATGGGAGCAGCGGAACAAAGTCATGGAACGTCTGAATATCATGCCAAGAGTAGTATGCCGTTATATGTACAACAAAGCGTGCAACGTGAATTCGACTATCTCCGAGTAAACAGCGAGATTGTAAACGTCCGTACGATCGTATAAATCTTTGATTTTTAAAACGGCATTAAATCATCGGCGGCAGATAAAATGTCGGAGGTTATTGAACCGACAATGCGGAAAAACAATGAAAAACGGGGTCCGATTTTATTTGGCAATAACAGTCTCTTTTCCGTTTTTAATTTCGCTTATATTCGAAACCGGGCGTTTGTTTGAAAAACGTGGGGCCGTAAAAAAGAGTTTCAAATTACAGCTGTCGAAATGCGTGTGTCGTCCCCGACGCGGACGGACTTATTGCGCAGACTAATAGCTGGGTGACTAAAACGAATTACGTGTGTCCTGGGAAATATTAAAGAGAAGATTACCAATTTATCGAAACGGATTACCGTTTCCGTAGGTAAAATGAAATAGAGAAAGAGAGAGAGAGAGAGAGAGAGGGGGGGTGAGAGGGATGGAGAGAGGAGAGAAACCGCGGCCAACGACCGATTGTTCGCGAGGCCACTCGAGAACGCGTAAACAGCGTCGGCACGCCGTGAATTTACGCGCGACGGTTAAAAGTGCGCCACTGAATTATTGGTTTCGGCCTCGCGGGATGTTATCGTTCAATTGGAGATCAAATAGCCGGCAATGTGTTTCTGAATTCTTGTTAAACAGGGTGATTTAGGTGAAACGCGGCGTGATCGAGGGCCCCGCCCCGACCAAAAAGATCTCGATCCGCGCATCCGGTCGCGCACGGCGATTTTCAACGTTGCCCTTCTTTTTTTGCACACGGTCATCCACGCTCAAATCGAGCAGCGGAACACGCGCGATCGAGCGCTCTGTTTACCAGAAAATATGCGAGACACGCGAAACTACGGTCCCGCCTTTTTTTATAATGCTCGCGGAAAAATTCCAATTTATCTGTTCCCGGAGAATGCATCGCCGCCGCTTCGTTGGGAACATTAACCGAATGGCCTGCCGTTTAAATGTATTATTTAAACGAATGGCCTTTAAACTCTGCCGACTCGGGGAACCTTGGAATTGTAAATCTCTCTATCAGAAAAAAATTGCTGAGGAATCGTCATCCCCCTGTTTCGCGAAACACGGGCCATTTAAATGGAGCTTTCTAAGTTATCGCGGTCGGACTGCTTAATTAAAGGACACAGTTTTAGTATTTACAATCGTTTCCTGGTGTATTTCATCGAATCTCCGAACTCTTACTCTGAATTTTAACACTTTACCCACCGGAATTAATACTATCTTCAGTAGTTGTACTGTACCGAAAGTTAACTTATAGAATTTTTTTGTTACTAGTAATGTGTTACGTGTGTTGGAAGTTGTTTGAACATCATTAAAATCGGCGGATGTGAATCTCGCACAAGTGAGTGTACAAACTATTCGCACACCTTTTAAAAACCAATAGCTTTTTTATAATTGCACCGAACGACCTGATTTTTTATAATCAATTAGAAACATTGGTTTACGAAATGATATGAAAAAAAGATTTTCTAAAAGTTATAATTTACAGGTTGCATGCAAAAATAAAAAAGGGATTTTTTCAAACTTTTTAATCTGGGCCCTTAATGAAAATTTAAAATAATTGTTTTGTACATAGATCTATGTTAGTTATATTGGGTTAGTTCGGTTTTTTAGAGTGGAATAAATCACAAAAACCGAACGAACTTGTTTGCCAACCCAATAGATATGTTGAAAATTTTATCGAAATTTGTTGATGCAGGAAAAAACGACACGCATCGAGAGATGTACGATTCTGTGGATTTTAAGCAGAAACTGATCAAAAGTTGCGTGAAACTACGATTTTTACCATTTTTAACCGCTTGTAGCTCGTGCGTATGTTAATCGACTTCGATGAAATTTCCAGCATTTGTGTAAATACTATAAATCTACAAAACATATTTTCAATTTCCTTTTAATTTCTTCTTCAAATAAAAAGTTTAAAAAATGCCTTTTCTATTTTTGCATGTAACCTTGTAAATTATAATTCTTGGAAAATCTTTTTACACATCATTTCGTGAACCAATGCTTCTGATCGATTATAAAAAATCAGATCGTTTGGTAGATACAATTAGAAAACAGTTATTCTATTTTAAAGGGCGTACGAAATACATTGTACACTCACTGTATGTCGGACGTTATCTCATATGTCGGATCGTTTATAGTTATTTCTACTTGGTATAGTGGTTACAGTAGCGTTTTAGTATGATTTAATGTGAATTAGAAGTTACGAAGAGACAGTAATTTAACGGATGTGCAGAGTTAGCAATGTAGAAATGTACCTGTGACAAGTAGAAATGGTCAGTAATAGTCAGCCACATTGAGGTTTAATTGCAAGGAGGCGATGAATGACAGTTACGCTAGTGTTTGCTGTGGGTACAAATAGTCTGCAGTGGGAAAACACGTCGTGGTTTCCTGCAAGTGGAAATAGTCGATGATAGACGCAGCAGAGTTTCCTGAACGTAGAAATTAACGTTTATCACTATTTCTACCAAGATGTGACAAAAGACACTTTTCACAAATTTTAACATAAAATTGTTCTCCAAGTTTAATCATTTCTCCACAATTAATTCTTCGACTTTTCGCACAATAGCTGTTAAATTAATTCAGCGATATCATTTTTCTCCAGCTCATCCTGGATCTAAAAATGTGCATATGCTATTTCTACCATGAGGTGTCTTTTGACACCTTAACGATTTCAACACCATTTTGCAGCATTATATCAATTATAATCTATAACAGTGGAAAAAAACAATAAACGTCTTGCAGAAACCATTTATCCCAACAAAAACATCCTGTAAACAGGTGCCAAGTACCTACGGCCGTAAAAAATTGTGAGATCAAACAAAATACGGCCAAGTTCGTTAGCTTAGAAATACCTCTTGCAATACTGAAAAAAGCGTTTGCAAAAATTAGTTTAAAAGAACGCTATTTAATTTGTAAAGAGTTACATGGAGGGCTAAATTATTCAAACTTGGCCGTTACTTTTTAAACCAATGGCCATAAAAGGTGTTAGACAGCAGCCAAGTTTGAATAATTTAACCCTCCATGTAACTCTTTAAAAATTAAATAGCATTCTTTTAAACTAATTTTTGCAAACGCTTTTTTCAGTATTGCAAGAGGTATTTCTAAGCTAACAAACTTGGCCGTATTTTGTTTGGCTCCTGTTTACAGGATGTTTTTGTTGGGATTTCATCAATTTTTGTTGAAATTTCATCAATTATCAAGCAGGTATCAAAGAAAAAAAATCCTTTTCTAATCTGCAAGACAAAATCCAAATTCAATGTATCGAAGATTAATACTTTGCCGGCGCGGCGACGCTCGGATCCATTTGCCCCCCGCCGCTATAGACGATGCTCGGTGCAGTTTCTTTTGTTTACGTGAGAGCGATTGTTTTTTTCATCAGTATTTGTTGCGAATTCGAAGCTAATAAAACGTATACTTATGTATGTTATGCTGCTATGTTCTATCCTGCGAACCTATTTCATAATGTTTTTTTTCAATACAACCCCTTCAGGGTGTAAAATTTCAACTTTGATAATTATTCCTTTAAGTGTTTGTTATTATTATAGTGTTTGTTATTACTTTAAGCGTTTGCCCAACTCTGGTCAAAAGACAGCTTTTGGTCGAAATAGTGTTAAAGGAAAGTAGTAACGAATAATATAATCAGACGTTTAAGGGAAGTAATAACGAATAATCAGACGTCTTAATTGTTGCGTACATAATCTCTCGACAAACATCGGCTTATAGAAAGAAAGATCGATGGCAAGTTAAAGGAATTCAGAACTGCTTTTTCGTAGTCATGCTAATAGTCTATTTATCTTATTAACGTGGAAATTCATGTCGATGCCAGATATCATTAATAATTTAAGGGACGTTAATTATAGAAACTTTATGAAATATGATTATATTTAATTATCGACACGATAATTGGCATTTAATCGCGAACGCCGAACGTTTGTAAGAAGAAAATGAAGCGCTTTTGTGCTGCATTTGTGCGATGATTATGCGAATCAGTTCGGAAATCCGTTGCTTATTCACAATGCAAGTGACAGTACAGTTGAATAATTAAACAAATTTGAGTGACAGAAATACTTGATTATGAATATTGATATTTTTTAAAAATTAATGGAATTTTGTGAGTGGAATTTGCGTGTTGAAGAAAATGGTGGGCTTTCAAGAAAATGGTGTTCAGTTTAATTTGATTTCTAGTAAGAATAGTTGTTTTTCTTCACACGAAACCTACCATAAACAAATGATCTATATCTTGGTGTGTTTCGATAACCTGTTTTGTTACAATACCATAGATGCCTGCAACACAAAAATGAAACGAATCACCCATTATACCAGACTAAACGATCTTAAAAACCACCTGAATGAAGTTTATAGGAAACAGGTATTTGACAAAATTAAAAGGAATTACATATAAAAATATCATAATGAAGGAGCGGATCTTGAGTGACAAAAGTTTCCAAGTCCAGTAGATCGTCAGATTCAAACTTCAATTTTTAGAATCAGAATTGGGCACTCGGAAATAACTCATTCAATTTTGTTAAATAAGAAAGAAAACACGATCTGCGATATATGTAAAGGACCAGTTAGCATGAATCAACTAATAACAGAATGCAAAAAATATAAGAATGAATGGAAACATGCTAAGTTGCCTGGATCCTTACCCATTCTGATAGGTTCTGAGGAGTATATCATCGGTCTTGCCCAGTATATCAAGGATACAAATATGTACAAAATATTGTAAGAAAATGTACCGTGTTGCTAATGACCTTTGATGTTGAAACAACATTAAATAAATAAATAAAAAAGATACCATAGAAGTGCTCGGAGAAACGTAGGCATGTTATGAGAATGTTTAGAATTCAACGACAAATGGCTTCGATTAATTTTCACTGGATGCGATACTCGATCGATGAAACAAATTTTTTCCCCTAATCCCGGATGATCCAAAATAATCAATGAAAAGGGGGGCGCGGTGAAATTTCCATAAGCATCCGCAGAGCTATTCAGAAGATTTGTCATCGTTGCGATCCGGTTTTATTCAAATATACCAAACGCAATGAAAGCGATCTTTAATATGCTTCCAACTGTGCTCCGCAGCAAACAATATTGAAAATTCAATATTCGCTCATAACTGAGAACTGCCTCAGTGCTTTGAAACTGCGAACAATGAAATCTAAAACGAGCTCAGTGTGCAGTAATATAAAATCATAAAAATCGCCGAGCTTTTAATTAAAACGAACTCGTAGAATAACTTCGCAATAAGAATGCAAATATCGTAAATAAAGTGTCTGCGGGAAACGGAGCCGCGGGACGTTCAAGTAATAAAGACGGAGATCCATCTTACAAATTAACGAAACCACGTTACTGTCTTTATCCTCCTTCCCTTGTCCTCATTTGCGTGCCTTTGTCCCCTGCTTATCAGCACAATGTCTCATGTAACTACCGCGAACGAGAAATCTTACGTGACAAGCATGCCAAAAACACGGAATATCATTTCCCGTAGGAAGCTTCGTTTCTAGATTCATTGATGTTAATAGCGAATTCAACAAAATTACAGAATCGATTCATTTAGAAATTTCGTAAAATTAATGCTGAACCTACCGAGCCTTAAAAGTAACTGGAACATGTTCCCTTATAAAAATGACAAGATTTATTTCACAGTGGCCGAAATAATGATAGGTTCATAGCCCGAACTAGCGTGTTTGCTGTTGTCATTCTTATCTGCATCGCCGAACACCTCCTATGGTGTTTGTTTATATTTAGAAAAGTCGTGGTCTTACCACTGTGTAGATGCATTTAGTTTAGTTTCGACAGCGCAAGTGTTTGGACATAATTGATTGTGAAATCTGCTAAAAATTATTCTGGTAATAGAGCGAAATAATCTTAGGTTCACAATAACACTGTCCAACACCAAATTTGTTACCTAATTACTGTTGCTTACCAACTCATTTAAACATGTTTAAACAATCATAATGTATCAATATTGGATATTACTGTATTCGGAAAAGTCTACAGAATCTTTTGCTGCAAAGAACAATTCCATATCATTTATAATAACATCACAATATTTGTTTAAAGTTGAAAAATATGTTTTCTTTTCAAAGTCATGTTCCTCAAGAACTGTGCGCATAGGAGAAAAATGAAGGACAGATTCGGAATCCGCGCAAAAAACTCTATAGGAAGGATACAGTAATTAGGGAACACATTTGGTGTTGGACAGTGTTATTGTGAACCTAAGATTATTTCGCTCTATTACCAGAATAATTTTTAGCGAATTTCACAATCAATTATGTCCAAACACTAGCGCTGTCGAAACTAAACTAAATGCATCTACACAGTGGTAAGAACACGACTTTTCTAAATATAAACAAACACCATAGGAGATGTTCCGCGATGTAGATAAGAATGACAACAGTAAACACGCTAGTTCGGGCTGTGAACCTATCATTATTTCGGCCACTGTATTTAGACTTCGTGAGGCTTCTATTGTAATGTATGCTCTACTAAAAATATCTATACATTCATTTCTTATGAAATCATTTTTATTATATCAATAATTGTAAAATAAAAAATCTGGAATCGGTCATCTCGACCGGTGCAGTGGTGGTAGGCTTATTGTTAGTTTTAATTACCTGTTTACAATCACGTTGTACTACATATTAAGCATTGCGTTTAATTGTTACTATACATGTTGCTCTTAATTTGATGTGATTGTTTGCAGTGCAGAGTTCACTGCCCTCTCATAAATTGACATTAATGATAATTATGATAATGTTAGGCGTCACAGAATTAATTACACAAGATTGAATTTCATATGTTATTCGGAAACTTGACAATATTATAAGAACACGCGTTGCAAAAACAAAAAGATATCCAGATTTTTTGTCATTGTAATTCGTGCGCGAACTGTGTTGATTGCACCCGCAGATTAGTGATCTAACGAGTGGCGGGAATTTTCGAATAAATTGTTATTTCAACATGATCGCGTGTCGTGCCATCGTAAAGCACACAGTTAAATCTGTTAATTAGTGCAGATGATTTGCTTTCACTTTCGATTTTGTCGAGTGTACTCCAAATCGAATATGAAATCACAAAAATTGCTTTCGACGTTAATTGAAACATTTGCACGGGTTCCTATAAATACATATTTTACCCAAAACACATGATTTCGTAAATTTCTGTGTCAATATAATAGATTTATTTCACGTTTTAATGGATACACCTAATGGTTAAATTTTTATATTGACGTATTGTGGTTCAAACCCCCAATTATTTTTGCGTAACCTAATATTATCGAATCAAATGACTGCAGATAGTACGTATATCGCTGGACGTTGTATACAAATTGCACACCGACTGGTTGCATACAATAAATAACAAAGGGACTGCGATTTCACGCATTCATGGCAAACGTGAATAAGTGAAATACAAAATAGTAGAAGCATTAAAAGAACTTCGGAATAGTATTGTATCAACCAATTAAAATCATTGGGAAAGGGAAGTTTAGATTACCTGGTTGTTGCAAATGAAGATCCGCAGTGAAATAAGAGACGAGAATACGATTCCGTAGAGGAGCGTGCGTTTTGCAATTTTCGTCGAATTCAAGATTTCGCGCGTTGAACAATCTTTTTTTTGTTGGAATTTTTCGCAAAGCCCGACGCCATTCCTTTGTTGGAGTGCTCGGGCTCGCGCCGCTACACATCGAGCTGTATATTCGCCGGACTTTCCAGGCCTTTGGAAAACAGTGTTTCCTTGTTTTATTAATTACGAGGCCCCGACCCGGTACTTTCGGTTCGCTGCGTGCGAAGCCAGATAATGAACGGTCGCAAATGGCGGCGTGCTTTCCGAAAACAATGAGACCGGACGATAAAGCGATCCGCTTGAATCGTACCGTTCTAGTGGCACGAAACTGCATTCGGATCCGCGATTATGTGCTCGTGAAATCAGTCACGTATCGGCTCGCGGCCGAAACGATCCCTGACGTGCGTCTCCGTGATATTCCTAGTGAATTTTCTCCTCCCTCTCCCTCTCTCTCTCTCTTTCTCTACTCCCCGCGGCAAATATAATACCGCCAATTAATAAATTAATCAATATGGACGGGCACAAGTCACCCGCGACCCAATTCCCTCTACTATTTTCCCCTGTATTGATTTCGCAAAACTGCGCGAGGAGGGGCTGCCCAAGAAAAAAGAAAAGGAAATGCTGGTAAAAGGAGGTAACTTATCGCGATTACGAGTAACGCTTAATTACTTCTCGCTGATAAGATTTAATACGGTTTATATGGTATGTTTGAATTGAGGAAGCGCGCGAATGTTTCACAAGTTTGATGCTGATTTATTCATTGGCATGATTTGGAATTCGTTCTCGCGCGATGTTTTTTCATTCTGTTTTCGGAGCGTTAATTACGGCGAACCGTGAATGTCCAAAGAAACGAATAATTAGATCGCGTCGCGGTGACACGAACGGGCCCCGAGATATTCGTTAATTACCCGTTTGTCGCCTTGAACTCTGATCAACTGTGCATAACGCCTCGTTCGGTCGGTAATTAAACGCAACCTGTTTGATGTCGAAGGAAAAGGAAATATTTGACATTACCGCGACGTGACACGGACGCGTTTGCAATTTTAATGGGATCGTCGTTTTTAATTTATCGCTTAGTCGAGGAAAATTACGCGAAGATCGATTAGCGACTTCCGACTATTGACGAGGCTTGATTAACATTTTAATACTTCGAAGCGTTATCAAGGTGTAATATCGAACTGTTTAAGATTACTTACAGAAATAATTACGGTAATAATAATAATAATAATCATAATAATAATAATAATCATTTCATTTGGTAGTCGCGCACTTAATAATTGGCAACAACGTCATATTTGTATAATAATTGGAACCATTATAGCAATAATTGGGACTAGTGTAACCGGGACGATGTTTGCTCGTGCGCCCTGAATACAGCAACATTCTGAATAATATATTAGGATGGTACAAAACTAATTATTGCGGATTTCATCAGTTTAAACATTCTCATTACATTCTTATGAAATCCATGAAAAATTAACAAAAGGTTTATTTATTCTCACACTTGTGATACAGTGTGGGTTAAACAGTATTAATATGGGACAAAATTTCTTTCGTGGTTGACACTTCATTAGTTGACAATTCACATTAGTCACCATAATTTTTTCAAACCTATAAACATAACTTGATCTTTTATCCCCGTATAAGTTCTGTGGCAGAAATAGAATACAAGTTATTATTTCTGCATCGCAGTAATTAAAAAATTCTCATATTGTAGCAATAATTGTCAGTTAACACGTTCAATGCAGGTCAGTTCTGGAACTGACTTAAATTTTGAATGCGTTTTTGACGACCTAAAACTCTCCCCAACGCGAATTTTTAAAATTTTTATTTTTTTTTGTGAAATCTAAATATTACCTCTCTGGAAATCACTTTTTTATTAAATAAATACATTTTTTTAGGTCCGTTAAATATGTAAATGTGTTAAATATGTTTCATTATTGTTAATGGAGAATTTTGTAAAATAAGCTAGACACAGAGGGAATAATTTAATTTTTATTCTGTTATTATCGAAGCAGTTACTTATTTCATCCAGATTTACAAGTGAAGCAATGAACGCAATTATATTTTTACAATTCAATATTACGTACACACAGAGTTGGGCAGAAATCTTTATTTATATAAAAATTTATATAAAAAATTTTTATTTATATAAAATTTTTGCCCAACTTTGCATATACATTTGTGTGAATATTAAAATAGAAACTACAATAGGCAAATTGTCTTTATTGAATTATTTTTTGAATTTTGTGTGTCCTAAACTAACGTCTTGAATATTTTACAAACCGGAAACAAACAATAGGTATTCCCTGAACGTATCGATTTTATTCTGTTTTAAAAGATGTTTAAATCCCAGTGATTTCTCTTATGTTGCGCATGCAAATCACGTTTTGCAGAACTCGTCTGTGGTACAGGTCGACGCATAATCACTGGCAGCAGCTGAAGTGTGCTTCTTTCACGTGAAAAAATTGGTCGGAAAAGCAGCATAAAATATTTACGTAGCTCGGTTCGTTTTCAAAAAAAATTCTGTTTGAACCCCGGCCGGAGCGCTGCCGGATAATACTCGACTAATTGTTCATTACTGGGCCGCGGATACCTATGCAAATTCGCATTTTCGTAGACGAATTCAGCTGAATCAAGAGATAAACAAAGAGAATTTTCAACATGGTCGGTAGTAAATCCGGTCAATCTGAAAGAAATTCCATGTTCCTCTGATTTTCCAAGATTTTTATGGGTCGAGTTCTAAGGAAATAGAAATCACATTAAAAATTAATTTCACTCGCTAACGAAAACGAAACCGTGTTACCTTCCAATTAACTTTATAGTTTGTGAACTATTTAAGATTCCTCTTCCCCCTTGGATGCGGTAGTTAAAGACACAGATTTATGTTTTCACTCTTTGAAGTAATGTTTACGCAGCGAATGTCAGGTGATTTGCGTTTCCTACAAAAATATTTACGAATTTAATTTCATGCGATCTGTTTAGTTGTGCGGCGGAAAATCGAGTTATCAGAAAAATTTATAAATCGCATTCCAACTTTGACCCAGTTTCTGCAGTAAAATATTAATAAAACGCCGTCAAACGGTATGCATCAATTAAATCCGAAGCTTCAACTTTTTGTTGCTCTTCTGGGAAATTATTAAGGACGAGGAATGATGCTTATATTTGTTTATAATGTTCAGATAGCGGTGGAACTATACACACACATTACTATATTTGGCGAGAGGACGAGATAGTTATTCATATTTTCAATGTTTTTTGAGGTATCATTAGTTCATGAAAAGACTACTTTTGAAAATAAAGGTCGAGCCGGCTTCCGAGTTTTTATAAAATAATTAATAAATATAATTAAAACAGAACAAAACAAAATGTACCGCGTACAAAGTCAAATAATTAAGAAAAGTTCAAATGAACTACATCCGTTCCAGTTTCGCCAATATTTATAAAACCAGGAAAATATAAATAAAAAATATATAAAAAGAACTTCTTAAAAACCACGCTTATATTGAAATGCTCTAGAAAAGAGAAATTAATTCTTTTAGACATTAGTCACTATAAATAAAAGCGTGTATAATCTTCGTGGGCGCTCCACGCTTTTATTTATAGTCACTTATGCCTAAAAAAATTGTTTTCTCCTTTTTAGTGCATTTCAATATAAGCGTGGTTTTTAAAAAGTTTTTTTTATACATATATTTTTTTATTTTCTACTTTTTACTCTTTTTTAAATGGAACGCAAGATATAGTAATACTGGTATGATATAGTAAGATACAGAAACGCAAGATATATGGAAATACGGGAGATAGAATGAGGGGATAACTCCGAGAGACGACGTCTCTTGATGAAGTCCGAAATTTTCCGAAATGGAACTGAGTGAACGGAACACCACGCTGACTGACCTCCTTCGGTGCGAAATGGGCCAGTGGAGTGGGGATGAGTCGGAGTGGGAACGCGTAGTGGAGTAGGGAGCGCTGGCGCTCGAAGTGGGGATCGCTGAATGCGATGACGTACTGTCGAGCGTCGCGCGACGATGTAATTTGCTTTTTACCACGTTTTTATTAGCTCGCTTTCTTTAACACTTTACCTACCGGATGCCTATTAATAGGATTTTCAATAATTGTGCTGTGCCAAAGGAAAATATATAGAAATTTTCTTTTACATTGCAATCTTAAATGAAACTATTAGATCACGTTATTGAGGGTGACTTGTTAGTTCACAATGAAAATTACTGTTGCTATTGAAGGTTCCATTAAAAAGTGTTTAGCCATGTACCATAGATTTTTCAAAATTATGCAATAATCACCGGTCGGTAATATGTTAATATTGCATTGTCATCCAGTTCTGAGCTATGTTTAAAGTATCAAGTCTCTAGCTCAGGCCTGCCAGGCGATTTCACATTTCTATTGGAACTTTTGTTTCTCGTTGTATGTGTACAAAAAATATTTAATGAATGAAAATTTGCATGTATCATTGTTATAATGCGCAAGTGCGATTACGAACTCCACTTCTATATTTGATATGTTTGATATAAGTGAGTTACAGTGCAATAATGAAATGAAACAAATTTTTGCATCCACATCAAAAACTAATTTTTACAATGCTTATATTACATCCGAGAGATATTCCACACAACTTAAAAATATTTTGCGTAACGAGTTGTGCAATGAAATGTGTTTTTTAATATTGCATTGTCATCCAGTTCTGAGCTACGTTTAAAGTATCAAGTCTCTAGCTCATCGGGAAGTGGTTTAAAATTCGATTACAAGATTTGACGCATACAACTATAACAAAAAGTCGGCAAGCTAATATTAGCGTGGTAAAAAATAAATCGCAGTCAGTACAACATTCTTTAAAGACTTACAATATTTATAGAAATGTTTCTTGCACTATTCCATGAATACTCTCGAATCTAAAACCGGTATTTGAACGGAACATACAAACGCGGATTAAACCGGCTTTCGATCTCAATTTTTACAAACCAACAAATCCTGCGCAATACTATCTGTCATTCTCAATGTGCGCTAAAATAATTCTCGGACGATTTCTGGTATTGATCACGCATTTTCTGTCAGCGACAGTACTATGAGCTCTATTTACAGCGTATAAAAATCCTAGAAACGTCGGAAGCCGAAAGTTGATTGAAATTTTACACGGTAAGTACGATGGTCTGGTCGATCGTAGCCATTAACGAACAAGATAAAACTCTACTCGATTTTTCGTTTTTCCGAAATCGTTTAAGAAAACTCGAGTTCTTCGAAAGTCCCGTTATCTAATCTCGCGTATAAATCTTGGTTCTCCGGCTATTTCCTGCATATACACCCATGTTCAAAAGTATGTGGACTCTTCCATGAAATTTGTGAAGGGTAATTTATTTTATCATTGTTAAACGATATTTATTGTTGCAAAGTATTGTCTCAAAAATTTTGTACTCAGATCCCTTAACCCTTTGCACTCCTTTGCCGAGTACGACTCGATATCAGAGAAAGAAAAATGTAAATAAAACGGCTTCTTATATGTATTTGGTTCTTCTTTTATTACCACGTTTATATTAACTTGCCGTGTTGTTGTTGTATGCGTAAAATTTTGTGTACATACACACTTACTTCCGATGACAATAAAAGTAGAAAATAAAATATATAAAAAAACTTTTTAAAAACCATGCTTAAATACCGAATCCAATTATATGATTAATAATATTTTTACCCCAAAATTTTAAGCAGTTAGTTCAAAATTTCTTCTGTCATAAAATTAGTGTCGGAATAGATAGATATAAATTTAATATAAATTTAAATCAAATCATGACATTAGTGACTATAAAAATAAAAGCGTGTAGCGCTAAACTATATTGTCGTAATCTACGTGGGAGCTCCACGCTGTTATTTATAGTTACTGTCATGATTTTACTTAAAGTTATATTAAATTTTTCTATCTATTCCGACACTAATTTTATAACAGAAGAAATTTTGGACTAATTGCTTAAAATTTCGGCGAAAAATATTATTAATTATTTAACTGGATTCGGTATTTTATGGAGAACCAGGAAAAAAATTATTT
Organism: Lasioglossum baleicum; assembly: GCF_051020765.1. Lineage (NCBI taxonomy): Eukaryota > Metazoa > Arthropoda > Insecta > Hymenoptera > Halictidae > Lasioglossum > Lasioglossum baleicum. The sequence goes on from NC_134937.1 coordinate 2,084,174, forward strand.
TCTTCTTTTTAGTGCATTTTAATATAAGCGTGGTTCTTTAAAAAGTTTTCTTTTATATATTTTTATTAATATAAGTTCCACAAATATATAAATTACAACAAAGTTTGAGAGCTATATTTAATATAATTTACTAATTATGATTATGAATAAAATTGTTTAAAATAAGTAGCAGTCGACGAACTGTCCTTTCGAGTAAATTTTAAATAAAACTCTTCAAATAGTAGGGAGTTGTTGGCAACAAAATTGAAAAATAATTCTCTCAGAGTGCAAAGTTTGTTTCTCAAGTTTGATATAAACACGTAGAGTGAAGTAGTGAAAAGATTAATAGTTATCAGGACGATTATGAAAATTATAAATGAGGAAGTAAATTAATCAGTACGAACGCGTGATTACGGTCCGAACAAAAATAAATGAAAAATCTTGATTATTTATATATATACAGAATGGTGACATTCTTCAAACGCCAATAACGACGTTAATTTTAACAAAAATGCAAAAGACAATTTATGTTTTGGAAATGAATATCTAGAGAGTACCGTTTTAAACAGGCGTTCGCGTACTTTTGAGCGGGGGTGTACATGTAACCACCGTTCATCTCGTCGCCATCTATCACGACCCAGCCGGTACACTCGGCAAAACCAATTCCAATAGAACATTCAGATATTTAGCGGCGACTACAGGCGTCCGTGCGAGCACAAAGGGTTAAATTCTGCGGCGTCTGGGAGAAGAAGAGGAAGCAAGATGAAGACGAAGAGGATCCACACCCTCGCACGGTCGGCCCAGAAACTCATATAATATCCAAAAGACCGCGCGGTCCCGAACTCGACGCCGCTAACGTGGATCATACATATTTAACGGCTCGCTTTCCATTATTTTTAAGTGCTCGGCAGATCCCGTCAAGGCTCAGCGAGCTATCCAGAAACAAGAGAGAGAGAGAGAGAGAGAGAGAGAGAGAGAGAGAGAGAGAAAGACAGAGAGAGGGAGTAAGAGCGAGGAGAAAAGGTGTTTTCGCCAAGTGTTCGAAAGATGATCCGGTTGCGGACGCGGATTCCGCGTGCAGCACAGCTAACGGAGATAGAGAGTATCCATTACCATTAGAGCAACTTCGAAGTTGTTTCAAGCTTCATGGTTTCGTATGACTGCGCCCGTGTTTCTCGGCTACTTCCCCCCTTGTCGAGGTGCTCTCCACTCCCGCGCCAGGCCCCTCGCCGCAACTTGTTTGTCAATTTTCCGGTGTAGCAGCGCCCCCGAGTGCACATCCACCGGTGGCATTACGCAAATGTTATTATTCGACAGCCCTGGTTCGGCTGTTAACGCCCTCGCGGTTCCTCGCAGATAGCCCGAGCCCCAAAATTCGCTGGGGATTCTCCGGATACTGCGCACTCTCCCTCTCCCTCGCTCTCTCTCTCTCTCTCTTGCGCACGCGCGCGCTTGTGCGTGCCACTAATATCCGGAAGTTCCTTTCAGGAAATATTAAAACCGGTAGACCGGGACCGGCAAGCTTCTGCGGCGGAGAGAAACGGCCCTGAGCAGTGTTATTCCGTAATTAGGTGCGTTTTATGCAAATGAGGCTGTAACGCCGGGGAGTCTTTGCCGTCGACCGACGACGGCCCTGCGTCCCTTGCATCTCCGGCCACCGCGCCGCGCCGGTATACCCGCAGTCTTGTGAAATATTCCCGCGCGAAGGAACGCTAGATAATATCTCTAATGGGTTTTCGACTCACTGATACCCAAGGAAATTCCCCTATCTTTCTACTCCCGGCTTTTCTTTCTCGATGGGACACCGCCTCCGCGCGCAAGAGAATCATAACGTTTTTCCGATCCGCGCCAGCCCAGCCGGAGGATCAGTTCTTACGGTTCTACCCGTTACGGGGACAGTCTCGTGTAAACGAAAATTTTCATGAATTTGTTTTCGAACCGATGCACAGTGGTCCCAAATCCCGAAAACACGACCAAAACCTCAAAAATGAACTTCCTCCTAGGAGTTTGTAATTCTAGGGTTGGGTAAAGTGATGTTATGACCACCGAATGTGTGTGCCACCAAGGAAAAAGGTAAAAAGTTTATGGTACGGTTCTGTAGTCAGTTCAAAGTTAGCCTTCGTTTGATGAGCATTTGTCGCGCGCATTAGTAGGAAATTGAACGCCCCCTTCTAAAGTGCATAACTTTCAAAATAGTGCATCAATTTCAATTCTGTAAAATGGATGCTGATCCTGGAAGTAAGTAGAATTGTTACCTGTTTCTGTATCTCAAAAATTGTTAGTCATTACGTTACACGATGGCAATATTCTTTGGAGAACGTAGAAGGTAAAACTTGATGCGCGCATTGTAGAAACGTAGACATACAAAAAAAGTTCTACGTTGTGCCACCAAAATTCCTTTTCTGACGTGTTGCCAATACATTTATATTTCAAAATTTATAAAAACCAATCTCCAATAGTCTCCCATTTGCTCATACGAGGGTAAACTTTGTTTCTTTTCTATGGATTTTAAAATGCGATTTTACAACTTTTAGTAATGAAAAACGATTCGGATGATTAAATCTTATGTACGCAATTTACAATTATACTAATTCTTGATATACAAACTGCAATTTTGTTTGTCAATTATACATTTATACCTATCAATCTCTCAAAACACATTTAATGCGAATTGTTGTCTAAATTTTAATCGGCCATTATGTTTCTCAAATTTTCGGGTTCATATTCGTAATCAGTGACCCCAAACACCCCGAAAAGATTATTTTCCAAGCAGACCTAACCATTTTTTAATGTATATGTCGATACGTATAATGTATATGTATTTACGAAAAAAACCGGTCCAATCAGATGCCGGGTCTGCTTGACGCGTTGGCATTGGCTCAGCCGGAATCAGTCTGCTGCAGCCGCGGTCTGATTGGTCTGCGTTTTTCGTTGATAACTCCTTAAACAAGCCGCGGACAACATCTTCGTAAAGAGAAAAGTTATTTGATATGATCTTCGCAATCACCTTTTTTAAATATAACATTTTGGGGCACTGTATACTAGATACCGGAAATCGTTTGCGCGGTTTTCCTAGAAATGGATTGAAGCCGAATTTAAGCCGATAATTCGCGCGTATAATGCATAAAGTTAGCAGACAGAAAGTTACATTCAGTTGGTGATATACATGACGTGCAACTTTCAATTGCTTCAACATTCCGTTATTTATACGGGGTTGTTAAAACGGGTAGCGAAAAGTTAAAAACTCGTGCTTTCTCGCTTTGCGAGGTTCAAATTGGAAATGCGTCAGCGAAGAAAGTTTTATCTGACTCGTTACCTTATGATTACATTCTATTTTTATTCGTATCGAGCTTCATCGCAAATAGCAATTTCATGAATCGTGCCAACCTCAAAATTGCAATTAACTCATTTCTTGTGAGTAGAATTTAATATTGTTGCAATAAAGGACGTAACGTATAACCGTGTAGTACGTTGGAAATGGGTCATCAATGTCAACGGCAACAACATCGTTAAATAAAACCACATTAAAAAAAAGTTTCCTCGTTGCAACATCGTTTACTGCACGGAATCCACGTTCGTTGCATACTGGCGATTCTCACCGCGAGTTGTTAGAATTTCTGGAATTTGTGCTAGAGTTCGCATGGCTACGCAGAAACAAATGATGAACTCTTATTGGTTGACTCTCTCGTTGTACAACCTCGAGTTTTGCACGCGTTTTGGTCCCGTTCCGTGCAACGAACGAGGCTGTACTCTACTTGTTTCTTGCTTCTACCTCGTAAGCATTAAATACGGTGGCGCGTAGATTGTATTTAGATGATCAATGCGGGTTTTTATGCAAAATAAAAATTGTGTGTACTAATTGCAAAACGCAGGAGCTACACAGACATTTGTATCTTTTTATAATAATTGTATTGAGCTGAAAACAATAGAACATGCAGTATTTATAAATTCCTTAAATATTTTTATTGTTTTGTATTTGACTACCCATTTTTGTCAAAAATTCATAAAATTTGCAGTCTAATGATTAAACATCTCAAAGTGGACTATGTTTATCGTTATCGCAAATGTCGATTCAATTGTGTATTCCGAAATTTTATACAGTCAGCGGCAATAATAAGTGGACACCCTTGAAAATCGCATAACTTTTTAGAAATTGGTCCAAAGGACTTGAATTTTGTTAAGATGTTATTCAGCAACTGTATTTTATGGAGAAACAGGAGAAATATTATTTTTTCTTTTTTAGCGCATTTTAATATAAGCGTGGTTTTTAAAAAGCTTTTTTTTATACATTTTATTTTCTACTTTTATTGTCATCGGAATAAGTGTGTATACAGAATTTCAGCAAGATTGGACTATATGGGAAGAGGTTTAAAATTCGATTACAAGATTTGACGCATACAACAACACGGCAAGTTAATATAAGCGTGGTAAAAAGAATAAAAGATTTTCGGCTAGTTAAAACAAGAGAACTCTGAAGCTTTATAGATTCGACAATTTTACGAATCTCATCGTCATAGTTGGTAGAAGAGCCCACATAATACCGAAATATTACGTTTCAGGCGAAATACTTTTTCCACGGGGCGCGAGGATGTTTACATTATCGTATCCATATCTTCTCGCGGGGGAGGGATGCGAAACGCGAAGTTTGCGTTCGCGTTTAAGTTTGGAATAGATAAGATACACAGAATTGAGGAGGATAAAACCGAACGTTCTCGAGTGGAACGCGAAGTCTTCTAAAGCAAAGTCGCGTCTTCCTCGTCTGCGCGAGCTTTATTGTTAATCGCTGAAAGCATGGGATAACATTACCCGATGCGAGACCCATTGAAAAACAAAAATCATGATTCACGTCTAAGAAACGCGTCCATTAAAATTTCAGATCTTTTTTCACGATGTAGCGGGCGAGAAACTGGAGACACGTCTTTTCCTTGAAAATGCTACACATTCAAAAGTCTGTGAAAACTTTGAAAAACTTTTTCGTGACCGAAACTACCATGGATTGAAATATTGAAGCTTTCTCTTTGCAATGACTTAAAAATTGATGTACGATTTTTTTCAATTGCTTTATCGAGATTTCAATAAGAGGTTTTAGTTCCATAAAATAGTGAAAAAAATCGCATATCAATTTTAGAATAGTTGTTGCAAAGAGGAGGCTTCAATCATCAAATCCATGGAAGTTTCATTTACGAAAAAAATGTTTCACAGTTTTTGGAGACGTTTAAAGCAGCATTCTTGAGAAGAAACGGGTCTTCGTGTAAAATGGATTGTGTTTAATGTACATACAATTTAATTTGTCGTTTTCAACATTTACAATTTCGGTCAAATACTTTCTTTTATAGTATGAAAGTAAACACTTGTTAGGTAATTTGATCTCATCTTTGTTGTCGAGAGATCGCGAAGCAGTTGGAGAACTAGGTTGAACAGCGGCAAATCCACGGAAATAGATGAAACGTTCGACAACTGACGAGCTTCAGTGTTTTCCGATCGAATACATATTTTAAGCCGGGAGTCGTTTATTAGATATTAATGAAATAACAGATCAACTTTACTAGGTCACGATAAATAGACGGACAGAGAAAATATGAAATTCCGTGGCCGGCAAATGGCGAGTGAAACGGGGAACGAGAGCGTCGGGAATATTCCGGCAAGACCCGGACAAGGTATCCCAATATACATAGATGGGGAAAAAAATCTATTTCCTGACGTATAACCGGTTTTTAAAATACGAAACTGCCGGGCACGGGCGCGCCTGTCGCTCAAACTTCAAATGATTACTGTCGCGCTTCGAATATTCAGCTCCTATTAAATTCAACGCCTCCCCGATTAATTGGTAGCGAGTTAAATGCAAGTCCGCGCGTTTTTTTATTTAATAACAATGACAATTCGGCCGGCGATCTTGCTGCGAAATTATGTTTTCGTTGCGGAGCATCCGGGAGGGCGAGGTGGAATATTAACGTTCACTATTGAAGCTTTTCATCGAGGATAATATAAAACGGAGCGCGCCGCGTATCTGGTCGAAATGAAAGAGAGCTCGACTCTTCATTAATGATTTTTGAAATTCATACAGACGAATGATAATAGTTTAACGCACGGTAAATAATTATCGCTAGGATATAAATTCGAAGTCAAACAAAGCTGTGTTATGTATTATATTATCGCCGATTGTGTCTTATCATTTTTGGAAGCTTTTTGCAACCGAGCAACGAGTGCACAAAGCAGTCTAGCGGTAATAATTATCATTATTGCTCTGCATAATTGAATTGCACATTGAATTAGCCGCACCCGCGAGAAATCAACAGGAATTGAGATAAACGAATTATACAGGGCAGCCAATTATTCGCGATCACGTGAAAGGAGTTCGGAATATACGATTTTCGGAGTAAATAAAAAGCCCGCGTGATAAACAGACATGTACGTCCGAGGATCATTTGAAAAACATTTCATTCGATAGGTTTTTCGTGTGTGAACAAATTACTCGTATAGTACCAATATCCATAATGGAATACAGCGAAAACATTCTGACAAATTGAAACGAGGAGATCTGGTGAAGCGCGCATCCATAGGGTTTCTGTTGAACAAAGGAACGCGCAAAAAATGAGTACTGAAATTAAATACTTTTAACATTATTCAAGTGAAGATTCTCTGTTTATAATGCGAACAGAGGTACGCTTGTACGCGTGTATTTTTTTCTCGTTGCCTTTCATTTTCAATTTTTTTGCCATTCCGCCGTCGTTATTCGTGTCCGTGCTTTTTTATTTTCCAGTTTGATCTTCGTATGCTCTGTAAAAACAGTTGCACGGAGGGTCCTCGCGTAATTTTCCCCTATTTTCGTTTTCCTTATTCAAAATGTCATACTTCAAACAAGTACATTGTTTATTTCCCAATCTGATCCCCCGTATGCTTTACAACACTTGCGCCAAATAACGTCACGCAATTTTCGTCTATTTTCGCGTTTCCTTTGTTCGTAATTTTATGCTTTGAACAAATACATCAGATTACAAGACAATCATAATGAAACAAAGAGTTCTGTAATATATAAAACACAAAGCGAATTTCCATTCGATGGACGTACGAGGATTAAACTTATTGCGACACGCTCTTGTGAAAAATGTTTGGAATACATTTATTTATTGGTGTGCGTATTATATAATAACAACCGTTCGAAATCATTGTAGTCTTGTTGCATCCGTGGGGGCTGGGCAACGGGTTATTTCATGAAAAGCTGTTACTCGTTTAATAAATACATTACATTACGTTATACCACCTTCCCCCGGATGAAATTTATGGTGAATAAATAAGAGCATTACGAATAATCCATCGAAATTAACCGAGAACAGATTAAAATGAAATCCTAAAAATACTTTATTAGATCACGACGTATATTAAACAGCACCGGATGAAATGCTATTCAAATCAGTGGAAAGTAAATATTTCATTTGGCTCGAAATAGAACAACAACTGCGAGAATTGAATATTTTATTGGTCAATGTAAATTCTACAAATAGTCGGTTTTTAAAAGCAGTGATTGGTGAAATTATTTTATTTACGTTTCTCACGTTATTATACGTCAATTTGTTAAACGTTTATACATATTTTGTTTTACAAAAGATACCGATCCAAAGATTTCTTTGGCATTCGTATTCTGTCTTGTACACTGCTTTGAAAATGATGAATCGGACAAAGTGTCCACTGAATTGTTTTTTGGTAAGCACAGTAAAAAACACGATTGTCGTGTTTCACTCATTGACCAATTTTTCCACAATTCAGAAATACGGAATGAAGAGAAAATGCACATGAATCAGTTTCATGAGCACGACTGTCCGTGTTTGCGGAGACGATTATCAAAATTCTGACTAATACTCTTAAAAAGCACATTTTTCAGAGTTGTGTCACATTTACACAGCGAGGGTGTAATGTGTACAAGCGAAAATCTCTGTTTTAGGCAGTGAAATAGCATGATGAAATCATTCGCATTATATCCGTGTAGTCGAAGGTCAGTAAATCATGCTATTTGGAAACCGCATTACAAGAATATCGCATTGCGGAAGCACTGTTGCAATTTTCGGACCGTGTTACATCTGAACCATGCATCCAGAATAACGTGTGTAATAATAGGGTTGGCTGTAGGCTAAATTGACCGATTGTTCTGTTTTAACAAACGATTCTGCACACTATTAGCTCTCACTGCTACCAAAATTGAATCTTCACGCTGAACATTCCTTTTTTATTACTGAAAAATTACCGAAGGAAATACAGTCAGCGGCAATAATAAGTGGACACCCTTAAAAATCGCATAACTTTTTAGAAATTAGTCCAAAGGACTTGAATTCTTTTAAGATGTTAGACCGACTAGTTCGCTAGAGAATAAGTAAACAAAAATTTATTACGATTGCGATTGGTAGAAATTATACAAAATTTTTAAAAATGATGTTTTGTCAACTTTTTTTATCTGGGCCTGTAACGATAATTTAAAAAATGCGTTTTCTAGATTTCGGTAACTTATATGCATACTGAAAATTTCATCGAAATCGGTCAACATTGCAATAAGCTGCATACGTTTAACCCTTAGCACTCGAGTGGCAACTCTGAGGCGCCATTAAAAATTGCTGTACCATTATTGAAAATATTGTTTACATTATTAAATATGTATTTATCTAATCAATTACTGAACATTTAAGTATTTCATAAGGTATGATATCAATTTCATATCCACCAAATTTAAAATCTCATAAAAAATGGCAATAGTTTAAGTTGCAGCATGTGTATAACTAACATAGATCTACAAAATATATATTTTAAATTTTCTTTAAGGGCCCTAATAAAAAAGGTTAAAAAAATGACTTTTTTATTTTTGCATGTAACTTTGTAAATTATAATTTTTTGGAAAATCTTTTTCGTATATCATTTCATAAACCAATGCTTCTAATCGATTATAAAAAATCAGGTCGTTTGTAACAATTGTAAAAAAGTTATTCTGTTTTAAAGGGCGTTCGAATACTTTCGTGAGCCACTGTACACCTGAAAATCTTCAAAAGAGTTGGCTCTTTAAATTTTACGGTAAGATGATATCGAAATTTCAAATGAACAGGATAGGAAGTGTGAAAGTTATAATACCGTGAAAAAAGGCTGAGGAGACATTCGGCTACGGAGCTGCAGCATCTCCATTTTAAAAAGTGAGAAAAAGTGGAAAATATTTTGAAACTCTTTGAGGTCCACATAATGAAGCTCTATGGAAAAGTTTCTGTCCCATTCTTTTACTGTCGTGAAAAAATATTCCAAACATCTAACTCCTTAATCGGCCACCCTGCAGGGAAGGTTATAAGAGAACGGGTAGTTCTCAAGAATTTTTCCGAGGTGTCCATTCCAAAATCTTCAGTAATAAATCCTTTTAAAATGTAATGCATTTTTCCTGAACGGAAAAAAATCTAAAGTGAAATTAAATAGGAAGTACGAAAATCGCAAAGCTCGGATTTTGGAGAGATCAATGCGATTTAAATTCGTCCGTGGATGGGACACCTACTGAACATGTCCGCAGAATTTCACGTGAGCCGGATAATAGGTTTTCGAGACGTGACGTCGGCCAATTAGAAAGACGTCAGCTCGCGGAAACGCGTTTAAAGTTTCGCGAACTGTTATAAAGCACGTAAGGGCCGCTCGATTTCAGGAGCCGGGACGTTGCCAATTTTTCGCAGTTCCGGGTCATATTTTTCGAATAGCAAGCTGCAAGAAAACCGGAGGAAAAGGGATCGATTTTTTGAAGTCGTCGCAGCGGGGAGCTCCCATAGGCAGCGGCTGTAACACGGTTTGGGAATTGAACGAACCCCCGGTATAACACGTCATTTCCACGGAAAGAAGGGCAAAACAGCGAAACAAAACTTCAGAAACGCATCGTCCTGTGGCGAAAAGGTAAACAAAGAGAAGTAATAGCTTTCTGCGAAAAACTGGAGCATGGGAATCAAGACGTTGCGCAGGGAAATTCCGCTTTTGTGCGACGAATGCGAAGAGACATATAGGAATCGAAGAAGATAATGTTGTATTCGATGAAAACGCAGAGGGCTGGTTGCTGCATACGAAATTTCCGATTTTAGAATGCAAATCCAATAATGCTTTCTGATCTAGAAATAATATTACAACTTACAAGTTTATCATATGCAATTTCAAGTTATAGAGCTGACCTTTAAGGTCCTGTCTGTAGTTTTTATGTAGATGTTTAATTAGAACTAAATTTATTTTAATGTTACTCAATGTTACTCAATATGATACGTTGATCACAGGGTGTTTCCCAAAAATTTATTTCCTTGAAAAGGGCAATTCCTAAAAAGGGCAATTCCTAAAAAACGCGGACCAATTAGAGCGCGGCTGCAGCAGACAGATTCCAGCTCGGCCAATGCCAACGCCTCGCTCAGCGGGACCAATCGTCGAGTCCGTTTGCTGTAGTCATGCTCTGATTGGTCCGCATTTTTCGTTAATAACTGCTGAACGAAGCCGCGGAGAACATTTTCGTAAAGGAAAAAGTTATTTCAGATGACCTTAAGAATCACGTACGTAAATCAAAAACGTACGAAAATCATCTAGCGTATTATTTAGATGCAATTACCGATACTTTCTTATGAATACTTTTGTCGCAGCGAATGCGCGCGTTTCATTTTTAGAATCTGTTATTTTTCAGATCGCATTTTCGTACGGCGAGGAAATTTTTCGAAACACGACTGGCGCGTTACGAGCACTTCCCTTTTCACGGTATTCCGAGCTTTTACATTGCAAATGCAACCATAAAAATACTCGTACGGAGCACAATGAGCCGGCATCTTTTTGTTTCCGGTGAACAAAATATAAAACATAAAGGAGTTGGGGAATCACGCGTTTCTTTCTCATAGAAAGTTTTATCATTAAACCGTTCATATTGCCCCCGCGGAAAAAAGTCGCTTGCTGTCCTCAAATATGTATAAACTAATGTATAATTCAAAGCGAAGGTTCGAGCATTTCGTAGAAAGGAAATCACATAACGTCGGACCGTTTAAAGCAGAACTTTTGGAACGCAGCCTTAAATTAGTTATGAATCGCGGACGGATCGTTTAAACGTTGAAGCGAATAACATTTAATGGAGCCTGCTATTCCGACTGCCCGACATTACTGAATTCATACCATTCGCAGCGTAGTAATATTGGCCCTCCATTGAGCTGGAAGTAATTAAATCATTAAAGACGATATCAAAGACTATAACGAGACAAATTAAATTCTGGGAAGTAGTATTAAGGTTCCCCGCCAAGTAATGTCGTTTTTCTAGATTGAATATACATTACCACCTTGGTCGTCGATGTTGGTTTATTATTACACGACTTGTACGCTAAACCATGAATAAAATAACATTTTCTGCAAGCGTCAGAGAACGATATTATTTACACGAACTGATAGTGTGCTGCCTATCATAGAATTCGGAAATCATTGAATTGTTTGACATTTTTAACACAAGATCTACCACGCCAATCTCAAAATGACTGGTTTTACAATTTCATTCTGAAATTTTTTCCTGCTTCATGTTACATTTCTTTTCGCAATGATGTGATGACTAGACTGCGGATCTTTATGCAAAATAAAAATTGTCTTCATCAATTGCAAAAAAGACACAGAAGCCATATAAAACTTACTTTCTATTTTCAACAATTTTAATGAATCGAGAATAACATATGGGCGTTGTTAAATTGTTTTAATGTATTTACTATTTTAAATCACATCCGCCGATTTTTCTCATAAATGCATAAAATCATCGCCATTACAACATTAACAATAAGTTGCCGCCAGTGGCGCTCACCACCAGCGCGATCTCAACATAAATTGGCCAACTCATGCCGGGTGAAGATATTTTGCTTACTGGTTCGGGAATAAACGTCGACGTAGCAAACTTCAAAGGGTGATTTCTCAAGATAAAAGTCTGCTCTATCGCGTGGTATGGTTCGATTTTCCGCTGAACCCTTATTTTTTTAGATAAATTCAAAAATATCCTGAAAAGTTGCTGCCAAAGTGGTGTCTCTTCGTCTTTAATGATTGTTTAAACATGTTTAAACATCCATAATGTATTAGTATTACATATCACAGTATTCGGGAAAGTCTACAGAATCTTTTGCTGTAAAGAACAATTCAATATCTTTTATAATACCATCACAATATTGGTTTAAAGTTGAAAAATATTCTTTTTGCGGAGTCTTGTTCCTCAAGAACTGTTCGTCTAGGAGAAAAATTAAGGGCAGATTTGGAATCGGCGCATAAAACCCTATAAGTATTTACCACCATCACAATATAATTCACAATCATCACAATGAAACAAATTTGGTGCTGGACAGGGTTATTAAACGATACTTTAACTTACTTTTGGCACACCAAATTTTGTATATTTAGTATAGAAAGATCAATATGTTGATAAATCTTCAGATCACTGTGATTATCCTGATAAATTTTGTTTTCAACATTATCATTAAATACGTAATCAACTTGTTTATTTTTATAAGTGAATAAATATTACTGTTATCGTGATTTCATTATTGAAAATACGAGTATTAACTTACTTTTGTTATCCACTGTAGATTTATCGATTTTTTGTTAGGAAATTTTATCGCGGGCACCCTACGTCTTATCTGGCGCCAAAACATAAACATAGACAAACAGTAACATAGACATCGATGCCGTTTCACGCGGTCATTCTGTATACCATAGCGTTTGACTGAGAATTAAAATAAAATTTCGAATTACTACTTATGTTATTTGTTAACTGTACTCTTTATCATACTATAATAATATTAAAATTGCACTGTATGAAATTATAATTGAGTAGATATTCATTCAAAACATAACTAAGCATTTTTTCCAAAGACCATTTTGACTGGTTTCGGTAGAAATAAGTATAGTGACCCGAATTAATATTCGGACTCTCTAAAGAAGACAATAACCTTTTCAATATTGTACTATACGATTTGAACTTTTTTGGGAAGCAAGAGCAAGTAGTTTAGTACAGGATGTTGAATGAAATTTTGGGTAAACTTTACTTTACCGGACTCAAAATTTGTGCCTTTTTCCTATAAATTATAATGTATTTGGTATGTAATCCAGCAGATTTGTACCCGGGGCGGAACCGCCGGTTGTTGCCCCCCCCCCGACATAATTACCAACTAATTAATTATTCTGTTCGGTAAGCGGCGCGCGACCGTCACTACAATCCCATATGACGGCGCCCTTACCTGCCAAAAACACTGCAGATTGCTCAACTTTAAGCAAGCATAACTCCTGAACCATTGATCCTATAGGATCGAAATTTCGATCTGCAGTCGTCCCCGGTACAAATCTACTGAACTACATACAGTCCTCGACAAAGTAATAAGACACCTAGCATATTTTTAAATTTCTTATATTTAAAGGTGGAAAGTGTACACTCCGTTATATATCCTGAATACTAAATACTATCTCCAAAGTAAACACGCAAAATCTTAGGATTGTATCGCATACCATAGCAAAATTAGAGGAAGATATGTGAATTCGGACTGACATTGCTTCGACAAAAGTATAAGACATTTGGCTTATTTTCCAATCATGTGACTTCTACCATTAAGTGTTCTACTGCGAACGTATTCAGACGTTGAATCTTGTGATTTTCTTACATTACAAGTACATTTATTACAATGAGAAATAAATAATAGGTCGAGGAAAGTAGTTAGATAAAAGTGAGGTCGATCGATTCGTTCTGTTGCGCACGGAAAATTACAGTATTAATAAAATTGCGAAATTATTAAACAGAAGTAGGTGCGCGATATATAATGTGTTAAAAAATCCAAGTGCTTATGGAGAAACGGAAGGAAGTGGAAGACATAGCGTTACTTCCGAACGTGATAAACGTGCAATTTTGCGTGTTGCCTCGAATTTTAAGGACACAACAAGACAAATAGCGGAAGAAGCAGGTGTGAAAACAAATTTAAGAAATGTACATCGCAGTTTACGAGGAAGCAAACACATTAAACGGAAGAAATTAAAACAACGGCCACCCTTAATGGAGAAACGCAAAGCAGCACGACTAAAGTTCGCTTGTGAACAAGTTCACTGAATGAAAAACTGGAAAAAAGTCATTAGTAGTGTCGAGAAAAAATTCAATCTAGATGGCCCTGACGGCTGGGCCTACTACTTTCATGATTGCAGAAAGCAAGAACTCCATTTATGTTGCCGTCAAATGGGTAGTGGCAGTGTTATGATATGGGTCGCTATTGGTTACTATGGAAAAACAGAAATAAACTTTTTATCAGGTCGGATGAATACTAATAAATATACTGAACTAATAGCAGATCAGTTAAACAAGCCTGCAGCTCGTATCACGCGGTGTCACTATATTTTTCAACAGGATGATGCAGCAATCCATAGTGCAAAATCTGTGAAACAATTCTTTTCTTCAAAAAATATTAATATTTTGGAATGGCCCGCTCGTTCTCCCGATTGAAATATTATAGAAAATGTGTGGAGAGATTTGTCAAGACGATTCTACGCGAATGGGAGACAATATAACAACGTAAATGAACTAAAAGAAATTATAAATCACAATTGGACACATTTAGAACAAAAACGAATCAAAAAGTTATATTAAACTATCCGAAAACGATTACTAGACGTAATTCAATTCCAAGGAGGTATCACAAAGTAGTAATTTTGTAGTTTCATTTGTGCTTAATCAAACATTTTTCTGTTAGTGTCTTATACTTTTGTCGAAGCAATGTCAGTCCGTGTTCACATATCTTTCTCTAATTTTGCTGTGGTACGCGATACAATCCTAAGATTTTACATGTTTACTTTGGAAATAGTATGTAATATACAGGATACACAACGGAGTGTACATTTTCTACCTTTAAATATAAGAAATTTAAAAATATGCTAGGTGTCTTATTATTTTGTCGAGGACTGTACCAAATACATCATAATTTGTAGGAGAAAGGCACACATTTTGAGTCCGGTAAAATAAAAAGAGCAGCAGAAATTTTTTCAAAACTTGTTTAATATTGTTTAATGTAATGTTAATTTAATAAAAATGTTTTATGTGGGCCTGTATTGAAAATTTTGAAAATACGTTTTGTAGATCTGTGTGAATTAAACATATTCTGAAAATTTCGTCAAAACCGGTCGACGTTGCAATGAGCTACAAACGTGTAAAGATGGTAAAAATTGCAGGTTTTCACGATTTTCGGCCTCTAACTGCAATAAATCTAAGGATTCTTACATCTTTCAATGTCTGTCGTTTTCTCCCGCATCAACCGATTTCGATGAAACTGTCACACAGTGCATATAATTGACACAGATTTACGAAACGTATTTTTTGAATTTTCAATATAGGCCCACATAAAAAAGTTGTAAAATGCAACTTTTAGTGTTTTTCCTACAATTCCGAAGAATTGCATTTTTCGAAATAATTTTTTTTCAGAACTTTTCAAAACAGTTCAAATCGTATAGTATATTATTTAAAAAGTTATCGTCTTTCTTAGAGCATCCGAATATTAATTCGGGTCACTGTATATTTTAACCGCCGGTAAATCTAGTGTTAACCCGACGTTGGTAAAGTGGGAAAATGTATCGTAAGTGGTAAGGTGGGGGTCTCACAGACCCCCCGAAATAATATATTGTATTGTAGAAATAAATACCTTTTTCATATTTATAAGATTAGGTATTGCTTAATTAGAGGCTTGCAATTTATCAGTGTAAAAACGCAGATCCACGAAATTAAATTTTTATAATTCAAAAATACTTAACTAATGAAACATCTTTCCAATGTTACAATCAATCTAAAATCTCTGGGGTCTGTGAGACCCCACCCAACTAACGCCGGGTTAAACAGACAATTATATTTATATTACGATTACATTTACTAGCAATCGCAAGACGAAAAATTGCGAACGAGTTAGCCCGTCTCATCTGGCGGTTCTAGCGTTCAATAAAACAATAACGCAACGGTAAATTGATTTACTCGTGCACCCGCAAGATCGATATTATTCTCCCTCCAGCCCAATATTTCATCAATGGAAATTCATATGAATGAAGTGTTTCCGAAATCGCGTAACAGCCGAAAAAAAACCCGGTGATTTATTACGCGAGAGAAATACATAAAAAATGAAGGGCGGAATATTTGTGTGTAACGCATCGTTCCCAAGAAAATCGAATATGAATGCGCTTGTGGTGCTCGCGTGATATTGAATAGAGCTCGCTGACGTGTCTGATCATCGCTCACCCTTTCTACTAGCTGTAAGCACAGTCGTGCGCGTACCAGACAAGTTTTCCAAGTCAATTTTCTCGAAACCGGTGCCTTACACGAACGGATTTCATTCTGTACTTCTGATTTACTTTCCCCCCCTCCCGAAGAATAATATCCTTTGTGGGTGGATCGAACTTTTAGTTAGTTTTACAGACTTAGTTTTTTACTGGAGATTCAGGCACAAATTACCCTGCACGAAGCTTCGCTTCAAATTGAAATTTGCTTATTAAACGTCTTCCAGGCGATTTAATTCTTACTTTCTATCTCGTAAAATTGCTTTTGGACGTGTGAACCTTGAATTTAAAAATCCTGGGGCGAGATTGAATGGAATTTAATGCTCTTTCGTTATATTTTAGAGTATTTCTAGATGTAAGATATACAAAGTTTTACTATAGATTAGTAGAGTGGTTTTAATTCTGACTAACACAATGACTGAAAGAATAATTAATATTGTGTTTCATTTTTAATTCAGGAAAGGAGAATATTTTCGTATTTTGGGAGTGAAAACAATGCAGGGTTAATTAAACAAGTACTAAGGGGAAGTACTTCGAAGATGACGGTATAAATTTTGTGGAATATTTAAACAAATTCCTGACGATCTCCGCGAGCTGTCACGATTGTGCTCGCACATCGAATTGACCTGTTCGACTACACACATCACGGACGTAGACAATACAGAAAATATTGCTCGGTGGAAGACAAAGAAACCGGCGATACGTGGCGACGCGGAATGCACATCGGGTAATAAATAAACCGCATCATCCGTATCTCCGAAACCGTTTTGAAAGTAGACCGGTCCTCGGCTCGCTGGAATAAAACCGTGTTACCAGGACGCGGAATCTCGACGTTCCTGGAAGAGAAATTGTCCAGATGTAAGGGAAAAAACGGGGTAGTGGGTGGTCTCGCGGTACGTATGAATTATACATAAAGCCGGGCGCATCTATCACCCGAGTCAAACCGCGGAATCAGAGAAATGATATTTTCCGCGGGATAAGAAGCTCCGCAACGTCCGAGCGTGTGACGTATACTCGCCGTTGCTTAAGGTTTTTGCTCCGAGACACACGTTCCAACGATTTTTAGTCACTCTTCAAGAATATCAATAACGCTTATCGCTGAAACCAGCACAAATTATCATAGTACAAATTGCAGTCCCGACAAATATTCTTTTAATTAACTCTACTTCTAGAAGTCTGACAACATTGCGCTGAATACGACTTCCACTCTATACCGGACAAAGTTTCAGGGTAAAGTTTAATAGCCTTGCGGGTTACCCCTTGCACACCATTTTGTTTCAGTCTGTCAATTTTCGTGTAGCTATGAATATCGTTACGGGTGCTGTAAGTAATGAAATGGGAGCATGATCGTCCTGAAAAATAGAAGATGGACGTGTTAAATTGCTTTGTGTTAAATCGAAAAGTCTGGTACAGAGATATGTATATTTCAATTCAGAGAAATTCTCCAAAAGGACATGATTTCCCAAAAACATTTAAATCGTTATATTTACCTAGAAGGAATCAATAGTTTGTAACAATGAATGAAACATTTAGGTGGTCATCCTGATAAAAATTTTATAAATCTAGTCGGATTTGCATTATTAGGTCCATTGTCAAATCATGCTTCTACAAAATTGCTAATAGCGTTCACAGCTCGATGAAATTCGGCGGACAGATGCGCATATGGGTATAGAAAACTATCCCGCAAAGCCATTAAACTTTATCTGACACGGTCGTGGAGAAACTGATGGAGTCCGGTCTCTTTTGATAGCACCACGTAGTTTTCGTATCAAGCCCCGGATATTGAATTTAAACGACGTCTTTAGTGCTGTGACCCTCCTAAAAAAATACTAAAAATCGTCCGAATAAAAGAGGGTTATACGTAGAGCCGCACGTTTTCCGAAACCCACGTCCAAACCTTCAAGGCGATCGCGTCGTTACGTCCTGAATCGCGACGGGCATCTTCGATCGTTTATGGCGTGGACAATTTTCCAGATGTTGTTGCAGCTTTGCAGAACTAGATGATCTCATCTTATTTTATAAATAAATAATAGTCAAGTTAACACCACATTCTCTGTTGCTCAGCGAATATTTTCTTGTCAATTAAGAATGGATTTTTATTGTGAAAGCATTTATGTTTCTATTAAAAAGCTTTTATATTTTTACTTCCTACTAAACTCGTAATCCACTGTCATATTATTAATACTATATGAGTATAAGTGATACTAATAAATAACTAATATAATTATATTAAATTTTAATAATTATAACCAATATAAGTGATACTATCACATAAAGTAACATTCGATATTTTTTATATTGGATTAAGGTAGGAGTGATGTAATTTTTTACATGGAAAATATTTCGTGAATTGAGATGAATTCCAACTTTAACTGTAGCAACCGCGTGAGACAATTTTTTGTTTTAGTATAACTAACGTTTCTTCATATTACGTTTTTATTCGTAAGCCTCTATTTATTTAAAATTCGGTTGGGTGTGTCAAACTGACAATCAGTAAAAATTGTAACTTCTGCTAACATTAACTCTTTAACTATTTACTTCCAAAGGTATATCCTATATAAGACGTTAGTTGCTCAAAATCACAATTCGAAATCAATTAGCAAAGTTTTAAAGTCTTAGATTGACACAGCCCCTATAAGGGTAGTTTTATCAGCCATTCTACGACGCTGACGAAAACTTGTAAAACTGTTCTGTGTGCAATTGATAAAACGTAATCAACAGAGACACGAATATTGTCTTGCATTTCGTAGAAAAATACAAAAGAGACGAACCGGTCAAGTCGGACAGCTGGGAGAGGACGGCCTTAAATCGGCCTCGGACCGATTCCACGGCGAAATCCGACGTTCCGGGTGGAATTCCGTAAAGTAAATGTTATCGGAGCGACTATAAATTCCATCCGGAATCGATACAATCCCGCGGCTGTTCCCGTCGCTCGTTACGCTACATCATATTCCCGGACCGCTTTGAAATTCTTTGTTACGCCCGCGATCCGTTCGACGCCCACACGCACCCGGCTTTTTACGAGATCACGCGTGTAATTTTTTCGCGGAACGAGAAGCTTAGGGGCGCCGAGATAGACCTCGGCAACGACCGTGAACGATACCATTGATCCGTAAATTCCCTCCCAGAAACAACCGGGGAACCGTATGTATAGACCTCGCAACGAGGACGAAGGGATTCGAAGCGATCGAGAAAGAGAGAGAGAAACAGAACAACCAGAAACGCTCCCAGAAGCATGGCGAGAAGAACATTACGCGACATTACGAAAAGTTTGCGACGGTTTTTGGGTTCCTTTTGCTCCGGAGTTGCGACCCCTTCTGTAACTCGACGCGACCCATGCCGTCCCCAAAGTAGTTCTTTATGTCGCGAGCTACAAGTGCACCGCGGGAATTTGTAATACCTTAATGTCCTGACCCACGGCTATTCACCGTGGTTCAAGGGGCGCTTGATGGCTCCTTGTTACTGTTTAATCCTTTACCCGCGCGGACGCGACATTCAATTTTCTCCCGACAACGGATTTTTGACCATTTACACCTGACAAACAGAAAGCCTGCATGCAGACGGGCTAACTGATTAATGTTCAACAAACTCTAGAAATAAACCACACGAATTGTGTTGACTTGCTGCGTACCACAGGTTTGGTACAGTAATTGTTTCAGTAGTCAGACATCTTAAGCGCTGTTATTTGTAAAATAGCATATTAATAATGCTTTATACGAGGACATGAAATTAGTATACATACAGTGGTTGTACAAAGTATTCGCGTACACCTTTTAAAAACTAATAACTTTTTTATAATTGTACCAAACGCGACCTGATTTTTCATAATCTGTTACGTACGGAGGCTTTTGCTCTCTTCTCAGTGTGGCCAGATGAGGTTGTCGGCAACCTCATTTCCCCCTCCACTTGATCCCCTTCCACTAGCCTATTCCACCGTTCAGTCCCTATTGCGCACGCGCAACGTGTCTTCCATTCGCCTCACTCTATTCTTGTCGCGCAACGTGTCACATATTACTCTGGTCATCAGAGAGGGGGTACTTGTATTCCCCCCGATTCCTTTTCGATTACCCCTGTCTGGACACACTGTCTCTTCTTAAAACCACGTGTTCATGCAGGAGGTCCAGCTCGCATACCCAAATAAACAGCTTTTCCCCTTATGGGAAAGTGCATACATCTGGGAAACATAGACAATCTTTCAGATTTCCGTTTACCCCCACTACCATTTTCTCAACGATTTCACTACTATATGTATAAAGGGCTCGAGCTTGGCCACCACGGGCTTAGTTAACTAACCAGATGTTGTAGCTACTACTATAGCTCAAAAAATCTCAACAAGTTGTTTGAAAATTTTCTTGTTCATTAAAAATACTATGCGAGTTATATCTAAAACTCACTCTCATGATGAAAAAATG
Organism: Lasioglossum baleicum; assembly: GCF_051020765.1. NCBI lineage: Eukaryota > Metazoa > Arthropoda > Insecta > Hymenoptera > Halictidae > Lasioglossum > Lasioglossum baleicum. The sequence continues at coordinate 2,104,849 of NC_134937.1, forward strand.
CAACTCTTATGTTTAAAAGTGTAGAGAGCGCTGTAGCTCTAGGAAACTTTTGAAAATCACCATGATAGAGAAACAGGTTCCGCCCTGGTTAAAAAAAAGCCACCACGGGCTTAGTTAACGACTGAACACGAATCTGTACGCGTCTAGTGAGATTGGGCCTGATTCCCAAATTTCGATTGTATTTAACTTGAAAGAAGTTTCGAAACGCGGTTCTTAAGTCAAGTCAATTAATTTATTCCCGCATTTCTCAGTGCGTCAAAACCGAGAGCTCGGGGAGGGAATTAGCTTTCGCGAATAATACAAGACACTACAAGTGTATTCCATTTTACTAAAGAATATATTGTACTCTCTTTATATTAGATAATTGAGAGTCTTCAACATCTTTCCTACATCATCTAAACTCCAGTAGCTAGCATTTCACCCATATCGATAAACCTTTACCGCTCGAGGTTTATCAACAATTCTATGTAGAGTTACGAGAGCTGAACTTCCTAATATCTTACCTCTTTCCGAAATCCTGTGACACTCGGTGGTGAAACAGACATCGGCTAGTCCACGACTACCCCTTTCTCTTAACCTAGTGGCAACCCGGTGATGAAACAGGCATCGGCTAGTCCACGAAAACCTATCCTGTGACACTCGGTGATGAAACAGGCACCGGCTAGTTCACGACAATCCTGTTCAGACGAACAAACCTCGGCCACGTCTATCCGCCAGCCCTCGGCTCGTAACAAATCAATTAGAAGCAATAGATTACGAACTGATATGCAAAAAAGATTTTCCAAAAATTACAATTTACAAGGTTTCATGCAAAAATAAAAAAGGCATTTTTCGAAACGTTTTTATTTGGGCACTTAATGAAAATTTAAAATATATGTTTTCTAGATCTACAAAACATATATTTTAAAGTTAAGGGCCCAAATAAAAAAGTTTTAAAGAATGCCTTTTTTATTTTTGCATTTAACCTTGTAAATATTTTGTACACCCACTGTACATAGAAATTAGACAGTGAGAATGAAGAACAGACTGGCCATTGTGCTCTTTCAAATGTGCAGAGTGCCACAAAATTATATGTCGCGGACACCATAGCGCGATTCTACACCCCCGATTTAGTCGAAAACGACATAAGGAAACCCCCGCAAAATTGACCTTGAACAAGAAAAAGAAGATAAAAGAAACAAATTTTTTTTTAGATTAAAAATCTTAAATCTTGAAAGAAAACCTTGGCATAAAAATTTAAAAAATTTTAATTCTTAATAGTATCTGTGATCCTTGGGGTAGGGTATAGATTAGGGCTGTAACTTTTCGAAAGCTTCGAAGAATCCGAAGGAACGAAGGGAACTTCAAAGTTTCGAAGTCTTCCAAGTGTTCGAAATTTCAAAGTCTTCGAAACGTATGAAGTTGTAACTTATGAGTTTCATACCATGTCACGATTTTTGATAAATAAAAATATTAACTTTCAGTCACCGGTGACTGACACTGAACTTTCCGTTTGGACTTTTCGTAATTAAATTAAATTTAAAAGATGGCATTCTATTAATAAATTTCGGGATCATATCACGAATGTACTTAAAAAATAATGCTTTGCAAACAAAATTTTAATGAGTTTTATTAAATTCGGTGAAATCGGATATCGCGGACTAAATAAAAAGAAAGGCAAGACAGAGGCTTGGCGCTTGACAAAACTCACGTATTTAGTAGGGCTGTAACTTTCCTTCGAAGGTCGAAACTTCGAAATTCGAACTCTTCGACCTTCGAAGGAAAGTTACGGCCCTAGTATAGATCAATCAGGGATCCTTAAATATTGGTTTGGTAATTATTTACAAAAGCACCACCCTCTCCGATTTTGATAAAATTTATATATGATATAGATATGGACATTTTGAACAACTTTTTCCTTTTCCAATATAGGGGGGTCGCTTTTAGTTTTCGAGATATTTGCAAAAAACTATCGCGAATACTGTATTGAATTTTTCGCATTCCTGGACACTCTGCTGCCACGTAGACCTGTTTAGGTGCGGCGTTTGTTTACATTTTGACGCTGTAGAGATAAGAGAGAAAACAGGGGGGGCCGGAAAGGGCCGGCCTGACACCACACACACCCACCCAGTGCTTAACACGCACCCACTGTTTCTAAATTATACTCTAGATTCTTACGTATTTTCACGTGCTGATTACGAATATGATAGTGAAAATTGGTGCAAATGTTAATTTCTTAACGGAAACCTTCTTCTTAAAAACACTGGGTGCGTGTTAAGCACTGGGTGGGTGTGTGTGGTGTCAGGCTGGCCCTTTCCGCCGCCCCTGTTTTCTCTCTTATCTCTACAGCGTCAAAATGTAAACAAACGCCGCACCGAAACAGGTCTACGTTGCAGCGGAGCGTTCAGGAATACGAAAAATTCAATACAGTATTCGCGATAGTTTTTTGCAAATATCTCGAAAACTAAAAGCGACCCCCCTATATTGGAAAAGGAAAAAATTGTTTAGAATGTGTTGCTGCATAACATATATAAATTTCATCAAAATCGGAGAGGGTGGTGCTTTTGTAAATAATTACCATTGGTTTTTTTACCTTGTTCTTCAGTTCAAGCTCAATTTTGCGGGGGGCTTCTTACGTCATTTTCGACTAAATCGGGGATGTAAATCGCGCTATGATGTCCACGACATAAATATAATTTTTTGACACCCTGTATAAGAGTTTGTTGGTACATATTTCTTATTTTCAAACAATTTTTTTAAAGAGGCTGACTATTGGTTAGGAATCAAAGTAAAGCAGATACGATTAAGGATTTGTTAACAAATTGCTTTCAGTAGACTAACAATAAATATGATAAAAATTATTTACGAGTTTTCGTTAATATTGTCGTTTTTGTAAAGCATACATCAACACGTGTTTCATTAAAGTTTATATTATGAAAAATGATTCTCTATTTCACTAAGCAAGTAAGTAACATTTGTCTTCTTGTTTTAAATTCACACAATTTGAAATATAGCATTTATTACTAATTTACAGATGCAATTCTTAAAAAGTTTCTTGAGAATGATCTAAAAGAAGATCGAAACGTTGAAACAAAGATATTGTGAAAATTTGCAAATAGTGTTATGTATAACAATTGATCGAACCAGTGCGCTGAAATCATCAAAAAAACGTTCTTAGCATACATCGACTGTTTTACATTAAAAGAATTAATTTGTATACGAAAGACTAGCCACACTGTATTCATCTCCTTATTCTTAAGAAGTTTTCAACCACCTTGCTGTACTTTTCTTAATCATTTTTCTATGACGTAAAAATAATGTGTCTTTTAAAAAGCAAAAGAATTCATAAGAATTGTTAACGATTTTATCATGAAATATTTGGTTTCCGTAAGGTCATTATTTCGAATGCTCTAACCCGAAATCTTAGGAGTTGTCTACTATTCTACACTGCTGACGTCGCGTTTCCGTAACACTGATCCAATTGCGAGAATTTGCAATCATGCAAATAGCCTTTATACGTTGCTTCGTTTTCTCCGTGGCTCTCCGTGTATCCTTGTTTAATTCTAAAGTATTCGAACTCTGTTCTGTATTCCACCTTTTAGCATTGTTTTGTAAATGATTGGTATGAGAAAGGATTTTCCTAACATTTGATTGTACAAATAAATTGATTATACAAAATTCAAGTTTAGTTCACCATGTTCAATTTGAGCACTGATGGAAAATTGTCAGGAATAATTGTTCTATGCTTCTCTGAATTTTAGAATGAAAGATCAGCCTTAATATTTGTTAATAAAAGCTTGTGGTGTTAATTAAAATTTTCTAATCAGAATAACTTTTTTACGAATGGACCATACGACTTCAATTTCTCTGTAAGGCTAGATGAATTAGTTTAGTAAATGACGTCTAAAAAATATATTGAAAAAATGCATTGATTTTTACGACTTTTTTAGCTGGGCCAATAACGTAAATATGAAAGATGTGTTTGGTCAACTTGTATAAATTATATACGCTTCGAAAATTTCACTGAAATTGGTAAATTGGTTTACGAGTTATAAACGATCGAAAGTGATAAAAATGGCAATTTTTCAAGATTTTCGGCCTTTTTACCACTTTTGATAGTTTATAACTCGTAAACCAATTAGCTAATTTCAATGAAATTTTCGGAGCGCATATAATTTATACAAGTTGACCAAACACATCTTTTAAATTTACGTTATTGGCCCAGCTAATAAGTAAGTTTTTACTATTGTTTTTCTCAATTCCGACTAAATGCATTTTTTCAACATATTTTTTAAACGTCGACGTTTTATTAGACGATAAGAAAGTTATTCTGATCTAAAGTGTGTGTAATCAGTTTTGCTCTCCCAACTGTATATTAATATTTTATAACAGGAATCGGGTCAAAGTTGAATTTCAATTAAAAAGCTTGTCGATAGTTTCAAAGCTGCTTGTAGGTAGTAAATAATTTCATAAATATTTTTACAAAGGTAGTGAACGATATTTTCTTTAAAATTAGTTGTTAATTTCAAACTAATCCCAATTACCAGCTGATTGCAATTAAAGGCCAGGGTCTTCGCGCATTAATACAGTACAAAAACCTTCAAAAATTCGTGAAATACAAAGTTAATTGGAACTTAATACAGTTTCGTGTTACTTTTCCTACCTTGAATTCGTTAGCGAGGAAAATGAAATTTCACCATGACGTTCGTTTTCACAAATTCGTCTACGCGAATGTAAATTTGCATAAAGTTTCGCGGTCCACTAATTACTAGACTGCGGATGTTTATACACTTACAACTCGTAAAGGTGTGAACAAAGAGGACAGCAACAAATTCTATAAAATTTCACGAGCTCGAGGTTACTCTGGTTGCACGGATCCTTTGTGGACGAGTGTGGATGAGACGCGATTAATATAACGTTATTTAACTATAGGAAACGTCTACGTACATTTTGTCTTCATTATTTCACACATAAATATGTACATTACGATGCAAAATAAAAAATGTTTGCATTGATTGCAAGATACAGGAGCCAAATGAAAATTTCTGACTTCTTTTAATTATCTTATTAAGGTCAAACAAATTCACTGGTGGCCTTAAATTTTTTTAATATGTCCACTGTTTTAAATTGCACGTACCCTTTCTCGTCATAAATGCATAAAATCCCCAGTCTGCTGATCAAAGGCAGAATAAAATATATGGCACACGTAAAATCATTATTTACGGTATTAGAAAATTTGCAAAATGCAAGGTAACATTGACCAGTGCTAAACAATAACGATACTTTTATTTTAGAGGAATCAATTGTTTGCAAACATGATTTTTAGATAGTAAATTAAATAATTCAGTACATATTTGCATACACAGATTCGCAACCTGGTCATTATTTCGCTGGCTCCAAATGTAATTATAATATACGTTCCACTGAATTCCGATTTTGTTGTTTTTCGTGGACGCTGTAATTATACATTTTTATTTCGTCAACCATATTCGTCGGATCCACTGTGATCTGTTTTCTTTTCACCAACAATGTTTTGTTTATTATAATAATTAAGCGGAGGAACACCACCCCTAAGCGTTCAAAAGTAACCAAACCTTCCGAACTTTTTCGTTACATATAATTTCTACATGAATAATCCTCATTTCAGATATAAAAATGTAACAGCTTTATGCTTCAATTCGTTTCCAATTAAAATGTTACAAAATTGCGAGGTTTGTTACAGAACCCTACTTCCTAGAACATCGATTGCTGGCTGCCATTACTGCAAAGGACTGGAGCATCTGGAGTGAAAATTTCCGGTTGATTTCACAAGAGAAATCTATTATTAAAGCCAATTTTTACTGAAAAAATAATCAACCTTAAATGTTCGTGAAACATTGAATAATTGAAGTAACGGAAGAATTCTGCGCTACATTATAAAATATGTGTTCTAATTTCTTCAAATTAAATGCTAATGAAACTGTGATTGAAATCTAGCCGTAGCCATTAATGGTGAACGATGTAATAATTGATTGAATGCAATTTTCTATTGTTACGTGGTTATTTGTTGCACAAAAAATAACCACTATTAATATAAATTAACTGTCTCTTGTTTTTAAACTCTTTGTGGTAGTATATCGGGAACTCTGTTACTTTATTAATAAATGAAGGAAGATATTGAAGATTACAGAAAAAGAAGATTATGTATGTTAACAAATTAATACATAAATACTTCATGCAGAACAGTTTTATTTAATAGTAGCTTATTTACTACCCTCTCTACTACGATATAATGCATCCCTACAAATTAGTATGATTTCGGGGAACGTCGGAACTTTGAAAAATCTCTGTGATATATCATTCTATGTACTTTGGCAAATTAAATAAAAAAAAAAGATTCAATGCATTCGAACCATCAGGACGACTTACTCCCTTAACGGGATATACCCGCCAAGTTCGAGAACCTTAAGAAATCTCTTTGACACAACATTTTACGTACTCCGAGAAGATGAAATGAATAAAAAAGATTCAATTCATTTGAACCATCAGGACACATCACCCCTGATGACAGCTTCTCGTCTCAAAGCGCCCCAATTTGATTTATCTCGTTCCTCGAAATCCGACTAGAAAAACGCTCTTACGCAACGATCCTTAGCTGTCAACACATTAAGAATCCGGCCATCACTGATACAGTTTTCACCAGACTCGAATGTCAGCTCTGATTCAATTTAATTATAAATGTTGAATATCCGTGTATAGATGTTAATTTGGCTGCAGGGCAGGCGCTGGATTTTACATTGCAACTGTTGTTTCGTAATTGCATCGTGTGCGGGTCGCGTTGATACGCGATTCCGTGATGTGTATTTAAATAATTACTTTTGCTAATGGTCAGTTAATACATACAGTGACTCCCATTAATATTCGGACACTCTTTAAAACACCATAACTTTTTAAATATTGGAATATACGACTAGATATTTTTGGAGAAGTTAGAACAATTAATTTGCTACACAACGTGACAAAAATTTTCCGAAAAAACTGCAAAATACTAAAAGTTGTATTTTTCCACTTTTTTATGTGGGCTTATATGGAAAATTTAGAAAACATGTTTCGTAGATCTGTATCAATTGAACATATTTTGAAAATTTCATCAAAATCGGTCGACGTTGTAATGAGCTACAAACGTTTAAAGATAGTAAAAATTGCAGTTTTTCACGATTTTCGGCCTCCAACTGCAGTAGTTCTAAGGATTCTTACATCTTTCAATGCCTGTCGTTTTTTCCCGCACCAACCAATTTCTATAAAACTTTCGCAGTACATATAATTGACAGAGATCTACAAAACGTATTTTTTTAAATTTCAATATAGGCCCGCATAAAAGAGTAGTAAAATGCAATTTTTAGTATTTTCTCTACAATTCTGACCAAATGCAATTTTTGAAAAAATTTCTTTTCACATCCTGTAGTAGACTAATTGCTCTAGCTTCCCAAAAGAGTTCGAATCGCATAGTCCAATATTTAAGAAGTTATGGTGTTTTTAAGAGTGTCCGAATATTAATGGGAGTCACTGTATCTCTCTTATTTAAATAAATCCGACAGTGAAAATGTAAATGTTTCAATTTCCACAGTTCGCAAAGGTTTTAAAAATATGCTGCAGATTTTTGGATATTCTCAAAATTCTATTTCTCGAAAATTGCAAATTGGTGATACAAAAAAGTGTTTATACAAAAAAGTGTTTCACACGAAAGTTGTACGATATAGAAGAGAGTACATGGTGATTGTATTTGTTGGACTGACAATAATATTCGGACATTTTTGGAAGGACAACTTTTTACATATTGCACCATAGGGCAGGGATTTTTTGAGAAGTTAGAAAATTTAAAGAATGCATTTAGGAGGTCTGTATCAATTATATATATATTTTGAAAGTTATAAAAAACGTTTCAAAACCGAAGATGGATTTATTCGAAATAATTCGTCGCTGACATAAGAAAAAATGGTGAAAAATAGCGGGACAGGTAGAGGTAGATCTTGCATAATATAATATTATATATTTGCAACGTACATCTACGTACATTTCCGCCAAAAGCACGAATGAATTTTGGAGGGTATTTTTTGAAGCCTCAGTTGAAATCGTCAGAAGCGTTTAAATTTTCATCCCAGGGAAAAACAAACTAATAAAAACTAACAAGTGCATACCTCCAGTAACACACTCCGCGTGGAGATAATGGAAAGTTACCACTTTTTAAAAACGAGTAGACCAGCACAATTGGAAAAATGGATTTTAATAGAAACTTTCCACTGGCAGGTGAAGTATCCAGGCATAGTGCTTGTTTGTTGGTTTTAACATCGTTACTTACTTCGTTAACAGATATCTAGGGACTTCTACGAAGGTGTTAAATAATAACACGGAAATCTCGTCCCCAGCAATCTCATAGCTGACAGAGGGTTAAGGGTATAGACTCGTTTTTCCAGGATTGCCAGGGTGCGGGATGCGCGTTCTCATTTCTCGATATTACAAAAATGGGGGTTTTCAGTAGTCAAAAAATCGATTTAGGCCGCTATCGCCATCAAAAGTCCTATTGTTTCGTTTACGAGGCGTAATTTGCATTATTCAGCAGCATGTAGCTGTTGCAGCCAAGGTTGTCGGCAACCATTTTATTTAACCTTCCGTCGGGCGCAACCGATCTGAGAGGCACAGCGCAAACATTTAGGTACCTCCCCCCCCCCCCCCCCTCAGGCGAACTTGGCACTTGGCTCTCCCAGTAGCTGCCTGTTTTGACGTGCTCTAAGAATCCTTCCCACTTAGATTGTCTTTGACCGTCAATACGGGAAATTATTCAAGTTTTGTTCAGATAAGCTATATATTTCTTAGCATCGACCCATTGCAATTTCTTTAGTAGACCGGTCTGCAGCCAACATGTGGCACACTTTAGCACAATTAGAAGGTTGCTCAACCAATGCATTCAACTTAGCCTCCCAGGTCCAACAGATCGTATCAACAGATCGTATCGTGTCGCAGTGCCGAAGGTTCGGGTAGCATGTAAGTATATGGAAAACACAAGAGATTCATTCACCCCCACCCTTATGAGCCAAGAACAGGTGTGGAGGAGAGCCCAAGCCGAAGCCGAGAGAAATGCGAGAAGCGGGGCCTCGGACTTCAACGGCTTGGGCAATAGACGAGTAGAGGGGCGCCTCATGAGTCGTCCCGGGAGTGGACTGGTTTTTTTAGCGGGTATGGGTCGCCGAACATTACGCACTACGTGCGTAAGGCATTTTTTTGACCACTCCCTTATAAAAAAAAAGAAAAAAAAAGTCATTTCATGATTTAAATTTTCAATACAGGCCACCATAAAAAAGTTGTAAAATGCAACTTTTAGTATTTTCTCTACAATTCCGACCAACTGTAATTATTGAAAAAATATCTCTTCACATCATATGTAGGAAAATAATTGTTCTACCTTCTCAAAAAAGTTCAAATCGAATATTCCAATATTAAAAATGTTATCCTTCGTTTTAGAGCGTCCGAATATTAATGGGAGTCACTGTATATACAAAGGAAAAAGATATTTAACATATCGATTTCTACATTATATGCAAAAGTCATCGAAATTGGAGATAGCTATGCTGCAAATTATAATTCATAATTTTGCCATGGCAATATAATTAATCGATTTCAAATGGTTTTATGACGAAAAGAAGCTTAAACACGCCACGGGGGAACGAAGTTGTTAAACAAAAATTTCGAATAAACTGGGTTTACAACCCACTTGGAAAAAACCCACTTATTTATTCGAAGTTTTAATTTAAATAAAATGTTTACCCAACTCTGGTCGCAGCTTTATGAAAATAGCTACATCACAGCTTTATGCTTCCGAATACTGCAAATTACGCTGCCGAATAATGCAAATTAAGCTGCCGAATAATTCAAATTACGCCTCGTAATCGTAAAAAAATAAGACTTTTCGCGATCCAGATTGATTTTGTGTCTAGCGTTTTTGACTACTGAAAAACCCCATTTTTTACTCCTGAAAACCCCCATTTTTAACAGACTTCGAAAAAGGAGGAGGTTACTCAATTCGATCTGTATTTAACCGACTTCGAAAAAGGAGGAGGTTAATCAATTCGATCTGTATGTGCCTTTTTTCGCTTTTTTCTATGTATGTTCACCGATTACGCCGAGATGGATGGACCAATCGGAACGAAACTTTTTACATCTTGTAGGGTATGTCTTCCGATTGGTCCCTCGGAAACAAATTTTGCATTTTTACATTCTTTGCGGTTTTTATTGCAAACCACCAATAAGACCGAAAAACCATCCTACAAATTCTGCTCGTTCCACTAAAAAGTGAGAAATAAAAAAATGTTATAAAAAAATATTAAACCGACTCCGAAAAAACGCACTAAAAAAATTCACTAGAAAGTAGGAAATAATTTCCATTTAATTGATGTGAATACACACGAACTTAAATACAATACAATCTTTTCGGAGGCGGCGCAAAATTGAAAATTTTCGACACTAGAAATTACGAAAATCCTTAAATTCTTCTACATGCTTTCACATATTAATGTATCTTCTCTTCCCACCGACTGATTTCCAAGTCCACCATATTCCAATGAAATCATGATCAGCAACATCTGTTATTTGGAAAATTTTCAATTTTGCGCCGCCTCCGAAAAGATTGTATTGTATTCAAGTTCGTGTGTATTCACATAAATTAAATGGAAATTATTTCATACTTTTCAGTGCGTTTTTTCGAAGTAGGTTTAATTTTTTTGTATTACCAAGGAATGAGAACGCGAATCCCGCACCCTTGCAATCCTGGAAACGAGTCTACCGCCTTAAGATTTCGCGGTAGCGAGAGTCCATCAGCGATACAGTTTCGCGAAGTCGTGTAGGGATAGCATTTTCACCCGCTCAACCTGAAATATCTCCAGTCAGAATGGCTGTGCTTGAGGATAAAAAGTGCGGTGCCGTACGTCCTCGTCCCTTTGCTCAGTTTATCCATATAATAAGTCTGTCCATCTCGGTATTACCCGGACACAACTCTCGAGAAGTAACTCGCCTTATTTCCGAGCGGGTAGAGCCATCGTCCATCATTCCGGCCGCGAGGAGCGCGGTGATCCAGCAGCGTCTGGATCCGTCTCGGGACAACAAAGTTAGGCGGAAAATTTCGCCCGGGACAGCGTTATCGGCAAAAGGAAACACCGCGTGCTCGGGGAAACGGGTGGCTCGTGGCTCGCGGGGGTTCGCGGGGATTTGCGGGCTTTTCCAAGGGGTTGGCGAGGGGAGTTGAGGGGGTTGGGGGTTGTGAAGGGCGTGCCGTCTTCGAGAGCATCCTCCTCCTCGGAGCACTGGAGGACATAATGAAAAGTTTCGCGTTCGCCTTGAGCTTCTTTTCGTCGCGGAACAAACGGATCCCGAGGTCGGTCTCCTCGCAGCGGATCCGATGGGAGCCGCGGACCTTTTTCAAGAGAGTTTAACGACCGGCTGTTACGTTCGGGGTACGCGTCTAATGAACTGGATTGAGAGTCTACAACGAGCCGTGAACTTACCCGGCAAGATCTGTCCCCGGGCTTAGAAAGACTCTGGCTACCTCACAGTAATTACACACCGGCCCGGACGACTCCATTTCCCATTTCTTGCCATACGGAAACCATCCCCGGACCGCCGCGCCGACCCCCCAGGCCCGAACGTGGACGTGCTCGTGCCATTTCTTTCGAGATCCCGAACATTTATGAAAAACAATGCTTTCTTAGAAATCTCTTCCTTTCGGAACTGTCGGATTGTTACGACCGTCGAACGTCTCAGGTTTCACTTCCGTGTGCAGGAGGTGGAGAAATTATTATGTTTTTTAAAAAGACTTTTCCTCAAAATAGATTTTGATTATTTGTTATAACATTTTTGTTAACACGGAAATTTCATTCTTTTTGTGGCGGGAATACTCGGGTTAAGTTTAATTCCATAAATATGCTGAATTTTTGTTTAGGATTGTTTAAATACTTGATTAATGGAATCCAAACCGTCATAGAAGCTGAATTCGGAATGACGAAATTCACTCATTCGTTCATTTCAGTATAATCGGCCACCCTCTGTGACAACCAAAACATACTATTAATATTTTTGGAAATTAAGCTTTTTTAAAACCACGAACTTGTAATATAAATAGTTGTGCAGTATACGAACATCAGTAGAATATACAGAGTCTAATGGAAACTTAATTGTCTTTTGTATTCTTTATGTCTACCTTCATCACAGCCGCGTTGTGTCCGATTTTGTACCACGGATTGTTTTAGGACTTCGTATTTAATGCAAAGGCCTTTTAGTGCAGCCTGTATTCGTTCGTAAATTTTTCACAGTAGATCGATTTTTCTCGTTTTTCCTAAATTCTGATCCAAAGATTAATCAATTAATAATGGAAATATTGTAAATTCATTTTTAGATGTGTCGACAAATTTTGTATAATATAACTTCAGTATGTTCCTTTGTTAGTGTTGTTCGTAAAGGTCGGAGTTTGGTAAGGTTTATGCCATGGCATCAGGGCTGTTTACTTAGATAAATAAAAGCTATTTATCGAATTTTCAACTTTTAAATAATTTCTTTCCTGCTTTAAGTTAACTTTATATATTACAGTTTAACTTTGTTGCAAGAGTTCGGTTTTAACATTTCTTTTATGTTCGTTTAATAAAAGTTGTGGAACTTTTGAACAGATATTATTTATGAGAGTAAAATACGAAAGAAATATTATTTTAATTAGTGTTGTGTGAAGAATTGATAACAAAGTAAATACAGAACTAAAACTAAAAATTGTTTGGTTTATTTAGTATTTATGGAACTATAAAAACGTGAAAAAGTGAAATATGGTCTATGCAGAAACCAATCAATAAAAATGCAACTAAAATTCCAACCATTTTTCAGTTTATCTGATATTTATTGGTCTGCATGAAAGCATAACTGAATAAAATATATACTGTACACAAAACAAGATAATTCACACCTGGACAAAATGTAAGTTGCACATTTTTATTCCGTGTAGAATTTCTCGTTAGCAAATAGGATTTCAAGAAAACGTCAAATGTCTCGAATTTGTAACGAAATTCGGAAAATTGGATGTAGTTATAGCAATTTGAAGTTCAAGTAGCGGCACCGGAAACTTCAATCACGTTTAAGGTTTGATTGGTTGATATCTCAAGACCCGCTTGCCGGTCGACGGTCTTCAAACTTCGTGTGTATCTTCGTTACAGTTGTTGACACAGTCGACACCACAATTAGGTCAAAAAATTTTTGATCAAATTTTACAGACCACGAGGAATAAAAGAAAAAGCGAAAGATCGATATTTAATTATCAATATACGCGATTCCATTACGGTTTCGTATAGTTCTTTCGTTGTCTGGATTCCTTTTTGGTATTAAAAGAATAATCTTTTCATATATTTAATGAAACGTTTAATTACTACGTCATCGTACAGGGAACAACACGTAACGAGACTTACTGTTTCTCGATGCTAAAAACAATTCCAAAAATTCTTTATTTATTGTCGCATATGAAATGTTCGATTCCAGAATTCAAATTGGCTTACTTTAATTGATAAGGTCTGTTTAGAGAAAATATTATGACTCGGACATTTCGTATGCAACAACGTGATAGCACCGTATGTTTTGCTTCACGAGATTGCAGGGAATTTCACTGTTCTTTTATGTACGTGCGAAGTACAGTGGTCGAAATTTCCATAGTTCCACTAAAAATTTTCCTGTTTTTGATCGTCGTCGACTGTGTTTTTCATTGTTACTGGCTGAGCGTGATTACTTCTTATTTCGATTGTTGCGTATAGTTCCGATTATTACAATTATATTTGATATTTTATTGAAAATTCCAGCGAAATTGCCATAGTTCCAGCTGATATATTCCTTCATCTTTAACAGTGTGAGTACTGTGTACAAAACTGTGTACTGAGAACTGTGTGCTGGGTACTATCTATAAAAATATACTTACTTACTTGATTTACTTTCATTTTTATAAAATAGGATATATTTTTAGGTTATATCGATTTTTCTTAACATGCCGCGGGGTAAATTATTAAATGTGGAGGATTTTCAGGACTTTCTAACAGGAAAATTGCCTTAAAAATAAACAAATCCCATCATGTCATAGATAATTTTGTTAAGTTAGGTGATTTATACGGTACAGATCATCCGAAGGGTGGAAATGAAAAGTTGAGTCGGAGGCAAATTTGGTTAATTTTACGTGCTGCATCAAATCAAAATGCAACAGCACGCCATATGAAAACGGATTTCGATCTCCCAGTATCTCAGACGTGTTCAAGAAATTCTAAAGAAAAGTAAGCGCTTCGTATGGACTAAAAAGGCTTGAAAACCGCTTTTAACGCAGTATCTTAAAGAAGCAAGACTCGCTTTTGCTAAAACTCGTATGTCGTGGAATGAAGAATGGGGAAAAAGTAATTTTTTCGGATGAGAAAAAGTTTAATTTAAACGGGCCAGATGGTTTTATGTACTATTGGCACGATTTGAGTAGACCACATGACATTGCCATGAATCGAAATTTTGGTGGTGAAAGTGTCATGGTTTGAGCTGCATTTAGCTTTTCCGCAAAGACCCCGATGTGTTGGATATCAACGAAAATGAATTCTGAAAAGTACACAGAACTTTTGGAAGACGCTCTAATTCCGTTCATGGAAGAAATGGGTTCGGATGACTATGTATTCCAACAAGATAATGCAGCCGTCCCCACTTCAAAAGTCAGCAAGGAATGGTTTGAAACGAAAAATATTCAATTAATGCAGTGGCCCGCCCGATCTCTGGACCTTAACCCCATAGAGAACCTTTGGGAAATACTATCTCGCAAAGATGTACGCAAATGGAAAACAATTTGCTATTGTTGCAGAACTTAAAGGTAGTATAAGACAAGCGTGGACTAGTATAGATATATCGACGTTACAAACCTTAATTAGAAGCATGACAAACCGAGTTTTTCAAGTTATACTTTGAAAAATGGTAAGAATATACAATATTAACATACAATTATTAAATAAAACACGTCGATTTTGTAAAATAAATAAAGTATTATATTGAGTGGAACCATAGAAATTTCGCACAAACCTTCATCAAAAATACATACTTTTTAACTTTATCACTTGAATGAGAAGACATTCTATTTTGAAACCATTCAGATGTTTTTGTAATCATCTTAATATGAAATAAATACTTAGAGCCTATGTATCTTTTTATAAATGAACCAAAATTGCCAACAAATAAGTATGGAACTATGGAAATTTCGACCACTGTACACAAACTATCAATACTACATTGATATACACGATGTTTCCGAAATCATATATGGTACAAGTGATCGGGTAGTGATTCTACATGCACGAACAACTCTAAAAAAAAGTACATTTTTTTATTCGACGCTTCGTTACCGAGAAAAATGATTTTGAATATCCGTCGAATTCGCATGGTTCACTGCAATATTTTCAGGAAGTAGTACGGCTCGGTCATGATCGGGCGCATCAGCATTAGAATAAAATTGTTTCACATGAGGCTTTGTTTTAAAATGCAGTTTGTAAATTTTCAATACTAGCTCGGATGGAAAAGTTGTAAAAAGCAGCGTTTAAAATTCTCTTCGGTCCACAAGAAATTAAAAAAAAAATCTTTCTGAATTCTCGAAAATAAAATCCAGTCGTATTGAAATAAAATGGTCATACACTCAAATGAAATACTGTTGCGATCTGTCACATTATAATCTTCCTAAAAATTCTACAAATATTACTGAGGACAATTCAAAAAACCAAAGTAGGTTTTTAATTAAAAATTCAAAGATATAAAGTTAAAACATTTAACCATAGATTTAGTCAGAACTTTTCATTCTGATGTGTTTCTTTTTGCCATTTTTCAGGTAACTTATGTTACTGAATAGATCTATAAATATTAATTGTATCTCTTTGAATTTTAATTTGACCAATCCAATATTATTATACAGTAAGGAGCAAAGCTGAACCAATAACCACAAGTTTTGTATAAATCATTATTTATTGCTAGGAATATAGAAGAATAACAAAAAATCGACATTATAATTATTTGTATCATAGTTAGAAGTAATTTAAGAAATATTTTGTCTCCCCGTTTAACAATGACAATACAAATAGATTGACTCGGTTTTGCATCGGTCCCTACAAGAAACGTTTACTTGGAATGTTCTAGTAGTATGTTTAACTAAACTATTAGTCTACGTCTTGACACTCAGTTCTTCGCAATCAGTCGAACGAAATATCAAGTCAATTGCTCCAAATTGTGTAAAAAAAGTCATTTCTCTTTCGAATGACGGCTTGTCAACGCGTAAGACGGCGGGAACTTGCAGGGTTAGTCAATCGACAGTGCAGAGAATAAGAAAAAAATACTGTAAAAGTATATTATTAAATGTTGGAGGAAGACCAAAAGTATTATCACCGCAGAATAAACAAAGGATTATACGGTTTGTCACATCTGGTGAAGCTTCGAGTTCCATTATGGCTGCAAAATTATTAAATGAAGATACGAATATACAAATAAGTCAGTGGACAGCACGAAGAACCCTCAAAGGAGCTGAGTTTACAAGCATTAAGAAAATAAAGAAGCCAATGTTATCGAACAAAAAATATTAAACGTTGTATGAAATTTGCTACAAAATATCAAAACTGGACAACTACTGACTGGGAACGGGTTATTTGGTCAGACGAGACCAAAATTAACAGAATTTGTTCAGATGGCATATCTTGGTGCTGGATTCGTAAAAATGATAGGCTTAAACCACGACATGTGAAACAAACTGTAAAGCATGGAGGCGGATCCCTGATGTTCTGGGGGTGCCTAACAGCATTTGGTGTTGGATCACTGCACCGAATTAATGGCGTCATGAATCAGTACATGTACAAGGACATTTTACAAGATCATCTCATAGATGCTGTTGAAAATATGCCTTTTGAAGATAAAAATGTGATTTTCATGCATGACCGAAACCCTATGCTCACTGCTAAAAGTGTAAAAAGTTGGCTCTGTACTAAAAAATTTTCTGTTCTGGATTGGCCTGCACAGAGCCACGACCTCAACCCCATTCGAGAATCTATGGGGTTTACTAAAAAGACGACATCGGCATTCATATGACTCCCAACCAACTTTAATCACAGATTTGTATGATAGAATTCAAGAACAGTGGGAACAAATATCTCCGGATTATTGCAAAGAATTAGTAGAAAGTATGCCAAAGCGAATTAGTGCAGTTTTACAAGCACAAGGGTTGTGGAGGAAATATTAAAAATAAATAATATATTAAATATTGCCAAGTATTGGAAAAAATTAAATTAAATTATTGAAAAAAATTTCTCAAGTTACTTCAAACTATGATAAAAATAATTATAAGGTCGATTTTTTGTTATTCTTCTATATTCCTAGCAATAAATAATGATTTATACAAAACTTGTGGTTATTGGTTCAGCTTTGCTCCTTACTGTATAATAATATTGGATTGGTCAAATTAAAATTCAAAGATACAATTAATATTTACAGATCTATTCAGTAACATAAGTTACCTCAAAAGTGGCGAAAAGAAAAACATCAGAATGAAAAGTTCTGAGTAAATCTATGGTTAAATGTTTTAACTTTATATCTTTGAATTTTTAATTAAAAACCTACTTTGGTCTAACCCAATTTTTTGAATTATCCTCAGTAATATTTGTAGAATTTTTAGGAAGATTATAATGTGACAGATCGCAACAGTATTTCATTTGAGTGTATGACCATTTTATTTCAATACGACTGGATTTTATTTTCGAGCTCAAGGGTTGTGGACGAAATATCAAAAATAAATAATATATTAAATATTGCCAAGTATTGGAAAAAATTAAATTAAATTATATTATTGAAAAAAAATTCTCGTTACTTCAAACTATGATAAAAATAATTATAATGTCGATTTTTTGTTATTCTTCTATATTCCTAGCAATAAATAATGATTTATACAAAACTTGTGGTTATTGGTTCAGTTTTGCTCCTCACTGTATAATCTGGGACTACAAATCCAAACGTTCAGAGGAATTTCATATTTGCATTTATTGGGCAATGCACCAGCGAAAATCAGTGCACGGATAAATTTGCTGTGGTCACGGAAAAGTGTTCGGAAGCATTCGACAGTTAAAAAAGTGATCTGTTTAGAAGTGTCGAAATATTACTGCGAGCGGCAGTGTCCAGCAATAACAATAACAATTAAAAGCAGTGGTCCGTTTTCGGGTGAAATCGTCCCAGGGAGACGTACGAGGGCTAAACTACTATTAGAGCATCGACAAACAGAGTGTTAACAGGGAGACAAAATCGCTGGCACAGCGAATATCGTGTCGGATCGCGCGCGAATCGACGGTACAAGAGAGACAACGAGGCCCGATGCGTAAGCGAGAGCAAGATTGACGAGTCTTTCTGGTAACCGGAGGGCTGGGCATCGTTATTTGATCGACGACAGGCCGCTGTCCGCAATTACAAAACAATCCCGCGTCGGACAAAGACCGTTTCACCGTTCACCTGCGCTCTGCGTCGGGTCGCGTTTATTATCGTGCGGAATTTATATTCCCGACTATCGCGGATTCCCTCTCGAGGTTAAACGTCGCGGTGGCGTCTGTTTTCCGCGCGTTCCATCCCCACAATAATTGACTCGCGGAGCAGAGAGGCAGCGGGCCGGGAACGGGCCGTGCGAGCTGCGCGTGTACGGGCGTGCAGAAAAAATGTGCAATAAAAGCTTTGTGTCCGGTGATCGATCGGTCGGAACGGCTCACCGTGCCAGTGCAGTGTTCGGCTTGCGTTCCTGCTATGATTGAATTCAGAAACAATCGTTGCGGATCGCTTCGCGAGCGTGTGCCGCGCCGGTGGAACTTGTTAAACGCGCGCGGCGCCGCGCCGAGCGGAACGAGGAGGGTTCGGAGCGGGTTACGGAGAGAGGGTTTGAGGGTGGAAGTGTTTGCCAGAACGCCGCGCGAGTACACAAGCGAGATGGAGAGAGAGGGAGAGAAGAGCGATCGAAGCCGCGAGCGACGGTAAGTTCGTTTTATGGCAGCAGGAGTGCATCGATAACGCGACGGCCCTACACACGCCCGATTGCTTGTCATCGAGATCGAAACCTGCCTACCTTTAGGGGTGGGGGGTAGAAAAATAACCGAGGAATATCGTGCCCGGGCTTAAATTAATTATCGCCGACGCGGCAGATGTTAATGACAAAGAACGCCCGGCACCGACCGCCGTTAATGCTCAATTACCAGACTGCGACCGACAAAACTCGGATCGCGGAACGAATCAGCGGAACCAGCTTCGTCGAGGAAACGGCTCAGCTCGGGCTTCCGGGCAAGAGGAAACAATTACGACCGGCTGGAAGAAAATGAAAAAACATTCGTTTAAAGCGAACAAGAATGTCACACGGCCCGGCGAAGTTGACCGCGCACAAAGGAGCCGACAAACACAATGCGGATCGCTGACAAATGGCGGGCGGTATACTGGGTGTGAAGACGCGTTGTGTCGCGCACCGGTTTACATATTTTGTACAGGGTGACCCGGTATTGATGTGGAGGGGGTGATATATGAACAAATTAGCCAAGTATACGGACATATAATTTTTCCGGTTGTTCTCGAGAAAATCTACTTTGACCGTCCGGCAAGTTGTAGAAGACGTTTCTCTTGTTCATATTAAATCGTTCAATTGCGAAAGATAAAGTTTTGTTTTATTTGGATCCGATCCTATTAGAAAATCGTCATAAAATCGAAACATGAATAGGTCAATTCTATACTGAAAGAACACAGTCTACAGAGAGAAATCTTCCGAGTCAATTGTAAAAAACTGAAGTTCAATAAAAATGTATTCGCTCTTGTGATAATCCTATTTAAAAAATAATAATAATGCAACAACAACATCTTCACATCATGTTTGATGTCTCAATTTTTTAAACAGTGCACAAAAGAGTTAAAGTAATTTGATGAGTCGGGAATGTGTCTTCTTCGATTTTTTCCGAATAAATCGACTATTCTATTTGTTGAAGAAGCAAGATGAGAAGGTAGCACGGAACATCGTGTTAAACTAGAAAATCATAGGAACGTTTTAGTATGTCCACTACTGGAACAACACAGAGGGAGAAGATTAAAGAGACATTGGCCGGCAGACCTAATGGATGGTTACAGAGGACTTCTCGTTGGAGGAGCTCTCATTACGCCTAAATTGGTACCGTCGATAGTACTTAAGTTAGCTAATTGGCTCATAGAATATGTAGGTAACTCTGATTGCTAATTATCTAAAAATGATCAGAGATTAACAACCGTTCTTGTCGAGTTCTAAATTGTTTCGTAGTTGCAATCGTTCTATTCTTAAAACAACAAGCTATCTGGGACAATGAACGCGATAACTTTTAACAATTACTTATTAAGAAATAAATTGACAAGAGTCCTGATAAATGGAAAAATTAAAATGCACCCAATAAAACGAAATTGGTGAAATTGGAAATAAACACGAAGTCACTTTGTTAGCTGCTTGTTGAAATTGTACAGATTTTTAACGAATAACGAGATTGTTTGTATTTGTTTATCCGAAAACGTAAATGCATCAGAGAAAAGAAATCGTGAAATTAACTGCACATGACGAATCTGTCAACATTCAAAAATTTGTTCTCATTAAATATCATCATTTTCATAAAAGATTTTATCCATTCGGATATTTGTAGCTGTTTATTGATTTTCATACATTTTTGATCGTGGTTCATTCATATATAATATTTTGTGTACGTTTTCATTACTTTCAGTATTTAAGCTGGATTTGCTGACAGTCCACAGAATCTCTGTGTAAATGTACAGAAGCAATCGATGTGAATATCAACCTGTTTAGAAACAGCATTTTAATGAAACGTTCAGTTTGGCTTACAAATATACAGAAATATTTGTTTATTGACTTTTCCGGGTAACACCAAAGTCATTTTAAAATGCTTCCGTTTGGAAATTTCTTAACTTTTGAAAGCTCGAGTGATAGATGGAAGATCACACTTTTCAACAAATCCATTTAGGGTTTTAGGAAAGTGCGAGATCGTGTCGAAAAATAGATAAATCTCTGACGGTAGCTCGAAGAAAAATGACTGGATTTTTAGATGATTCTTCGAGGCGAGTTTACAATGTATTCCCGCAGGAACTTCCGAACTTTTGAGGTCTTAAATTAAAGGCGGGAGATTGCACTTTATGACCGGGGTAGTTAGGTTTAAAAAGAAATACGAGATCACGTTGAAAAATCAATAAAACACAACCGTTAGTTCGGACAAAATTAAATCGATATTCAGTCAGAATTTTTAAATGCTTGAGGGCTTAAATTAAAGAGAACAATCCGAGATCAAGAGATTTAAAAATAATTTCCTGTTCAAATTTTTCATCTATCGAGGGCTCAAATGAAAGCTGAAAGATCACAGTTAACGATAGATCCATTTAAATGCCGACCGATAGGTCAGATGAAAATGGCTGGATTTTAAAGGGTCGTTAACATTGATTTTGGAGTTCTTCCCCGTGAAAACTTTTTTATTCGGAGACTCCAATGAACGCAGAACGACTGGTCTTGCGGTAGTCCAATTTTCGAATGTCGGAAATCCGGGATCATGTCGAAAAAGCCACGAAATTCCGCAGGATCGGAGTAAATGTTTTAGCATCAATTTTGAAGGTGCCGGTACAATTGGTGCAAAGGGTATCGGGGATTGTAGATCCAATTTTCTAAACGCCCAGTTTACCGAGCAGCGCTGAACCACACGAGTGGTCTGAGTGACGGAGGTTAGATGTTGATTCCACACCACCGATGAAAAAGAAATGAAAGGGGAAGGAAAAGGATTGGCATGGCGATGGCGTCGAAGGACAGAGCACGAAGGTTGGAGGGGTTGCAACATGGGTAGCGGCGCAACACGTTGAAGAACAGCCTCGGCGCGGCGCGAGGAAATGTAACTGTCAATATACGGAACACTCAGCCACTTGCGAAATCAGAGAGCCCTCGACGTCGACGGATCGTCGTCCTTTTAGAGATCAGAGATCCTGTCGTTGCCCGTAACTACGTCGATTTCCTGCGGGCCCGTCTCTCTTTTCTTGAGCTCGCATAAAGAGCCCGCGCGCGTTCTTTCTTCGCTACCTCGAGAGATCTCCCCCGGCTTCCACGGTGATTATTTTTCCTTCAATTTGTTCGTCTCAAGGCGAAAGAGACGTTGCCGTAAATAAGGGACTCCTTCAAACCCCCCACCCCCATCTCCCTCCTGCTCCACGCCCCTTTTCCGGCCGCTCCTTGAGTTACTTTCGAGCACCCTTGCGGAGCAGCGCGGTTATGCGCGCCGCTTCATGGCCGATTCCTTCAGAATTTTACCGTCTATCATAATACCTGGTACGATACCACTCGACAAAAGTTCGCGATCACTTACCCCGGGCCGGGCTGTAAAGTTGGATTTTTTAATGGAAAAGAAAACGTCAGAACGACGCGCAGCGGCCGCACGAAATTTGCCGCGCGCGCGCGCGCGTGGAACAAAGACGTTCCCGAGCTCGATGGCCGCGGAGTAAGTGACGACAATTTTATGCGACCTTAAACGAAAAGACGACCACCGGAAGATCTATCTTTTCGAGGATGCCAGGGACATCGGTGCTACGGTCGAGAAAATTGAGGGCTCCTCGGCTATGATAACACTTCGAATGAATTTGAATTGCAGAAAAACAGTTATTGCAGTTCCACCGCAATTGCTTTCGTTAGAAGACCCTTGATATTTTATGGATTCTTACTAAATATTTTTATATTTTCCTAATCATTTTCGCGAAAGTTTGTACGGCTCGAGGATCGAAGTGGCCATTTTTTGGCGCATTTGTTGAATAAATAAGATGCTCAGCGTATTCGTTCTCGAAATTCGATAAGATATTGTAGACGTTTATAGAAGAGCGTTAACCGGAAATTCATCTCTCGATCTCATCGAGTTTAATGTCGTGGGATTGTAAATTCTTATGGCTTCACAATTAATAGAAGTGTCGACTGACCGGCCATTTCATGGTTCCATAAAGTGCTAAGCAGCTTATGAGCACTAACCGAAGTTTGATGTTGTAGCGCTTATTGGCACGTTCCGAAAGGACGTTAAAGTCTTTTAAGGTCGCCGCCAACAGTTCCGCTCCAAGATTGACCATCCAAATTGTGTTAGTGTCGTTGAGAAGCAATTATCGATGTCTAGATATACATATTGTGTAGAATTCGATCCTGTTCCCTTACCGATAACTGTGGAGCGCATGGAAATCAATGCGAAGCCACAATTTTTAATAAAATACGATTCTATACATACATATATTATCTGCCTTAATTAAATCAGTATTTCACTGTAACGCTGTGTACAATATGTGTGCCTGAAATCAATACACTCGTTCTACAGTCATGATTAAAATAATATTCGGTACTGGAAATATTTTATTTTCGGGGCTTATTGTGATTGATCAAAATTAATTAATTATCTTCGAGTGCGTTCAAGTTACAATAATAATATATCCTAGTAATTTTTACATCATTTACCGCGTCCATTTTACTTACGTAGGACACAGGATCCTAAATTGGGATAGCCAACATTTAACAAGCCTGACGCTATTATTCTTATTATTTGACTGTCACTCGGCTTATTGCCAATTTTCGACTCGCGACTTCCTATGTATTCATTCGGTACAATAGTCCTTGCCAAAAGGCGAATCACCGTACCTACCCTCGGTCTACCCGTGGAAAATAATTCAACAAATGTAGCCCAATTTCGACGATATAGTCACTGAAGATCATTAAAGGTCATGTTACTGTAATGCGATTTGCATTCGTGTTTTTCTGATTTTTTGTTTCCATCCACTGTGTGCCAAATTCATTGGTTTATTTCTCAATAAATTAAAAACTACTTTTAAAAAATGATTATACTTTTCTCGAGATATCCCCAATTTTCAACGATTTTCACCCATTTTGATTTTTGTCAATTACAGCGTCATCTGTGAACCAAAATGCAAAAACTCCTAGGTCAAATTCGTGTATTTTTTTCTGGAGAATCCAAATTTGCAATGAAAAATGAGGGTTCCCATTTAAGTTTGTTATCTTTCCCCACTCCCACCCCCTGGGGGTGGCGGTGGGGGGTCGAGTTTGGTATCATTGGATGACCCCCTTCGCGATGAACAACTTTCATTACCCACTTGTTTTGATCCGATGCATAGTTCTCGAGATATTTCAATGTCTTCAGATAAAATGACCACCCTGTACATACATACATATACATACAAGGTGTCTCAGCTGAAGGAGGCCACCTAATTATCTCCTTTATTTTTAATGGCACAAAAAAAATTTTTATGGCATAATTTTAATGGTATCGAAGGAGGAATATCATAGAAGAACA
The DNA here is from genome assembly GCF_051020765.1 of Lasioglossum baleicum. Taxonomy (NCBI): domain Eukaryota; kingdom Metazoa; phylum Arthropoda; class Insecta; order Hymenoptera; family Halictidae; genus Lasioglossum; species Lasioglossum baleicum. Next base: position 2,129,232 of record NC_134937.1, read on the forward strand.
ATTTCTTTCTTCCGGCTATTTTTTAACAGTTTTTTCAAGGCTATCGTTATTTTTTTACCGGGAAAACTCAGTTTTTTCCATTTTATGGCGGCTGAAAAAATACATTTCAATATGCTTAAGTCTTTAACAAGATGGAATAAAAAAAGATAAGTTTCTCGATGACCTTGAAAAAACTGTGACAAAAAATAACCGGACAAAAAAAAATTGTTCTTCCATCATATTCCTCCTTCGATACCATTTAAATTATGCCATAAATATTCTTTTTGTGCCATTAAAAATAAAGGAGGTACATATTTAGGTGGCCTCTCCTTCAGATGAGACACCCTGTATAATCACCACTGGTGATTATGCATAACAACCGGTTATAATACATAATCATCAATTTATTACATTTACCGTAACATATACACTACTGCGCAGAAGAAAGAAGCACCTAGTATAATTATAAGATATAATGACAAACGATATCTTTATCTAGAAATTGTATTGTACAACGATTGATTTATTGCATTTAAATATTCTCAGAACTATATGTAGTATTCAATTAAACAGCGGAATCCTTTTTCAAAACTTACTGTGTTCTTATTTGATTTTTTACGCTATTCTATTAAATATGGTCGGGTGCTTCTTTCTTTTGCACAGTATGTAGTGTGTGTGTGTAACGTGAAATTTTCTCATTGGTTGTGCGCGTGTCTACGAGAATTCTGACCGGTAATTTGTGGGCGAACATCTTATTTTATCGTCTCGCGTTATCGGTGTCGCGATTTGTATCTGGCTAGATGGATATCCTTTCGACGTGTCTGTCGCACGGCGTCCGTATGTCTGGGTCAAAGTCGTCAGACCACCGTGGTCATAAAGAAATTAAACGTTTTGAATCCGCTCCGTATGTTTCCCTCGTCACGATCCCTGGAATAGTTCACGCAGAATCCAGAATGAGTACACCGAAATCCCAGATCTCGTTGAATCAACATGTAAAATTAGGCTGCTGCAAACTTAATAAGAGGATTATATAAGCTCAGTTGGTCTAACCTGATGGACGAACGCGTTCGAACGGTAGGTTTCACTTCGGCTGTGCACAGGAAAGGTCTTCCAAAAGGGAGCAACAGTAATTCTCAGGAAAACAATTATGCTCCCAGAGGGATCAAAGAAAGAAGAACCGCGGGGTCTCGGACCTTTGTTATCGGCAATGGTCGGAGAGGATCGTGTCTCCTCCGTCGAATCAAGAAGCTCGACCATTGTGCGATTACAGCTTTGAACGCGTCATTGATCAAGTCGGCGCGGCGCCCGGCGATGGTAGTTCCGGCGCGAAGAAATGGCGACCATTCATTTATAAGACGTATATACATTGTTTCTCTGTTACCTTATAGCCGGTCCGTCGGAATCAAGATTTACCTTTACGCGATTTGTCTACCCGCACGCGACACCTACAGCAAATTGGACATTCAGAAAACTGTACCCAGAATCTCCACGGGGAAAGAGAGGCTGCGAGCGGAACGAAGCTTATAGCAGAAGCGTAGGAGAAACGGGGCATCGGCCAACGTATCACTCCTATAGCTCATGTTGTCCACTTTATCTTCACGCGGGCCATCAGCGAACAGTGAAAGACTTTTACGGCGCGAAAAGCTGCTCCTATTGGCCCCGAAGTATCCCGGCGAATGTCCGACCCGTTAAAACCAGCCGGCATCCGCGTACTCTTCCGACGCAAAAGGGTTCGCTTCCGTTCTAATTGTTGATCGCTATCCTTGCCGTTTAGAGTCAACAGTTAATCCCTCGCGCCCCATTCGCTTTTATGCGACTCCCGCGAACGAACCGGACGCCTCTAGCGTAACTGCGACCTGCACTTCCGGCTCCTGAACGCGCCGAGCCGCGCCGCGGATATTACGCTTGTCTCGCTGTTGCCGAGGAACCGAAGATTATCGTCAGACATTATCGTTCTTGCGCGAAACACGGGCATGCCGTTCCGCGAGAATTTCGCGGGTAACGCTGCCGCCGCGCCGGTGAGATTTGGATCTCTTCACTCGGCTCAAACATGATCCCCCCGACTTTTTCGCCGTGATTAGATACCGCATCGCTCGGATCCTGAGCCAACTATTAACTCGTTTCGAATTTCTTGCAACCAGATCGTGGATTTTATACATTTATGGCTAGACTGCGGGTTATATGCGTTTATGACAAATTGCGTGACCTCTCCAGTTAATAAACATTATTCTTATTCAACGAAAAATTAACATCATGACTTCATATTGAAATTTATGCATTAATTATACTGTAAATTCACAGATGTCTCGCTAGAGAATTTTTATGTTTTTGAAGTGAAACTTCTTTACTGAGGGGGCTACAATTTTCTAGCGTTACGGAAGTAACGAAATTTCGCGAATAACCTCGAATAGTTTGACAAGTAACATTTTTATAATTAATTTACTAACTTTAAAGACTTCATTGGTGAACTCCTAAGATTGTAGAATGTAAAATGAAGACTTGGCTACATTCCCATTTCAGTTTTATGCAGGTTTGATGCTTAAATTGTTAGTTATTAAAAAATTTTGAAGAAGTGGTATGTTATGTATGTCTGCCCTTGTCGCACAGTTCGACCCTCCTTGTCTTACGCATTATGGGAACTTCCGTAACAATCAGCCCGCGCAACAATCTATATAATAAAAATCAAATGCTGTTCGTTGGTCACGATATCACGGGAGAACGGCTGGAACGATTTGGCGAATTTTTTTTTTAAATGTTCGTTGTAGTCCGAATCAGGCTTTTAGATTTAAAAAAATTGGAAAAGTTGCCCGGAAACATGAAAATTCGGGAAAACTAAAAGTGCTTTTAGAATCATATTTCAATACAACAAAAAAACGAACGCCGTAGCTTTTAATCAATATTTCAATAGAACGTCGCAGCTTTTAATCAATATTTCAATAGAAATTTACATTATAGACGTCTGTTTGCATTATCGACATTATAAACATTCGCCAGTTAGTTAATTTCGATTACAATTTATTTCGTTACGTACACAAAAATAAAATGCGTACCACTAACCCTACTCGCGAAGCTCGCGAGCAACAAGTCCCCTCTAGTTATTAATAATTCAGAGTTAATTTGTGAACATTTGCAATTGGATAACATAGAATCAACCTCCAGCTACTTTTACATGCAAGTTTCTCATCGGATTTTGTTCCGACTGAAAGATTTATGAACAATTATCCAAACCCTTGTTCTAAACTAACCCGACAAATTTTGACAGGAGTCAGGTAAGTAAAAAAACATACGCGTGGAAAACCACGCGCGGCAGAAGTAAAACTTCTTGCAGTCTAGTAATGTTTAGAAGTAAATTAAGATTAGAAATGGTAAATAATCCTAATTAGTCCAGTCAACGAAAAGTTGTAGAGGGAAATGGAAGGAACACAATTTTTAACTTTGGGTCTTTGTTTAGACTAGTGAGGAGGTAAATACATATACTAAAAGTCCTCACTCCTAGAAGGTGAGCGGGGTGCACGTAAAAGGTCCCCTTTTTCGGTTTTCTGCGTATATCTCGGAAACTATGCGTCCTAGCGATAAGACCATTCCATACAAAATTAAAGCTGACAAAATATGCCACAGGATTGATTGGATTCAGTTTTTCACTATCTCGCATAGTTTCCGAGATATCCGCGCTTAAAGTTCACTAATTGTATAAAGTCTACGACTGGACTAAATGGAGCGACAACAAGATCAGGAACAACTCTCGATGCAGTATTTGCAAGACATTTCGACAAAAGTGAATCAAGAATATTTATATCATATTTTAGCTATCACAAGCCAATTGTTTCAATGATAGAATCATAGAAAATCATAGGAAAAGTAATGAACGATCAAAATTTGCGACGCAAAGAAGGAGCGAATGGGAAATGCTATGAACTATGTCTCTCTTTCTTTCCCATACGCTCTCCTTTTTTGCGTCTGATCGTGCATTACTTTTTCTATGATTTTCTATGATTCTATCATTGAAACAATTGGCTTGTGATAGCTAAAATATGATATAAATATTCTTGATTCAATTTTGCCGAAATGTCTTGCAAATACTGCATCTAGAGTTGTTCCTGATCTTGTCGTCGCTTCATTAGGATTATTTACCATTTCTAATCTTAATTTACTTCTAAACATTACTAGACTGCAAGAAGTTTTACTTGTGCCGCGCGTGGTTTTCCACACGCGTATGGTTTTATTATTTATTCGCCACTACATTTGTAAGTTATGTTGTGCTTGGAAACTTATTCATACCCATATCTTGCAGATACAATGAATTTTTATTTTGCATTACGGTCCGCAGTTTGTTTATGACGGAATTGGTGTAATTTAATGCTAGATCTACAGAGTACTAAATTCATTATTATGCATTGCTTTATGAAAATGATAAGAATGAATTTATTCAAGTCTATAGAGATTTGTATTAGAATATATGTCCACCAAAATATTATTCAATAATTACTTATGAATGCATCTTTACGATCTGAACGAACATAAAATGAATATTCAAATTATAACGTAAAATAGATATTCAATTATGATAAATAACAAAATTTGTGTTATTTTGACGAGTCTAGCAGCTCTAGTGTCAAAACCGTGGAAAAATTAAAAGAATTGAACACGGGTGAAATTCCCACGAATTAATTTGATTAATCAAACCGAAACTGGAAAGTTACAATTTCTCACAGTCGATAAAACTACTTGAACATTTAAGAAAGGGTGATCTACTCAAAATATATCGGAGTTCGAATAAGAACCATTGGCTTTCAACGAGAATCAGATCCATTTATTCCGGTAGTGTCGAATGTGCCAAATAAAATCTTCGAAAGTTCTTGGTTATTTAAAATTTTCATTCGTAAGAACTTATCAAAGTGCTTTTATACTTATCCCGTTTCGAGCACCTACCATAAAATCGCTCGAACTTTCTTTCTTCGAAATAAGGAAAGCGAAAACCATTTGCATAAATCGATACAGCAAACTCTGAGTTTTACAACGGTTTAACAGACGAACATGTTTACATAGGATTCTATCCTAACTATCACTGTATCCGTGATTGCTTCGCGGTAATCTGATATTGGATTGGTTCACACTGTTTTTCATTGGATTCGCTATTTCACCGAAAATATTTGTGGTAAGCGAAATTGAAAAAAATTCGAATTTGTAAGAAAAAACTGGTTTGTAATATCTTCTTAAAATACAAATTCGCCTTACACGATCATTCCGTGGAAGAGATCACTATTAAAAATGAAAAAGTTGTTAACGATCGAATAAAAATTGTTAAACTAGAAAAATCCAAATGGTCTTTTTAAACTATTCTTAAAACCAGTTTTAAAGGGATTCTGTTGGAACATCATTGGGAAACTGCACACAAACTTGTCAAGGTACATTTGAGGAATCCGCGGGACTTTTTTGTTAGTAAAATTTGAATACAATACGAAGTTATAGCAATTTCACGGGAGTACGGCGAACAAATCGTTTCGCATGGCTGGCGCGGCCACGATGGAAACTGTAATTGAATGAAACCAGAAAACCAAAAAGAGTTTTAATTCACACGAGCGTAGTCGGAGTATCAAATGGAATGAACGAAATATTAGGTAGTAAAAAAATCACATTAACTGGAAAATAGATTTCAATTTCTGCGGAGAGAGAGAGAGAGAGAGAGAGAGAGCTTGTTTTTAGAGTTACAGAGATTGAATTTGACGAATTTCGACTTGGTTCTAGTTTGAAGGATAAAGGGATTTCTCTCCTGTAATATGCATGGCTTCCGCCGAATCGCATGATTGGCTTTTGAGATATCACGTCAGCCAATCACGGGAATGTCGATTCGAGAGAAATGCGTTTAAAGTTTCACGTACTGTTATGAAGTAATGAGGAGCGCTCCATTTCAAAGTCCATGGAGTTTGTCAGTTTTTCGAATTCCTCTGTCAAACGTTGTATTTTTAAAATGCAGGTCTGTTGAAAAAATACAAAAATATCCTTTTCGACCGACATGAATAAATTATAATGGTATCCTCATTTCAGAACCCGCTGTAGGTGACCTCTTTCCGTCGGCACATGTTTTAATGTGTCATCCAGTCAATTTTTATATATTCACACGGGCTCTGTAAAGTCGAGCAATTCCTGTTTAAAACATTTTTCAAAATTTTACCAGCGGTCCATAAACATGCGAACATTCTAAAAATATATCACGCAGAATTTATTTCGTTTCGTGAAAAGTATGTGAACCGTTAATCCGGAGTGAATTATGTAAAACAAAAAAAATTAAACCAGCCCTGACCGTGTAATTTTAAATATAAAAAATGTGACTGTTTTATGTACGCCTCCGTATCAATTTTCATGCCAACAGTTTTTTATATGATTTCTTTTTTCGAAATATTTTTGTTTAATCCGCGGTATGCCAGAGCCTAATCGGATGGACATAGATGTAGATGTAATTAGTAGACTGCGGATCTTTATGCAAAATAAAAATAAAAATTGTCTGCATCGATTGCAAGAAGTAGAAACCAAATTGAATGTTATTTCTTCGCTTAGTGATTTTAATAGAGAAGAAATCATATATTGGCATTTTCAATTTTTCCAATTTTCCAAACAATTTTTAATTTCATCTACTCAATTTTGCTATAAATGCATAACGATCCGCAGTCTAGTAATTAGTTACAGTGTTAAATGAAATCTTTACTGATTTGTACAATAAATCGCGTTGCATACAGGTGGCTGTGAATTGTGTGAGTTTTAATCAGAAAACTGTCACAAGTACGTTGTTGAAAATTTCATGAAAAATATAATGTAATACAAACGAGTTTTGTCATTGTCATACCGATAGTCGAGCACTTCACAAATACACATCGTGTAGCGAGAAATTAAAGAACCAAAACAGTTCCATGATTCTTTCGATGACACGAGTATTCTGCACAGGATCGCGGAATAAGAGCAGCTAAATTCCAGATCTCTGGTTGGTTGAATCGGCCTGTAAATGCTGAAATTATTCCCGGCGCTCGGTCGTGACATGGCCCGCCTAAAATGATTCGTCGGGGAACGGGGGACGCGTGTTCTGATAGGCGGGAAAAGGCATTTCCATTCTATCGGGACATGGGCTAGAATGCCTAACAAGGCGAGGCGAACTCGGTTGGGTATTTTCACTGGGCAAAGGGTTTACTTCCGGCTGCTTGTAGGGCGTAAGGGTGTTAGGTGAACGCCGTTGCCGGCGCGGCGAGCGGCGACCGGCGATTCATGACTATTCAGATATCCGCGAGCTGGCATTATGCTATCCCCCCGAGTCTTTTCTCGTTTGTAAGTTAATTGACCGACGACTGCTCGAGAGTCGCCGCGAGAAACAGGCGGAGACCGACGGCCGGAGAAATCGCAAAAATACACGAGATGAACCTGGAATTTCTTCGATCAGTCTAACAAATAAGATGTGGGTAAGGCAAACACAAAATTGTTCACAAGACAACTCACTATGTAAAGCTATGTCCACACTGAAGCAACTTTCTGCCTTCTTTTTTAACCGAATAAAACGGAATTTAGAAACGGTGTTAGACACGTTCAACGTTTGCTGCACCAAATGTGTGGTACCGCGAACACCCCCCTCGTCAGCTCGACAGTAACGCGGCGATTAGACACCTCGAAGCCAGCTCCCGTATATGTCTATGGTGGGGGCATCCATCGATGTCTGTAAATAGGACCCCCTGCTAGTTCAAGATTCGATTCCGTTGTAATCTCCTCTGCGAGCACACGCGAATTATACACGTCTTAGCGAACCTTTGAAACCGATCGGTATCGTCTCCCCTGTGAGAAATATCCTCTCTCCTGTGAGAAACTGCGCTTTTATAACAATCTCTCCTCTGCGAGAATAATTAGAGACGTGATCGTACGTGCCACGCGCACGTTGTATACATATAAAATAAAGACAAGTGGTGAAACCGTCACATATAACGTTACAAGACTCAGTTCGGTGATTTGTAGTGTTCTACACCTGATTCCCGAGCGTTCCCGTGATCCATTTTCCGCACTCGATCCTGCGCATTGTTCGCGGACTCTCGGTTAAGACAAGGTTCGGTGCAACAAACGGAAATTTTCAGAATATACAGGGTGAATGAATCACCTAACGTTGCCACCTCAAATATCTTTGTTGTTTTTGAAGCCTAAGTATGAAGTGTACGAATAAGGGGCTTCGAAAATTAGTGAGTGATTAACGAGTAGACTGCGAATTTTTAATGGTTAATGCAAAATAATAATGTTCTGTGTCTGTTATATGGACTAGGAGCTATTTAGAATGTTTACACGTGCATGGGTAATTATAGTCACTGAATTCCTAATGAAAGGCACTATCATTGTAGGTGTTTAAAAAAGGGTGGTTCCATTTAAAAAAATGAAGGTGACCTTGATATCTCTAAAAAAAATCACACAAGAACAAAAATATTTTTGTCCTTCAGACATTTGACGTATCTTTAAAAACAACCAAGATATTTGAGGTGGCAACGTTAGGTGATTCACCCTGTATAATAGATACGGACCTACAAAATGTATTTTTAAAATTTTTGATATACAGCAAGGAGCATAACTGATCCCACACACTTTAAATCAGAACAACTTTTTTATGAATGGATCAAACGACTTCAATTTCTCTGTAAGGCTAGAAGGATTAGCTTAGTAAATGATGTGTGAAAAATATGTTAAAAAAATGCGTTTCGACGGAATTGTGAAAAACCACAGTAAAAATTGATTTTTACAACTTTTTTAGCTGGGCAAATAACGAAAATTCTCAAAATATATGTCTGGTCAACTGGTATAAATTATATGTATACGCTCTGAAAATTTCATTGAAATTAGTTGATTCGTTTGCGAATTATTAACGATCAAAAGTGGTAAAAATTGCAATTTTTCAAGATTTTCGGCCTTTCTACCGCTTTTGATCGTTTATAATTCGTAAACCAAGCAACCAATTTCAATGAAATTTTCAGAGCGTATATAATTTATACCAGTTGACAAAACACATTTTTTAAATTTTTGTTATTGGGACAGCTAAAAAAGTTGTAAAAATCAATTTTTACTATTGTTTTTCACAATTCCGACCAAATTCATTTTTCCAACTTATTTATTAGACGTCATTTACTAAACCAATTCTTCTAGCCTTACAGAGAAATTGAGGTCCATTCATATAAAAGTTATTCTGATTTAAAGTGTGTGGAATCAGCTACGCTCCTTACTGTATGTCCACATAAAAAAGTTCAGTATTATCTTTGTAATTCCTGTTACGAGTGGCCGGCGAAGCGTTGTTACCCTAGAAATATGGTATCAATTTGTTAGTTAAGGTATGTGGACGAACCCAATGCGAAATCGGGGAGCCGCTAGGATTATAGACAGCGAGGACGAACCTGACGCGAAGTCAGGGAGCCTCTAGGAATGGAGTCAAACGCAGACGAACCTGATGCGAAATCAGGAAGCTGCTAGGAAGGTGAAACTTCGTGAACGAACCCAATGCGAAATTCGTTGGGAAACACTGTAACTCATAGACAGCGGATTTCTATGAAAAATAAAAATGTTCTACCTGAATTGCAGCAAACTGGAGTGAAATAGAAATTGATTTACTTTCTCAATACGTTTGATAGATTGAAAATAATATAACAATAATTTGTTTTACATGGCACCTACTCATTTTTGTCATAAACACGTAAAATCCGATGTCTAGTCAATTTAACGCGCGGTAAATGGTCGAGAAAATTTTATCTCGAGTTGACGAGTTGATTGAAAAGAATTTTCGTCGTATAGAGGTTCTCGAGTTATCGAGATTCCACGGTAGTTGGTTGATGAAAGATTTGGTTGAAATTGTAACCGCTAGTCCAATAAATGGAGACCAAAGTTAGAGAGCGTGTCTCGGAGGATGGCTGTATTTCCGCGGATTTTTTATGCGATAAACTGCGGCAATTATCTCGCGAGTACAATCAGCGGGCGGGACAAGGTTGCAGGAGAAATGACACGCGGATCCACACAAAGAACGACACCGTCGCGGCACAAAAGCACCAGCAACAGAAATACCCGTGGAAAAAGTGGTTGGAAGCACTGCGTTGAAAATTCAATTTTCCTGCTCGTCGGCACGCTGACAGGCGACGCGACGCAACGCCGCGCGCGCGCGCTGGACAAATTTCAATTGCTTCGAATATTAGACGAAATGAAAGGGATCCTCGAGAATGAGCGTTCTTCGTTTCAGTCTCGTTAAAGCATTCCTGCGTGACGCGGGGCCTCTCGGCGCGTCGCGGCGCGGACTCGCTATTAACGGGAGTTGAATATGTCCGGGAACTGGGGGAACGTCTCAAAACGGAGAACAGAAAGAAAGAAAGAAAAAAAAAGAAGTGTTTACCGGGCTGGGCATTATCGTAAATAAGAACGACATCGTAAAGAAAACCTCCGTGTCGCAAGCCTCAGGTATAAAGGGGAGAGACCTTGAAGAGCTTCATCTCAAGTCGCCTTTTCATTTTTAATATTACAGGACGGAACTGCCGGAGAATGACACTCGAATGATACCGGTCGGCTTTGATGAAAGTTTCCGCGGGTTTGTTTGGCTCCCCGTGTCGGCGGCAACTGCTATTAACATGAAATTGCTTCTCAAGGTTCCCAAGGTTGGAGGATTGTTAAATCGAATAGCGGAATAACAACGGGGCACAAAGGGGATGTCGAAGCCGATGGCCGGCGAACTTTTTAATGAAATGAAACCGCGCGGGACCATAATCGAAGGCTACGAGTTAGGAAGCGGGTACGGAACCGGCGGGACTCGATGTAGCTCCAGCTGCGATCAAAATGTTGAAATTAGTTCAATCCGAGCCTACAGAAACCGGATTATTACAACCTGTGCTCCTGAAGTATGAATTAACGCCATCCAGGTCTAAAAGCTTCCAATGGTTCCGTGAAACTTTAACTGATCCGACCCAGGTCCGTTGGAACAGAATGATTTCATCGTACGGCCATGAATCTGCAGCCAGTCTCGTCTGGGTAAAAACGAATTGAATTGGCCCCAACCTGTGTAGGAAGTGAGACTCGAATCGAATGAACTCGTGTCCATGAGAATCTACTTAATCCACCTAGTCGACGAACTTGAAGTAGTTCGTACGAAGATCAACGAACTTCGGTCACAATTGACCCAGAATCGATGAAGTTCCATGACCTGCGAATCTAGAAATTCACGTTCAAGGACTTCTACACGCAATGACCTAAATCCAAGCACCCCTAACTCGAGGAGTATAGTTTCAGGACTCCCGAGAATAGCTGAACACTCGCCTCATCTATGATCCAACAATTCCTAAACAAAGAGAATCTACATTTGCAGTCCATTTTGAAAGTATGAATCTATAAATTCCTGAAAAAATTGGATAATTCAGTGACGGGTGGGGATATTTTCTGTAGAGTATCGGGTTTGGATCTCTACGTGGCCTTCAGATGTGTTTGGGTCTAGGAATCGTTGCACCTGGACCGCCGCGCCGAAAGCTCTTAAGCTTGGTTCCGAACCTGAGAGATTAGATGCAAGAGTCTCTAAGATGAATTTACCGGGTTGAAATTCAGGACTCGTGAATCCTGAGCTTAAATCTATCGACTTTCGAGACTTTAAACTTAAATCTATGGATCCAGGAGCTCCTGACCTCAGAGTTCTCAGGCGGCGGGTCTTCGATCCCGAATCACCGGATGCGAAAGTTTTTATATACATATGTAGTATAGATATATCTCAGTCTAGAAGCTCCGGATTTGAGAGTCTTCAGACTTCTACGCTCGAAGCTAAAAGTCCTCAGGCTCGAGTTTCTGGATCAAATTTCCAGGTTGTGGCCTCGGCGGTTGGAGGTTCTCTAGTTTGAATCTCTCGCAGAATGATTTGAGTTCTTCGTTCCTGGATCGCATCTTATTACATTTATTTATCCAAATCTTGTTTATAAAAACTATTATAAATTATTGCTGTTCCAAAAATGTAGCACTTCATTGATGGGGGTGATTCCCGAAGTGATTTGAAGTAACTTTTCCCTTTGCGAAAATGTTCTCCGCGGCTTCGTTGAGGAGTTATTAACGAAAAACACGAACCAATCAGACCGCAGCCACAGCGGACGAATTCCCACTCGGTGATTGGTCCCGCTGAATGTGACGTTCTTTTTAGCCGCGCTCCGATTGTTCCGTGTTTTTCATTGATAACTCCTTAACGAAGCCAAGGAGAACATTTTCGCAAAGGACAAAGCGTCTTCGAATAACCTCAAGAATCCCCCTTCAAGGTAGTACTACATTTTTCGGACACACTGTATACGAACTCTTGACCGAGCCTCTATTATACGAACTGTAGCTCTGCGTACAGTTATATGAACGCGTATTCTGGAGTGCATAGAACATGCATGACTGACCTACATGCACCGATCCTAACAAAGCAGAAAACGCGGACTGTTGCGGAGAGTCGCGCAACCTTTATGTGGCAAAACAACAAACTTCCATTATCTTGTCGACCTCTACTATCGGAAGAAATAAGATCCGGAGATGGGTTCTGTTATTCGAACCGCCATGTACCCGAACGTGTTCGGATAAACGATATTCTACTATAATTTCAATCGAATCAATTCGTACCTTATCGTATCTCTGATCCCGGCTCAACAGTATCGCCCCGACTGCAATTTTCGCGCGTCGACAATAAAACAGCATCGAACGTAGACTGTTTCCCGGAGCTACCGCCTCCACATAAATTAGCCAAGGGAGCTAATTAATACCGGTGTACGCGGCGAAGCCGAAAACTTTTTCCGACGACGATAATGGCGGGAACGTTCGCGAAAAAATTCACGGACGCTAATTGAAGCGAGCACAAATCAGCCCGTTAACGAGCCCGCGGAACCGAAGTTGAAAAAAACTCGCCGACCAGATCGACCGGCTTGTCCCCGAAGGAAGCGAACGTCCGGAATATTGATACTGAGCGTGACGTCGCGCGACGTCCCCCTTTCTCCTCAGCCTGGCCGGACTCGGCCACTTTCGAAGGACTATCCTTGTCGAATAAGTCCGAAAAATTGATTTTTTAAAAATATGTCGGAAGTACAGAATTATACAAGTGTGTTCCTAATATTGTATAATGGTTTTCCAGAGAATAACAGAGTTGTATTTCGTTTAGGCACAGGACTCAGGATCTCAACAAACATTTTAGTACACTTTGTACATACCCTGCGCGAATCAAGTCTGTTATAACTAGACTGCGGATCATCATGCTAAATAAAAATCTTCTTCGTCAATTGTCAGTCTCACAGAAGCTAAATAACAATTTATATTCTTACCACGCTTATATTACCATGCCGAGTTGTCGTTGTTACTGTTGTATGTATCAAGTCTTATTGTAATCGAATTTTAAACCGCTTCTCGATGAGCTAGAGACTTGAAACTTTAAACATAGCTCAGAACTGGATGACAATGCAATATTAAAAAAGAAATTTACAGAAAAACTGTGCGTGCAGGAGAAAAAAATTTTAATTACGGTAGTACGTGATCGCGTTCAGCGATCCCCACTTCTCACGCCAGCGCTTTCTACTCCACTACGCGTTCCCACTCCGACCCATCCCTACTCCACTGACCCATTTCGCACCGAAGGAGCTCAGTGTGGTGTTCCGTTCATTCAGTTCCATTTCGTACAATTTCGGACTGCATCAAGAGACGTCGCACAGTGTGCAATATCGCCCAAAACGCGGACAAAATGCAAGCGAATGCTATTTTTCAAAGTAACAGATATTGTTTATATGAGTTGTAACATGGTTAGTTAATAGTTCAAAGTATAAGAAATCATAAAAGTTAATGACAAAAACCGATTATGACATTATGGAATCATAGTTGTATGTCGATTTTTATTAGTTCAAATGATTTGAAAGATAATGAGAACATATTGTACCTGTCTCGAATGTGTACGCTTGGATGAGTTCTCTGTATTGAAAATGGTACCTCTCTGTGATTAAATAATGAGATTATAACGTTAGTATGACATTCGTATAAGTATAAAGTTTAAACATTACGATTTTGCGTAGAAAAGTCACATTGACCAACTCTTAGTGTCATTTAATAAGTGAGAAACACGAGATAACACGGCGGTTTTGCATGGAAATTGTTACTGCATATGTCTATAATAATATGCAAAAAGAAAATTTTGCTGAAGTTTGCCCAAATAAAAGATACTCGTGTTTTAAGTGTGAGAGACTTGTCCTGGATTTATTACACTAACGTTTGTATATGGCATAGATGCAATAAATCCAGTCAATAAGTATACTTAAAGTATTATTTAAAAATTTCTACTAACAAGAGAGTATTCTTAATCTGATCAGCAATGAGAGAGAGAGAAATGTATATGCTATTAATAAATTATTCATGTTTGTAATGTAAACGTAATGTTATTAGATACATCCTGTTACTGATTCGTGTTACCGTTCTAGAGAATTCAAAGTTTTAAACTTCGATTTATAAATAACGTTTGTATGAGCAATAGAAACCTATGTTTTTCTAACGATAAGATAAGATCCGCTAGTCGATCGTAGATCCGTGTATCGTGCGTTACTTCAGGCAGAATTTTGCTGTTATAATTATATATTTTATATACGATGTATGTATACTGTATTTTTGTAAAAGATACTTATACACATAAAGGTGTTTCTTCGATATCTCTTATATCAAATGATATTAATTCTACATAGTTCTGCTTCAAACAAACAAACTATGAATATTACTGTTTGAATTTATTAATATCCTATCACTTGTTCTTCAATTGTCTTGTATTATGTGATAATAACATATGTTAAAATTTTCATACAGAATCCAAAACTTCATTATTTCATTAATGAAAATTAATAAACGGTTAAGTTAAACATTAATCCGGTATTAGATTCTTAATCAGCAGCACGAAAAACCTTAGTATACCAAGTTACGTGATAATCAAACAACAATTTTATATTTTGTCCGCGTTTCGGGCGATATTGCACACTGTGCGTCGTCTCTCGGACTCATCGCCTCATTCTATCTCGCGTATTTCCATATCTTCCGGGCTCGCTCGGGGGGGGGGGGGGAGCAACCCGGACATTTGTCCGGGGCGCGAAAAGTTAGGGGCGCCATTTTGGCTGTAACTGTGAGAAAAATATTGATGTGTTAAATACCCAATAATAGAAAATTTGCTTTTATGAAAAATGTTTTTATTCAAATTTAAATAAAATGATTCGATTCTTATTGAAGATAAAATATATGTACCTTTATTTAAAATATATATATATTCTTAAGGGGCGGCAATTTGTCTTTTTGTCCGGGGCAACGTAACCGCTAAAGCGGGCGTATGATATCTTGCGTTTCTATACATCTTACTATTTCATACCAGTATTACTACAGTATGTTGCGTTCCATTTAAAAAAGACTAAAAAGTTGAAAATAAAAAAAATATATACATAAAAAGTTTTTATAAACCACGCTTATATTAAAATGCACTAAGAAGGAGAAAATAATTTTTTTAGACATTAGTGACTGATAAATAAAAGCGTGGAGCGCTAAACTATATCAACGTAGTTTTCGTGGGCGCTCCACATTTTTATTTATAGTCACTAATGTCTAAAACAATTATTTTCTCCTTTTTAGTTCATTTTAATGTAAGCGTGGTTTTTGAAAAGTTTTTTTCCATATAGTTTTTTCTTTGTAAACTTTATAAAGCAGAAAATAGTATATCGACATCCGTAAGTTGGTTTATTCTATAGATTGTTCTAAATTGCACCTATCCATTTGTTCCAAAATGCAAAAAAATCCGCAGTCTACTTATAACCAATAAGTTATTTATTAATCTTTAGCAAGCCGGCATGTTTTCGGGCCTCTCTAAGATCGCCGCCCGGGAATGGAGTCGTGGAAGGGGCAAGCTGGAGTGGGAGACAAGTTTGCATCTGGCGACACTGGTCCAACGTTCCATTTTTGGAATTGGAGGATCGTGGGACGTTTAAGTGTGCTCAGAATAATTCTGAATAGCCAAGGTTTTCCAGTATCGATTTTCTACCATCGTGTAAATTTGGAACCAAAGAGTAAATTAAGTTGTAGAACCGAGGGGAGGATTAGCGTTGACATTTCAAAGGTCCGTTGAATTTATTCGCGGGCACTCTACGGAAAATGCCCGATCCGAGACCGTTTTGGGCACGGCGCTTTGCTATTCCCGCAGCGAAGAAAAGAATAGCACAAAGGGGTACGTGCAACAAAACAGGCGGCAGTCGTTAACTTAAACATTCGCGCAAAACGGGACGGCGGAACGCGACGTGACAGTGACTAGATAAATCAAAAGAGCGGGTGGAGAGGAGGCGCGGGGTGTGGGAATAGCGGCGAAGCCAGGGAAAATGCGCGCGGAATGGGGCCGAGGGCGTTGAAAGACACACAGATATCCAGGCGGGTATGAAAATACGGCGAAAGGTGTGCCACTGTATAATTATGTTTGAAAAAGTCTCAGCCCTTCGCACCTGAGATCCGTGTTTCCGGGCGCGATAGTCGGTCGATTCGTAGCCAGACACCTGGAAACTGTGCCGGATGCACGGGAAAACCGGCACCGGCTGTGCGTACACCCCGCGACAAAAGCGTAGGACGCGTTTTTCGGGATTTTTCCGTGTCTCCCGCGATGTACATTCGAAAACTTCCCCGGACCAAATTGAATTTTGTTATTCAGTGTTCAACACGTATCCTTTCGAGATGCGCGCCCGGCGCCGCTCGTACGGTCTTTCGAGGACGTGAGAATACGACCTTTTTTCGGAATCCAGTTTAGTATCGCTGTCACATTGTACTCTATCGATTCCACGTCGCGTGCATTCTTCCAACTTGTTCGTTTGAGAATGCGCAACATTTTACGTCACGTAATATGAACAAACGAGTTTATGAACATTGATGCAAAAAGGTGAATTCTTCTCGATCGAAAATTAAATATATAATAATTATTATGATTTCGGCGCTGGGTGCGATCATTTATAGAAAACCAGCAAATGTGCAATTAATTAAACATGTTTCTCGACGTTTCGATCCTTATGTGGATCATTCTCAAAGAGATGGGAAAGCTATTACATTTAAGCACTTTTTTAATAAGAGATAAATTATCAGATCTGAATTCAGGGTTTGCGAGCAAAATGGCACGATCTATTAAGCCTTTTATGAGACCCACTTTGTGTTGTAATGGGTGGGCCGAATAAAAATTAATATATCTGCCGGACCATGTGGATTTATGGTACCAGTTTGTTTTTAATTCTGATCCTGCTCTAATTATCCTCTTTGAGAATGATCCACATGAGGATCGAAACGTCGAGAAGCATGTTTAATTAATTGCACATTTGCTGGTTTTCTATAAATGATCGAACCCTGCGCCGAAATCATAAAATGTATTATATGTTGATGCAAAAAGTTCACGCTAAATAGTCTGTCCAACGAAATGAAGATAACGTTACCGGTCGGGAAAAGTTCCGAGGCTTTTTCAATGCACTGTGCAGGTGCATTTTTTCTGCAGCGGTATGCGAAGAATGACGATCAAGATCTCTTTATTTAAATATGATAGAATGTGCTTGGGGGGGGGGAAGTCGTCACGCGTGGAACGAAGACAATTTAATTCAACGAATCAACTAAACGCGGCGACAGAGAATGAAGAATTATGGTATAGTGATAAGATCTGTGAAAGGAAAGGAAGTACATTATTCTTTATGGAACAATGTATGACATCGTCTAACTGTGTTAAAGTCCTTTGGAGCAGCGATTCTGTCTTATACAGGGTGAGTCACCAAACGTTACCACCTCAAATATCTTTGTTGTTTCTAAAGATACGTAAAATATGGTAAGGACAAAGTTGAATGGTACAATGGGGCTGACACGATGCAAAAAAAAAATTTTGTTTTTATGTCATTTTTTCAGAGATATGAAGGTGACCTTCATTTTTTTAAATGGAATGAGGTATTTTTTAATACATCAATCGATGCAGCTGGACATTCGTTATAATAAAGTACTAACCTATGTATGTCGAAAAGTTATTAGTTCAGGAGATATTTCAATTTAAATAACTCTAAAATACCATTACTGTCGTACTACGACGTCAGTGTTTACTTACTTATGTAACGTCTTATCACGACAGTAATGGTGTTTTAGAGTTATTTAAATTGAAATATCTCCTGAACTAATAACTTTTCGACATACATAGGTTAGTACTTTATTATAACGAATGTCCAGCTGCATCGATTGATGTATTAAAAAATACCTCATTCCATTTAAAAAAATGAAGGTCACCTTCATATCTCTGAAAAAATGACATAAAAACAAAATTTTTTTTTTTGCATCGTGTCAGCCCCATTGTACCATTCAACTTTGTCCTTACCATATTTTACGTATCTTTAGAAACAACAAAGATATTTGAGGTGGTAACGTTTGGTGACTCACCCTGTATGTATATCTGTGGTTACAAGGAAAAACGCCGCATGTCACAATTTCTAAAAATTTGAGTTTATGCATTCATTGAGCTTTGTAGTATAGGATTGATGTATTTACCAGAAAAAAGTCATGAAAACAAATTGGAAAGGCTCACGCAACCGCTGTACGTGGCGCGCTAATTTTGCGAAGCACTAACTTCAAACACAGCTGCCATAGGTAAAAAATTGTCGCAGCGAGTTCATGGGGTACTCAATCGAATCGGCAAAATCTCTGCTTCAATCTGACGTTCGGATCATGGTATTACGATCATTTCTCGCCGAGATATAGCGAGTTAAAGGAAAAATGGAAATTGTGCATTTTTCAAGTACATTTTCAGAAACACCTGGTATATCGAAATGTTAATGAAATTGAAAAAACAAAAGGAGCGCCTCGAAGAGAAAGAAACGCTCTTTCTATTGCTTTTTTGCACAAGATTCTACGATAATTTTTTCGCTTTCTGGAGCCAGTTAAAGTTAAAAAGCCTATATTTACTTCAATATTGAATAACTCGAATAAATAAAATCGCACAATATTCAACAACCACACAATTTACACAGGAAAGATAGCCCTTCCAAATGATGTTAACGCGATTTATCAACAAAAATGTGTTGCTCCCCGTGTGATGTTCCAAAGTTGCACAAAATTTATGTTAACCGTCAATGTTGTCTTCATCTCGCTATAACTTTGTAAAAAACCAACATGGCAACAATTTGAAACAGAGAATCTGAAACTAGAGGTTTCAGGCTTTTAAACCATTGTTTAACGATATCGATACGGCAGTTTTCGACGGAGTTATGATCCCGTAAAGTGGGACCAATTTTTCGGGTTCGCACAAGTGATCCTTTAATTCTTTGGAGGAGTCTATTTCTATTGAAACTTTTGTTTTTCGTCGAAGTGTCATTGTTATAGTGCGCAAGTGCGACTGCGAACTCCAGTTCTATATTTCATATCTTTGATATAATTGAGTTACAGTGCAACAATGAAATGAAACAAATTTTTGCGTCTACATCAAAAATTAATTTTTACGATACCTATATAATATTACATCCGAGAGATATTCCAAATTAAGATATTTTGCACAACAAGTTGTAAATGCTTTTGGATTCACATATGTTTGCGAAACATTTTTTTCGAAGATGAAATTTACAGAGTTCATCACTTCATTAACTGATGCCAATTTAGAAAACCAGCTAACAAAGGATGTGCAACGTCGAACATAAATGTAGATTTACAAAAATTAAGTGAAAGAAAGGATAAACAAGTATCTCATTAATTAAGACTCGAGAGCTAATTATATTGAATCATGGTATAACAATAAAGTTTTATTCATTTTGTGTTTGTATTAGATTTTTTAAAAGCACGTATACCTAAAGTGCGGCCCGCAGTAACGTTACACGTCATCAAAGTGGCCCGTGGAACCATTTGGTTTGGCCGGGCCTGTTAACAAAGTATTATGTGAAGCAAAGGATCTATTTGATATTGTTGAAGGAGAAAATGTTATAAAATTAATGTAGCATTAATGTCGACAACGAACCAAGCATTAAGCGTGTTCTATCGGGAATAATACTGTCCTCGCGTATTATTGAAGGAAAGATCGATTTTATGTTATTAAAGAAGGAATAAATTTCGCGTCGAGAGTTACGAACGCTCTGTATTTACGTAGGGAATCAGCAGAATAACATCCAGGATGTTCGTTTGTCGGGAAGCGTATACTGCGACGCGACGTCTCGTTTTTAATCGAGCCGCGGGAAATATCGTGGAAATTATCGGCGATATCGAAAAATGTTCCGGCTTTTAGCCGGTGCTTTATCGCCGGCGGCGTTGTTTTCGCGTGTCTGATCGTTGACATTGTTTATTTTTATCGGTGTCCGGCCCGTGAACGATTTCGGCTTCGTGAACATGGGGAAACGAGAGTTTGAGCACGGGCGCTAATCGACGGCCGACATTGACGCGATTACCGATGCGTCACAATTCTGCTATTTGAGCCGAAACTATTTTAGCAAGGGATGGGAGAGTGTGGGGTGTTAACCCTTTTCAGCGGAATGACGTCCGCGAAAGCGGGCCGTTTGAAGTTGTGCAAATTGGACCGCCGTCATCGCGGCGCTGCGACGAGCTTCGTTTTCAGCTTAATAAAATTTAGCTTAATAAATTAATTTAATACATTCAGAACTGGCAGCTCGAACTCGGTCACGAGATAACCGAGGTCGTAAATAAAACTTTAAGAGGCGGCGCCGATTAATGTCGCGGCACTCCTGGTATACCGAGTCCCGCTTTCACAAATAAAGCACCATGTGCGGAACGCCTTTGAAATCGCCCGCGCCCGATTTTCTTAAAGTTTTCACAAATTAGAGGCTTGCGGGTACCACATTGATTTACGCGACCGCCTAAAATTTTTATTAACCGACCGCAAATTAGAGGAATATGCAAGAACAAACAGGGACCATAACTGTTATAACTAAAAAGAAAAAAAGTCATAGAATAACAAGCATTTCATCGACTAAAATTATATTGGTTACAAAAATATATGAAAAAAACTTTTTAAAAACCACGCGTATATTAAAATGCACTAAAAAGGAGAAAATAATTTTTTTTAGACATTAATGACTATAAATAAAAGCGTGGAGCGCTATACTATGTTGACGTAATCTTGGTGGGCGCTCCACGCTTTTATTTATAGTCACTAATGCCTAAAAAATTATTTTCTCCTTTTTAGTGCATTTTTTGCGGAAATGGGAGGTTCCTGAGACCATTTGAAGCGACATTTTCCTTTGCAAAAATGTTATCCGCGGCTTTGTTTAGGAGTTATTAACGAAAAACACGGACTAATCACAGCGCGACCTATTAATCAACCTTTTATTAATGATTTTAATCGTAGAAAATGTTAGAATAACTGTTATTTTTGGTCCCTGAGAACAAAATTCAGATGGTATGTGTTGTTATTATTATTACTTAGTATTAGGGTGGATTTATAGTGGAGCAGCGAGGTGAGCTGTGCGGTGAAAAAAAAAGAAAAACAATGAAAATACATATGTACTTTTTCATTAGTATGTGTCGAAATGTTGTCACGAATGTTGGTTTGTTTTCACCGCGCCGCACAGTGGTCTGAGAGAGGCAGAAAACGGCAAAAACCCTAGGAAAGCTTTATTCCGGGGAAAATCTCGACAGAACATGTTTGTAACCGTTCTTGGTCACGAAAAATAATAAATACATTAAAAAATAAGTAATAAATTAATAATAAATAATAAATTTTACACTTAAATTGTGAATATAAAACAAATTTAAAATGAAATATAATTCAATTTAAATTAAAGATAATAAAAAATGATTCCTCTCCATATAAAATAACTACTTAATTTAAAAAACAATAATTTCATGTCAATTAAAATAAAATGAAATAATTTCATGGAAATTTATTATGTACAGTATACAGGTAAGGTTTATTTACATTTTGGTCACGAAAAATAGTAAATAAATTAAAAAATAATTAATAAAATAATAATAAATAATACATTTTACACTTGTTTTTACATACAGTGGGTAACGGGTTCGCACAGGTTCTTTCAATAGTATGCATTGTGAGAATTGTTAACACGATTTTTCAAATATTTCCGATGATCTGACAAAAAATTTTTCAAACGAAAGATTATCAGTGTTCACTTTTCTACAAACTTCAATACAAAAGATTAAAGAAAAATCTCTTTTTGTATGAAAAATGAAGGTCATCTCAATTTTTTAAATATTAACATATATTTTTTACTTCATAATATTTTAACTGGTATCAAGACGAATCCAACGACCTATAATAATATAACATTAAACTTTCAAATAACGCTACAATAGTTTTGTCAACGTTCGGAACGTCAAGTGTTCCAGAAAGCGGAGCGTTCTTTGACGCGTTCTCACCGACATTTCATGAGATAAAACCCAAAGCCGCAGGTTACCGCAGATGAACTTTGCATTTATTGTTTACTTAGATATCTACAAACGTTATTTTTCCATTGGCACCTTGGCGCAGTTTGGCGCAAGAGAGATATCGTCTTTCAAACTTCATTAACGTTGCTCTTTTCCCCGTTTAATAGCATTATCTGCAAAACTACTCGAAAAAATACAAAATAAACATTTTTTGCGATTTACTCCGGGTCTTCGTACTTGAAGGAAGTCAGAAAAGAAAACATTATTTACATTACTATTTTTACAGGCTCATACGGTTTCTTCAAACATGTGCTTGAATTTATGCTGAAAACTAGGTATGCTTAGCATGGCCAACTTTAAGACGTTCTACAACAAAGTGAATTTGGATTTTGAACTGATTCATCCTAGAAATGTTTGAATTTACTCTCCTACTAGTCAAAAATATAAAAAATTTGGTTTTTTAAGAAACTTGAAAATATGGGGTTTTTGCCGCTTTCAGACCACTGTGCGCCGCTATCATCGATGCTCGCAGCTCCACTATAAATCCACACTTAGACTGCTCGTCTGAAAATAAAAATTCAGTTGCTTCTTAACAGGTTAAATAATAGAAACGTTTAAGTGTTCGTCGAATGTTTCAACTGTTTTGTGTTTCTCCTACTATAACATTTTCAATTAAAAAAATGTTCGACACCATTTCAGTTTGAAAAATAAAAGTGAACTGAATACGATAAAAATCGCCCTGCGTGTCTTCACGATTGTATAATTACTTTTTCGTAACATCAGGTTATTCATGTTAACAATTGATCATTTCTGGAATAGTTAGCCCCCGATTCTTGTTGGCCGAAACAGAGTTAGTGAAACGTCGTAGATCCAATGTAACCCAGCATATCATGGCTATCCCCTAGACGGCGGATCGTCTTGACGACTGAAAATTGGACTCTAGCTCCGTGGAGAACCAAATTTGAATTTCAGTGCGAAATTACCATTTTGATAGTCTGGTTGACTAGAAGATTGCTTGTGGTAAAAATAAGATCGGAATACCATTAATTCTCGTTAATACACGTTCCCTTGCACTCTGTGAAATATGTATTTCTGTGATCTCTGGTCATTCAGTGATCCAATATTATCGTTTGAAAATTATTTACTTGCAAATACGAGAATCCAGAGTTTAATAACATTCGTCGTCGTTCGTCGCCGTTTTACACATGTTCTAGATACGGTGGTTTATTTTTCAACGTGTTTCCAATTTTTTCATTAACTCTACGCGAACTAGGTCAAGATTTGTTAACCCCAGCAGTTTCAAAACTGCTACTTCGAAATACATTAATCAGATGTTTATACAAACGAATCTTTGTTTTATTTGGATCTCATACGAAAAGGGGTAAAGTGTAAAGATAATCGTTGGGTAAAATTAATCCTACATGGTTCGGGGTGTGACTTTTATTCGCCTAGTTAAAATTATTTTCATGCCATTTCAACAACATTGTGGATATTTTGAAATCGTGTCACCAATTTCGTTAGGCAAGTCGATCGTCAACAGCTCTAATAAGTCCTGCAGTTGTTAGTACGCGTTCAGTTCCGCGAGATCGCCCTTTATTACTGTTGCATCGAACACGCAAGCGGACAGAATGGATCCGAAAAGCATTGGGCGTGAATCCGACACTGGAAATTCGCGCGGGGCTCGAAAAAATCCGATAAGGCTGGAAAAATCTGCACTCCGATGGTATTCCTAGCTCGCAGTTTTCGTTTCGTTGAACAAAGGACTTCGAGTGTCGGACAATAAAACTACGGAAAAATTGAATATTCGATCGCCAACGCCCGGTGTCGTTAGATCCGCGTAAAACCTGTGCAACGACCCGTCGACTTTCATTCGATCTCCGAATCACCCGGCCGGATCCTTTCCCTTATTTTTTCGCGCGAGCACCCCCGAAAAAAGGTACCGTAAAGGGGGAAAAAAACGAGAATGGGTTAAAAATAAAAAGGGGGAACATGGAGAGGCGTTTCCTTCCTTTTTTTCCCCCAACCGAATTAAATTATTTCCGCTTACGTTCGCGCCGGTCCGCCGGCCAGCCGCCAACGTTTATTTCGCATGCGAGTTACAAACGACCGCGGAGAGTTCATTTGTGAAACGCGGTGAAATATCATGCGCGCGAGAAACGAGTAAGAGTAATTGGAAATTTGCAGGCGTGGATGATTGTAGTTCGTTAACGAATACGAACGATCGAGCCGCGATCGCCGGCTGGTCGTATCGCTGCGCGCGGATTTGCCACGGTAAACAGGCCCCTTTTGCGCCATTCCCGTAATAAATTGTTTACACTGAAAAAGAGCTACGGCCAGACGTGAAAGTATCCGAAAGCTTTCAAACAGAACGTTTCACGCTCAAAAATACCGTGTTGCAGTTCGACATGATTTTATCCCACTAATAACTGACGCGGATTTTCATCGATTTCCGCAGGGAGCACCGACCGTTCCTTTTTTTAAACTGACACTGTGCAACATCTATTTTCAGGTTCTTTTGTGGATTTTCATACGCTCACCAAACATCCGAAACTCGACTTTTTTCTCAGTCTTTGACGGATTCAATCTCGTAAACGGCTGTATGTATTTTATTAACGTGGCCTGCCCAACGGGTCTTTCAACATGCGTGAAAAATGTTCAGAGTTCGTTTATATGCAGTATTCACTGTTCATTCGTATTAATTAGATGTTGCTTAAAATGTACACTGTTTATTCGTATTTAGTAGTGGTTGTGTGAAGTACTATAAAATGTGTTTAATCTCCGAAGAACATACAGAAATGTTCAGAGTTCGTTTATGTACAGGATGCGGCCGAGTAACATGTACAAGCACGAGGTGATTCCTTATGAAAATATAAGCTTCGAAGCTACGTTTTCGAGGAAATCAAGTTTGAAAATGCACCGAATACGCATCCTATTCGATAAAACGTATTCTATGTCCTGCGTATACTAAATTTCTTCGAAAATGAACCGTCAAATGAAAAAAAAACATACCCGTAGAAAAACACGCGCGGCAGAAGTGAAACTTCTTGCAGTCTAGTAATGTTTAGAAGTAAATTAAGATTGGAAATGGTAAATAATCCTAATGAACCGACAACAAGGTCAGGAACAACTCTCGATGCAGTATTTGCAAGACATTTAGACAAAATTAAATCAAGAATATTTATATCATATTTTAGCTATCACAAGCCAATTGTCTCAATGATAGAATCATAGAAAATCATAGAAAAGGTAATGAATGATCAAAATTTGCGACACAAAGAAGGAGAGCGAATGGGAAATGCTATGAACTATGTCTCTTTCTTTCCCATATGCTCTCCTTCTTTGCGTCGAAAATTTTGATCGTTCATTATATTTTTCTATGTTCTATGATTTTTTATGATTCTATCATTGAAACAATTGGCTTGTGATAGCTAAAATATGATACAAATATTTTTGATTCAATTTTGTCGAAATGTCTTGCAAATACTGCATCGAGAGTTGTTCCTGATCGTGTCGTCGCTTCATCAGGATTATTTACCATTTCCAATCTTAATTTACTTCTAAACATTACTAGATTGCAAGAAGTTTCACTTCTGCCGCGCGTGATTTTCCACGCGTATGTTCTTTTATTTATCTGACAGCTGTCAAAATTTTCAGGTTAGCTTAGAACAAGGGTTTGGATAATTGTTTATAAATCTTTCAGTCGTAACAAAATGAGATGAGAAACTGCATGTGAAAGGATGTGAAGGTTGATTCTATGTTATCCAATTGCAAATGTTCACAAATTAACTCTGGTTAATTAGTTATTAATAATTGTTGCGCGGGCTGATTGTTTCGGAAGTTCCCACAATGCGTGAGACAAGGAGGGTCGAACTGTGCGAGAAAGACAGACATACATAACATACCACTTCTCCAAAATTCGTTAATAACTAATAATTTAAGCAATAACCTGCATAAAACTGAAAAGGGGAATGTAGCCAAGGCTTCATTTTACATTCTACAATCTTAGGAGAGTTCACCAATGAAGTCTTTAAAGTAAGTCAATTAATTATGAAAATGTTACTTGTCAAACTATTCGAGGTGATTCGCGAAATTTCGTCACTTCCGTAACACTAGAAAATTGTAGCCCTCTCAGCAAAGAAGTTTCACTTCAAAAATAGAATGACCGCTACTGCACTCTGTATAATAAGTAGATTATGTTCCAGGTGTTCACAGTTCTAATTTAGCGTTCATTTTCATTTAGTAGTGTTTATATGTCTTTTCTACTTGGTTGTGCTTCCGCGGGTCCGTTTAAAATATAAAATGGTAGACACAACGAACACTATTGAACGAAAATCAAATACGAAAATGGATGAAGTATCACGCACGGGTCTTCCATAGGGGCACGCGGAGTTTCGAATCGCAGGCACGTTGTTCGCGTTGACATCGCTGCTCATTTCGTTTCTCTACCGCGCGATGAGCCGGTGACGCGTTTACGCGCGACGTCGGCGTTAGTATTTTTAATTACTTGGAATAAAGAAACGGCTCCGGCCAGTGTACATTTGCGCGGCCGCAACGGGACCGTTTCTGATTCAGCGCGCCGGCAAACGAACGCGGCTGGTTAACTATAACGCACGATATTAACGGCGAGGCCACGGGAATGTCGGCTACATTTTCATTCAACGAGCTCTCCGCAAATATTAACCCTCGCCCCCACCTCCCGGTGCCGGGTCACGAGCGACCCGTATCGCCAACATACACCGAATAAAAAGAATATTGCTGCACGGATAAAAAAATATAGGTACACATAGAAAAATATAGGCGCTCGGCTTTTTCGACTGATAATTTAAATGAAAAAAAAAAGGAACATGTTGCCGCGATCTGGATTTTCTGCGCTTTGTCATGCATGGGAATAATACCGGAATAATATTACACTCTACCGGTACGGTTTCCTGCGAGTTTATTGATTTATGCAGATCTAGTTTCACATACCCCAACTGTTCTCTTTATTTATTCTTATCTCAATGAATAGTTCGAAATGTTTCCGACTCAGCCGATTTTCCGTTCTATTTTAACGAGGAATCTTAAGCTCCGTAAAAATTCGGGCAGCCGAGTTTCGATAATACGTTGGTTTTGTGGGATATGTAAATAGTATTCGTCTCGAATTTACATAAGAGATCTTCGTTCTCTCGTGTTTTTAACACTAAACCTACCGAGCACTAAAAGCGATTGATATGTTTTAGCTCATAAAAATGATAAGGCTCTGTTTATTTAGATTCCGTGCAATTTTTATCGCAATATGTGCTTGGATAAAGAAATGTTATCGTGTCAATTTCCATGTAAGCAACTTCATAATTCCAATAATTGTAAGATGAAAAATATAAAACCGGTAATTCGACCGGCAGTGGTAGGTTTAGTGTTAATTTCTCACGGTTAGGATTTACTGTCGTGTCTCGGTAGTTGCAATGTGTCAGATTTTTTTCTGAACTTTAACATGCAATTAAACGGAGAAAATAGACTAACGAAACTGATAATCCGATTTTTTCCCGTAACTAGCTTTTCGATTAAGGTGGAGGATTGAAACTTTGCACAGAACGTTTTCCTGATAGGCTATCGTACGGTGAAGCTATGCACTTCTAATAATATTGAGAAAGGGGGCAATGTGTGCATTACAGATTGTTTCCTCACATTTTCATGAAATTAACAAAGGAACCTGATGTTCATTCGAAAATATCTTTAGAAAATCCTCTTAGTGAAATCAATAGCCTCCATAATAGTAATTTAATGCTAATTAAAAATTGATAAATATCAAAAATCAAATTCATGAAATAAGAGAGTATAGACTAACACAGAGAATATGGAATCAATGCCGCACATGTAAATGATGGGCACATAACGTGTGCATATCGCGCGAGAATATAAACAAAAGAATTTGTTCGTTTATTTCCTGCGTGGTCAAAATGTTACCAAAAATAATTTTTTACGATTTTTGTTAGGGATCTTGTTATTTTTCTTTTATTTCCACCTTTTATCATATGTAACTAGAGTTGCCAGATCTTCTATTATATATTTGATACGAGTCTTCTATATTTGAACTTGATCTTTACGTACCTATAGGAATTTTCAAAAATTCTTTGAATAAAAAAATGTTAAATGTGCTGTGCACCTCTTTTACTTGAACTCCTATATGTATTTTGAACCTATATTTGACTCTTATATTTTGAGCCTATATTTTGACTCCTATATTTTCAGTTTTCACTACTTGTTCTATATTTAGATAAAACATTTCTGGCAACCGAATATGTAACCTAATAAGGTTCGCCTACATTCTCAGCAAGTATTCAACCGAGCTTTTATGAATCAGAATATAGGAAAAATGAAATCGGAGAACCACACCTTTCACTATCCGATGCTATCTTTTTCAGAGAAATTTTCGCACATGGCAAACGCACGAAAATTGAGGATTAAGCGGAAATGAAATTTTTGATGATATGGTGAATGTGTTAGGGGACAGTGCTCCTTCATATGCAATGGTAAAAAAATAGGTTACTCTATCTAAACAGGGTCGTGCATACATTAATTATGATCCACGTTCAGGTCGTCCAAGAACTGCAACCACTTCAGAAATTATTGATCATGTCCATGAATTGGTTTTGGAAGATCGCCGATTAACAGTGGTTGATTTAGCTGAGGCCACAGGCAACTCAACTGCATCAGTTCATGAGATCTAACTAATGAAGTAGGCATGAGAAAGCTATTGACAAGATGGGTGCCACACTCGTTAAATTCGGATGAAAAACGCATTCCCGTGAAATGTTCTCAACAACATTTGGATCGTTTGCAAAAAAATAAAACTGACTTTGTGCGTCGATTTCTAACCATGGATCAGACTTGGGTTTACCACTATGAATCTGCATGGCGACAACAAACCGCAGAGTTGACTGAGCCCGGTTGTTCAGCTCCGAAGCAGCCAAAGTGGTCAAAACGAGTGCATATCGCGCGAGAATATAAAATAAAAGAATTTGTTCGTTTATTTTCTGCGTGGTCAAAATGTTACCAAAAATAATTTTGTACGATTTTTGTTAAGGATCTTGTTATTTTTCTTTTATTTCCACCTTTTATCATATGTAACCTTATACGGTTCGCCTGCACTTTCAGCAAAAATTCAACCGAACTTTTATGAATCAGAATATAGGAAAAATGAAACCGGAGAACCACCTCTTTCGCTATCCGATGCTATCTTTTTCAGAGAAATTTTCGCACATGGCAAACGCACGAAAATTGCGCTGAATCCGAGGCAGCCGGTAGACTAAAAGACAATGCGCCTTTTGCGGGGTTAATAGAACGGCCGTTTGTCGCGACGTTGAACGCAACCGGTGAATGTTTAATGCGTCGCGACCCGAGCCGTTCCGTTTCAGATTTTCCCCGGGACAACGGTGCTTCCCCCTTACCGTCTCCGTTTCTGTTTTTGCGCGGCGGTGTTTTCGCGCGTTCGACCGCGACGTTGAATTATTCGACGTCTTTCTCCCTTTCGCGGAATCGTGGCGCGCGTGTCGGAACGACGACAATTATGACAGGATGTTCCGTAGACGAAACCAGACGAAATACAAGCGGAATTGCAGCCGGTCCCCGACCGGGTAGAGGTAGGCGCACACTAGACCGCACCGCGGCGGCACGCCGCACAGCAGAGTTGGGCAAAATGTAATTTCAATTACAGTTACAATTACTTGCCAATTACTGTAATTTGGAATTGCAGAAATACAATTACAATTACATGTAATTGTAATTGGAATTGCAATTACTTGACGAATCACTGTAATTGTAATTGTGGTCCGCAATTACAATTACTGGTTGAGCGAAAGTAATTGCAATTCCAATTCCAATTACATGTAATTGTAACTGTAATTGTTAGTAGCAGTTACAAGACTTACAAGGAATTGCAGCTACCAGCCACAATTACTTGTAACTGCTACTAACAATTACAGTTACAATTACATGTCATTGGAATTGGAATTGCAGAAATACAATTACAATTACATGTAATTGTAATTGCAATTACAATTACAGTTACATGTAATTGTAATTGAAGATGTAATTAATTACTCATGTAATTAATTCCTGCCCAACTCTGCCGCACAGTGGGCTGGATCGAGAAATTTAGTGACATTTCACGAAAGAGTCGACTTCCTCATATCAATTTCTAATAAATTTGTATTGCTTCCTAAATGTCCATCAACATCGAAGCTGAAAAAATTAATGTTCGTTCACAAAAACTGTAGTTAATATAAATTCACAATGATAGACATTTGGTATGCACTATTTTTCAGCCAAAAATTGCTTCTTTTCATCGAGGTGTCCTGATTGATTACCCTATCTAATATTTCTTCTGGGTTTTTTGTGTAAATGAAACTTTGCGGTAACAATTAACGCTGTTACTTGAGGATGGTTGCTCGCAATGTATTAAAAATTAATATTTAATGAAATGAATAAAATCTATATACTTTCTTAGAATTTGTGCAAGGTGTATCTTTTAGAGCAGTGGTCCCCAACCCCCGGTCCGTGGATCAAATGGTACCGATCCGCCCAAGGAACATTAAATACAATTATTTAAATACAATTAATTAAAATTATTAAATCAGAACAATCTGAAATATAAACAATCAACGTCACTCTCCCCCCCCCCTTCAGCGGGCCGCGGTAAAATTATCAAACGTTGACCGGTCCGCGACGATAAAAAGGTTGGGGAGCACTGTTTTAGAGGACCTAACTGGACCTAATCGGATAAATCAGATCATTTTCATTAGACCTTCTTCTACATATCCCCACAAAAATCATATCCGAACCGATCCGATCTTGGAAATTATGATTGTTTAAAGTTATCGGGACGTGTAACTCCTGACGCATAGCAACTCACATATGTATAGTACTTAAATACCATCCAAATATGAATATTTTTGTAATTGCATTAACAGTTCTCATACCTACCTAAAACAAGTATGTAATTTTTAACAATAATATAAGTAATCTATTAATTTTATTGTTAAAAATATAATGAACGGTAATAATATAACTGAACTAAGAGTTTCTTTGTTTTTCTTAGTGAGTATCACTGTTTTTGGGTAAGTATATCTCTCATTGAATCATAGTTAACAATTGAGAGACTCTTCTAGCGAACTGTTTAGATTATCGAGACGCGAAATGTTTATGCTATGCTGCAGATAAGGTTTCGACTAAGGTCCACCGTTCTGTCTGCATTTAGTTGAAACAAAATCTTTTTTAAAATCTTTTTTAACGGTATCTGACAATATTTGCTAAATGTAACAATTTTAATCTCAGTTTTTATGCCTGTAGATATCCAGAAGCTGCAGATTTAATAATCAATTAAACTAAACAAATTGACCAAAAGTTTACCTGTTAACATCAATTTAAAAACGTTTTGGTAAGATTAATTGTCTAATCTTTTATATTTGTTATATTTTTGGTTGATATTTTTATCTTTTATAAACACATTACACATACATGAAATAATTCGAAATAACAAAGGTCGTAATATGTAGAATAGACATGATTTTAAAACAATTAAATTGATAAATTATTTATAATTATTATAAATTATTATAACAAATATCTTTTGACACGCTTGTGAGGCGTTTTTACTTCCTCGGTACATTTTCTATGCGTTGATTATAAAAAGATTTTTCGAATTTATATTTTACGTATTCTATAAAACATTATATATATATAAAATGTAAATATAAAATACATATTTAGTAAGAGTGAAAAATAGTTTGGAAGATTATACTTAAACAATCTTATTTTAATACAAGAAATAAATGAAAATTAATTAACAATTATTGTTTAACATAATAGAAAAAATTGTATATGTTTACAGTTAAAATTGACTGCTTTTTATTGAATTTTAGTGCAAATTTCATCCCGATATCTCTTATGGTTCAAGAGTTATAACAAAATGTCACTAAATTTCTCGATCCAGCCCACTGTGCGCCGACCACCCGCTTCCGCTGTTTTGACTTTCTTCTATGTAGTTCATAGTTCTATGTTTTACATCACGCATGGGCAAATTTTTGCTCGATCGGAGGCATTTTCAAGGGATACGGCAGTATGGCCGCCACGGGGAGCGAGACGGGCGGCCGGGAGAAGTGGGAGTATCCCTTGAAAATGCCTTCGATCGAGCAAAAATTTGCCCATGCGTGATGTAAAACATAGAACTATGAACTACATAGAAGAAAGTCAAAACAGCGGAAGTGTGCGCCAACCTTTAAACTATATAGAAGAAATCCAAAACAGCGTAGGCGCGCAGTGCAGGTCAGGAGGGCCGGGCGTTCTAATGAGCGACGACCTTAACTCGATCGCTAACAACTCGCACAATTTTACGTAATTTTAATGAGAACGATCCTCGCGATGCTCACTTTTGTGGAACCGGTTCGTGCATTCCAGTTACGCAACCGTACGTCCCACAGTGTTTCCAGTCGCCAGATCCTGGCTAAAATTTCAAGGATAAATTTTTCATTGGGGTAAGTACAGTAAGATATGGCTTGCAATATGGTAAGAGCTCGAAATTTTCCTTCGTTGGATTCGTCATTTTGTTTTCAAACATTTTAAGTTCAGATTCGTAATCAGTGCCCATCAAAATCGAACAAATCAAGTTTCGAGCAGAACGAATAATTTTTTAATATACATGTCCGCCGCGCGCGCGCGTAGTGGATCCGTCATTTTGTTTTCAAACATTTTAAGTTCAGTTTCGTAATCAATACTGTGGAAACGAGTCGCTTCGGTTTCGATTTTTCGCACCACTAGTACGGGCGAAAATAGTCGACAAGTTTGAGCGATGAAAACTGAAGTGCGAAGGGATGAAACCTTGAAAATTGATACCGTCGAGTTATCTCGACGATTGGCAAAAATAAAAATGTAACTTGCCTAGCGAAGTTTTATAGGTTTTCGCTCTTGCAAACCGTGCAATAACGAATAAAAAGAGTAGTTCGTTTTTTAGAACTACAATCCACTAATGACATTTTTGAAAATAATATATCGAGATCTGTTTTTCAACAGAAGCTTTGGACTCTTTGAATCGCGTTAACCGCGTTAACCCCTTCTGTTATTTTCTTTTTGTTAGTTTTACAGAAAGTTCTGTTTGTTATATTGTCAGATGTAACAAGCCATGGAACTTTCCCATTCAAATTAGATTTATAATAGCTTCCGGAGAGGCTACGAGGGCGCTAATTCGTAGAGAGTGGTTTTATGTTTGAACTTGAAGTTGTACCAGCAGAAGTTTAGGTGTATTATTTTCTCGCTGTTCTATGTATAAATCTGTATGTTTCATTCAAATCGGAAAATTAAACATTGAAGTTTAAGATAATATCATTTACCATTTTCGTACTGCATTCCCAAAGATAGCACATGCGTGCTATCTTTAATTTCTCGTGTTATTAAATGAGCTACAAGCGTTTAAAGATGGTAAAAATTGCAGATTTTCACGATTTTCGGCCTACACATATAACAGCAGTAAATCTAAGAATTCTTACATCTTTCAATGACTGTCATTTTTCCCCGCATCAACCGATTTCGATGAAACTTTTCACAATCCATATGTATAACCCACACAGATCTACAAAACATATTTTTCAAAATTTCAATATAGGCCCGCATAAAAAAGTTGTAAAATGCAACATTTAGTATTACCTCTACAATTCTGGTCAAATGCAATTTTTGAAAAAATTTCTTTTCACATCCTGTAGTCAACTAATTGCTCTAGCTTTCCAAAAAGTTCAAATCGCATAGTCCAATATTTGAAAAGTTACGGTGTTTTTAAGAGTGTCCGAATATTAGTGGGAGTCACTGTAAATGAATTAAAAACGTGCATTACAACTGAATGGGAAATTTAATTTAGACAAAAATTAAAGAACTATATAATTCTTTACCTAAAAGGATGGTGGAAATCATAGAAAACAAAGGAGGTTCCTCACATTATAAGAAAAGTATAGTTTGGTGTAGACAGGGTGTCCCAGCTAACTTGACCACCTTGAATATCTGAATTGTTGTTGTTTTTAAAGATACGTCAAATGTCTGAAGGACAAAGTTGAATGGTAAAATGGGGCTCATAAGATACCAACAACATTTTTTTTCATGTAATTTTTTTTATGAGATTTCAAGGTCACCTTCATTTTTAAAAATGGAATGAGGTATTTTTTAATACATCAATCGATGCAGCTGGACATTCGTTATAAAAAAGTACTAACCTATGTATGTCGAAAAGTTAATAATTCAGGAGATATTTCAATTTAAAAAACTCTAAAATACCATTACTGTCGTACTAAGACGTTACATAAGTAAGTAAACACTAATACATAGGTTAGTACTTTTTTTATAACGAATGTCCAGCTGCATCGGTTGATGTATTAAAAAATACCTCATTCCATTTAAAAAAATGAAGGCGACCTTGAAATCTCATACAAAAATTACATGAAAAAAAAAATCGTGTTGGTATCTTATGAGCCCCATTTTACCATTCAACTTTGTCCTTCAGACATTTGACGTATCTTTAAAAACAACAAAGATATTCAAGGTGGTCAAGTTAGCTGGGACACCCTGTATATGTATTGTTATAGGAAATATGTATGCTTTCGTTTCATGAAACATACAGTTGTGTTGTAGGAAATACATATATATCTTTATTTTTCAAGTGTGCTATCATTTTGTTTGTGTCGCGAATTATGTGCTTCCCTTCCAATTAAGAGAACTCGTTGAACTAAAGTAAATCTACGTTCCGTTTACATATTCGCAGAAGGTATGTTTTACACACTACACAGAGTTCTCACGCTAGCATAATCGTGACTCGAGAAATTAAAGATAGTTCGCGTGTACTATCTTTTTCTTTGGGAGTGTATACATACATGTTCCTGGCTCCATGTTGAGATTACTTCAAGTACAGCATAATTACGACTATAGCTGTCTTTAATAGACAGAAGGTTAACCAAAAATGCTTGGAATATATCGTTTCGTTTCCGGTTAGTGCGACGCAATAGTTAAACAGACTCGTCAAAATAATTTATGAGCAATTTGGCGCGTCAGGTTAGTCACGTCCCACGGTGTCTCTGTTAAAGTAGTACGGCCTATAATAGATCAGGCAACGAAGCAAAATCAACCTGTTGCTGATCGACGGTGGAAATCGCTATGAATATTTTAGAAGGTAATATTTGAAACTTTGCCGAGAGAGATCACATTGTCGAGTATTATGATTCATGCTAATCCAATAGGGATCTATCCCATTGTAATGCTGATTTGTAATTGCAAATCGTATACCGATTAGAATCGTAGTAACATTCTACTGCAGCTTGTGAAGGGTTATAGGATTTCCCGTAGCAAAATGTAGTGCTAATATTATTGACATTACTTTGTGCCAATTAATTATCGTGATTTAATGCCGCAAGTTATCAGTGATCCTCGATAAAGCATTCATGGAAACTCGACAAAAGTTCGGTAACATCCGATGCATCTTCAAAAGATTATTTGCAAACTAATTACATATATTTAATTTCGATCCAATGCTTCTAAGAATTTTATCTGTTTCAGTCGTTAATTAATTTTATTCTGGCATTCAATAAAATATTCTGTCAAATCTACGCTATAACATACAGAAGTAACATGACATTATTTCAATGTTATGTTGATTGAAGTTTGAACATTTTAAAATAATGCACGAAATAATTACGCCTCCCTCATGCAAAATGCAGAGCAAATGTAATTATTCAACTCTGGTTTGAATTCATCTTCTGCATTAAATACTTCGTTCCGAGTCAGTTTGTGTATTCCAACCTAAAACGGAACATACTATTATACTTTACCTACGAGCGTCAATATTATGTAGCAGTTAAAATTAAAACAAAGTTACGCGTTAAGATTTCAATAATAATCGGATATACTTATTTCGCATGTATGCGTTTCCCTTCGCACATATTCATATATTCATGTATTTGCCGTGTAACATGATAATTATTTCATTAATTTAAATTGATATAATCCAGTATTAACGCAAAAATTCATTCAAAATTTATTTCAGATCTAGAAAAAATCGTAGCCCAGGTTTTAAGCAGCCAGTATAAAGGGGAAGCTTTATTTCGGTAACGAGAAAAATTTTTCAGTGTTTCCACAGACGTTTCAATCCGTAACATTTTCGACCGAAACAAGTATTTTCAGTATCCCAGTCGCTGTGGTATACAAAAACATGTTCAATAAAAATGAACGGGAAAAGTGGAGGCTTCGAGCTCAAAAATGAGTCCAGGCTTATTGTGCTATTTTTTTTAACGATGTCATCGCTGTTCGGATATGGACAATTTTTCGAGAATGGGAAATTTAGTGTCGAAATACTTTTTAGATTCACAGTGATTTCGGTGATCGCTAAAAGAGTTGAAACCCGGGGGGGCAACAGTTTATTTCGCCGGGCGATTGCGAGCGTAAAAGTACTCGTTTCGAAAGTAACAACAACGATAATTCTCGGCGGAACAAAAGCTCGCGTAAAAAAGCTTCCGCTTCTTGAATTAATCGTGGCCGTGGCAAAATCAGCCTTCGCCCGTTAAATCAGCCTTATCCCGTTGTTACGCGAAGACAAGAACCACGAAACAATAACTCACTATCGCGATCTATTCGGGCGCGGTGCGCCGGCGGACAAACTGGGCTATAAACCGTAGAATAAAACAGCGTGTCCGGCGTATTTGTCTACCACCACATCGTCGCGTCGCCGTCGATTATTTACCGCGTGGCTCCCGTCGACGTATTAGCTTCGGCTAACCGAGGAACCGCTCCATCTTGCGCAGATCCGTATCATGATCTATGGCCGTTCACCGTCGAGCCCGTACCAGTCAAGTATCGCCCGGCCGTCTGGCCCTTTTACAATGCCTGGCTCCACCTTTGCCACGTACACCGCTCCCCGACGCGCGACGCGACGTCCAGAAACTACCCGGACACTTACGGCCCACCCATAAACTATCAAATATATCGCTATTCTAATCAGACTCTTTGAACCGAACAATAGCGCTTCCGTCTCGCGACGATAAAAGCCTCGATGGAACACGAAACTACCGCAACAGGCTTAATATTCGGAATCAACCCTCCCAGCACCGGAATTATTCAGTCGTAACGTAAATAACCTCCGTTTACTATCTTCTTTTCATCCATTAACACAGGCTACTATCACGTCGACTGTATATCACTGTAAAAATGTTCTGAATAAACATTCGTTTCTTTCATTAGCCCCTTGCACTGGGATGCATTGTACAGAGTGCAAATAAATTATATCGCGAGCGCAGAAAGTGCAAAGGTATTAAAACATTATGGTAAAGTTTTCTCAGAGTTTATACAGCGTGTCATTGATGAATCCGTTGCAAATTATTTCTTGGCACGTGAGATATATCAAAAATATGTATAATGTATGGTACGCAGGTGCATGTCAACATGTCTTAAAAAATGGCGGTACCGTAAAAATATAAATAACGTCAAGTTTTGATAAATACCTTTATTCTAGAGAATTCTAGAAGTAATCCTCGTTCTTTCGAGTTGTTAATTTTTCACGAATTTCGACGGACCATTTTTCGAGATAAAAATTCAGGAGCTCAGCGTGCTGAAAGGCGAGCAGAAATTGCAAAATTTGATCCGAAGGTCCGTATTTCCTGACCAGTTTCAAAACCAGCTAATTGATGACTTAAAGCCACCCTCTCTCCCTCGCGGTGTACGTGCACCACATATTTCATTTTCAACGAAATCCCCGACATTGTAAAAATTGTTTGGCCGAGCGTGGATTCATTCAATCACGTTGTTCTTTTATACTTTTTGCGTGGTCAACAGAGAGATTTTTCTGTAACTTAGGTACGTGGGAATGGTTGAGAATATTAAAGGGTCTGATTTCGGTGAAATAAACAGACGTTTAAGAGTGTATCATCTAGAAAATATCTGCTGAAGGTTTTAAGATAATCCGATCAGAACCCGCAAAGTTGCCTTAGGGTCAACCACTGCCTCGACGTTAAACTCACGGGAAACATAAAACGCATATGTAGAACACGTAAAAAGCCACTGACATCATTTACCTCCAACTTTCTCAGTTTATTTCAAAGATAAAACTCTGTCTCTTTAAACGAACCTCTTTGAATTCTTGAATATAAGTAATTCTGTTACGAGTTTCGGTGGTCATCGTATGAAACGTTTCTCTTGCTTCTACGAGATCAGCTAAATCTTTACCAATCCTGAATATTTTATGAAAAAATTATAGTCGTTCGCACACAAGAAATCCATTGTAGGAAGCTTAAAAGTTCACGGAAGATCTCAATCTTTTCCACTTTTCCACCTGTTGAAAAAGATTCTTTAGCGTATTATCTACTGGAAACCTATTAATAAGACTCTTAGTGATTAACAAGAGAGAACTTAAGATCATATTTTAATTTTTAAGATCTATTCTCCCCGTTGAACTATATTGGTCATAGTGGTATACAGTATTGTCCGTCAAGTAGTTATCCCCACTACTGCGGCGTGTACCCCTCGAAGAGCCAAGAAGTTTGCCATATTACCGTGTTTATCAATCAACGTGATATACGATTTACAGAATGAAGCAAGATTAAAATTGAAATATCTCCTAAATTAATAATTTTTCGACTTATGTACAGTGGCCGAAATAATGATAGGTTCATAGCCCGAACTAGCGTGTTTACTGTTGTCATTCTTATCTGCATCGCGGAACACCTCCTATGGTGTTTGTTTATATTTAGGAAAGTCGTGTTCTTACTACTGTAGATGCATTTAGTTTAGTTTCGACAGCGCAAGTGTTTGGACGTAATTGATTGTGAAATTTGCTAAAAATTATTCTGGTAATAGAGCGAAATAATCTTAGGTTCACAATAACATTGTCCAACACCAAATTTGTTCCCTAATTACTGTTGGGTCCTTCTTATAGAGTTTTTCCCATTTCCGGCTGTTGAAGGAATTTTGGGGCACCCTGTATATAAAAAGACAGTACTGATTCACTCACTCACTGATCAACGCCCAGACTAAACCCTTGGCCCTAGAAAGCTGAAATTTTGCACAGAGGTTTCCTTTATGATCTATACCAGGGATAAGAAAGGATATTTCGAAATTCAACCTCTAGAGGGGTGAAAAGGGGTTGCACCGTTGGTATGAGGAATATTTTCCTAATGCTCTTTGGTATAATTAATCAAACACCTATTTCGGCATTTCAAAAAATTCAACCCCTGAGGGGGTGAAAAGCAGTTTTGAAATCTAAGATGGCGTACATGAGATAAAGTAAAACTCTATAGGGGTGAATGGGGAGTTAAAAGGTTTTACGGAGAAACAATATCAATTTCCGAGGGCATTAAACGGTTTCCTGTGCGAACAAAGCCGCGGGCAAAAGTATTGTATTGTATAAAGTTGTATAAGAGTGAGGAGGTGAGTCCTCATGAAAGCCGAGAGGCAAGGCGATATGATGAATGGTAAAAAATAATAATAATGGAGAACTTCTGGGTAGAACACACGAAAATATCGGTTTCTGCTCGATGGAGGCTCGCGTAGCAGTTTCCAGTGATGGAGGGTCAAGATGGTGGAGTTCGGCGAGACACCGAGTGTATGACCCCGCGGGAGAGCTCGGTATATCGTGACCCAGATCGGTGACCCATGTCGGATCGGAACGCGTTCATCTCTTTGCCGCGGCGAAACTTTGAACGGCCGAGAGCAGCGTAGCCGGTCGCAAACAGGGGCCACTTTCGATCGCAGCGCATTGATCAAATTCCTGGGGCGCCCGGCCGCGCTTCCACTAGCGCGCTGAACAGATTCCCGGAACGTTTATAAGCGCCAATGGCGGCAAAGTATTCGATACTACCGCGTCAACAATTTCAGTCAATTTATTTACCAGCGATGTTGATGAGTTTCGGCTCCGGCCAGAACCGAACGATTGCCCCGACGAACGGCCACGCGCCGAACAACGGCAAAATCGGAAGAACTGTTGTCAAGGGCGTGCCACCCTTCCACCAGAGAAATTGTGTTGTTAGGCGAAACCAGACGCGCAAGAAAGTTAATTTTCCAAATGTGTTTCCACTCGATAACGCTGGCTTTGAACCGTGTTCACCGATATTTAAAGTCAAATTAATTCTACGTCCGCTGATGCTCAACATATTATATATCGACTGGCACGTTGCTCAAAAAGGAAACCGATGATATGAATTATACAAAATACAAGTTTTTGAATAATGCGAATTACTTAGATAATTGAGTGAAACAACGACTTTATTATTCTACAGTCAATAACTAATAAATGAAGTAATCGGAACGTATGTGGAATACAGCAGCGTTGCAATTGACGAGGCAAAATCAATAATGCAGAATAATGTAATAACATGTTAAAGTGAATATATGACTTCTCTTCATTAAATTATTCCGACTTCTGTATTGCGGATATGTTACTTTAAATGAACTAGTATCGCGTAAAGGAGAAATAATCCTTCGGAATGAGTTTTTAATAACTCGGCTCTCTTTTTACAAATGTGAATACCATTAGCAATAATGGTCCTTTAAAAATTTGGCTCTCTTGTTCCCGATATGAGCATTATTTTCATGAATGATACTTCAGAATGGTTCTCTCATTGTTTTAGCCGGTTTGTCCGAACGAGGTCCTCATTTTTTCATATCAGCTGTACTCTACATCAAATATTTTTTAAACCGTAATGCGGAAACGATCCTTCACCTTTTTATCCGTTTCATTCAAAACAGAAAAATCTCCTGTCACGTCACCCGTCCACTGCATCAAACATTTCCAAAACCATAAAGCAAAAATAATCCTGCAGCACGACTCTTTAACACTAGATTTACGTGACCAAATTATTCTACTTTATTTCTTTGGGTGTATATTATTCAAAAAATAGCTAAAAATTCGGATAGGCTCGTTCTTGTTATTTTTATAAAGTAATGCAATATAGTCATTTTTAGTGTTCCTCAAAACCCAGTGTAAGTAAACGGAAGTTCGTATTAAATTGTTAATCTAAAAAGTGTTAGATTAAAACTCGAAGATAAAATTGAGATATATTCATAGATTTATTAAATAACATATTTTCTTGTGCTACATACTTTCTGCCATTTTTAAGGTAACTTAACACGTTGTTGAATAAACCTATGAATAAATATCTTAATTTTATTTTCGACTTTTTTTTTTAAAACGCAACGAACTTTCTAAGGCTCTTTTCGTGCCAACGTGAACACTGCTAGCAAGAGCGTTCCCTTAGAACGGTCCCCCAATTCTTTTTCATTTTATTCAGAATAGAAGAATGTCCCTCTCGCGTCACCTGTCCTCTACATTGAATATTTCCCAAACGGTGTAAGCTGGAAGAAAAATCATGGGATAAGGGTTGCGCCGTACAGGGAGGGTTATCGCCGGGTGATAACAATTTTTCATTCGGTGCAGAGGCGAGGATGTCAGGGCGGGGTGATCGGTCGAGAAGAAAGGAGCAGACACCGGCGGCAAAGTTACGGTCATTCGATGGAGAATAATCGACGGGGATCGCAAACGAGACGCGGAAAATAAGAATAACACTGGCCAGAGTTCGACCAGAAGTTTAACGAAGTGACGATGGTCGTAATGGGCTCGGTGGGGTCGTCGGTATCGGAGGATTGACGGCCAGACGAGACGGAGTAATTGTGTGATTAAAAAATTGATTCACGAGGTGGATCGGTGGGGCCAACGATTCGATCATTCCGCACGGATGCGCCGTCGCCATCGTGCTAGCAGACTGGATTAACCCTGCGAAGGTCGCCGCCCTTAAAATTCCTTAACGCCTCTGCATTCTGCTCGGCTCTATTTCACCCGGAATAAACACTTAGCTCTCGAAGCTATTTTAACTCGAGAATACGGACATCTCTTTTAACCGGAACATGTTCATTTTGAGAATGTAGCTGTGCAGTTGTATGCTACGTATATAAATGAATAAGAGATGAATAAGTATATCACGATAAAATTCAGTGATCGATAACGAGTCAGATTGTCACTATTAGACTGCGGATCTTTATACAAAATAGAAGTTTTCTGTATTTGCTGTAAGGTACCAGGTTATTCAGAAGGTTGGTAGCAGCAAAAACATATCGTTGTTGAAAACATCTGTCCTTGATGTGAACATATCATACATTCTACATAAATCGATCTGTCGAACAGCTTACTTCAGGCAGCTGATTAAAGTAGACGTGCTTGCTTTGGAAAAATGGAAAACCTGAAAAAT
Organism: Lasioglossum baleicum; assembly: GCF_051020765.1. Lineage (NCBI taxonomy): Eukaryota > Metazoa > Arthropoda > Insecta > Hymenoptera > Halictidae > Lasioglossum > Lasioglossum baleicum. The sequence continues at coordinate 2,171,822 of NC_134937.1, forward strand.
CGTGCAGCCATTGGAATAGTTATATAAAAAAGGATTAAGCGGAAATGAAATTTTTGACGATATGGTGAATGTGTTAGGGGACAGTGCTCCTTCATATGCAATGGTAAAAAAATAGGTTGCTCTATTTAAACATGGTCGTGCATACATTAATGATGATCCACGTTCAGGACGTCCAAAAACTGCAACCACTTCAGAAATTATTGACCATGTCCATGATTTGGTTTTGGAAGATAACAGTGGTTGATTTAGCTGAGGCCACAGGCATCCCAACTGGATCAGTTCATGAGATCTTAACTCATGAATTAGGTATGAGAAAGCTGTTGACAAGATGGGTGCCACACTCGTTAAATTCGGATGAAAAACGCATTCCCGTGAAATGTTCTCAACAACATTTGGATCGTTTGCAAACAAATAAAACTGACTTTGTGTGTCGATTTCTAACCATGGATCAGACTTGGGTTTACCACTATGATTCTGCATGGCGACAACAAACCGCAGAGTTGACTGAGCCCGGTTGTTCAGCTCCGAAGCAGCCAAAGTGGTCAAAATCGACAAAGAATGTCATGCATCCGTTTTTTGGGATGCAAAAGGAATTTTGTCAATTGATTACCTTCAAACCAGGAAAACGATAACAGGAGAGTACTACTCAAACTTTTTGGATCAACAGGATGCACAAATTCGAGAGAAATGACCTGGTTTAGCGAAGAAAAAAGTCATTTTTTCACCAGGACAATGCATCGGCTCACAAAGTTGTTCTTGCAATAGCCAAATTGAAGGAGTTACGCTATGAATTGTTGTAGCATCCACCATATTCGCCAGACCTGCCCCCCTCTGACTTCCATTTGTTCCCAGACCTCAAAACATTCCTACTTGACAGGCGTTTTTCATCAAATGAAGAAGTTATAGCAGCCGGAGTTGAGTATTTTAGAGGTCTCGAGAAAAATCATTTCAGAGATGGGGCAAATGAATTAGAGAATCGCTGGAAAAAATGTATTGAGCTTAAAGGAGAATATACTGAAGAATAACAGTATTTTAACTATTTTAGTTATTTCATGTCATTTCATTGTTAGGCTACGAACTTTCTGAATGACCCCTAGTATATACATTATATTATATGTATAATATAATTCTCTTAGTAGGTTGAAAGTAATACAGCACTATATGTATATCCAATTTTTTTATCTTCATAGTGTTTCAAATTACAGCTACTCATCCGCAGTCTGTTGATAGTGCATCGATTATTCATTAACCACTTTGTAGATAATCAATATTTTCAATTGCTTTGCCTAGGATTATTAGGACTATACTGATTAATAAACCACTTTATTTCTTCCATTTCATGGCAACCGTCGAGGCATGTTTGCGAAACGTGCTCTATAAGAAAATATGCAATTCGTGTAATTTTGATTATTTCTTGTTTAAATAAAATCGCGCATGTGCTTCAAATGCCAATGAACGCATGAGAACGCAAAAAAAGAACGCAAAAATTCCAATATTCGAAGATTCGATAGTTTCCTTGAAGAGACTTCCAAAAAATTTTTAAATGAACAAGTCCCAACACTGAACATCTTCGTCATTCTGTCATAAGCCATATTGCAATGTGGTTAAATTATTTAAAACTGCTGTTATAATTGTCAATTCGTCCTTAAACCATTTCATCTGTTTTATTTTGCATATATGAAATTGAACGCATTCGGCCGTAGCTCGCTTAATAAGGTTCAGCGATTTATTCGGTAAGAACAAATTTGGTAAACATTGTCCGGAATTACGGTATGGTAATTTTTAGTGGCGCCTCAAAGCGCAAAAAGCGCTGGACAAATTCATCGTGTAATAATTGTGATCGCATTGTCGCAGCAACAATATTTGCAAACACATTTCAATGCATTTACAGATTATATACCTCGTTACTTTAATTCTCTCCAATAGGATTGTATAAAAAGATGCACGAATGGATTTATAGGACAGCATGCGAGGATCGATATTAGATTTGCGAAATCCACGGATAAGGCGACTTTCGAATTTTATGTATCAAGTTCAGGGGTCGTAAATATTATGTTTCAACTAGCCATGTTGATAGATGACGAATCTTGATTTATGTCTTACTTACAATCGCGGTTTATGTAAGCTAGAAAGGAAATTCAGCGGATGGGCTTGTAAAACGAATTTAACATCCGTCAGAAATGATATTACCTCGCCGACGACATAAAATCGATCTGCAACATTTGCAGAAATATTTTAAAAGGCGAGTCGCTTCAGCTGCATACTAAGCGGACCGTCCTTTTTATTTTCTTGCTTGCTACGCCGATGTATCTTCGCATACGGCGCTGTTAGCAATTCCTTCGTTGTGCTTCCGAAGATCGTGAAGGCTTTAAGTGCAAAGCCTTGTATATACAACTTGTCGCAACGTTTGATACGTTTTTATCTTTGTCTTCCCGCAATTGCTCCGCGAAGTTGCTAATAAATATCCACTTCGTATTCTCGCGTTTCAGAATACGTAGAACAACAAGAAAATATTTTTCAAGAGACGTTGATTCAAATGTTTCACTGCAAGTTTTTGCGAGTGAATGTTCTTAAAATTGTAACATTGAAAAAGTATGCCGAGTTCCTCTCTCTGATTTCATTTCTCGCATTTTCCTTTCAAACGTCTATCATTTTGTGAAAAATAAATGCTTGTTGACGTCTGTACTCTGGACTGTCATGAAAAATGTCCCAATTTTACTTTTATTAAATGTTCTATCCAAAAGCACGAGATGTTAATAACGACTCTCTGTAGAATGTTACATTTTGTAACAGTAAATGCTGTGGAAATGATGAAAGTGCCTTCCCATAAAAATATATAAAACATTCTCCTCTCTTTCAACAAGTATCTAAGAATAACATAGACCATAGACCCAATAAATACACCAGAATATAAATATCGATTTCAAAAAATACCCATAAAAATATATAAAACATTCTACTCTCTTTCAACAAGTATCTAAGAATAACATAGACCATAGACCCAATAAATACACCAGAATATAAATATCGATTTCAAAAAATTTGTAGGCATAGACACAATGCACAAAAATATGAAAGAAAGTATGTAAGGTGGATTGGGGTAAGTTCTCCGTAGTCCGTAGTTTTTGCAAAGTTGGACTTTCAATTGTGACGGATGACGAACAGACGTTTAATATCATCTCTGGCAGGAACCGTCCTAGATAAACGAACAGAGCTACCCTAGATAAATCTACATAGCTGTTTAGTTTAGTTTAGAGCCCAAACATACGCTCGACCAACTGATCGTTGACAAAATACGAATGTTCACTTGAAGGGTACTGACAAGTACCACCCGTCATTGCAGGGCTATATAAGCCCTTGCATTTCTACTCTCGTGGGCTAGTACTGTCGTAATCACGAATCGTGTCGCGTCGTGCTGCATCTCGGAAGTCAACTACCAGTGAGATCGGGCTAAAGTTCCCCTTCGAATAAAAGTATAACCGTATAGATTCCGCGAGTTCGGTGTAAAATCTATTAGGCAGTGATAAGGTTGCTCCGAGACCCCCGCATTGCCAGTGCAAGTCGACACCGTGCATCTTAGTTTAGGTAATATCATCTTTCAATTCTTTCTATTCTAAATTCAATCCATTCGCGACAATTACACAATTGTAACACGAAGTCTTATAGTAAGAATATATTTGTGTTCTTTGATAATTAACGCAAATTCATTAAACCCATAATTATTGTCCAATATCCTAATCAAGTAATTGAACGTCCCCACACGTACAATCTTACCTCTCGGATTGTATCAATTAAATTATACAAGTTACGAGGCTTACTAAGTATCCTAGCGACTCCCTGATTACGCATCAGGTTTGTTCGCGACATTCCAATTGTCCAAACAGAGATTTATCCACCCTAGTGGCTCCCCAATTTCGCATTGGGTTCGTCCTCGAAAACTATACTATCCTAGCAGCTCCCCAGTTTCGCATTGGGTTCATCCGCGTCCTAACAGCTCCCTGATTTCGCATCAGGTTCGTCTGTGCTCTTATCCAACCTCCCAGCAGCTCCACAATTTCGCATTGGGTTCGTCCGCGTCGTTATACAACTTCCTAGTAGCTTCCCGGTTTCGCATCGGGTTCGTCTGCGCGTCGTTCCTAGTGACTCCCCAATTTCGCATTGGGTTCGTTCACGAAGTTTCATCTTCCTGGCAGCTCCCTGATTTCGCGTCAGGTTCGCCTGCGTTTGACTCTATTCCTAGAGGCTCCCTGACTTCGCGTCAGGTTCGTCCTCGCTGTCTATAATCCTAGCAGCTCCACAATTTCGCATTGGGTTCGTCCGCGTACCTTAACTAACAAATTGATACCATATTCCTAGGGTAACAACCCTCCGCCGGCCACTCGTGCTGCTCGCGGCCCTGGCTCGTAACAAAATTGATGTATTTTCAGTCTGGTATGTAAAAACTTAATGCTCTTGGTACCAAACTCTTGCCACAGTTATTACTGATGAATCAGTATTATGTAGGATTCTAATTTTGCGTGAAAATTATCATTTTGATAGGATATTGTACAAAGTGTCAACTAGGACGCACTTGCCCCGAAAATGGGGCAAGTCCGTATCTGAGAGATAAAAATGCTTTCGAACCTTGTTTCAAGTGCTACGGGGCAAGAAAAGAATGATTATCAAGCCTGCTACAAAATGCTTTTTATTGCATTAAATATATTGTTTAGTTTTATAGTTACCCATACAGAGTACGGACTTACCCCACCGTGATAGTACGGACTTGCCCCGTGTAGCAATATTTACGTGGCAAGATCATCTTAGTGTTTTTCTCAATAAATTAAAAAAAATACAATAAAAACGGTTTATTTAATGTAAACCTACATCAATATTTGTTGTACTTACCTAAAAGAACACAACACAGAATATATTAATAACTTGTAAACTATTGCACGTTCAGAGTAACCTCAAAGTTGTACGTGTATCTCGCACGTGACTGTTTGGCATTGGTTGATTTAAGCGAGGAAATCACCTTTATTCTTGGGCGACATCTATGTCGAATAGTTTACACTAGCTTATACTACATTAAATAAATACAAGCCAGAGAAATGTCGTTCATATTATAATAAAAATTACCAATTAACGGACTTACCCCACTCCACCTTATTATTAATCCTTGGAAAATTTAGTTTATCAACAAGTTTTTAAATTAGTGCTGTTCGTACCACTCTGGAGTAGATTCTTCATCATTTAAGTTCAAGCAATAAAGATTAAAACCGAGTACGCTGGTTTTCGCTACAGTTATCTTTAACCAGAACGAGGATGGGTAAAAGCAACCTAGATACGCACGTGTAGAACTACTTATTTTTCTGTCAACGATTCCTCATATTAGAATATGCATTATCCCTACCACTCTACGGAAAGATACTTCGTTGTTTACGTTCAAGCAGTAAAAATTGAAACAGATTACTCTGGTTTCCGCTACGGTTGAAAGAGAACAAGGGTGATAAAATAAGAGTTGTTTTCCAGTTAGTAATTTCTGAAATTAGGATATTTATTATCCCTACCACTGGAATGGACACTTAATCATTTAAGTTCGAGCAATAAACATTGAAATTGAGTACTCTGGTTTTCGCCACAGTTGAGAGAGACCAAAGATGGTAAGATAGAGGTGGGTAGTATACACACGTGTAGATTCTGTTATTTTCCAATTGGCAATTTCCGAAATTAGGATATGTATTACCCCTACTCTGTAGTAGACACTGAATCATTTCAGTTCGGGCAATAAAAATTGAGACCGAGTGCGCTAGTAATTGCGCGCCAGTTATAAAGAGAGAGGGTTGGTAAGAGCGGATCGCAGGTAATAAAGAAAACAAAGTTATCCAGAAATAATGAGCGTAATTCCAGTACGAAACACAGTTACGTGAACTGGGCGAAACTTGCTAGACTTAATATTTCGCACGTGTCTATTAAATCAGTGGCGACCGGAGCGGGCTGGGTATCGAAAGAGAGAACGGGGGTTGGGGTGTTGGTCAGAACTCTAAGAAACAGTGTAGTAAGAAAAGGAGGATCGAGCGGCTGCGTTGCGCGAGAACGAGCGAAGAAAAACAAGAGGTTCGGAGTAGGGGAAAAAGACAGGCCCGAGAAACAAGAGAGCAACGGCGCGGCGCGGCGCGGCGTGCCGAGTTTTTTCCCCAGCTAATTGATTCATTGCCTTATTGAATAGCGGCGAGGGATATATCGGGGCGCGCGCCGGTAAGGGAAAATAACGAGGCCGCGCGTCCGAGCAAGTGAAAACGAAGCGTCGACGAGGACGGTGCACATATATCAGGCTCACGAAACAGAGGGAATCGTTGGTGGAACGGGGTGAGAGCTTCGACCGCGGTAAACGAACGTTTATTTTCCAATCGAACGCTATTATTGCCCGCGGCGAGGAACGAGCCTGGGGATCGTTGAACGGTTCGGAAGCGAGGGTTGCGGCGAATCCGCGCGTTTCCTGGAAACAGACCGAAAAAAAGTCGCGCCGTGCCGGTTTCATCCAACGGAAGAGGCGAAATAGGAAGGACAAGGTAGCGGGCGAGGGGATGGGAAAAGGGAATAATCGGAAGACAAAAAATGACGACGAAAAGAGGAGGAGAATGGCTGGAGAAGGGTCGAAAAATAGTAGTCCCTCGAGGGGGTGAAAAAAAACATAGATACTGACACGAGCGTACAGGAGGAATATATACGCGCGCGCACGCAGATGGAAATAAAGGTGAAGGTGGTAGATAGGAGGCAGCGTCGTGGGAAGGGGTTGCAGAAGAGGCAGAGTTGTAGCGCAGGTGTTGACTGTCTGCTGAGAGGTAGTATGGGGGGCACGACGGAAAGAGACACGCTGATACACTGCGGGACGACTAGGGCTCCGGGGTTGGGGAGAGAGGGCTGAAGAAGGTGGATAGGCGAGATAAATAACGGGGGTCGAAGAGGAGCAGAGGCGATGGTGTGACAAAGAGGAGATAGATAGAGAGAGACAGAGAGAGTCTCTGGGAGTCGATAGACGCGAGGAGCGTTGGTTGGGGCCGTGGGGCGGATAGAAAAGATGAAAACGAGAGGGCGGAAAGGGGAACAGGGGTGAGGACTTGTAGAGGACGAAGGGTGTAGGGTGTGTGTAGGGCGGAGGCGTAGGCGCGCGACGCGGTGCGGTGCGGCGCGGCACGGCACGGTGGAACGACGACGCTGGAAAATTGTGTGTGCGATGTTGAAGGATAGCGGAAAAGTGAGGGTGTTGTAAGGAAGGTGACGGAGATAATGGGCGCGAGATAGAACGGGAGTAAAAATGTGAAAGACAGTGGACGCCCGGCGAATTGTAAAGACAGACGCGGTGGTACACAAAGCGGGAGCTGCCAGAGAGGACTGACACTCTTAAGGAGGACGGAGGGCAAGACAATGGCAGCCTGGATAGGGAAAGTGGAGAGAATGAGAGAAAATCAGCGGAGGAACGGCCGGAGAAGGCAAGGGACGCTGAGGAGGAAGTTAAAGAGAGAAGGGGGCCGCGGGACAGAATGTTGAGAAGACGGGGCCGGGGGAACAAAAGGGGGGCACGCGCGAGAAATTGAAAGGAAAAAGTAACAGGGAGAATCGGGATGGAGGAGGCGCGCACACAATGGGGACGAATGGGGAAGGGGGCCGGCCGAATAGTGGGAATAGATAGTTTTATTCATTGCCCCGGGCGTACAGAGTCCTCGGAAATGCCGAGTTGTCGAGGGTGCGGTGAAATTCGTGGTACCCGCGACGACCAGCCGACTCTTCCCCCGCGAAAATATGTGTGTGGGAATACTCGAATAATGGCCTCTCGACGGAATTTCGTCAAGTACACTTTCCTTCGTGCACCGCCGCCGGTGCGGCCGGATAGAATATTTGAAACGGAGGGGTTGGACAATTTTCAAATCTCCCCGATTAAGCCGCAGCTTTTTAATTTCTCTCCCTCGTTCTCTCTCTTCCTCTCATCGCGCGAGCAATGTACAGTCTGTAACACGAGAACGTGGCCGCGATATCTTCCACTGTTGATACGGAATCAGGCGCGGGACTGTGATATAATCTAAACATGAAAACCTCTTACAGTATCCCCCGGTTTTTACACGAGTCAGACCCAATCCGAGAAAGGATATCATTGCCAGTCCACCATAACAAATCCCATAGAAATTTTTTGCGCTGTTGTGAAACAGAAATTTCGAGGAACACGCAGTTTGACGATGAAGTGATTAGTGCGTCGAATTAAAAGATATGGAGGTCGCTTTTTGTCTCGCAATCTGAAAAATAGGTTGAAAGCATGCCGGACGTTGCGAAGATATAATCGCTCATGGGGGAGACTGGACCGTGTGCATAAAGTTTTTTACGAAAAGAAATAATGTTTACAGAAATACCGCGTCCACGCTCTTGTGTTACAGACTGTACAATGGACGTCGCGTGACTCGTTCCGCGATAATCTTGTAGCGAGCCTTCGCCACATTTTCTGACCTCGTTCGGCTCGTAACCGGACAGACGATGTTCGAGCGCGTGAACACGGCCTAATTTAATATTAATAATTACCAACGTATTTATCGGAATACGCGAGCGCTACAATAAATATTGTAACGTTTTCGATCGGTTGCATAACATCGGTCACCTGCCTATATACATCGCATTGTTATCGGAGACCGGTAGCATTGTTTTTCCCTTTGTTCTCGCGGTCGGTGAATAATTTCGATTTATATTCAAAGAGCTCTGTCACTCTTTCATGATTAATGCACGGTAAAACGTCAATATCTGCGGTTTTAACATGCCTCCATAGCAGCAGATGAATTGTCCCGGGCTTTATTTATTCAAATTCCATTTTCACAATCGCTATTTTACCAATTTCACAAAGTAAATTAATTGCCGGCCAGCTGCGGGAAAGAATCAGTCGGAATAAAACCCTCAAACAATCGCGTAAACGTAGCGAACACTGCTCTTCATGTTGATAAAGTCAATGGCTGACCATGAACAAAGAAACAGCATTACACATTCAATTTACGTGTACGATGCTAATCAAAAATATTTAATCGCTTGTTCGACGAACAATGACTCTCACCTTTTTCACCAGGGCAAACGAGAATATAATGAAATTATAATCCTTTTTACCTTTTCTTCAGCAATTTAATTCTGTTTTTATAAATCAAACTTTGTACAACTTACATATTGTGCCTTAGATATTAATCGAATAAGGCAGCGTCGGTTTAAAAATTACTTTCTAGCTATTTTGATAGCAATGTAGTAAAATTGATTCGAATAGAAGAAAAATATAAGATTAATTGAAAAGGAATTTGTCAAATTGGACAGCCTTGATTCAAAGATTAATTGTTAATTACTTCATCAAATAGCAGAACAATTGTCTCGAAAGAGTAGACCAAAACTGTAATTGATTACATTACAAAAATTGCTTAGAATAGAAGGGAGATTGACTGAACAGAAAGTAAAATTAGCAAAGCTTGTTCCAAAGCTTGTATGACTAAGGTCAGAAGAGCTGCTCAACATCGGACCGCTGCTTCATCAACCAATTGTGCGACTTCCAATGAAGCTTGCTACACCGTAAGCAAAATGTCGAACTGACTGTTTCGAGAGAACAAGGCTTACGAGGGAAAGCTTGAACAGTGGTAAGTGTAAGATGCCTGTCTGGAGAGCTCGGGCTCTCGCTTTGGTAGTCTGTGTTGACCACGTTCCCGTGTAAGGACATCCTGGAGCCGCAAAGAGCTGTGTACAATGGCTGGTTAGCAGAAGGAACTTCGGTAATGAATTCAATAACGAAGCAGCGGCGCTAATCGGCGTATCGATGCTGCAAAACACGGCGGAAACAGGGACCGGGGTAAATTGAATAGGACGCTGGCGAGCACTCTCCGGAGAAAGTTGGAAAAGCGGCCGGCACGGCCCGGTAAGTTTTCTGAAATTCGAACGCAATCAACATTCAGCGAGGACGTAAATTTGTAAAGACACGGCCGACGGGGCCGCCCGGGGAGAGTGGGAGAACGGTTTGCGCGGTGCGCTGAAAGCATACTAACAACTTCTTTGGGGAAATAATTGAATAATGCATTTCCTAAGCTGCGGCTCGAATAATTTCCGCCCGCGAATTTATTCGTTCCCGGGCGCGTTCGCCGATACCAAGTTGATATTCGTCGTTAACGCGCCGCACCAATTTTACGTGGTTTATTGTCCAAGCTACGTCGATCATCCCGTTTCTGTTACATCCTTCGAATAAATCGTATTTCATACATAATTATATACAGAGTGGCCTGGAAATCGTAGTACAAACGGACAGGGGGTGATTCCACTTGAGAAAATAAGTCGAAAATATACAGTCAGCGGCAATAATAAGTCGACATCCTTAAAAATCGCATAACTTTTTATAAATTGGTCCAAAGGACTTGAATTTTTTTAAGATTTTAAACCGGCTAGTTCGCTAGAGAATAAGTAAACAAAAATTTATTACGATTGCAATTGGTAGGAATCATACAAAATTTAAAAAAATGTTTGTCACGTCTGCCGACGTGTTGCCATAGGTTATAAGCATAGCCAATAAGAGTAGGATATTGTAACCGTAATTATTAAGAATATTGATTAGTTATAAGTGGTCATACTTCGCTCCGTTCATCAGATCCGATTCTCACCTCATACCATATACCCATTCTTATATTAACCCTTGTATAATAATCATATCTTAATGTATTCCCCGTAGCAGTATCACGTAGCATTCACCGTAATCATTAATCGCGCGCTTCTCATAACATCCATAGCGTTATGTCTAACGAGACATCCGGTAGAAAATAAGACACCTATGTATTCGACCTCACGATCCTAAAAAGAGTTCAGTCAGTTCAGTTCAATTCGGACAGCCAGTCTGTCACGTTCGTTCAAGACTCCAGCGAGGCTCGTCGCCTCCTGGATGTCCCGGTCCGGACTCCGACGAGTCCTCGCTCTCATCCGCCTTTTAGCGGTCCTGCTATATCACGCGCTTCTAGTTCATTATAATTTCATTTCATACGTTACAAATATATTCTCAGTTATTAATTTAATAAGTGAGTCTCGCTTAGTTCTTCTCCCTACATCCTCGCGCTTGCAATACTTTCCTATCCAATTCGCGTTCGTCGCTATCAATTACGAAAGCTCATGCGCGTCAACGAACGCGGGACGGAGGACAACAGCGGAGTATCTCCCGCCAACCGAGGATCACCGACGACGTGATCTTCCCAGGACGAGTGAGGATCATCGTCCTTCCTACGACGATCCAGCCTGATTCGACTGCAGCCGTCAGCGAGCAACGGAAGCAGTTCGCATAAAGGAAGCCTGCCTGTCTTCATCGATCGCTATACTCAACTGTCCGATAAGTTGCTAGATATTTCCCTGCGAAGATTCGCGCCGTCTCAGTTATCTCTGTTCTCGTCCGCCGCTTTGGGGCGAATCTACTGTAAGCGTTAAGCAGAATACGCATGTTCGCGAAAGTCGTGGTTCCCAGTCAGACGTCGGACGTAACGTGCCGCGTGGACAAAAGGTTGTATCGCATTTGAGAGCGTCCAGTAAGGGGAATGGGTCGCGGAACGATAGTTTTCGCGAAAGTCAGACTCCGGGACGTAACAGTTTCGTCAACTTTTTTATCTGGGCCTGTAACGATAATTTAAAAAATGCGTTTTATAGATTTCGGTAGCTTATATACATACCGAAAATTTCATCGAAATCGGTCAACATTGCAATGAGCTACTTACATACGTTTAAAGATGAGAGCTTAAGGGTGAAAGTCGCAGATTTTCAGCCTTGCCAGGGCATTTCGCCCTTATGTGATCATCTTTAAACGTTTGTAGCTCATTGCAATGCTGACCGATTTCGATGAAATTTTTAGTATGCATATAAGCTACCGAAATCTATAAAATGCATTTTTAAATTATCGTTACAGGCCCAGATAAAAAAGTTGACAAAACATCATTTTTAAAAATTTTTTATAATTCCTACCAATTGCAATCGTAATAAATTTTTGTTTACTTATTCTCTAGCGAACTAGCCGGTCTAACATCTGAAAAAAATTCAAGTCCTTTGGACCAATTTCTAAAAAGTTATGTGATTTTTAAGGGTGTCCACTTATTATTGCCGCTGACTGTATAATTTGAATAACATTTTCTCATCTGAAGCTTCGTTTTCGAGAAAATCGAGTTTGAAAATGCAACGAACACGCGTGCTATTAGATAGGCATCGTCTGACATATCTGAATATACTAAAGTAGCTGACTGATCTTTAAACTTGTGATTTTTTCGAAAACGATGCATCAAACGAAAAAATTTTATACCTTTTTCCCCGATTTACTTTTACATCACCCCCTTCCCGGCTGTACTAAGATTCCCAGCCCACCATGTATAATAGATACTGTTACTCAAATCGTTGCTCAACTTTCAGTGCATCATGCTTGATTTGACAGGAATTATTTACTAATTTGGGAATTCAGGGAATTTTTAGTAAAAGTAGTACTCTCTATAACGTTCAACATGAACTTGTTTGTTGTAATTTCTAACAAATTTACTAAGAGACGCCGCAGAACCGATCTCTCATCGAAAGAAGATAACCGGATGTATCACTGAAAGATGCCTTAGCATGCGATACGATTTTTACTGTATCAAAGGCGCCTGGAGATTCGAGGTGGGTCGCCGACGAAACTTTGCTGGAAAGTAGATCTCAGAAAAATATTTGACACGTATTCTTTTTATCGACTATCGTCATATCGAAAGGATGAAAACAGCCCACAAAGTTGGAGGTGAGAAAAATATTTGAACGAATATCTTGGAAACTGCTAGAACCAGAACAGTATCACGTATGGCAAAATGCAACATTTCTTTGGTAAAAAAATTCAGCAATCTGACGAAACTACTGGGAACTTCGTCTACTTAAATAATACATGCAGTGCTGTTTTGTGCATTTTTCCGATAGAGACATGGACAAATTGGAAACTTTTTGAAGATATCTCAAGAGTTGAATAGTACCATTGACACAATCACGAATTCTCATCAACTAAATGGATGTTTGGATGAAGGACCGATGTCAGGCTTTCTAAATTTTATAGGGGCGTAATTTTGAACTCAAACGTGAATTTAAATAATGAAAACCAGCTGAAAATGACGTAGGCCCTCCTTCCAGACCCACTCAATTTGTCTACAGATGTTCAAAGAGTGAGCTGTGCACTTTAGAAAACAGCATCTCAACAAAAACATCCTGTAAATAGGAGCCAAGTTCCTATGGCCGTAAAAAGTTGTGAGATCAAACAAAATACAGCCAAGTTCGATAGCTTAGAAATACCTCTTGCAACACTGAAAAAAGCGTTTGTAAAAATTAGTTTAAAAGAACGCTATTTAATTTTTAAAGAGTTACATGGAGAGCTAAATTATATTCAAACTTGGCCGCTACCTAACACCTTTTATGCCGGTTTATGTTGGTTTAAAAAGTAATGGCCAAGTTTGAATGATTTAGCCCTCCATGTAACTCTTTAAAAATTGAATAGCGTTCTTTTAAACTAATTTGTACAAAGACTTTTTCAGTATTGCAAGAGGTATTTCTAAGCTAACGAACTTGGCCGTACTTTGTTTGATCTCACAACTTTTTACGGCCATAGGAACTTGGCTCCTATTTACAGAATGTTTTTGTTGTGATTTCATCAATTTTTGTTGAATTTTCATCAATTATCAAGTAGATATCAAAGAAAAAAGATCCTTTTCTAATCTGCAAGACAAAATCCATATCCTCTGACGGCGACGCTCGGATCCGTTTGTCCCCCGCCGCTATAGATGATGCTCGGTACAGTTTCTTTTGTTTACGTTAGAGCGATTGTTTTTCTCATCAGTATTTGTTGCGACTTCGAAGCTAATAAAACGTATACTTATGTATGTTATGCTACTATGTTCTATCCTACGTACCTATTTCGTAGTTTTTTTTCAATACAACCCCTTTAAGGTGTAAAATTTCAAACTTTGATCAATTATTCCTTTGAGTGTTTGTTATGGTGGGCCTACGTACCAAATTTCAAGCTTGTACATCAATGGGAAGTACCCAAAAGGTTTTGATGATCTGTCAGTCAGTCAGTCAGTGACAAATTCAGCGATTTTTGAGGTCCTATATCTCGGAACCTACTAATGTTGGAAGATCAATGTTTTGTCAATATTGAGACATGATGGCATTTAACAAGTGTATGAAATTACATCTCTCCATCTGCCTCCAGTGGCGAGTTATAAGCCTCTAAAAAACGGCTAAGTTGTTTCGTGTAAAAGGAGGTACATAGTGCGAGAACTTGGCTGTGTTGCACTACCGTGCACCTAGACAAGACTCGCGCGGCGGCAACCGCGATAATCTTGGCGGAGTTTTTCCGAAACAGCCGGCTAACAGAGTTTGCTGAAATTCTATTTATAATCAAGTGGCCGATACCAGCTACTTGAACCGGCGAACAATGTTCATAACTCACGTACACAGCAATGCGGAAAATTTCATTCCCCCGCCCTCGTTAGCGTCCCCCGTCAGAGACGCGCGGCGACGTGGGCGGGGCAGATCGCGTGAAACTTTTCCCGTTACAAATTCAATTCGTCCGAGTTATCGGCGAAACGTCATTACCGTCGTGTCATTAATAGGTCGTTTTCCCGGTGACACGCGTTACCGCCGGACGAAATTCTGCGCCCCGGCCAGGGCGCGGACCGGAATGGCGCGACGACGCAAAAATCCTGATGATTCCCCCGATTTCGAGTCCCGCATTAACGTCACCCGCTCGTCCACGCTAATGGTGATCGATAACCGTACCGGCGACCATGCACGCCCCCGTTCCACTTTACCCCGGCCTTTCTTTAACTGCGATCCGCGTGCAATCGTCACCGGTTGCACGCGTGTTGCCGCCGCTGCCCCACGTCCTTCCCGTCCAGATTATTGCGCTGTTTCTATGGAAAAGACGTGGTTTCCCTAACCCCCATTCATTACCCATTTTGCTAACCAACCAAATTACCTACCCAGAGCCAAGTAACAGTCTGCCGACCCCCATACTGCTCCCCATCACGGTTATTATACTGTTTCTATGGAAAATACGTGGGTTTACTAACCCCCATTCATTCCACATTTTCCTAACTTTGCAAATCATCTGGTGGGAACTAGGTAACACGTTAACTGCCACCCCTGCTGCCCGGTCCTAATACCATTTATTACACCCTTTCAAAAGATTTTTTTAGCCCCACTCATCCCCATCTTTCTAACTCGAAACATCACCTGCTGAAAGCTAAGTAACACTGCCACACCAATGCTCACATAGAGGTCACACAAAATTAGAATAAATCTACAAGTTATCAATACAAATGGGCGTGAGGCAATAATAAGTAAGAAAAAACTTGTAACATTTTTACGGTTGACGCGCGTCGTATTCGAGGAAATTGAGTTTGAAGTTCGACGAACTCGCGTGTTCCAGCATTCGCAAGAAGTAGAATTGGTTGGTCATGACCAGACGCGTCAGCTGATTTCTATTCAGCAGCACGCGTAACCGCCGAATTTTCAAACTCAATTTCCTCGAAAGCGACGGGTCAACCGAAATGTTATTCGCTTCTTTTTATTTATTTTTCACATAGAATCATGCCCGCCTGGGCAACATTAAAAATGTAAAGCTTACAGCTTGTAGATTCTAGCAATGTTTGGTTCATTTAGTGTGAGCAATATTGATTTTCATATATTTTGAGAGGAGGGTTCAATGTACCGTTGAACTCCATACGGAACAATTAAAGTCAATGTAATCACAGCAGGTGTTTATATAAGGCAGCAGCTGGTTACTAGGTAAGTCGATATAGTCATGACGTGTGCTTACGTAAGTCAGCTTCTAGCAACAATTAATAACTCTTTTACGTCATTTCACTAATATAGTAATTAGACAACGGATTTTATGCATTTATGGGAAAAATGAATGAGTGTAATTTAAAACAGTAAAATCATATAAAGAATTTAAAAATATTGTTATATTATTTTCAATCTATTATATTATATTAATAAATTTCTATTTCACTCCAGTTTGTTGCAATTCCGGTAGAAAATTTTTATTTTGTATAAAGATCCGCTGTTTAATGATTTAACACTATACCCACCAAATATTACAAGTATCTAGCAAATGTTGCCTTATAAAAATGGCAACACTTAATAGAGATTGACCACAATTTTCAATGTAATGCATGCTTGGACAAGGAGATTTATTCGATTATTTTCCGTAAATGAATTTTTATAGTTTCGATAATTGTAAAATATAAAATACTGTTCCTCTTATGGGCCCGAATATAAGCAGATAATGATTTAACACTAAACCTACTAAGCATTAAAAGTATCTAGCAAATGTTGCCTTTTAAAAATAGCTTTATAGAGACTGTCCATAATTTTCAATGTGATAGATGCTTGGACAAGGAGATTTATTCGATTATTTTCCATAAATGAATGTTTATAGTTCCGATAATTGTAAAATATAAAATGTTGTTCCTCTTATTGGCCCTAATATAAGCAGATAATGATTTAACACTAAACCTACTAAGCATTAAAAGTATCTAGCAAATGTTGCCTTTTAAAAATGGCTTTATAGAGACTGTCCATAATTTTCAATGTGATAGATGCTTGGACAAGGAGATTTATTCGATTATTTTCCATAAATGAATGTTTATAGTTTCGATAATTGTAAAATATAAAATGTTGTTCCTCTTATTGGCCCTAATATAAGCAGATAATGATTTAACACTAAACCTACTAAGCATTAAAAGTATCTAGCAAATGTTGCCTTTTAAAAATGGCTTTATAGAGACTGTCCATAATTTTCAATGTGATAGATGCTTGGACAAGGAGATTTATTCGATTATTTTCCATAAATGAATTTTTATAGTTTCAATAATTGTAAAATATAAGATGATGTTCATTTGGCAATATCCAAAATATGAAGATGAACGCCATACACTCCTATCAGTTCTTCTCCGTTGCAAGTACTGCCTCCCGACTTGTATAAAATGCTTCTTATGGGGCCCATATTATAATGCCCGTCAATTATCTTCGATTTTATTAAGCGATGTGCAATTAAAATCTAATCTCATTAAATTAACCAAGTAGAAGCTATATAAACTAGTTGTAAGTTAAGTTAAATTGAAAGATGCCATTATGTATTGTTAAGAGAACTAATATGTAATATGTCAATATGTTCATGTGTATTGTATATCCTACATAAACCATACTTGGTTTACAGCATTAGATAAATAATAATAATATAAAATGCTGTTCCTCTTATTGGCCCTAATATTAGGTTGGGGAAAAAGAAATCCATCATTTCTCTGCTTGAGATAACGTAAAAATAATGGATTTCTTTTTCCCCAATCTAATATAAGCAGCTAATGATTCAATACTAAACCTACTAAGCATTAAAAGTATCTAGCAAATGTTGCCTTTTAAAAATGGCTTTATAGAGACTGTCCATAATTTTCAATGTGATAGATGCTTGGACAAGGAGATTTATTCGATTATTTTCCATAAATGAACTTTTATAGTCCCGATAATTGTGTAATATAAAGCCGGCCATATGACCGTGGTATGTTCGGCGCTAAAGTGGCTGCAAGGAAATTAGAACTCGCTGTAACTAGTTACACTAAAATGTGTGACTAACTAGGTCAAGTTCCGGGGAACAGATAATGGGCGCTTAAATTAAACGGTCTTGCGCAGGTAGCATACAACTATCGAAAGACTGTAAACTATGCCGAATACAATACCTCGCGATCGTGGGTCCAGAAGATCGCCGTCGGCGGTTCCGGGCTGTGACGCACCACGCAGGTGAGATTCATCGTGCTGCCCCTGTTTATAAACATCTCTGGTTCACCGACGATCGACGTCACCGGTTCTGTGGAAAATAAGAGAATAAATGAGCCGTTTAATGCGAACATTGTGCATGAGATTTCAGTCAATCAAAATGAAATTAAACAAAATATCTCGGACCCGATAATTTATCGGATCTGACAATCCTATAGTTAATATGGTTTTATTTAACGTTATTGTTGCGAGTACTAATGCTGTAGAAAAGGTTTCATTTAATTTCGAATGAACTCTCTTCGTATGTACGCTCCGTTATTTGTAATGTTTTTATAAATTTTCTCATTTAACTGTCCATCTGTCCAGTTTAATTTGTTTTAATCGTTTTAATTATTTCAATTGGTTTTGTACACATTTTATTGGTTTTGTATTTGCCTTCCAGTGATAAGTTTCAAAAGAATATTTTTAATCGAAAACTGAATGTTTTTGTTAACAAATTACTAATGTTTGAATTTCGACACGACAATTTATTTTCGTAAAGTGATATAAAATAGTCACTTCTTACATCTCACTGTAGAAAAACAGTTTCTATTCGTTCGAACTCGATCAATCCTGTTTCTGAAATTGCAAGCAGATTTATTCTTGCTGTTTCCTTCATTTCAAAACCAATTACGTCTGATTAAATAATTTATAATTTGTTGAAACTAATTGCGTTTGCTAACCAACGCTATCTACTATCGGTTCGTTCGTAATTTATATCCCTGTAGCAAAGGGGAATTTTATCCAGTTCGTTGAATAAACGTGTACCCAAGCGATTTAAATAAATTTGAGTATTTTTACAATTTTTATCGGAAGAAATAAATTCTGCGGTCTTTGTTCATGTTATTCAATTATTTTTCATAATTACGTCTATTACCACGTGATTGCCGTCTTTCGCTAAAAAAAAATAAAAACGCACGTAATATAAAAGAGGAATTAATTATCGATCGAATCGTTACCGATATTTATGTTTCTTATGTATTCAGTGAAGAGCTGATTGTATCTCAGAATCAATTCCAGCATGTTGGCAGCATCGATGCTTACCAAATGAAAAAGGAAAATTCGCGTCAGATACGCCGGGGTTATCAGATGGAAAATTTGTACCGAAAGCATTGCCGAGATTCAATAAAATGATGTGAACCAGCAAATAATTTCAAACCGTTTCAAGTATTTATGTAACGCAAACATTCACAATCGCACACAATCGGGCTTAAACGCCACCATTGACTTCCGAGTTTTCAAACGATGGAACAATGAAAACCGTAATTCTGCCGACACCGCCCACTATAAATCTGCAATTTCATTACACTACGGTTCTCCCGGATAACCTTACGTCGCGCGCGTGTTCGTTCGACACGGTTTGACAACCGCGTATACGAAGAGTGTTCTCGTGACAACTCGATCACGAACGATCAGAAAACAAATCGAAAACACACCGGTAGAAACGTTTTTTGCTTTTCGAGTCGAAGCCCTTCTTCGGTAAAATCCTACTCGAAAATTTTCGGGTTACGGGTCCTATTGTACGCCGCGATATCGCGTCTGTCCATCACTCGCTTGTTCTACTTGCAGTAAACAATACCCGTGATGCGCTGTATTTTTTATATTCCTTCTCTTTTGTTGATTGCCAGTTCGTGGCAAATTATTATCGAGGCCAGGCAGTATCGTATCGCCGTCATTGTTTACAATCCTGTTTCCGGAATAAATTGTTGTGCGAGGAAAAACACGGACACATCGTAAACAAAAACTTCATCCCACCTTACATCAAAAGTTCGATCTCCATTTTTCGCGGGAAATTCATCCGCAGCCATCGCACGGTTGCAGCATCGTTGCCACCATGGTTTGTGTACTTTCTAATTTTCCGCAAACTCGGGAAAATCGAAAGCCAAACGACCATTTTTCGATTCTGGCTCGATCCAACCGCCGCGAGCAAAATCTGCACCAGTTGAACGGTTTTTTTTTAGAAGATACCTTGATTTTGTATTCACCGCTGTAATTCTTTAGCATGTTCAGCTTCGTGCTTTTAATAACCATCGTTGGTTACTTGAATAAAACGGTGCTATTATACAGTATAATCCAGTTAATTATGATACTGAAGGATTATCATATTAAATTCATGGCGGGTTTACGTAATTTGATAACGTCGGTGACTTCCGTGATAACCGGTTAATAACGCAAACTAAAGAAATACTACTCTGTTAGAGAAAATTAATTCAACTACGGATTACAATTTAATAACAATGTCCAACACCAAGTTTGTTCCCTAATTACTGTTGGGTCCTTTTTATACAGGGTGTCCCAAAATTCCTTCAACAGCCGGAAATGGGAGGTTCCTGAGATTATTTGAAGCAACATTTTCCTTTGCAAAAATGTTATCCGCGGCTTTGTTTAGGAGTTATTAACGAAAAATACGGACCAATCACAGCGTGACTAGACGCGACATGGCACAGTCGGCCAATAGACAGTTGGCGCGCCGCGCCGCGCCGACTGTGCCAACTCGCGTCTAGGTCGCGCTCTGATTGGTCCGTGTTTTTCGTTAATAACTCCTAAACAATGTCGCGGATAACATTTATGCAAAGGAAAATGTTGCTTCAAATGATCTCAGGAACCTCCCATTTCCGGCTGTTGAAGGAATTTTAAGACACCCTGTAGAGTTTTTTGCGCTGATTCCGAATCTGTCCTTAATTTTTCTCATGTACGCACAGTTTTTGAGGAACATGGCTTTGAAAGAAAAAGATATTTTTCAACTTTAAACAAATATTGTGATGTTATTATAAAAGATATTGAATTGTTGTTTGCAGTAGAAGATTCTGTAGACTTTCCCGAATACAGTGATATCCAATATTAATGCATTATGATTGTTTAAAGATGTTTAAACGATCATTAAAGACGGAGAGACACCACTTTTGCACCAATTTTTGACGATATTTTTGAATTTATCTCAAAAAATAAGGGTCCAGCAGAAAATCGAACTATACCACGCGATAGAGCAGACTTTTATCTTGAAGAACCACCTTATTCTTATTTTTATCACCAGAAGTTAAAGAATTCGTTGATGAGAAGTAAGTTAAAAAGATTAAATACTTACCTTACTTACTGTGCAAATGAAAATACAATCATGGAAAATAGATATCTAATTTAAATTACATTACGTTCATCAAGTGATATAATTTTATTGTGTTTTATATGTGGGAATACAATATACCTTCAAACTAGTGGGTTATCAAGTCATTTTAACGAAAAATGATTACATCAGTTCTGTTCACAAAAATCGATTTCTTGCAAAATCTTGAGGTCGTAGACAAATTTTGAGACCAGATTTGAAATAAGCGTGAAAAAATCTACTGGAAATTATATATAGCAAAAATTTTAAAAATTTTTTCCGCCCGTGGTAACGGAGAAACCACATTTTCTTGAAATTGTGCAAGTTTAACGAATTTTCTCAAGGTTAAAAACCGTTCGTACCGTAATCTCCCTATTTTTCCCATATTCTGCAAAATTTCAGCTTTAATTTTTTAAAAAATTCATCGCTCTACCTCATTTCTATCGAAAGTTCTTCGATTTTGAATCGAGTTAGGTCAAATAAACCCACTGTGCGCCGCGCCGTATCCCGTCCCGAGTGTCACTGGCGGCAACTCATGACGGGCGAAGATATTTTGCTTTCTGGTTCGAAAAAAACGTGGTTGTCGCAAACTTCAAAGGGGGGTTTCTCAAGATAAAAGTCTGCTCTATCGGGTGGCATAGTTCGATTTTCAGCTGGACCATTATTTTTTGAGATAAATTGAAAAATATCCTCAAAAATTCGTGCAAAAGTGGTGTCTCTCCGTCTTTAATCATTGTTTAAACATGTTTAAACAATCATAATGTATTAATATTGGATATCACTGTATTCGGGAAAGTCTACAGAATCTTTTACTGCAAAGAACAATTCAATATCATTTATAATAACATCACAATATTTGTTTAAAGTTGAAAAATATGTTTTTGTTTCAAAGCCATATTCCTCAAAAACTGTGCGTGTAGGAGAAAAATTAAGGACAGATTCGGAATCAGCGCAAAAAACTCCATAAGAAGGATCCAACAGTAATTATTAGGGAACATAAGAAAAGTTGAGAAACTTGTTGGACAATGTAATCATACAATATAAAACAGAAAGAATGCTATCGAATTTTTGATTTCACTACTATTGAAATTATACAGCTTCATACATACATGGGAAATCAATTAAATCACTATAGAAGGACCGCTAGTATTTCAATCCAATTAGTCTTGCTTCATGATTCTACACATCAAAATAAGTCAGAAAAGAGACGTAACATTTTTCGTTTTCGAAAAAATGGAGATTGAAAATTCAGCGAATATGCGTGCGCTATTAGATACGGATCGTCTGACGCGTCCGACCACGGCCGACCCATTCTACTTCCTGCATACGGCACGCGAACCAGACGGATTTTTAATCTCGATTTTCTCGAAAATAATTTCTCTTTTTCGATTTATTTTTATATGTAGACTCATCGTGTGCCCGGTTGTACCACCCACCCCGCCACACTCTGTATACTACAGCAACAAACAATTTATAGAGAAACAATAATTTTATGCCAATCAGCTATTATTTTCAAAGGAAATTATGAATGTATGGATTAATGTCTGGTAGATTTAATAATGATAAATATTGAAATAGCCTCGAGCTCAAAGGGTTAACACGTTCCGTGCCGAGCTGTTTTTGCTCGATTTTTCATTCAGGCCATTTGTTTTATTCTGTGCTGCATTTTTTATAATAGCTCATTCTTTTGGTCGGAATATTCTACAGTCTTAAGATGCCTCTACTTGACTTTACAATAAATTTTTAGAAAATTCTTCGTTTTTTAATGAGAATTCCAATCGGCCTGAATGGAAAGTTCAGCGTGGGGTGCATACGCCCCACGCGAGGCACGGAACGTGTTAATACACTCCATCTATTAATAAACGACGCGTTCACTGTTCTACATTAGCGCATAAAAAGATTAAGCAGGTGCCTAGATACCTTTGAACTACAATGTACAGGTAGCAGACAGATTTTCGCCGTAAACAAAACATCTCGTGTAGAGAAAAACCGTCTGCAGTCCTGATTGACTCAATCCCAACAAAAACATTCTGTAAACAGGAGCCAAGTTCTTATGGCCGTAAAAAGTTGTGAGATCAAACAAAGTACGGCCAAGTTCGTTAGCTTAGGAATACCTCTTGCAATACTGAAAAATCCTTTGTAAAAATTAGTTTAAAAGAACGCTATTTAGTTTTTAATGAATTACATGGAGTGCTAAATTATTTGAACTTGGCCGTTACTTTTTAAACCAATGGCCATAAAAGGTGTTAGGTAGCGGCCAAGTTTGAATAATTTAGCCCTCCATGTAACTCTTTAAAAATTGAATAGCGTTCTTTTAAACTAATTTGTACAACGGCTTTTTTCAGTATTGCAAGAGGTATTTCTAAGCTAACGAACTTGGCCGTACTTTGTTTGATCTCACAACTTTTTACCGCTACAAAAACTTGGCTCCTGTTTACAGAATGTTTTTGTTGGCGGGGGGGGGGGGGGGATTCATCAATTTTTGTTGAAATCTGTATCTACACCCAATAAGTAAGAAGTTTCACTTCTGTCGCGCATGGTTTTCCACGCGTATGTTGTTTTTTTCTTTTTTTTTTTGAATAAATCAAAAGACTACATACGTCATGTGGTTCGGCATACCCTATATGCTTTTGCGTTGGGCCTTTTGAAAATTTCGTTATTTTTGCGGTAGGACGCACTGTTCTCGAGATACAACCATTTTGTATATGTTATATCCTACGTACCTATTTCGTAATGTTTTTTTTCAATACAACCCCTTTAAGGTGTAAAATTTCAAACTTTGGTAATTATTCCTTCGAGTGTTTGTTATGGTGGACCTATGTACCAAATTTCAAGCTTGTAGGTCAATGGGAAGTACCCAAAAGGTTTTGATGATCTGTCAGTCAGTCAGTCAGTGAGAAATTTAGCGATTTTTGAGGTCCTATATCTCGGAACCTACTAATGTTGGAAGATTAATGTTTTGTCAATATTGAGACATGATTGCATTTGACAAGTGTACGAAATTACATATCTCCATCTGCCTTCAGTGGCGAGTTATAAGCCTCTAAAAAACGGCTAAGTTGTTTCGTGTAGAAGGAGGTAGTGCGAGAACTTGGCTGGTGCACTACCGTGCACATAGATACTTAACAGGTTGCAGAGTTCTCTCGCTCGCACCGGGCGCGTTCCCGTTCCCCGGATAAAGATTCCGCGGGCAACAAAGACCTCTCGAGAACAAGCGGAATATTAGACTCGATAAAAGGAATTTAATTGATCGATACCGGGGACGGAGTCGAAGCCTCAAAAACTCACCAGGGTAGTTCTCGTTCGAGGGAATAAAACCGATCTGTGGAGAGCCCGAGGAACACCCCCGTCGAAGCCGGCGTGTCCGAATTCAATACTCTTCGAACGGCGGGGACGAAAGGTGGGCGAGCAAAACAAAAGGAGGGAAACGTGCGGCGCAGTCGGGGCTTTGTGTTTCTGATTATTTTTGCCGGATTCATTCCGCCAGGGCAAACACAAATTGGCTGGAGACAGCGGTCGACGTCGGCTAGGGAAGAAGAGAGGGGTGGAGGAAGTGGCAAAAAGGAAAAAGACGTTTTAATTGAAATTCAAAGCAGATTTCGAATTGGAAAACTGGTTGTAACGTAAGCTCGGTCCGGGACGGGACAAACGAAGAGTCGGGGGCGGTGGCGATCCTGATAGACGTTTCGGAGAAAATAAAATTAACGAGCGCACCCCGGGGGTCGAGAGGGAGAGGTAGAATGACAGAACGATTCCGACGGGAAGATTGCGCAGGCTGCTGGGACTGCCGCGCCGTAGGAAAATAGACGACTAGAAAAGAAAGTATCGGGAACTAACCGACAACCGAGAGATGCATGGAATGACCGATCGGTGGTGTTGTTGACACTTGACACTCGTAGGTGCCGGTGTCGCGGCGCTGCGGGTATTTCACTTGAAGCGTCCAATCCTCGGTCTGGGGGAAATGCGTCGCCACGAATCTCTGGTCGGAGGTGTACGTCTCGACGCCCGTCGTCAGCAGGTGGATGTCCCTGTGCCTCACCCAGGATACCTGTCGCAAACAGATAGCACCAGTACAGTTATGGCTCAAGAATGATACGGCTGTTACCCGCCCCGGCTTAACGCCCCCATCGCGCATCACAGTCAATACGACCCTGTAAGGGACATTGAAAGCTTCCCTTTCTCTTTGTCTACCGGCAGTTTTTAATCCCTCTCGTCAGAATCTATTGTGAAAATTCATCGGTTTCGTGTAGTTGACGGCGGAAATACCCGATGGATCGAATCTCTGCTTTCTGATCTCCTTTTATCTTTGTTGACATAATATATAATATGTGAATACTTTTATCAGAGTTTTTGCATGATCTTTTCTTTACTTAACCCTCATACATACGTTTATCAGGATGAAAATTCATCAATTTACTATTCTTACATAGTGCAAAATAATTCATCTCTTTCTGTTTGTGTTGCGAGATGTACTTCTTTAAAGTGTGACGCTATAAACGAAACATAATTTGTTGTTTTAGAGTGTAAAATAAAAACAGGTGAAATACAGGGTGACAAGAAATAACGGAGTTAAACATTTCTTATTATAATTCTGTCAAATCGACGAATTTTGAAAAACCAAATAATAACAACGATAACATAGCCGTTAGTATTCATATATTTAAGAGGTTTCGAAGTGTGGCCACCCTTTGTGAGCCGATGCAGAGGCTCAAACGTGTTTTGAAATTTTCGGCAATGGGCCGCAGCTATTTTGGCGTCATTCGGTACCACACCCGGCGCGGCGCAGAGATTTTTTCAGGGACTCGAAATTTATGAGGACGAGCACAGGCCCTGACCTTCAAAATCGACCAAACGCTGGAGTTCATAGGGTTGAGGTCCGGCGAGTACGGCGGCTACTCCGCAGATGTGATGAAACCTGGAAAACGGGATTTGCTACGGTTTTCGTGGATCAAGGGGTCAAAATCAATCAAGTAGTGTATCGACGGGACATTCTCGCAGCCGTCGTACTTCCGTGGGCCCAACAGCACTTCGGCTATCCGGAATGGACGTGACTGCAGTATTCCGCGCCGGCCCACAGGGCGAAAACGACTCAGGAGTGGTGCAAAGCCCATTTTCCAGGTTTCATCACATCTGCGGAATGACCGCCGTACTCACCGAATCTCAAATGGACTACAGCGTGTGGTCTATTTTGGAGGCCAGGGCCTGTGCTCGGCCCCATAAAAATTTGGAGTCATTGAAAAAATCTCTGCACCGGGAGTGGGACCGCATGACGCCAGAAGAGCTGCGGCCCATTGCCGAAAATTTCAAAACACGTTTGAGCCTCTGCCTCGGCGCAAAGGGTGGCCATTTCGAAACTTCTTAAATATATGAATACTAAAGGTCTGTGTATGTGTGTGTGTGTTATGGTTGTTATTATTTGGTTTTTCAAAATTCGTTAATATGACAGAATTATATAATAATAAGAAATGATTAACCCCGTTATTTCTTGTCACCCTGTATTATTCTAGACTTTTACATGCAACTATTTTTGAGGAACGTATTAGGGTTAAATGCACTGAAACGGTATTTGCTTCCATATCCATCGGCGATGGATTTCGATCATAATCGTAAATTTTTATAGTGGTAATTCATTTACTTGACAGTGGGAGTAGCAAATGAGTCAAATCGTTAAGCTCCTTTTTACCACATTTTTATTAGCTCGCTTTCTTGTCTTTTGTCTGTCTGTTTGTTTGTTTGTTCAATTGATTTTAAACTAACTTCCCGATGAGTTAGAAACTTGAAATTTTAAATTCTTGTTTTATGTTGCAATAAACATTGTGCGAAACAAATATAAATCAATCTTTTCGTTATTGTAATTAATACAATGACAGTCACACCAGTGTTCGTCGAGTTAGTTGACGAGGGGCAAAAAATTTTATACAATCCTTTCTCACATATCATATTGTAATTACAGATTGATAAATGTTTCGCTCGTCACGTATTTTAAGCACACTGTAATAAAAATGATGAACATTTTATCCAGAGGATCCTTGTTTAAGAAACCTTCGCCTAATCGAATAAAAATTGGGTAAAGTTTGAAATTTGATTGAACACTACTTGTGCCGCATGCCCAAAAATGTATGATTTCTTGTCATATATTTTGCTTTTTCAAAAAACCAGAATTGAAATGTAATAAATTGCTTGAAAAACTTCGCACCCTGCGGGCGAACAAAATTCTGGTCTATAAACTCATCGGGGGCAAAAAGTTTCAAAAAGATTCATGTTCCGTTTGAAAGCCGTTATTGCAGGCAGCAAAAACAAAGCAAAATTTCATGAAATGGTACACGCTTGACGTTTAAATACCGAAAGTTATATACGATTTCATTACAGTTTTTGTCTGTACAAAAACAGTATGATATTTTCGACGAAGAATCTTGTATCTTGAAATAACCGATAATGGAATAATATCAAAGAGATCCGACATCAAACACGGATTTGAAAGAAGCGATACGTGAAATATCGAGTTTCTCAAAACAGTGTCTCCGAGCGTGACTATCGCTTTTCGAAAACCAGTGGATCGATTCAGTTACAATATACTGTAAAAGTTCTTGTAAAGACAATCCAGTGTTTATTGCGGTATTTGTTTCGAACCCGATGGTCGATCTCTTCTTTATCTCTCTGTTTGAGATCGTAAATCAGTATCAACGAAGAGAAGAGATGAAATTGTTACAGACTGAAAAACCTTGTTGTTTTCCACGGGGTTGAATGAGGCAGGTTTTGAAAAATAGAAGAACGGTGCTTGTACATATAATATAACGGAATCCCGGCGGTATATGTTCGGATTCTCGACAAGAGAAAGCTCGGAAAAGAGAAAAATAAGTGCTAGGCATTATTGAATGAGCACCTCATTAACCGGGCTGGGTTTCGATAACCGGCAGCAGCAGACAACCCCACTAAAGTCTTTGTTTACCTGCCCGATACCAGCGACTCCTCCAAATAGGTCAACTCTGATTGGTATAGCTGTATAGACTCCGTGAGTCTCAGAAGTCATAAACACGCTTTACAGA
Source organism: Lasioglossum baleicum (assembly GCF_051020765.1). Lineage (NCBI taxonomy): Eukaryota > Metazoa > Arthropoda > Insecta > Hymenoptera > Halictidae > Lasioglossum > Lasioglossum baleicum. The sequence goes on from NC_134937.1 coordinate 2,199,797, forward strand.
TCATATCTCCCCTCGAGATAGGCAATTTTTCGAACAATTCTGTAGCTGCTCGGAATTCAGAACGGCCCTTGATCAATTCGGATCGAGCACATTCAGCTCGCGGCAAGATATCGGTTTTCGACTCTGCTAAGATTGGATTGTTCCCTGTTAATTATTAATAGACCGCAGACCGTTGCGCGAAATTAAATCTTCAGGAACCGATCAATGAAAACGGGGATTAAACGGCTTTTAATAGGATCTCGCGAGCTCGGCTTTGAAATGCGCATAAGAACTCGTAGATTATTGGTTAATAATTAGAAATCTAGCGGGGAACGATGAAATGAAATGATGAATAGTCGCTCTCAAATACTGTGGTGACTGGATTAGCATTGGCGTACATAAAACCGAAATTGATTGCCCGCGAAGATGCTTCATTATTCATTCATTCATTCGTCGAGTGATTCAACATTGCGGGATATTAACATTTGTGTTGATAATTTCGTGTGTACCATCACGAAATACCGTCTAAACTTTCGTGCTGGATATTCGAAACAGGTCATTTGGATAACTCCTCCGGCTCTTCAGAGATAGGACGGAATCAGTCGAACAAAAATTGCATTGAAAGAGAGTATCTAGTAAGTAGTATCTACTATAGTATATTATTATCGCTCCAATTGTAGACCGAGAGGTCGAGGGGTTCCAAAGTCGACGATTTCTTTCTCGGATAAAATGGTAAAGGGATATTTAGGTCATCCACGGGGAAGACAACGGTAATTTAATTTTTTATTTTATTGCTTCGTTATAATACGCAAACCGCTGGGGCGAGCGCTCGAAACGTCGACTTTGAGCGTCGCCGCTTTTTCTGAAACTGCTCTACGCGCTAACGGATAATAAATCGAATCGATAGCAACACCAGTATAAAACAAGGACTGCGGGGTAAGATGTCATCAACCAGAAACGATGTGAAAAAAGAAAAATAGCAATCTGGTAAAAAAATGTCTGTTGGTAAATACACCCCGATAAAATCAATAATTGACCATGACTGACCCTGAAACAATTACTTACCGCGCGCCACGGCATCATACCTTTCCAGCTCTATACGAGGCAATATTTTCTCGAGGATTTTTCCTGCAAAAAGCTAACTTTTCATTTGAAATTTTCTGCCCGGCCGAGTCGACGGACACAAGCCAGTGGCTTTAGGATTAACCCGCCAGGATTAATTAACAACCAAACCCCGCTCCGATTGATCATCGTCTGTCCAAAGGCTCGGGTTTCAACTTTTTTTAGGGATACCCCTATCAATTCCATACGAATATATTCATTTACTCTTCGAGACGTAGAATTTGATAAAAATTGAAATATTAGTTCAATATACGTTTTAGAAAGGTGTCAAATAAATTGTATAATTTTATTGGTTACTGGAGTCTCTCACAACCCCAACAGAATTTTTATGCACCAACGTCTGCTACTGTTCGATAATGCAAATATCAAATTTTTTAACTTCTTCAGAACATATATGGATTATTCAATCTCAAATTCTTTGCATGAAAATATCCGAGTAAATTTGTACAAAATTTTGGATTATGAATTAAAACTTTAGAAATCGTAATATTTAATAATATTGAATAATGTCATTAATAATGAATAGACTGCGGATCTTTATACAAAATAAAGATTGTCTGTATCGATTGCAAGGGATAAAAACTAAATTGAATGTTATTCCTTCTCTTAATTATTTGAATAGGGGAGAAATCATATATTGACAACTTCAATTTGAAAAATTTTCCAACGATTTTGACTTTCATCTACTCAATTTTGCTATAAGTGCATAAAGATTCGCAGTCTAATAACGAATAATGAAAAACAAAGAATGAGTCTATAAAGAATTTTCGATTATGAATTAAAAATTCAGAAATCGGAATATTTAATAACATTGAATACTTTCTTACGGAAGTTGTCGAATCTAGACTTAAATCGAACATAATTTAAACCTTATTAGTCAATGAATTTCGCCAATAACATTGCAAATATTTCTCTTTCTCAAAGCACGCAAGCCCCAAAGTATAATTCCCGTTGAATTAATATCACCAATAACACACCAAATGTTTCTCTTTCTCGAAATGTGCACGTCGGGAGAGCCGAGAATACGACCTACATTCTGCAGCTCTGCTATTAGTCTTAATTTGCTCGAAGCATTGCCGAAGAAAAGATCATTTCATTCAACCCGGGCACCTTTAACTTCCGGTGTGAATTTACATGAACAGCTCCGCAGTCTATATAAAGTACGCGAGACAGTCGAAGCGCTCCATTCTAAACTGCCTGCCGAGCAATTTCGTGAAATTTCCTGTAAGATGCGGCGACTTTGTGCAATATTTTCAAGAAACAAGGAAGAATATTTACGAAGTTCGGTTGCGCAACGGCCTCGTGTAGTATCTTACTGCTGCAAACTTGATCCGTACACCTTCCACGCAATGCCTAATAAAACGATAAAAAAAATCGTACGTCAAGATAAAAATCTATGGCCGATTCAGTCGGGAAAAAATTCTCCAATATTTTCAGAGACGTTTCAATGTGCAGCATTTTTGCGAAAACTTCTATTTTCAGCATTGCCTTCAGTATTCTATCAGCTAGATCATGCAAAAACATCTTCTCTCCTGCAAAAACGCCGAGACAACGCAAATCCATCGACCAATCAACTAGATTTCAGCTGTGACTCATGAATTCGACGTCAGAGGAAGAGTCAACCAAGTTGAGATGAGAAAAAGTTCCGACAAGCACGTCGGAGCTCTCAACAATGTTTCTAAAATCGTGAATTTCTGTTGTAACCGCCGGGCAACGTTGTAAAATATGAAACCGCGCGAAGATGCGGAGAAACATAAAAATTCGAGTTCCCGAAGCGGAAAGAGGCTTCGGAGCTCGCAGCTAGCGTGGAGAGCCGGAACAAGCCGTATACGCGTCGTCGCTGAAATTTGCGCGCGGATCTACTTAAACTTTAAATTGAACGCGCGCTCGATTACCCTTTGAATGAATAACGATCGGGATTGATTTCATATCTGATACCGGGAGGGGGCCGGCGGCGTAACTTTTAAATAATAGGCCACGCAGAGGCCGGAGGCTCCGTGCCCCCGCCCCGGGTCGATTACACGCTCCTTGCGCTCACGGGTGCCACCCGCGAGCCCCTCCGCCACCTGGCCCTCGACCTGCACAGCCCCGCTTTTCCATTTTTCGACGTCGGATAATTTCCAGCTTCTCGGCGCGGCGCTCGTAATATTTCCCGGCGTTAATTCAAACAATAACCCCCGCGGCCGTCGCCGCCGAGCGAAGACGGAGCATCGGCGTAAATTCCGGCGCGGCGTGTTCCCAGCTATGTGCATACCCTGCAAAGCGAAAAACTGTAGCGTATTATTCCCGGGACGGCATTATACCACGCGTGAAAAACGCCCGATGCAGATCCGCGTCGATGACGCGTGCGTACACCGTTTGTGGAAAACGTCGACGCACTAAATTCACGATTTTCCGAGCATTGTCGATATTAATGCTAGGTTTATGGGACCCGTTGAAACGAGTTCTGATATTTTTCATTTATGATCATTAGACAGCGGATTTTATGCATTTATGACAAACATGAGTAGGGTAAACTGTATTAGTGCTGGCGCTGCAGTAGTTATTGGCACTTTTGATTTAAACGGCAAATATTAAGAATTCCTGGTATAGAAAATCATTTTATATTGCTTCTTATTTATATTTCAAAGCAACGTTGTAACTTTTTATGACAGAGTTCCACATAGGACTGTTAACAACGCTGGTACATCCAGTAAGGCCGGCGCATAGTGGTCCCGGAGCCCGCTTTTTGTGGCCAAAACTATTGTAGCGTTATTTCAAGGTTTAATGTCATATTATTATAGGTCGTTGGATTCGTCTTGATACCAGTTAGAATATTATGATGTAAAAAATATATGTTAATACTTACAAAATTGAGGTAAGCTTCATTTTTTTATTAAAAAAAAATTTTTTCTTTAATTTTTTATATTGAAGTTTGTAGAAAAGTGAATACTGATCAACTTTCGTTCTAAACATTTTTTTCATATCATCAGAAATATTTGAGAAATTGTGTTAACAATGCTCACAGTGTATATTACGGTTTCCGACTCGGCGAGCTGTTTTTTCCGCCTTTGTCAACTTTGGTCCCCACTCCTGAATTTTTCGTGCTACATATTCGCAAGCGTGGGACCTTGAAAGGCGATTCCTAATTTTCCACCAATGTGGAAAACTGACCAACCCCGTGTCTGCTCAAGAAAGAATAATAGCTCGATGCTACAACGAAACAGACAGTATCTACACTGATAAATAATAACTGTATAAATGATATAATTCTATAAACTATAATATAAACTGTAAACCATACGTGTGTAAGTTTAAAATACGTGACGCGTTCAGAACGTAGCATTAGAGCGCGTACTTATTTCGAACGTCTGCTTGTTAAAATACACGTAGAATTATAAACGGCATAAACCGGCAGCTAAAATTTATATGTGTATATGTTGAAGGTCTAAGCTTTCAGAAAAATCAAGTCTGAATGCTAACGTTTTTAAACGTTTTTTTAAAACTCTACCTAAAGTTTACATTGCACTTAAATTTATATCCTTCGTATATTGATTGAAACATGCTTATATTGTCATTGAATAACTGAAATATACCTGCTCACACATACGAAAATATAGTACAAATTTTCATTTCAGCATTGTGTAAGGAATAATTAACTATTTAGTTGTATCTCCAATTTCATAATTTTGAACTTCAAACGCTATATCTGCTCGGAAAGTTATCCGAAAGACCTAATATTTTGAACTTTGAGGATTCAAAGTGTTCATGTTCGAAAGAAAAAAAAATTTTGGCCACAAAAAGCGGGCTCCGGGTCCACTGTGCGACGGGATGACCACAGTGCAGTGTAAATAGTGTTTTATGAAAATTTTCGTTGCGAGTAAGTATATTTTATAAAACAAATAGTCTGTTTAACGTTTACTTTTTACTGTGTCACTGACTGTACTATTTGTCTTACGATTGCTATACACTGAATATATTTTACAATAAAAGATTTATGACTCGTAAAACTGTTTGATTTTGCTGGAAAGTCTCTATTAGCTTATAATAATAGCAAGTTAAGCTCGTTTAAACATTTCAAAGAAAGATAAAAAGATTTTCATTGTGATTTTGGCTTAGGGTGCCAATCATTGTACAGTTTACCCTAGGTGCAATTTAAAACAGTAATATATTAGAAGAATTTAATAATAACATAACTATGGAAAAGAGAATAGAAGAGTTAGAAGATAGGAACACAGAGGTAGGAATGATGATAATACAAGACAGAAGAGACAGAAGGAATAATGTGGTAATGAGGGGATTATTGATGAAGAAGGAAAAAGCAAAAGAAGAAGTCGGGAACTTTTTTAGAGACAAATTATTAGAAGAATTTAAAAATACTGTTATATTATTTTCAACCCATTAAGCATATTACGAAAGAAAATAAATTTCAATTTCAACCCAGTTTGTTGCAATTCGGGTAGAAAATTTGTATTTTGCATAAAGATCCGTTGTCTAATGATTATTGAGATCGTAGGTCACGTCTTTATTAAAAATGTCTCCGAGTTATTATTTATTCGTACACGTGTCAATCTGTAAGTACAGTAGAGCCTCGTTTGTTGCACGGAACGGGATTGAAAATGCGTGCCTGAATTAAGGGAAGCGTTATGAGAATAGTTTCGTGAAACAGTCAAAAAATATCGGATATCAAGTTTCTAAGGGTGGTTCTAATAGGGACTTCCAGCTCCATTCTTTTGCAAAGATTACAATAAATAATGAGCTCGCGTGTTCTCTGTGACAGGTACAAAGTATTCGTCGCTCCATAAAAATTGAAATATCTTGATCTTGAATCATCCACCACAATGGTACACGAAAAAAACATCAACGACGATCTACGTATTTCCCGGATCGACGATTCATAACGTCGTGGGTCGACGACACCGACAAATGTCGCGAATAAAAGTCGAACAATTCCGAGGGACGCACGTGTTGATTTTGATGGAACTTATGCGAGAGATAACGCATGGAAAAATATTGGACGCGTATTTTTTATCGGGCATTGTTCGCATTGATAACGGTCCACAAAAGTCGAGGGTTGAAAACACATTTTTTGAGATATCTTGAATGGAGGTTGCAGGATAAACTTTTCTCTTTGGATTAACGAGCTTCGAATGGAGAATTTAATCGTGCAAAAAGCGGAGGGAAGATCACTTGTTTAAACGATATCCGAATTAACTAAATATAAATGTGTAATAATGGATATTATATTTGGTTCGACTATTCGAATGTAATAAAATACATCGTTAAAAATTTGTATCGTTCGAGAATATTTCAAAGTATTCCGAATATACACCTCAACTATTTCCAATATCGTTCAAATTAAATTGGAACGCCAGCTTTTTTACGCGAAATAAAATATTTTACTTTGAGAGTTGTACGTACTGTTGAAAACAAACTATATTACTGTTTAAAATAGTATTTCACCTATCCTTCCATTCAAATAAATTGAAATTACAATTTCGTTCAATCAAAAATCCGACATTTCTCTTTCTGTGGACATTATAACTACAAAGTCAACTTCATTATATGCTGCACGTGTGTTATATACCATTTTGAAGCGTGGTGTGTAATTTTTCACGTTCAAATTTCAGTTTTCATCAATCAATCAACGTCTATTCATGAACATACATCATGCAAAACATGGTAAATGCACACATCACTTTATTTGTGCCAAAAGATTCTTCAAAGAACGTACACAATCAACAAATTTAATTTCTACTATGACAAATAGACAGTGGAGCTGCAAAATAAAAATTGTCCAAATAAGTTATAAGAAACCGAAGTAAAAGAGAGAAGATTCTTCTAATGTTTCACCAGTTTTGTATTTCACTTATTCACGTTTATCAAAGTCCGCAGTCTAATAACAAAATTGAAAACACCGTACCTCGTTGACAGTTGACAAAATTAAAGAAATAATAAATATAAATGATCGAACCCTGCGCCGAAATCATAAAATTTATTATATGATGTATTCAATTTTCGATCGAGAAGAATTCACCTTTACAGAAATAATGTTCGAAGTCGCCTAAAAATTGGTCATGTCGTACATAACGATCGTCCAGCGACATTGTTCGGTATCGTCGACAGGTTCGTCGATATTTCGGAGAGTATCACTGAAAATGGAACACCCCGTGTGCATATTTACGTACAGGTATAACTCGGTCCGGGAACGGGAACGCGTACGTAGCGGGGCGCGCAAGAAATTTGCTGTTACCAGGACAACAACGATAGAGACCGGTTGGATAACTGCAATTAATGGTCCTGTAACGGGTACTGATATTTTCGCAAACATCAATTCCCGTCGGGTGGACACCGATTGTTGTCCGTTAAATAATTATTAACGTTATCCGTGACAAACTTTTTGCGCCCGGTCGCTGCGCGCCGGCTCCAGCGAAACGAGAATTCTCATGCGAGCGTGTGCGCGCGAGTGGTGTTGGCGATCGTTGAATATGCATTATACGATGTACCGTGGTCATAGAGTTCGACCGAAACGGTCATACTTCACGCCTTCGACGGGTGTCATTGATTGCGCGCTGATGGTTTAATGTCATTTGCTGGACCGACCCCTTAAGTGGGGAGCTTAATATTGCTGGTCGCAGAAATCGATTTTTCTTTGGAGGGTGGTACTGATATAGAAAATCGATAATCCACTAAAAATATTCTAAAAGCGTCTATTGAAAGAAAACATGGGGCGTCTTTCGTCATTTTTCCTACCAAGCTGACATAGGTTTAAGATGATCAACACTTTTTAACCCTCGGAGGTTCTTAAGACCATTTCCAACTTTATAATCAATTTTTTTTCTTGTCAATACCACAGTGTTGCGAGATGGTGCGTTATGATCACCACAAGACTTGCGGACTTTTCGAACGGTCTCTGCAAAATTTTTACCATTTTTACCACGTTTATACCTTTTTACCAAGCTAATAAGCTTGCCGTGTCGTTGTTGTATGCGTCAAATCTTGTAATCGAATTTTAAACCACTTCCCGATTAGCTAGAGACTTGAAACTTTAAACATAGCTCAGAACTGGATGACAATGCAGTATTAAAAACCAAATTTTTGTAAAAAAACTGTGCATCTAGGAGAAAAAAATTTTAATATTAACCGTCACACCTCGCCGCGCGACGCTCGGTAGTACGTGATCTCGTTCAGCGATCCCCACTCCGCGCGCCAATGCTCCCTACTCCACTACGCGTTCCCACTCCGACTCATCCCCACTCCACTGACCCATTTCGCACCGAAGGAGCTGAGTCAGTATCAGTTTTTTTTTATATATTATTTTTGTAATGATTTTTCACAATTTCTATGCATTTCTCGATCTTGTAAAATTCTCCATGCCTAAACCTCAATACTTCCTGATGCCAGTTGTCAAAGATTAGTACTCTATGTCCGTCACAAAAAAATGGCGCACAATTTAAAATGCCAGCTATTCATTCGAAAGTGAATCACAAGAAATTGAATAATTAAATTACAATTTTAATACTCTGGATCAAAATAGACTCGGGCACCGTCGTCGAAGGGTTAAAAAAAGAATTCTCTATAAAAGTAAGCAATAAAGTGCATAATCCACTAAAAATATTATTCTAAAAGCGTTTATTGAAAGAATAAATGGGGTGTTCTTGGCCATTTTTACTATCTACCGAACAGCTGGCGCAGATTTAAGATCAATGCACTCTTTAAGAGAGGACCTGATGCAGCAGCTAAACAAATCCATTCTTCTTTGAATACATCGATAACACAACCTTTCGAAAATATTCTTCTAAAAGCATTTAATGAAATTCAATATCTTCTACCATTTTTGCTACGGTGTAGCTGACGCGGGTTCGAGGTAAGAGCGCTTGTCGAAAAAATCGATTTTTCTTTGAATTATTCAATAGTATAAACTTCCTAAAATATTCTCCCGAAAGCGTTTAATGAAATTTGAAAAAGTGGGGCGTGTTTTACCGTTCTCGCTACCGAGTGGCTGTAGCAGGTTCATGGAGGTAAGGAACATTAAAGGGCGAGCCTAATGTAGTGGATTGAAATCGGTTTTCGAATAAACCGATGGCGTAACACTTCGAAAATATTCTCCCAAAAGCATTTGATACAAATGAAAAAGATTGGTCATTTTTTACTATGTTTGTTACCGAGCATCAGACACAGGGAAACAATGCATCTCAAAATCTACTCAATCAATTGGTTTGATTTTTTGCACGCATCTAAATAATTCATTTTTTATCCTACGACGCCTTTTTCGGCGAATTTCGGTAAATTTGTATCCCTTCATATAAATCCAGTAGACGCAACAAATTATTGGCAACATCTAAAGTTACAAGGGTGTCGTATAACCACCTCTCCTCTAGCGAAATGGCCCCAAAATGTCGGAACCATTGGATCGATCCATTAGTTACAATAAATTCCCAAAGGTTTTGACGGTTTGCATCAGGCTCTCGCTTAAATAGCGGACCGAACGCCCAGCCATCCTCTTCGAGCTGCTCAGCGTGTTTCTCCGTGAAGGGTGTAAATTAGTATTTAGAATGTGCCGATAATCGACGGGAGCGCCGCACAAAGGAATATTAATGAGTCGCGGATAACCGTGCACACGCTCGGAAACCACCGGCACCGCGGCCGCGCGGCGCTATCCGCTCGAAACTCCGCTCTCGGAGGACGAGCGAGATGAGAGGTGATAGAGAGTGGCAAAGAGACGAGAGAGAACGAGCGAGAGGGAGAGAGAGAGAGAGAGACGGGCTGGGGGACTGGCCAGTCACTCGTTTAAAATTCAAGTGGAGCTTAAAGTGTTTCTTGTAATTGAAGCTGAATCGAGATCTGCTCGTCGAGTTCAATGAAAACTTAACGGTCCCTTGAAAGTTTCAACGCTTGGGAACCGCGCGTTCGAGCTGACACGCGCTGATGAATTATGCGTGCGCGCCCCGCTCGTTGCACCGAGTAAGACGCTTTGCCTGAGTTAAATGCGTGCATTTACCAACTGCGGAATGAATATATCGCTTCCGTGAACGTGAACGCGACCGAGTGGCAAAGGCGCAGGCTCGTTTTGTCCTTGGATACAGTGCTCGGGACCTACAAGTAATTTAACTGGCATAATATATTCCGAAAATGATTACTATAGTTGCACAGCCTGCTCCGCGAATCGGCCACCGCCGCGTCTAAGCTGTTTTTAATGGCATGACAAAATAATTCCCCGAACAACGGCGTACTAATATCGGATGAAAGATTTATACATATAAGAAGCACGGTGAGAAGTATATTTCGTAACTAGACAGCCGATCTTTATGCAAAATAAGAATTCTCTACCGGAATTGCAACGAACTGGAGTGAAATGGAAAAGTTTCTTTCTTAATATGCTTAACCCTTAGCAATCGAGTGGCGACTTTGAGGCACCACTAAAAATTGCTGTACCATTATTCAAAATATTGTTTACATTGTCATGAGCCAGGGCCGCGAGCAGCACGAGTGGCCGGCGAAGGGTTGTTACCCTAGGAATATGATATCAATTTGTTAGGGAGCCTCTAGGAATGGAGTCAAGCGCAGGCGAACCTGATGTGAAATCAGGGAGCTGCTAGGAAGGTGAAACTTCGTGGACGAACCCAATGCGAAATTGGGGAGTCACTAGGAAGGACGCGCAGACGAACCCGATGCGAAACCGGGAAGCTGCTAGGAAGTTGTATAACGACGCGGCCGAACCCAATGCGAAATTGGGGAGCTGCTGAGAGGTTGGATAAGAGCACAGACGAACCTGATGCGAAATCAGGGAGCTGTTAGGATGCGGACGAACGCAATGCGAAACTGGGGAGCCGCTAGGATAGTATAGTTTTCGTGGACGAACCCAATGCGAAATTGGGGAGCCACTAGGTTGGATAAATCTCTGTTTGGACAATTGGAATGTCGCGAACAAACCTGATGCGTAATCAGGGAGTCGCTAGGATACTTAGTAAGCCTCGTAACTTGTATAATTTAATTGATACAATCCGAGCGGTAAGATTGTACGTGTGGGGACGTTCAATTACTTGATTAGGATATTGGACAATAATTATGGGTTTAATGAATTTGCGTTAATTATCAAAGAACACAAATATATTCTTACTATAAGACTTCGTGTTACAATTGTGTAATTGTCGCGAATGGATTGAATTTAGAATAGAAAGAATTGAAAGATGATATTACCTAAACTAACAATAAGATGCACGGTGTCGACTAGCAACACTGGCAATGCGGGGGTCTCGGAGCAACCTTATCACTGCCTAATAGATTTTACACCGAACTCGCGGAATCTATACGGTTACACTTTGATTCGAAGGGAACTTTAGCCCGATCTCATTGGTAGTTGACTTCCGAGATGCAGCACGACGCGACACGATTCGTGATTACGACAGTACTAGCCCACGAGAGTAGAAATGCAAGGGCTTATATAGCCCTGCAATGACGGGTGGTACTTGTCAGTACCCTTCAAGTGAACATTCGTATTTTGTCAACGACCAGTTGATCGAGCGTATGTTTGGGCCCTAAACTAAACTAAACAGCTATGTAGATTTATCTATAGGGTAGCTCTGTTCGTTTATCTAGGACGGTTCCTGGCAGAGATGATATTGAACACCTGTTCGTCATCCGTAACAACATTACTAAATATGTTAGTGTCTATTCAATTACTAAACATTTAAGTATTGCGTGAAGTATTATGTCAATTTCATATTCATACAAAGGAAAGAATTAATATAGAATGGAATTATTCTAGGTCGAAAGAAATGTTCAATTTTCCCGTTAAAATAGGTCCGAGTGCAAAGGGTTAATAGGTTGAAGATAATATAACAGTATTTTTAAATTCTTCTAATATTTTTATTGTTTCAAATTGCACCTACTCATTGTTGTCATAAATGCATAAAATCTTTTAATTCTGAATATGTTTAATAGGCTAAAAATAATATAATCTGCTCTGTGTTCATAACAAACAAGTATCATTTTGTATTTTTTAAATAGAGACATAGAGTTCCTTTATTCCTTTTTTAATGCGTTCAGCCTGTTAAGTTTTTAGTAATTCTGTTGTTTAACCTTCCGTCGGGCGCAACCGATCTGAGAGGCACAGCGCGATCATTTAGGTACCCCTTAGGTACCTTGAAAACAGGTCACCCCCACCCTTGGGGAGGGCCCAAAAGGGCGGCCTTACGAGTATAGACCTCACCAAGTGCACTATTTCTGTAACAGCAGTTGTATAAATGAACTTAATTAAGTGTTCATCATGTTTTTTGAATGTGGGCCCGTCAACCACATTGCGCCCGAACTCGGCTGTCCAGATATTGCGGCCGAAGGAAGGTTAATCCTACTTTGAGATAGTGGCTTTACTATGTTGATAATCTGATACTACAATTGTATAACTCATGTTTTGCGTTCTTATTCACAACGTTTCCCACGCGTAATGTTTTCGAAACGAATGAAACTGTTTCCTGCTTGTGTGTACCACAAAAGACCATTATGAACGAATAATACCTGCATGTTTCAATGTACAAAAATGCTCTATGGTTCAAGCTACACAAAAGAAAGAAGCTTGTTCGCTTACTTTGATTACATTACACAATCCTGGAAATTCAAAAAACAACTTGGAGTAAAGTCGCATTACTACAGGCTCAAATGAACAAAAGGGAACACACTATTATTTCGATTTGCGTTTCTTTCCCGTTGAAGAATATGATTTCTTATTTTGTAAAAATACAATTTTCAAGATTTGTTTATATGTGTGAATTCATTTAATATCAATGCACTTTCGTTTGAAACATGGTTTTGATGAACCGATAATAGTTAAACCAATAACTGGATATGAAAACAATTGTGCTTAATTAAGGAAGCAGATTACTACGTTATTTGCCTAGCAAGGGGAATAGTAATTTCATTTGTTTCCTATGCGAGTAAATGTTTCCAGAAATAATTTCGCAAATATTTTCATCAGAAATTATTTGCGGAACGTCTCTCCGACTAAATGAGAAGCCCACAGGGAAATTTTGCAATCTAGAAAAGGTTAATCGACCTGCGAAAATTGGAAATCGATGAACATTGTTCACCGAAATATACGCACATTATTATTAGATATTAATTGAAGGGAGTCTGCCAGTTCAGCCAGATTGCAAATATGAAAGGCACTTTTATAACGAGCTTGTAGTAAATCTAATATTCGGACGATGACAGCGAAGCACTATCTCTTTTCTTTAATGGTACATAATTGTATGGCCCACAATGGTTTTGAAATAGATAACTTCGCAAATGCTCGATCTTCATCCTAACCAGTTTAATATGAATTATCAAATTAATTAAAGATTAATATACTTGAACTGTTGAATTCAAGAATTTAATTGCCCCAAGCTGCATATAATATTCAGGCGTGGTAATTGATAATTAGACTGCAGATCTTTATGCATTTAAGGCTTTGAAAATTTTCAAAAAATGCTCGAGTATAAAATTTCACAGAATTTAGTACGATTTTTATCTATTTCAGACCGATAAAGACTACTACTAAAATTCTACAAAAATTAAGAATTACATGAACATAAGCAGTCTATTGATAACATGATTGTCCGTGGATATACATTTTCAGCATTTCATCAAACCAGCGAGATTGTCTAGAGACTTGATCTCGCAATAGACCATAACAAATCGTTAAATTACGACTATGATACAACGGCAAGAGAAAATCGATATATTTGATATATCGGCTGTCAAGCGAGTAGTTAATGAAAGTTTTCCGCAAACAAGTTCACGATTGCTTTCACGGAGGTGTTAAATATATCAAATAAAGAACTAAACATAGTTATTTCTGTCTTGCTCGACACGATATATCTTTCTTTATGTGGTTAGAGGAAAACATTAAGGGAAGCCATCATTTCCCAAGTGTCCCGTTTTGTCCGATTCTCTCCTGCGGCTCCATATCATTCTGTCCGCAAAATTACATAAATTTTTCAACGCGCGTTACACCGCATACCACCATACTAGATCTTTGCAATTAGAATTCATCCGGTCAAACATGGGAGAATGTGCATTGTAAACAACCGGCAGGTATAGAACCGACTCATGTTCTCTGGAAACACTGTTTACACAGCAGGACGTTGTTGCATAATTGAAGATTTAGATATTAAGAGCTTCTCCACACGTACCGGCAATGTCATGTAATCGTCTTAAGTGCATGGTGTTCTATTAATTCCCCTGCTCTCAAATGAATGAGACGTTACATACGATTCTATTAGGTTGTTGCATATAAAATGTCCGATTTTAGAATGCGACTCTTATGAAACGTTTCGATCAAGAAATGCTGTTAAAGTCTGTAGGTTTGTTATACAGGGTGTCCCAAAATTCCTTCAACAGCCGGAAATGGGAGGTTCCTGAGATCATTTGAAGCAATATTTTCCTTTGCAAAAATGTTATACGCGGCTTTGTTTAAGAGTTATTAACGAAAAACACGGACCAATCACAGCGCGACCTAGACGCGAGTTCGCACAGTCAGCCAATAGACAGTTGGCGAGCCATGACTACTGTCGCAACTCGCGTCTAGGTCGCGCTCTGATTGGTCCGTGTTTTTCGTTAATAACTCCTAAACAAAGCCGCGGATAACATTTTTGCAAAGGAAAATATTACTTCAAATGATCTCAGGAACCTCCCATTTCCGGCTGTTGGAGGAATTTTGGGACACCCTGTATAAAACTTTGAGATATAAAGCCAATCCTTAACACTAAACGTACCACGACGGTTCTAGATTATTTTATTTCACAATTAATGAAATTATAAAGATGCTTTCATAAGAAATGATTTAATAAATATCTTTATTAGAGCACGTATTATAATAAGAACCGCGCAAGGTCTAAATAAATTAATTCTTGTCATCTTTGTACGGCAACCACGTGTCTGTTACTTTTATAGTTTTATATTTATTGTATAATTTAACTTTTAAATAAAGTTTATTTCAGCGTCAACCAGCGCGACTGTCGTGTATTCCTTTCATAGGGTAAACTGCACTAGTGCTGGCAATGCAGTAGTTATTGGCACTTTTGATTTAAACGGCAAACATTAAGAATTCCTGGTATAGAAAATCACGTATATTGCTTCTTATATATATTTCAAAGCAACGTTGTACGTTTTCATAACAGAGTTGCACATATGACTGTAGCAACGCTGGTACATCCAGTAAGACCGAAGGATGACCACAGTAGTTGTCAGGATAAACGCCGCATGTCACATACTTTCACTTTCGAGATATTGCCGTTCAAAGTTTTGATCACTAATGCTTTGACATAGGACGTTGGTTAAATTGCATTGTTTTCTGAGCATTTCGAATGTGTTTTCATGATTTTTTCTCTAGTAAATACGTAAATCCTATACTCTAAAGCTCAATTAATGCGAAAACTCAAATTTTTTGAAATTGTGACATGCGGCGTTTTTCCTTACAACCACAGAAATAGTGTTTTATAAAAATTTTCGTTACGAGTAAGTTTACTTGATCGCTTCATAACTTCATTTCGGACTGTACTATACATATGTAATAAGTGCGTACATGTTTAATTATAAAACAAATAGCCTGTTTAACGTTTACTTATTACTGCGCCAATGACTGTACTATTTGTCTTACGATTATTATTCACTGAATATATATTTTATAATAAAAGATTTATGACTTGTAAAACTGTTTGATTTTGCTGGAAAATCTCTATTAGCTTATAATAATAGCAAGTTAAGCTCGTTTAAACATTTCAGAAAAAGATAAAAAGATTTTTACTACAATTTTGGCTTAGCGTGCCGATCATTGTACAGTTTACCCTATGCCTAAAAAAATAACTTTTATGTGATTTTTCGTGAAAATGTGATTAATTAACTTCCTAGTCGTTGATAGTATAAAAGGGAACTACAAAATCAAGATACGTAACAATGTTGTAAATGAAAAACGTGAATGACCATTATATCTTATTCTTACCGTAATACAATCAAGAAACTTCGTAGATTGAATACATTCGATACAAAATAGCGTTTGTTTAATGTCATTGCTGAAAATCGGACATTTCATATACAACAACTTAATAGCTTCTTCGAAAAGCGGAGAGAACTAATTTTTTTAATGTACTATACAAGTTTCATCTGAAAAGAGGTCAACGAACTTCGCAGATTCCTAGGACAGAAAGATGGTAAGGGACGCGCATGTTTCCCGGGCCACGGGGACCCAAGTTTAAGGGATGTAACCGCCCTTCTGGATATTACCACCCCGCAGCTATCTAGAACACTATTAGAGATAAAAGTATACTTTAAATTGCAAAGTTGCGTGGTTTATTATGTACAGCGCCACGGCAGAGATAGCTTTTTGTCGGAGGCAAAAATGGAAAAAGAACGGGGATGACAACCCTTATATTAAAGCCAAATTAGGTGAGCGTCACTGGCCACTGACAAAGCGCACTTCTCCACCGCACGCATTACGTCAAACTATCCGCCCCGGCCAACCTACTACCGTCTCCGTTTTGTTATCGTCGAAAGAGCAAACTTTAATACAACGCTCGCAAGCCCGCGCTATTTTTTTCTGTTTTTTTTTCTTTTTTTAATTTCTCCGTCCGCCAAGAAGTTATCTCCGTTGCATTGCCGTACATAAAAAACCATACAACTTCGCAAGTTAAAGTGTATTTTTATCTGTAACGGTATCCGAGATAGCTTCGGAGGCGGTAGTTTCCAGGATGGCGACTCCACCCCCTAAACTTCAGTTTCCACGACTACGAAAAAATTATGTGTCTCTTATTTCGACCGCCTCGGAAATCCACGAAGTTTCGTCAAAATCGGACACGATTGGGAAGTTCGTGTAAAGCTTCGTTCTTACTGGAGCGTCGACGAGCAATATTGTACCAAACAATTGTGAACTGACACTAAATTAGAGAAACAGTTTGCTCACACCGGAGATTCATCCACAAGTGTTCGTGTCTTTTGTACTCTCCAATTATCTCACTACAGAAAAAGAAATGTTTATGTTCTCCTTAAAAATAGTCTAAAATTGCTACATCGTTTTATAGTTTCGAAACAAAAGTTTGTGCAAAAGACCTTCAGTGCGTATATCTTTAAAATGGATTATTCGTCTTGACTGGTTACAGAAAATCGACATATTGTTCCATTTTACCATTGTGAATTATTTATGTTTGTGAGCCAGCAACAAAGTGTACAGACTGGAGCATTTCTCTGTGTTCCACGCGTTTCTTTGGTTTTTACTTTTCAAGGAACACGAAACGTCACCAAGAGCTTGCTCCTCGTCGCTTCGGAGTAAAGATAACTTAACACCGGTCGTTCCCGAGACATTCGACTTTGGTCATCCGATTACTTTCATTATGGAATATGCTGGCAGTGTCGGCTATAGTTCGGGCGCTCGGGGACCAGTTGAGAGGTGCCCCAGATAGTCGGTATATTGTTGCATCGACAGTATACTTGTAGATTTAGTCAGGCAAGGCGGAGTACAGGGTTTTAAGGGAGCGGTTGGTGGAAAGGGGGTAGAGAAGCTAAGACGATCAATGTGAGTGGGAGTTGAAGAGTATGGGTCAGAGGTAAAGTTGTAGGGTGGAGTACCGAAAGAAGGGTACATGATTGGGCGGAGATAAGTAGACGAATGGAAAGAGAAGATGGTATATAATAAAAGGGACAAGGGTAGCCATTCTGTTCTAATAACTCATCCCTAAGACCATCCTCTCTCCTCTGCCAGGCTATAACGATACAGGGAGATAGGAAACCCTGCGTACCCATAAACACAGGTCTGAATCAACACCATGAAAGAGAACGATGTCGGGGATAGGTTGCGTAAAGTAACCCCCTTCTAAATTGATTTCCCTTACGGACCGCTTCTGAACTTTTCCCCGAAATTTACGATACTGAAATATACAGCAGAGTTTTCGTATTCAATACGTGGGTCCATCGTACGATCGACTGAAGCCTAACGTCTTGGAGATGGTATCGGAATCCATGGAGGCAGAGTTCAACAAGTTAATTTGTCGTTTCAAGCTGTTGGTACACACGCGTGCTTCTAGCGTCCTCGCTTGCGACACAATAGCGATTGACGTGTCATAAACCTCTAGATAGGAGACGATAGTCGATGGATCTAAGTGCGCGACCTCCTTCAGCCACTCGGTACCTTTGCGAGCCACTTTCAGGGTCAGTGTCGGTGTCAAAGTACTCGAAACAGTAAGTAGCCATAGTTAACCGCCTACAACACTGTATAACCTCGAAGTAGCACGTTTATTACTGGCATTCCTCGAGACTCGTTGCATTTCATCGCTAGAATTTCACGTAGTATTTCATTATTTCACCGGCTCGTTGTATCCAAAGAATTTCTTTATTGCGATTTTGCAATTCTTCCAAGTAGGGTCTGGCTGGACAAGTAGAATGGGAACGCATTCTATCAGACAGGTATAATGACACTTCGCCCGGACAAATAAGAGAAGGCAACATCGGACCAGGTTAGTAGAGTACGACGTTACTGACAAGTAGAACAAGACCGTTGCTGGTCGAACCGGTAGAACAAGTCGTCGCACAGTGGGGTATTTGCCCGAAAAACGGGAATAAAATATTGTAGCATTATTTATGGGCTCAGGGTCATAAAAAAGTAGATCGTTGGATTCGTCTTGACGTCAGCTATGAGATTATGGAATAAAACATGTACTTTAACGTTAAAAAATCAAAATAATTTTTATTTTTTGTCGAAAAAAAAGTTCTTTTGAAATTTTAAATATATAATTTTGTACATGTGCCAATACTGTTCAACTTCTGTTGGAACCATTTTGTCGTCAGATTATCCGAGCTCTTGAAAAGTAGTGATAATGATTACGACGATGCTTTGATGACGATGATGTACAGAGTTGAGATAGGTGTACAAACTCTTCACAGATTTCATTCTGTTATCATCTAAATTAGTATTGTTATTAATATTTCGACATTACCAATCATTCTATAAGTTTTTTTTCGATTTCAACACTTTACTGACGATTTTGGTATACTATTGAACTGAATTGAGCACTCCTTCTTGCACCATTGCATTCTATAAAGCTTTGCGATCATAGTCCAACAAAAATTTCTTCCGGATTTTTCCGGATTGGAGAGTTATAACTAATTTAAGTAGAATAACAATATTAATTTAGATGATAACAGAATAAAATCTGTGAGTGCCCTGTACACCTACCTGAACTCTGTACATCGTATCCAAAGCATTTCATTATCACTACTTTTCAAGAGTTTCGGATAATCTGGCGACCAAATGTTTCGAATAAAATTTGAACAGTACTTAAACATGTACAAAATTCTATATTTAAGATTCCGAAAAAAAAAAATTTTTCTACGAAAAATAAATAATATTTTGATTTTTTAGTGTTAAAATACATTTTTTATTTTATAATGTTATAGCTGGCGCCAAGACGAATCCAACGACCTACTTATTTATGACCCTGAGCCCATAAATAACGCTACAATATTTTATTCTCGTTTTTCAGCGAAACACCCCACTCAGAGTTGGGCAGGAATTAATTACATGAGTAATTAATTACATCTTCAATTACAATTACATGTAATTGTAATTGTATTTCTGCAATTCCAATTCCAATTACATGTAATTGTAACTGTAATTGTTAGTAGCAGTTACAAGTAATTGTAGCCGGTAGCTACAATTCCTTTCCAAACTCCAAACAGACGACGCTCGCGCGTCGCGTGTGAATGTTCACGTTCACACGCGACGCGCGAGCGTCGTCTGTTTGGAGTTTGGAAAGGAATTGCAGCTACAATTACTTGTAAGTCTTGTAACTGCTACTAACAATTACAGTTACAGTTACATGTAATTGGAATTGGAATTGCAATTACTTTCGCTCAACCAGTAATTGTAATTGCGGACCACAATTACAATTACAGTGATTCGTCAAGTAATTGCAATTACCAATTACAATTACATGTAATTGTAATTGTATTTCTGCAATTCCAAATTACAGTAATTGGCAAGTAATTGTAATTGTAATTGAAATTACATTTTGCCCAACTCTGACCCCACTGTGCGTCGCTAACCAACCAAGTAGAATAAGTAAGGCATTGCTATCCGGACAAATGGGATGACGAAATGATTGATTAGACAGGCAGTACATCGCCGGCAAGTGGAAAAGTGAAATGAAAGTTTCCTAGTCGGACAAGTGAGATGGGACACTGCGCTCGGGTCGGTGGAATAAGACCTCACTAGCCGAACAGCTGTAATGGAGACATCGTTGATTGCTCAAATAGAATAGCGCCATTAGGCAAACACGTGAAATAGGATTGTTTCTTGCCGGGCAAATGAAATAGGACAGGCTTTGGGCAGCCAAGTAGGGTGAGACTCCACTGTCCAGGCAAATGTAATGAAGTCGTTGTTAATTAGTTATGGAGAATACCGCTATTTGACAAACACGTAAAATAAGATAGTTTCTTGCGGGAAAAGTGGAATAGGACAGTCTTTGACCAGACAAGTAGAATAGGATTCAACCGGACAAAGTAAGTCAAACAGGATGTATTCTTAATTGAGTAAGTGAAACGCAGCTGGTTCAAATCGGACAAGCAAGATGGGACTGTGTTTGATCAAACAAGTAGAAGAGAATCGAGGCTGATCAAGCAAGTGGAATAAGTCGTCCTCTCGGACAGAAGAATAAAGTGAAGATGTTTCAGGTCAGAGTCAAGTCAGACGAGAGAATCGAGGCTGGTTAAACAAGTTGAATAAGTCGTGCAAAGTTAGACAAGTAGAACGTGATTGATCGTGATCAAGAAGGTGTTCTTGGTCGGACAAATAAACTAGAGCTGTTTCAAACGAGATAAGCTGAACAGGACGACCCTGGATCATGCAAGATCAATGAGATTGAGCTTGATCAAGAAAGTGGAACAAGGCTCGTTTCAGACAAATAGAATACACCCAATGAAATGAGAGATATTATTAGACAAACAAGTAAACTAGAATTGTAACATTAGAGAAGTTCAATAGCGCAGTTCTTGGTCAGACAAGAAGGATCGGGCTAGCTCGAGTAAGTGGAATATGGCGTGGTCTCGGTCGAGCAAGTAAAATGGAGTTGATTCAATCCAGACAAGCGGGCTGGGACGATCCTTGGTCAGAGAATTGGAATAGGGTTACCCTTGATCGGAACCTCTAGATATGATACAACAATCATTGGATCCGTATCTCAGTGGGCGATTTCAAGGACCAGGTACACTGCTATCTAAATGTGGGGTGCAGACTCTTCAAGGCGGACGGATTTAATTAAAAACATAGTTCCCCATTTATCAACTATGTCGCCGGCACATTCCGGCAGTTTTACATACTAAAGTGGCTCGTAACAAAAACGTCGGTCGGCAAGCGTCATAGTAATTCAGGTAAACGTGCGCGTACATCCGTTATCTGTTTAATTACTCGGCGAAGTGTCTCCTTATTCACTTAAAATGCCGTATTCCGAAGAGCTGCCCGCGTAATGTCTACAAAAGGTGCGTGAGCTGACTGGCGCAACGACTCTCTGAAAATAGCGAAGAAAAGTGAAGCATAGCCAGGACAGGGTGGACGAGTCGCTCTGCATTCTTGGGTCCGAGGAATTTAGCTGGCCCGAGGCCGCTGAAGGAGTTTCTATTTTATGGTCCCGTTGGGTTTTACTACCTCGGCCGTATCGTTACCTTCAAGTATACTATCTCGCGCGATCCCTCATTCTATTCACGCCGTTATACGCGGCCCGAGCCGTGCCGCTTTCCCTCGATAACGTGATTCGTTTTCACCGGGGAAACTTCTAGCCGGGCCGTGTTCCTGAAAACAGCGCGCGTCGAGCGTTATCAACGTCGCGCCGAGACGAGAGAAGACGAAATACCGTGGAGCGCCCCGGAAAGAAGCGGAGAGAGAAGCGGAGCGAAGCTGTGAGAAGCGGCGGCGAGTCGGTAGAGGCGGATGGTTCAGCCGCGCGAGAAATAAAAACTGCTCGCGCGTATTGTGTAAAAAAGAATAGAGTGCACGAAGCCCTCCGTTTTACTTAAATTTCCCCACCGGTAAATGTACGGGTTCGAGGTACGAACAATGCCCCGGATAAAAATGAAACTCTCTTCACCGGTTCGGTCTCTATCGTACCGAGAAACTAGTTCTGCCTTATTATACGGTTACTATCCTAATGGGCCAACTTATATTACGCCACTCGCATTATCCGCGGCATTGTTGTTCCGCGCAGCCTCTCTCACGCCTCGTCGAATCACGCCTCGCTATTAAATCGCGACGCGGGAATCGCGACGATCCTCCGCAGAGACTACGGTTCAGAGTTTATTCACTGAACGGTTTTTACGCGGTGTTGATTAACCCCTAGCCTGTCTAGACCGTCTACGAGACCGCTCGCTATTTTCACTCGCTCCTATTTCAATTTTGGTGATCGTTGATTATCATGCAGTGACTTAATCTTAATAAAGCATCTACCGACGATTACTCCATCATTTCTGGAAGTCTATGGCTGATAATCTTTTCAACAACTCAATGTAATTTACTAATTGGGATTATTGTGTACAACTAGATTTTACATCTTCAATGTTTCAATGTTTGTAGTCTTTAAGAATTAAATTATTCTGAGTCGCAATTGACGCAACGTAGAACACGTTTATACAGAGTTCTCACGCAACCACTAACCACTGTTATTCTTGTAAATATTGAATGTACAGAGAAAATGGAAGAAGAAACAGTGGTGCGGTCTTTTTGTAAACAACATGATAGCACCTGTGTACTTCTGCGGTATGTTTTCAGAAATGAAAGTGAGATTCCATTTATTAAATGGAAAGGTATTCTCTTCGTATCACGAAAATTTCACTGTATTTATGGATAAGTGAAATGAAAAATGATACAAGGCCGCGCGCAAACGAAGTTTCCACCCTAACGCAATAATGTGCGTCGTTTCAATGTTGAATTATTCATAATCGAGGGATCATATTGAGTTATTACTTTCCTGTAATTATATTGATAAAATATCGAGAGGAAACGTTCAGAAATTGGATTATTATTTAATTTCCTTGCATCGATCCGCTGCTGTCTACAATTACGTTTTTGATGAGGAAATCGACAACAATAAATCGTTTAATAGGAACAAAGGACCGATCATCGGAACAATAACTCGTTAATTAGCACATCACCGCAAAGCTTATTCCAGCTGACTTTGCGTTCACGCCGACCATTTTAACAAATTTCACCGTAATAGATCCAGTAATTCGTCGTGATTTACCGACAAGTATTATTTGCCGATGTAATTTTTCCGCTCGACTAGTGTATAATATTATCCTTCATTATTCTCAGTCTAAAGGAATGTCAGTAGTAGAAGACACCGGAAACAAAAAGAAAAATCCTAGGAATTTATCTGCATTCTCTTGCTACGATTCAAGATTAAATTTTCGACGATTTTTCTTCCACATTGTCGGCTTTCGGGCTATACAATATTGCATAAATACCGAGACATTGCAAATACGCAGACCGCCTAAGGAAACACGTAAACTCGTGTAGACAATGGTAAACATAAACACTCATTAGTTTTATGCGTTTGCGACGTTTATAATCATAATAGAATGCAAGGAAATATGCAAATTACCGAACGTTACCAGCGTTTCAGCTGTATTTTTATGGCAAGGAATCTTTTACTCGGCGAGACAAACTTCATCCTTACTTCAGTTTGCATAAAATAATCTAAAAAGAAAAAAGAATTGCGAATTTGCTTAAAGGCCCGCAGTCAGTCGATGATTAAATAGAACCGCCTTGCCTGTTTTACCTTCGGGAAGGTTTGTAGAGTAGTGCTGGCAACGATAAAGTACGCTACTTTGAAATTTAAAGTAGTTTGGCCGGGACCGTGTTTGGGCTCATTTTCAACGTGAAAATTCGCGGAGACTTCGGAAACGCTTTCGGCGAGCGTGAAAAACGGATACGCAGATTTTGTTGTTCGAGGAACGACTGCGTCTCCAGCGTTTTATTGGCGTCTTCGGCTTGTTGATCGTAACTAGCCGATCGTTTGCTCAAAGGATTATCTCGGGACTAGGAGCTAAATCCTTCGAACGGGCTAGAAGATAGACATTACCGTGCAGTGTCTCCCAAGTACTCGTTAAAGCGTCCCCAAGCTGTTAACACCATAAAATATTATCGGAAACAAAATACTTTCCACCTCGATCACCAAACCACTGAACACATGTGATTCCCCATGTGTCTCTTAACTCCAGATCTGCATTTGTACTGTCACTTAACATCGCAACTAGATTGTTGATCCTTGTGCAGAATAAACAATGTCTCTGTCACATCTGCCGACGTGTTGCTATAGGTTCTAAGCATAGTTAATAAGAGTAGAGGATATTGTAACCTTAATTATTAATAATATTCGTTAGATATAAGTAGTCATACTTCGCTCCGATCATCGCTTGTATAATATAATCATATCTTAATGTATTCCCCGTAGCAGCCTCACGTAGCATTCCCCGTAATCATTAATCGCGTATCTCATAACATCCGTAGCGTTATGTCTAACGACACATCGCGTAGAAGATAAGACACCTATATATTCGACCTCGCGATCCCAAAAACAGTTCAGTTAGTTCAGTTCAATTCGGACAATCAGACTGTCACTTTCATTCAAGACTCCAGCGAGGCTCGTCGCCTCCTCGATGTCCCGGTCCGGACTCCGACGAGTCCTCGCTCTCATCCGCCTTCGAGCGGTCTTGCTATACATAATT
Organism: Lasioglossum baleicum; assembly: GCF_051020765.1. NCBI lineage: Eukaryota > Metazoa > Arthropoda > Insecta > Hymenoptera > Halictidae > Lasioglossum > Lasioglossum baleicum. The sequence goes on from NC_134937.1 coordinate 2,224,619, forward strand.
CCATTTCGTATGTTACAAATATATTCCCAGTTATTAATTTAATAAGCGAGTCTCGCTTAGTTCTTCTCCCTACATCCTCGCGCTTGTGATACTCTCCTTTTCAATTCGCGTTCTACCTGCTTCTGCATTTCCAACTCGCACGTCTGAGCCTACCCAGTTGCTCGGAGCATTCCTCTGGTTGCAACGGGAAAAACAGAACCCTCTCTTTACTTCAATATATATCAATTCAACACATTCTCTAATACGAATATCACCTGCCGCGCCGCGCCGGTCGTCGCTATCAATTACGAAAGCTCGTGCGCGTCAACGAACGCGAAACGGAGGACAACAGCGGGGTATCTCCCGTCAATCGAGGATCACCAACGGACGTGATCTCCCCAGGACGACCGAGGATCACCGTTCTCCCTACGACGATCCAGCCTGATTCGACTGCAGCCGTCAAAGAGCAACGAAAGCAGTTCGCATGAAGGAAGCCTGCCTGTATTCACCGATCGCCATAATCAACTGTCCGATAAGTCGCTAAACATTTCCCTGCGAAGATTCGCGCTGTCTCAATTATCTCCGTTCTCGTCCGCCGCTTCGGGCGAATATACTACCTGTAAGCGTTAAGTAGTATACGCATGTTCGCGACAGTCGTGGTTCCCAGTCAGACGTCGGACGTACGTGCCGCGTGGACAAAACGTTGTAGCGCATTTGAGCGTCCAGTAAGGGGAATGGGTCGCGGAACGATAATTTCGCGCAAGTCAGACTCCGGGACGTAACAGTCTCCATCGCCACACGTAGAAGAAATGTCCATCTTTCTCTAATAATTTTGAGAAGTTGAAAATTCCACATCACTATCCCCTGATTCTTCCGATTCCTCCACTGCTTTGAGCTCCTAGTCATTTTACCAAGTTTTTATTAGCTCGCATTCTTGTATGTCTGTTCGGTACAAATTTTGCAATTGATTTTAAACTAACTAACGACGCTCGGTAGTACGTGATCGCGTTCAGTGATCCCCACTCCGCGCGACAGCGCTCTCTACTCCATTACGCATTGCCACTCTGACTTATCCCCACTCCACTGACCCGCTTCGCACTGAAGGAGCTCAGTGTGCGTTCGAGCTCCATGCGGGGTTTACAAAGTTACTACGTATTATTATACTATAATGTCTGTTTGCCAAGCGAAAGAACAGTTACACCGAGATTCTCCGTCGAACCTTTATCTTTGACATTTTACCACGGCGTTTGTTTTCGATATGACGCGATCGCAATACCGTCTGAAATTTACTACATGTCTCTGTTATATTCTCATCAATATGTTAGAAATCGATTGAAAAATTTCACACACACAAGACTAAAAAGCAGAAAATAATTATTTAAATAAAAACAAATTTTCAAAAAATATACCACGTTTTTAAAACGGACTAAAAAGTATACAATAATTTCTCCTAGCCCCATACAGATAGTCCTGAAAATTTGTGATTGTGAATTTTGAATAGCTATGAAAATACTTGTAAGATTTAAAACGAAAAACGTGGAGCGCATGCAATGGATAATTGATGCATGAATAGTTCACCTAAATCACTAACAATTTTATTACACTGAAAATTATATGAACTGTTGTACGAGTTTTCTCAACGGCAACTACCATAGCAATTAAAAATTCACAATCACAAATTTTCAGGACTATCTGTACGGGGCGGGTTTAGGAATCTGTATGGGGCTAGGAAAAATTATTTTATACTTTTCAGTCCGTTTTAAAAACGTGGTATTTTTTGAAAATTTATTTTTCTCACAAATAATATTAGTATTAGAAAAGTATTTAAAAAGTAGTATTAAAAAAGCAGTACATGTTTGGTAAAATAGTTCTATCAACATGTCTAGTGCTTCATAATCTGCGCGAATGACATTAAAATAAAAATTTGGTGGCCCTTCTTTCTTCAACAATTTGAAGATGTTGAAAAATACACATCTCCCCTAATTCTTCTACTTTCTCTACTGTTTTACAATTACAATTTAAAAAATTGATCAGATTTTTTGTTGCACTCTTTTGGTATTTCATAAAAGCAGTACATTTCTCCAAAAATACTTTCGCCAACATGTGCAGCAGTTCGTAATTTACAAAAGGCATTAAGCTGGAAATTTGGTGGTGCAGCGTGGCAGAACATGAAATTATGCTTATTTCCTTCGTTAATGATACATGTTTAACAATCTGGTGTATGTTAAAATTCTTGACAACAGTGGCGATGATGCAGGAGCTGCCGACACGAGTGTAATATCCTCGTGTTATGAATTTAGTTTTATACAAGCGTTGATCCTCTTATGAAAGTAGTATTCATCGAGTGGAAGTTGTTCGAATAAACACGTAATAGGAATAAAGAATAATTATTATATTCCGGGAATCGTGTCGGTCGCTGTATTAACACGGATCGCCGAGCAACGTTATATAACGATCGATAAGAAACTGGGAGAAGATCTTGCGAGAAACGCAGCAATGGCTGTTCGAGTCGGTGAACGAGTAAAATAACTTTATCCCCGGCAGTATGACACGCGACACTGTGGCGCTGAATTGTCACTGGTACACGATACGCGATGTTATATGAATTTTTCTTCCTTTTACGGTTTAACAAGCAAACCGCAGACCGCTGTCCTCTCCGCGGCAAAATAAATCGTCGTTTAAATAACATTTGAAGAACGCATGCAGCTTTTTCGCTTGAAACAGGTCGGTCGCGAATAACATTTATTTTTGAGGTTTTGCACAGAAACTACTCAGAAACGCAACTTCGCCGACCAACCTTGGCGTTTTCCTCGCGAAACTGCAAAACCTTAATCCACACATTTTTACACAAACGTAAAATTATAGTGAAACCTGTCGCAAGAGATTATGTGCTTATGATTATCGTGTGTACAACACGTTTCCTTCTCTGATATAAAAGAGGAATTTAAGGCTTTGTTTAATACGGTGTTATAAAATTGTTTAATTGAAGGTGCACGGTAAATTGCGCGCAAGATTCAGCCAGATTAAAAAGAACTTTTAAGTTCGCCATGCCACGACGGAATAGAATAAAATAATAATTAGAAGTAATTTTCCTGAGGTATAGGCGAGGTCGAATTGGCTATTTCTGCGGTTCCACCAATGGGACGATAGAGATTAGCAAAAGTTCGACATTTCGGCGACTATTGGCACGGCTACAGGGAACATTAAAATTTGTCAGGGGTACTGGTGACCTCGTAGTGTCATTCCAGGGTTAATGGTGCTCAGGCAGCTCACAGACCGCGAAATTCGTATTCCGTCGACTTCTACAGTGACTATCAAACTCTGACCCCGAGTCTCGTGAAAAATGAGGTTCCTATAAAGCCAGCATATTAACCGTAATCTACAGGATGTCTCGCGATGATTAATACAACCCAGAAAAGGGCGGGCACCGTTGCCCCGCGATAAATCGAAAATTTTCCGTATACGCTTTTTATTTTCCGCAACAAAGTCGAACAGTTGGGTCAGTCGGTCGCTTCGCTCCGTTTAAATCCCACATAAACATGTTCACCCCCCCCCCGACCACACTGTTGTTTTCATTCATCGAAAGGAACAAAAACGCATCGAGATTTTGGAATAACAACAGGACAAACCTTGTATCCGGAACAAGCTCTCAGTTAGGCGCATTTAGAAAAAAAAAGACGTGATACGCCAAAGGGGTGGAAAATTTTCCGCCCAGCAAAAAAAAGGTACGAGCCGAGAATGTGTCGAATAAAATTTTGATCACACGGAACAAGTTTTCGGAGAAAATCCGATTTGAAAAACTGGTTTCCAGAAAGCGAGTTTCGAATACGACTGACCAACGGCCGCCTGACCATTGCCGGATTTTTCTCTTAACAGAAAAAATCGTCGATTACATTACACCCCGTTATCTACCTCCCAGTCGATATTTCGATTCCCTGGGAATCAATTCGAAGCGAATTACTCTGTAGAACAAACAATACATCGCTGTGTAGATTGCACCCCATAAAATTAAATTAATTTGTAATGGACAGCGCACCGATATGATTGATTATCGGTCATTTACACTAGTAGAATTATTTATCGCCTTGCTCTCGCATTCGCCGAACGCGCGCACTCTTCATGGCGACGCCATTAATAAAATATGACCGTACGATACTGTTGCTACCCGGAATAATGGGCACTAAACTATCCGGGAAAAAAATCGAAAGCCAGATTATATCGATAATTGATTTTATTATTAATTATACAGAACCGGCAGATTCAAAACTATGTCGCACCATTCTTTCGCAATTACTGAAATAATCAAGATACTCAAGCGCAGAATCTCAATGAAAGCACTTCCACAGTCTTTAATAAAACATTAGCTACTTTTGGTGCCGCGTACCTTCGGTACTAAAATGTTCATGAAACACTGTACGTTTTACGGGGACGACGTTAGAACAATCGTCACGAAAAATCACTCTTCCGAAGAACTAAAAGAATTATCATTGAAAGCTTTATCGCGTCCTTTGTATTCCCCCGATGGTGCTTCTGCTCATTACTTGTTTAAAAGTTCAGACAATTTCCTCCGCCAGGAGGTTCGACAAAATGGAGATAATGAAAATTGCGAACGATGTACATATTCTTTAACGTAAAGCTTCATTTGTGCACGAGGAATTAGTCATTTCGCGAAGGAATAGCAATTTTTCTTTGTTGTAGTCGACTGTAAAATTATAATAGATACACACACACACACACAAGAGAATTTTTCAAAATAAGAAAATATATTTTTTTGTTATTTTTCCTGAGTCTGCACATTTTCCGATCCATCGATTTTCCGCATCCTCGTGGCATGCAAATTCTGATTCGTCTTGTATAAAGTTATGCATCACGTATAAACTTATTCCTGTGGACGTTTCTTGAGCAATATACATATTTCATACAAGAATACACAAGAACTTGGAAAGTAACCGGGTAGTAAGAGAAATATAAGTGATAACGTGTTTAATATTCGAGCAATGCGATAAATATTTCGAGCAGCATATTTCCCACCGACCCAACGCTACATCGAACCTTTTTCTTCCTCGCATCGTGGAACGCGAAACTGAGTGTAAATAAATTCTTTCCGTAACAACAAGAAAAAGAACTATACCCGTTCCCTTCGTGCGTAATAACGACGGTGCGGATCTTTATGCAAATATGAAGCTCCAAAAATTAATTCACAAAAACAGAAACGATCCAACGTTCCAATGAATCATTTTGCTTGGTAACAAAAAACATTACCTGCGCGTTCCAATTAGTCCGAATTGTTATTTTGCTGAACGTTACAAGCAGCGTCAGCTATATAAATATGTATAATTGTACAGTTTCACGGAAATCAACAATATTCTCGATTAGCTTGAGACCTGGTTAGACTAGAATTAATTTTTTTAAAAACTGCATGACTCGTATCCTATTGTAGTTTATTCATTAAATTGTTGATTTCATCATCGTCGGTGAAATATGAAACTACGGAGATATTTGGAGAATCCAATCATATTTTTGCACTGTATTTTTCGAATTAAACTCGGTAACAGAGAACCTATATTTTGACTAAACTTCTGCTTTTTAAAATCGACTTGTGTGGTACGATCTGTTCATTTGTGTTATATTCTACACTACTTTTCTATATTTGTTTGAACCGAAAGTCAGACATCTTACTAGTTCCCAGTGACTCAACATCATCTGCAAAGTCTTCCGATAAAGGTATTCAATTAAGAACGAGGGTTGTTTTCGGGTCAAATAGACCCGAAGGTGCCAGGAGGTCAACAAAACAAACTTCTATTCGACCCACGTTCAGCAAACTAAAACCCTCAGTTTGAACGCTACATTCCATAGTACGACGCGATATCTCTGCAATCTCCTCCACCTACGATTTTACTTCATACTACACGATTTTCAGTTGTGAAATCGAGTTAGATCTGAAACCTGACCTAAATCTTCATGTTATCGTGAATTACTGATCCTGGGTTAGTCTGTGTGTAATCGATTCGATCGATATCTACGTGAATTTATTTTTAGGAAGACATTTTCACGAAAAACACCATGCTTTCCGCAAAATAATGGCAGATATGCCCCACCACTGTAAATTATTTCAGAGAAATATGTTTATTGGTATCTGTGGCGGAAACAAGAACGTTTCTGTTCAACGTGGCGCCAGAATGATAGAAACGAATTTACTGGGACGAAATAAAAATTTTCTGCATCGATTACAAGAGGTACCAGATAAAAATTGTCTGAACCGATTGCAACGAGCGAGTTTATCGGAAAGATGTAGCGTCTCGACAGAAGCTTTGTATAAAAACTGTGCACGCAGCAATAAACAATCGGCGCAGAAACGACTAGGCGTTCGATCGTTCAACGAGGCATTGAAATCAGGGCTGGGCTCGCGGAACGTAACGAAACGGAACGGAACGAAACGAAACACGGGTCATGCATCGTTGCTGACGGCCGATAACCGTTTACCGTTTCGCCGCTGCTCCGGCCGTAATTCGTTTCTTCGCGCTGGCGTTACCTACCGTACGATCCCCGAGATTCCGGACCCGGCAGTTCAGGGTGGCCGTTTTGCCCACCAGCGCGGTGACATTGTGAGAGGCCGTCACGTCGAAGTATGGTCCACGGTCGAGCGGCTCCAGCGCGTGGTTCTCGTACATTCCGTGATCGGTGGTGCCCCGTGCCAGTCCTTGCACTTCGACCGCCAAACAGAAACCACCCCCGGAACAAAAAGAACCAGACGATTTGGACCACAGAAATAGGAAACAGCGCGCGCCGACGCTGCGCTGCCGAGCACGAGGGAACGCCGAGAAAGACCAAAGAACCACAAGAAAGACGCTCTACAGTAGTCCCTTTCATCCTCCTCGCGTTACCTCGCCGTGCACATTGCCGAGACATTCGGGACACCGGTACGGTCATCCCTCGCGAACTTTGATTACACGCGAACTTCGACTTTGAAATTTTGGTGTCCAGCCCCCGGTGCATCGTGCGAATTTTTGTTGTGCCTGTTCGGTTCTCGGAGCAAAATTATGCGTATTTCACGAATTCTGAACGCTTATAATCCACAGCATTTGTTAACCCTCGGACCGTTCTTATAATTATACAGCGTGCCACCAATCTGGTAGTATAAGCGGCAAGGTGAATCTACTTGGAAAAACAAGTTGAAAAGAAAGAATAATGTTTTTTCGTTTAAAGCTTCGTTTCCAAGACAAATGAGTTTGATAATTCAGCGAATTCGCGTGCTATTCGATGAGAATTGGCTGGAACGTCTGACCATGATTAGACGATTCTACTTCTTGAGAATATTGAAGGAGAACCTGACGAATTTTTAACGCTTCAGAGACCACGTCTGTGTATCTTACCGACTCTGAATATTGATTACATGTGATCAGATTAATTGTTTGCCTCAGACTTCAAATCACTTGTAAACTTTCTTGCAATTAATGAAAACATCTACAATGCTGATCATTTAAAAAAATCCACAACTGGATCCCTGGAGGGTTAAAGTCGATTTTCAGAAAACCGAAGCCTTGTGTGAACATTTATAACTCTCTGTAAAATCATCCCCTCCGGCCGTACCACCAAATTGGAAATGTTCTATACATTGTCAGATTGTAGCGTAAGTTACAATTCCACGAGTTTGATTGTGGACTCATTGAACAATTGTAATCAACCAGAAACAATTTCAGTCTTTTCAATAACAGAACCACTTTATTTGGCAAAGATCTCGTGTTTTAATAATGGAATATATCGAACACAGCGAAACCTATTTACGTTACGAGCCAATTCTGCATTGTTTTATGTTGTATTATACTATATACTGTGCGTTTTATGCGTATGCAATGTTTTCCACATACATCTTTTTCGTTCAAAAGGCGGAATAATAATAAAATTGAAATGTTCCGAGTATGTATAAGGTTAATCCTGCTGTGCCTGCTATGCGTGATATTTATTTATGAAAGGACATTTCGAGATTATCTGGAGAGAGAGAGATGGCCGTAAAAGTATCTTTTTAAAGCTACATGCTTTAAATAACTTGTACGGTTAGTCAATAAATTGCAAGCAAATAGAATCGCTGCTTAAAACGCTGTTACAGGTTGAATTTTCGTTTCGGATTTAATTGATACGGACGATGCACAAAGGTTGGAAAAGCATTTTTTGTAATCATTCGACTGTGTACAGAGTAGGTTCGTTTATCCTATCCGCCATGATATTTTTATTATTTTTTGCGCGAAAACAAAAATGCATCGGAACGAGATTGTATCAGCAGAACAATGAAAATTGAAATCGAGTTTTGAGCGGGATCGAAGAAGTAACATAAAATGGAAGAAAATAACAGAAAACAAAAAGAGATCAGTGATATAAAGTTATATGTATCATACGCCGTCAAAAAGCTATATAATCCAGAGCTGTACAAGTCAGATATTGAAATAAATAGTTATCTTTTATATTTAGGAAGATTCTGTTCGACCTGTTTCGTTGGAGAAAATATCAGGTGATGTGGAATTTTTATAGAGGAACTTCTTCGAAAACGTTCCCGTGGATGAAGTATTTTATGGCTACGTAATAAAAGTTCCACGAAAACAAGGTATTTTAGACTACTTATTAAAAGTGGTTCGATGAGAGAGACACACAGGCAAGCTTTTCTACAGTGACTTTAGTAATTATTGAATATTGTTGCAGTTGGAATGGTTATGTATAATCTATGGTTGTAACCGAAGCATGTTGAACAGGATGTTAAACAACGTACACACGTTGCTTGCATCAGCCCTTTAACAATAAATTATATTTTAAAAAGCCCTGTATAATGTTACTGAACAACGTTACCGGATTTAATCGGATGCCTCGTTTACAACCATAGATGACACACAACTATTACACAATACGAAAATACAAAACATGTTTAACATTGATCAACAAAGTATCTGGTCTAGTAAACCTTTCGCTCTCAAAAGCTTTTCTTTATCCGTTCTCATCGGAACACGACTCGAGGAAGTTCTTCGAAAATTGTCTACGGTCCATATTTTAAACAGAACCTATTGAAAAATTCTGTAGCTTTCCAGATCCTCGGTACAAGTAAACAGAATTGCAAAGTAAAGGAACCTCCGATAGAAGTAAAGTAAAATGGTGGTTCTGAGACGAAGCTGTTGAACCACAAGTGATCAGAGCAGAGGCAGGATGAACGAAACCAGCCTGTGCGAATATTTCTTGCTGCTCATCAACTGGTAGGATTTGGTGCAACGCCACGGTCGAAAATCATTGAGCCTCGACTTTCCTTTTGGCTGTCGGATTGCGGCGCGGATTGTTCTTTGACCCGAGAAGCTATTTCCCGTCGCCCAGGCGGACGCGGCGCGCTGTTTGGAGGAACGGGAAGAGAAATGTTCACCACGTTGTGCCGTTCGTTATCGGAATTTCGTTAACTCCTCGTGTTTACCGGCAGGGAACGAGAGAGAGAGAGAGAAAGAGAGATAGGGGTTGGTGTGGCAAGAGAGAAAGTCTTGCCGTGGGGTTCGCGATGTACGGCCGGAACCGGGGCGAGAAATCATTTTAACGTGTCCCGACGCGCCGTGCCGGGGGTAAAAGCCACGATATATCTCCCTTTCGCTCGGACATGGACCTTCTTACCGCCGCGTGCTCCCTCATGAAGTATTAAAGTAGGTGGTGAAGTTTCTCCGGACGCAGTTTCAGAAACTACTTTATCTCGTAATACGTGACAGAGCGTCGCGGGAAACGCGCGAGGGTGGCCGGTATATCGCGCCGCCGGCCCGTCGACGCTTTCTCCGCTCTCTCGTTCCTTTGTGCAACGCCGCGGAACGAAACGCGCGCGCGTTGTTATAATAAATGTCCGCGGAATTTTTATCGTCCCCGACACCGCGTGCCAGCCCGTACCGACTCCAGAGGAGGAGACCTTTGTATTCGTTCCGGGGCGAATCATTGAATAAGGGCGGACTGGAAGTCGCGTCTCGTCGCGTCGCGTTCACGTCGCCGCGGCTCTTGATCTTATCATTACGATGGTTCACCGTTTGTTTCGCGGCAGAAGAATCTCTCCGTCTCGCGAGCTGGCGTTTTCTTCCGTTATTGCGCTCGCTGTGCGACGCGAAAGGAGAAGCTTCCTGTGTGTGTGATCATCCCGCGATTAAGCCCGCATTCTTGCCGAGACTCCGTGAAATTTTTAAACGAACGACGACGACACCGTTCACTCAGTGAAGTTCTCTTTCGTTGCTCCGTGCGAACGACAAAGGACCGAGACGCGTCGATGTAAGTACGTCACCGGTCGGATTTCAATAGGGGATCGGCGGGCGATTCGAGTGGATCTTGTGAACGACATCCCTTCGATTTTCCACGAGCATCGGTTGAAAAACGCGTAACAATGTAATCAATTTCTTCGGTTCCGGTTAACTCCGACAAAGAACAATCACGGGCTCGCGGATCGGATATCGCGACACATGTGGCAGTAATTTCCACTTACCCGAAAACAATAGGCACAGGGTAAAGAGTACACCCTTCATTTTTTGTTTCTCTTTCTCATAGTCGATCCACGATGTCGTTTCGATATATATGTTTACACGTAGAGGCGTGTACGTATGCCGTATATCCTGTTTGAATTTCTTATTTTGTGCGTGTGTAGGGTCGCGGGTTTTCGAAGAACGCACAACACCGTCTCACCCTCCCGCACCGGTGGCTTTCCCACGACAATGAGGATTTTCGCGTCGTCGGTCCTTCGCACGACTTTCACTCGTCGGTTGTTTGCGAATTATCCCTTCCCCGCGGTTTGTTAATCTTCTCCTGGCATGGCGCAATAATCCAGAAGCCGGGCAGAGGGACAGAGAGAGAGAGAGAGAGCGAGAACGCCAGAGAGAAAAAGGCGGAAAAGAGGAGGGTGGGAGAAAGAGATGGTTTTTCTATATCGGGTCCCGGCACAGAGGCGCGGAATTAAAATCGCAGGGCGAAACTATCGGGCGAATCGATAGCATCCGATTTTCCTTGGGTTTTTCGCTCGATGTCGCCATTATGTTCCGTTGGTTTCGGGGTTGATTTACGTGCTGGTATGCATAGAAATCGTCCACGATTCTTCTCCGCCTCGGTGATCCGTCCCACAACACGCTCTTCTCATCTTCCCGCTGGAAACGCGCGTTTGCAACCCCGTCTTTCTTACTGGTTAATTCACCAGACGACACGAACGCGTTCCCATTCGATCGGATCTCCTCTTACGAAACAAAGCGCGAGAAAAAGAAAAGCACGAGATGGCAAACCGACCAGCCAGAGAGAAAAAAAGGACGAGAAACCGAGGAACAAAGTATCGTCGGAGAAACAGAGAGAAAGAAAAAGGGTAGAGAGAGAGAACGAGAGAAAATCGTGGAAAAATCCGAACTCGTCTATCCTCTCCTCTTCTTCTTCTTCTTCTTCTTCTTCTTCTTCTTAACCGTTCTATTATGCAAATCGAACGATCAGCGATCTCATCGTTCGAAGCCCCCGACGGCGATCCTTTGCTCGCCTAACCAATTCGAGACGGCGAAACGTTCATTCGTTCGTTGGTTCGACGGTGATCTAATTTCCGCGATTCGAGGGACGTGCACGACAACGAGAAACGACGGAGGCGACGGAGCCCGCTGGCCTATCCTCGAGTCTGCCTTTGACGAGCGCGACCGTCGTCGAGCAGCGCGATAAAACTCGTGTTACGAACATCCGAGCGAAACTGATAGTGCATGCGACACGGCCCGGGAGAGACGCCCTGCCATCTGTCCTTGCACACGCCCCGCTTTTCCCTCTCCCGAAGTCAACGGGAAGATGGGGTAGACACCGTCCGGCGCAAGCGTGTATCCCTTTTGCTTCTATATTACTTGCACGCACACTCGTGTCGCGCGGCCGTGCAGCATCCCCTAGTCCAGAATCGAATTCCACGCTGGCCCGATCCTTCTCGTCGTCATCCTCCTCGTCATCCTCCTCGTCCTCGTCGTCGTCGTCGTTGCCTTCGCCGTCGACGTCGACGTTGTTGTCTACGTCATTGTTGCACACACGTGCCACGCACCAACACGTAACGCCGTTACAAATATCAATGCAGCCCGAAGCCGCTCTTTCGCGTCGTTCGCCTTGTAACCGCTAAATCGGGCTTATCGCCACGATCGCGGTCTATGCGCGCGAAACAGAGACGGAGAACCCGTTCTCACCCAGATCAGGGAGAGAGAGGGACAGCCCGCGAAAGAAAAATAGATACTTTTACCACGAGTGTTTTGACCGCTGAATTTCTTCAGAGTCTGTTTACCAGCCCAAATGCCTGGTTTAAAACGGATTTAATGGTCAACGATGCCCACTTTTCCCGGCCACCGAAAGACTTAAAACCCTTGTGCCGGGTCGGCGAGCGACAGAATTTTACCGGAAGCGATTTAGCCAATCGTCTTTTTGGTACGATTCTCGACTCCCTTTTTCCCGACGTCCGCCGACTTAATATAACATTCAATTATACCGCTTGAGCCTTTTTTTATCAGACGCGGATAAGGGATCACGCGAACCGAGTAATTGTTTTTGGGAAACTAATGGTTCACGAATGACAACGTAATATTCAGGGGATGATGATTTTGGTCGGGGCGTCTAAATTGGACCACAATGGCATTTCCTCGCGGTCGATATCAATTAATTATATATTAAGGTCAATCTAGGTCGAAATTAAGCTAGTTTCCGATATTCGCAGCCATAAGGCTCATTTTCTAGCCCAATTCTTTTCTGGGATTCGTCGGATCCATCCTCTGGCATCATTCGCTTCTCGGAATTCATAAAATTCGTTTACTGACACAGTGCATTTTCCAGATCTCGTATATTTCATGTTCCAGCAAACTTTGCTTTTATGAATTCGTAGGGTTCAGCCATCAACACAATTGGCTTGCTAGCATTCGTGAAAGACTCATTTAACACCAGCTTTCATGAACCTCATCTCCTTTGCCGTGATCCCCTGAATCATTTGGTTTTCAGGATTCATAAAATTCGTTTACTAGCACAGTAAATTTTCCGAAAATCATATAGTGTGTTTTCTAACGAAATTTATGTTTATAATTCGTAGGTTCTAGTCATCAACGCAACTAGATTGCTAGCACTCGTGAAAGGTTTATTTAATACCGGCCATCATGGTTCTCCCGCATCATTTGCTTCTCAGAATTTGTAAAATTCATTTACTAGCACAGCTCATTTCCCAGATCTCGTACGTTTCACTTTCCAGCAACACATTTGCTTTTATAAATTCCCTTCATAATTTTCATTTCAACGGTCACGTTTTTTTGGGATCGTTTGCTTTCCAGAATTCGTAAAATTCATTTTCCAAGTCTCATACATTTCATATTCAACCAACATATATTTCTGCGAGTCCGTGTGTTTCAGTTACGAACACAACTGACTGTAGCATTCGCAAAAGGTTCATTTGACGCCGCCCTTCATTTCCAGAGTTCACAGAGTTCGTTTTCCAATGTAGTTCGCTTCCAGCCACATAATTATGAGCAACGAGGAATGGGAGAAGCAGAAAATCCTCGAATTTCGGTCGGGAAAATGGCATGGCATTTCTTTTGGAAAAGATTGTTTAAACCGCTAAAGCACTCAGGCTTTTCGGCCACGGGCCGGGTCGTTCAAATGAAATTCGAGACCGGCTCGGATACGGTGTATTTAAATTTGTAGAGAATCGCGGGGATCAACGGAGAGACGGTATTCTCGGGGGCGAGCTCCCCATGGATGGAGGAAAACACCGTAATAAGATGTTCACTTTAGGAAATCTCTTACGGTACAAGATTCCGGCTAATCTCGGAAATTCGGTATGGCTCGACGTGGCGGCGGGGGTGTACGGCCGAGCTTAGGGTGCCTTCCTTTGCTCAAGGAAAGGTCGTCGCGCATTTTTCACAGAGCTCTCGTGCCGGTCTTACGGTGACGGGTTGAATAACGGGTGTCCGTGGGCATCGCGACGCGGCAAGAAAACAGGGACGCAGTCTTGCGAGCCGCCAAAGCATACCGTGGCCCTTTGTTCTTTCGGCCGTAATGAACATGCATTGTGTGTCTCTTTCTTGCCGGCTTCTTTCTCCCCTCTCCACCCGTTCTTTTTCTTTTTATGTATAATCCACGCGATGGATTTGAAAGGGAAGATCGATGCCCTAAATCGTTGAAGGTGAAACGCGTGACAGACGTGTACTAGTCTGTCTCTCTCCGTCTCTCACAAACGCGCGCGTTTTCCACATTTCTCTCTTTCTCTCACTATCCTTTCTCTCCAGAGAGTTCCGTACGCGGGCTCCTTTTCACCGGGACTCTCATCTTCCTTTCAGCCCGCTTTCCCGCCTCGATAATCACGTAACGACGCGCGATGATCGTAACATTAAAATAAAAAAGAAAAGAAAGGAGAAACTGAAATGCGGAAAAAGACGCGGATTCCCAACGGTAAACATGCGGCTCACGTACTCCGAACGAGTTTATCTTTTAATGCGTTTACGTGTCCGCGTGGCGGACGTTAAAAGCGAGAAATAAAAGCAAAGTGCGGGCCGCGCGGATTCCGCAATAATTCCGGATACGAATATGAAATTTGAATAACTAATGCGATTTTTATTGTTCGAACGAGAATCCGTTCTCCCTTCGTTAACCGCGCGCCGCGCCGGTCGTTCGTTTATCGATAATCTTACGTTACGATCAACCCCGGCCGTGACAAAGTGCCGGCCAGCGTCGGTGGCAATTGTCGCCAATTATTGGCGGGAAGTTTAATCTGCGCAAATATTATCGTATATCGTGTGTCCCGCAGATATCGCTGTTTATATCGCGGTCGTAAACAATCGCGATGTTATCGATACACGGTATCGATCGCGTTCGAGATTCGGTTCAGATTCAGGTGACTCGGTGATGGCGTGAGATTCGTCATTGGAGGTTATGTCGACGCACGGCGATATTATTGAAAGTTTTCGTGCGTGAACAGAACGGGATGCTTGAGCTGCTCTGTGGCTATTCGATATTGTGGGATTGTTTCGTTAATTAGAACTCGCTTTGAGATCGTGTCACGTGTCGTGATGTGAGCTTTCTCGATCTGTCAACCGGTCAGTCGGTCTGCGAAAGAGAGCACTGAATTGTTCTATTCGGAATTGTTTTCGATTATCTTACGAAAATGGACGACCAAGCTTGTCCACGATGCAAAACCACCAAATACAGGAACCCATCCCTGAAGATGATGGTGAACGTATGCGGACACACGTTATGTGAAAGTTGCGTTGATTTGTTGTTCCTTAAAGGTTAGTATATTGATTCTATGTAGTAAAATGTATGATATCGATTTAGCAGCCTAACATGTATTGTTAATTCTCCCAAGGTTCCGGATCGTGTCCAGATTGCAAAATTCCTTTGCGGAGAGCAAACTTCCGTGTGCAGTTGTTCGAAGATGCAATGGTTGAGAAAGAGGTGAACATAAGGAAGAGGGTACTACGGGATTTCAACAAGAGAGAAGATGACTTTGCGACGTTACGCGAATACAATGACTACTTGGAGGATGTTGAAACCATAATATATAATTTAGCGAATAATATTGATGTCCTGGAAACGCATAAAAAGATAGAACAGTATAAGAAGGACAATAAAGACCAGATCACAAAGAGCAAGACCAAAATTGGTAGGCACGAGTATGAATTGGAAGAGATGATAGAGCTAGAGAGGCAGAAGGAAGAGGAGAAACGGATGGAATTGGTGAAACAAGAAATGGAAGCTAAGAAGAAAAAGATTCGTGAGAAGGAAGCATTGATAGATGAGCTCACGTTCTCTGAAGGAAATGCGAAGAATATTGTGGAAACGTTTGCTTCTGCTATTCAAGCGACCAAGAAAGAATCGAAAACAACAGCTCCTAAGGTTACTCAGTTTAGTACAGGAATCAAATTTAGCAACCAAGGAAGTCAGAATTATATGTCTGTGCCAAAGATCGATGAAGGACCGTTATATTCTTATACTCCCATTCGGCAACCTACAGAGGGCCCTACTCCACCTGGCTGGAGAGAACTACAGGCACGTGGCTATGTCGCTCATGTTCGAGTAGAATCCTCTGCTGAAAGGGCAGGAGGATTCAAGGCACATGTCGCGTGTTTAAGGGCCTTACAGGAAGCTATGGCTGGCTTATATCACAATCCCTCGCAACGCCAAACAGAATACACAAGTGTATGACCTTGTAGATTGTTTAATTCCCACCAAAACTGTGTCTCTAATTTGGTACATATGCTAATGCCTACAGATCAGGAGTTGTAATTGTTATGTACAATTCAGAACCCCTGGCCAATTGTCATACATGCTAAACATACCAAGTTAATTAAGCCCATGTGATGTAATCACACGTAACAGGTGCATGTGCCTTGTATATTTATCTAATTTTAGTATCGAATATTTTATATTACAATTCTATTACCATGCAAATTGAGCGACTGCAGTACCTGGCAAACTCAATGAATACGCGTAAGAAAAATAGTTCTCCTTGTTTCAACAGAAAATAAAATTCAATTTGTTAAACATAGCGAGATATATATGTTTATAATCCTTATCCTGTATGCGTTCTTTTGTCTTTTAAATGATTGTAATACTAAATATTTATAAGTTACAGGATACAACTTTTGTTACAATGAAATCGTATTACTCTTAATAAATTTAACCTTGACAACTCTAACATAGTTTTTAATGCCATTTTATCATTTTACTTCGTGAAATCGATAATATGATTTGTGTGATACATACCAACTTCTGCTGTAGCACAGACGAACCCGTAATACAAATGAATAATACATATTCGGTTCTTGCTAATATGCTTAAATCCGCGATTTAAATTTTCGTGGATCTAGTTCCAATATTTATCGTTCGTCAGCATAGAGGGCATAAGAAATCGAGTTATTCTTAACGATGTCGGTATTTCAGATCGTGAGACACGAAACCCCATATGGCGAATTGATCTACTCTACTCCTATATCTCGTCTGTGATACTGTGTCTGTACTGACTTAACTTAAGTTTGTGACTTAAGTCCGTGGTTGTATACGCTGTGATCTAGTTTATCATTCGGCTGCTCTATGTGGATAGAGGACGCTAGAAAATCACTGATTTTCGCGATGTCGGTATTTCAGATCGTGCGACACGAAATCCCATAAGGTGACTGGTCTACTCCTATATCATGTCTGTGGTCGACAATTATAAAAATAAACATAAATTTACATTGACAACAAATGATCAATAACTAACTGAACATTTTTGTTGGAATGTCATCATTTGTTAAAATTCTTAATTTTTTGTTATGATGTAAGTCTTATAACATAAAATTGTTCTCAGCGGTAAAAAAATTACAAAAAATATGAAATATTAAAAGATTCCAAATTATTAACCAATAGAGTAAACGTTCCACTATGGATGATAGTATAATGATTCTCCGCTAGAGGGAACATCGTTCTCTAACGTTTCCTGAATTTTTCAAACCGAAGACGAACAAATACAGAAAAAACTTGAAACAAATTTTGATTTCAGAAAAATTCTAATTATATTTCAAAGCATGCTATTGTATATATTTACATATTCATAACTTTGTATTTATGCGAGCTAAAATAAACTGTTTAATTATGACCAACGAGCAGATGTTCAACGAAATGCAAGAAAATTATTGATATAAAATATTTTGAATAACTCACGGCGCCCAATGAAAAGTTGTTGGATTGAAAATGAAATCAAGAAATCCCAATGAAATCAAGATTTCATTTTTGTTATAGTTAGAACCACATTTCATCGGTTCGATTGCATAATAACATTTATCATCTGTGAATTGTTTTTTTGTAGAGCAATAAATATCTTACCTCCTATGGTGAACACGATTTTTCCATTTTGCTGCATTCCAGGGGAAACCGCAATAAACGCGTTTCGCAAATTACACATTTCTCCGTCGATCGAGTGACTACACACTCCACTTAAAACTCCACGTATTATAAGAGCACTCTTCGGGAACAGTATATCGTATATGTATATACAATACATACCGATTTAAGAGGACACTTTAACGTATTTATTCTTACGATGCTTACTGAAACAATTTACGATACTATAGAACCGTATACGACCAGGAAGAAAATGTACCGTTCGAACGGGAATACATCTTGAACGTAAAACGTAATTTGAATTTACATACGATCTTGAAATAACCTTAAAAATCAATGAATCTGTTCAAGAAAATATTATTTCGCTAGACGAATATACAGCGAGAAGAAAGGTTAAGGACGTGTCATGTAACAAAAACGTTAGTTTAGTCAACGCTCTCCATTACAAGCTATGATGTGGCTACTAACAATAGACAGACGACACAAGATACCGCAATAGCGATCTCGATTTCAGTCGATTGTTTTGCGGATGTCTTTCCCGTTCGAAAACGATCGTGTTACAGAGAAACAAATCGGCACATCCGACCGTTGTCCGACATTGTCCACTTCTAACATGGCGGGGTACGGCGGGATGGTAGGGGGGTTGTGCTTCGATAATCGCAATAAAAGAAATCGATTTTCGAGGATCGAATCTCCGTCGAGTTTCTTGCTGGAGGGTTAGTCTCCCCTGAACGTGAAAAATCGGTTGGCCGATGGTCCCACGATTAAACTTTCGTATTGGGAGGTCGGTTGGCCGTTCTCTCTTTCCGGAGTTTCTCGCGAAACTCGCGGAAACAAATGTGGTTGGCGAACGAATCGCGAGCGAGCGAGGAGACGCGCGAATGTCGGCAACGGGACGGTGTGCCGAAATGCTTAATTAACGCGAGTGGAGCCTCGGTGGCTGTTGGACGACACCACCAATCGCGTGCACGCGAGTGACCGAAAGCTCCGCCCACCGAGAGAGCCCCGTTGCCCTTTTCCTCGTGACTACCGGCCACAGTACGTACGCGAGCGTTCACGGAGTGTCATCTCGTTCGTGTCGGCTTCGCCTCTATCGAGACGAAAGTTTTCTTCCATTCCTGCGGGTTACAATCTCTCCTATCGAGAACAACAACGTATTCACAAGCGATCCTTTCCGTGTTCTTCGGTGATCACGATCGGATCGTTTCCATTTCTTGCTCGATCGCGTCGCGTACCTCGCTTTCGTTCGAAAAGCGCGGTTCACGTCCCAGCTACGCTTTCGTGTAGCGAATCAAGTGCTTCGCATCCGGGACACAAGACCGAACTGATTCTCTCGTTTCGTGTGCCGCCTCACGAGGCCCAGTGATACAAGCCCGCCGCGGTAAAACATGTAAACAATCTCTGCACAGGTTGAAAGTCGAAACAGAAAACGGAACAAGGGTAGAACGTCCGCGGTGACTGGGTGCGAGAAGTAACAGCGATCGGTTCGACATCACGAACGACGTTCGATTCTCGATCTGTCAGCCTCGGGATCAACCGCCGATGCGAATCCTCGATCGATATCGACTATCGTAAGAATGCGTGGCTGAAGCCGGGGACACAAACCATCCTTTCGTCCTTTAGTTTGTTTTCGTGATTCGAGCAGAAGAAAGATCCACGAAAAAGCTCAGCCAGCCATCAAGAATTCGACAGGAAGATGCGGCCCGTACTGACAACCTTCTTCCTCGTACCGTTGCTGTTCGTCGCGTGGCAAAACGGCGCGCAGGCCAACTGGTGGTGAGTCCGTACAACACGATTGTTTATGCCCACCGCGTTCGGGTTCGGATAAGATCTCCGCTCTGACCGTGTGCGCCTTTCAGAGGCTGAATCCTTTCCCCACGGCTCCTGCGATTTTTCCACGGTACGGCCGCCCCCCTTCTTTCGCGAATTATTTAAATGGGCCGCAGAGTATCACCGTTTCCACCGTTCCTCTCTACCTCCACGGTATGTTCCCCGCACTGAATACCGGCGTTTATGCCATTGAACGTCCTTTTAGTCCCGAGACGTTCCAGAATGCGCGACATCTTTTGTTATGCATACCGTTCTTTAACCTATAACACACCTTTTATATGCCACCAGACAAGTATCCTCCACTTGAACCGATTGTGACCGTCTTATTGTATGAACTACGCCATTTTCCCCCCTGCTCTATTGTCCACGTAGTTTTAGGTTA
This sequence comes from Lasioglossum baleicum, assembly GCF_051020765.1. Classification (NCBI taxonomy): domain Eukaryota; kingdom Metazoa; phylum Arthropoda; class Insecta; order Hymenoptera; family Halictidae; genus Lasioglossum; species Lasioglossum baleicum. The sequence continues at coordinate 2,244,657 of NC_134937.1, forward strand.
ATCGAAAGTTTTGTTGGCTTTTCTCGTAGACGATCTACTTTCAGGCTCGAGATCTTCGTTAAATGATTTTCGCGCAACACTAAACCTACCATCGCCGGTCAAATGGCAGGTTTCTGGTTTTCTAGGTTATTATTATTGAAATTATAATGATGCTTTCACTGGAAACGATTAGACACATTTTTGTATCGAAGCATATATTATAATAAAAATCACAGAAAATTTATATAAATTCTGCGATGTCATTTTTATAAGGCAACACATGCCAGCCATTTTTAGAGCACGGTAGGTTTAGTGTTAAATATGGGTCAGTTTTTAATCTGTCATGAATAACGACGTTCTCGGCCATGATCCTTGGCTACGTACTCCAAAGTAATCCATTTTGGAAGTACTTATAAAATATATGGGAGAGTTTATTAAAACTGATGAGAAAAGTAATTTTCGGAAGAGTATATTTATCGCACATTTGTTTGCTATCTGTTACCAATCATGTTGCAAGAATGAAGGCAACTATGAATGTAGGGGTTGAGAACCATATTTCGTGAAATAGCTTAGAAACAGCCGAAATTACGAAAAAATTGTGTATTTTACGTAACGTATCTGACTGTGTTTTAATACAGTATGTAATACCGGCATTTCTTCGCCAATTTCTTTTACGTAATTTTGAATCGATTTTTCTATACATACATATACTTTTGTGTCAAAAAGGGAGTTCAACTAACTAAATAGGTAGAAAAATAATTTAAACGGTTGCAAAAAGGAAGATTACCATCCCAATATTGGAATTATACCCATAAATACTGACTTACAATTATCAAGGTATGAATGCACATAGTGGTACTTTAAATAGAATCAAGTTTGCCAAGGTTTAAGCATATTTGATTTCCGCAGCGTTTGAATAGAAACGGTACCTTCGAGTCCTTGATGAGCTGAAGGGTGAAGGCACAATTCACCACGGAACACCTTCGCCGTTCAAATTTTGCATATCTCGCCTCCGATCAAGACATATTACGCTTTCGGGGCGCCGGAGTTAAAATTTCCCGAGAATTATGCAAATCTCGTGCGCGCGAATGTTAATCCGCGGGATAAATGATTTCTTCGGGTGCCGGCGAACGGGAATATCAAAAGATGGAGGGAAACTAGTTAATAATATCGGAGACATGCCGCACAAAGTGGGCCGCCCGATAAACCCACGTCCAGCTGTGCGAAAAGGAGTGAGACATTAATTCGCGGTAGCCGACGATCGAGAACACAGGCTCGCGCCGGCTGGCAATCTCGCGATCTACATTTGTCCGATCAGAATGTCCGCTCGCAGGGAACTCGACTTTCAGTCCGCTGATAATTTCCTCCGGGAGACGCGTGGCGAAATTGTCGGCCTCTTGGATCTGGCCGCGCGCCATGCCATTTCTGACGGGCCGACGAAATTGCGATCGCGGTAAACCGGTCGAAAGGGCCACGAACGGCCAATTATTGGATCGCCTGGAAAATCTGGAGTAGCCTTTTAAGGATGGAACCACCGATCAATCTCGGTTGATTCGCAATTACACATTCATAAACCTGCCGATTTTTACGACTTCGATCATTCTGCGTTAATCCTGGACGACGGTTGCTTCTGAAGACTTTATGGCAACCATAACTAGATCCACTAAAATCTTTACATACTTTCCAATCCACTTCTTTGAAATCAATGATGATCTTCTTCTTGGACTGAATATTCACAGCTAATAAATGTTTGCATTAATTGCAAGACACAATTAAAAATTAAAATTAAAAAATTATTAAGTTGAAACTAACATACTGATGTCCTTAAATCTTTTTAATATGTCCATTGCTTCAAGTTGTACATAGCTATTTTTGTTATAAATGCATCAAATCAGGGGTCTACTCATAAGCTTGCTGAAAAATTGGAATTTTTCATTTTAACCCTGCAGGGTGGAGTCTGTGAGACTCTCGAATGGAATTTCTAGTGTTGCACTGTTCCATAAATTATCATGGAATTCCTCGGTGAATATTTGCTCGACTTGCAACAATTTTGCAGAATACAGTATAACAATACTTGTATAACCACGATCGCATTACATGCGTATGAAAAGCCACGAATTCTTCAAAGAAATGTACACGAGAAAACGGATACATCTGAACCGTTCACTAGAGAGTTAATTGACACGATTTAAATGTTTCCGCGAACCGATGATTATCTCCTGGGAATCGTTTTTCCCGCCGCGAGCCATAAATTGAAAAATGCCGTTCTACTTAGCGCATTCGTCAACTTTTCCCGGGGACCGATTGCGCCACATAGATTAGCTTCAATTGTAAGAAGGGTGTAACGTTCTGGAGCGCGGTTGGCTCGCGATTTCGTATTCGCGCAATATCGCCAATTAATTCTCGCCAATGTAGCATGACGGGCAGCGCGGGTTCTCCCGTGAAAAACGTATTTCCCCGCTAATGAAAGATTCGGTTCACCTGGGCGGTCCAGTTTCGTATGATTAACGGCGCCGCGCGCCGACTCGAATTCATATCGGCGCCCCGTGATTTTGTAAGATCCCGGGAGAGATGCAAAAACGCGTAGACCGCGAAAGTCCCGTGTAACTCCCGTGTCTGATACGCCTTATAAGATTACCCGCGGTCCGTTTTTACAGGGCCGACGACGGGTTCCCGCGGCGTAAGCGTTTATTTTAGCATTTGAAATGCACCATTGCGAACCGCTCTCGTGAATATCAGCGCGGGCGCGCGCACGCAGAGCCTCGATCACGTTTCCGTACATAGAAAGGCACGTACGTACGGAGGATGATGACGAAACGTTCGCTCCGAAGGACAATTTCCTACAGACCGTTCCACCTATTGTTCACCGACACCGTGCTGCGACGCGTTTTACTCACACGATTTACTTACTCCCGCGCGTCCTCTCGATACGCATCCGAGCGGATCGTCGCCGGTCGCGAAGGCGTCGATGCTAGGAACAACGAGCAGCTAAAACGACATTCTTATACTCGCTCACACGCAAATTATTATCTCTTTCTCGGTGTCTTCCTTAATATTGTTCCCATTGTATAATCTTTTGCTAATATTTCAGTATTTCCTGAGCATCCTCTCACTTAGCCACGTCATTTATTTTCTTAACCCTTTAAACTCGGAGCTATTTTTAACCGACTTCGAAAAAGGAGGAGGTTACTCAATTCGATCTGTATGTGCCTTGTTTTCGCTTTTTCTCTATGTATGTTCACTGATTACACCGAGATGGATGGACCAATCGGAACGAAATCTTTCGCATCTTGTAGATTGTAGAGTATGTCTCCCGATTGGTCCCTTAAAAACAAATTTTGCATATTTCATTCTTTGCGGTTTTTATCGAAAATAACCAATAAGACCGAAAAACCATCCTACGGTGTTCTACAAATTCTGCTCGTTCCACCAAAAAGTGTGAAATAAAAAATTTATAAAACAGAATTAAACCGACTCCGAGAAAACGCACTAAAAGGTATGAAATAATCTCCATTTAAATTATGTGAATACACACGAACTTAAATACCATACAATCTTTTCGGAGGCGGCGCAAAAATTGAAAATTTTCGACATTGGAAATTGCGAAAATCCTTAAATTCTTCTACATGCTTTCACATATTAATGTATCTTCTCTTCCCACCTACTGATTTCCAAGTTCATCGTATTCCAATGAAATCATAATCAGCAACATCTGTCATTTGGAAAATTTTTAATTTTTCCGCCGCCTCCGAAAGGATTGTATTGTATTTAAGTTCGTATGTATTCACATAAATTAAATGGAAATTATATCATACTTTTTAGTGGATTTTTTCGAAGTCGGTTTAATTTTTTTTTATAAAATTTTAACTCACAAAATTAAACATTTCTTTCGACCTAGAATAATTCCATTCTGTATCATATTTTTCATTTTATCATACAATACTTAAATGTTTAGTAATTGATTGGATACTGGTTATAGCAGTGACTCTGAGTAGGAGTCGAACAACTCCTCAAACGCATCTTCGCAATCTCGATGATCTTTCAAAATGTACTTTAAAAATATTAGAACCCGTCATTTCATCAGAAATGCACGAAATCCGCAGTCTAATGGTGTATTTTAACATGCCAATTTCGATTTGAGTAACTAAATTACTCGGTTCGTGCGGAACTATGTAGGGTCGGTATTCGGAAGTAAAAGTGTTAACTGACTCCCGTTGTAATTCACACATGAATAAATCTGTCGGGGGCAATAACGTTCGGCGTTAAGTAATTCATTCGACACGTGTACATTTAACCCATGGAAGAAAGTTAATAACAGCCAAGAATTCAATCAAATGAATGGGTCGCAAAGAATGGTGGAAAGCGATAAAGCACGGAGGCCCTAAAAGCTATTTATAAGTGAACCATTTCACCTGGTGTTGCCGCTAAAGAAACTGTAGGTGTAGGTTTGCTTAGAGTGTAATGGTTAAGATTGGTTCCTGTGCTCGACTTGCCAAGAATGGGCTGGTGAAGTACAAGTATTCCAGAATGTTTGCATAATTGTACATGTACCACTTGCGTCTTTTCTCGAAACCCGCTGGCCTTAGTTGTCACTATTCGTTTCTTTAAAGTCGTAGATCAAAGCTCGGAGATTAGTGTTAATTACGATCGTGTCTTTTAACAAACGAGAACAAGTGATTTTTGAGAAACGTTTTCAAGCAACTGTGCAGGTTCAATACGAAATTGTAACAATTCGACGGGAGCGCCTTGAATTACGAGACACCTTTCACGAAAAATTATTCTCGAAAATTAACTTTAAATATAGAGACGTCGATGGGTTATGGAAGTTAGCTATCTTCGCTAATAATAGCAATCAAATGGCAATTTAGCAAACATCCGCACGAAGCTGCGGGTCAACCAAATATTTCTCAGAAGCGGTTCTTTCTAGGAGAGCCGATATAATGACGGTTATTTTCTGATGCTGATAATATTGTTACAGTTACGATCAACCATGAATTCCGATGCATTATGTTTGGATATTTAATACCGGAAATTAATTTTCGTGGAAGAGATAGCTTTCGAAAGATTAAATTTGAAATGAACTTCTCCAAGATTTTTAATTGCAGTAGGTAACAGTCGCCCTTTCTCGAACAGTCGAAGCGTATTTTTTCAATTGCAAAATTATTGCTCAGCCATTCGACTCGCTCGATCATTCGTGTTCAATGAGGTCGATAAACCGGAACGGTAATTCGGTTTCCCTATCGTTAACTTATCGGGCAAAACGACATCGAGGAGCCATTTCCATCGGAACATCTTCCTCTTTGTAAAAATGTAACATGTAATGGGGAGGGATTAAAAAAAAATGAAGAGCTCCGCGATTGTATGCTGCTAATTAATGCGTTCAGGCAACGATTACACCCTCCACTTTTTGCTCAATTCTTTTCGAAAGCTTGCTAATTGATCGTTAAACTACCACGAACCATCATTATGTGAAACGATCGCTTTATTGCCGAGGAAATGTATGCTTTCGAACAATTCTTTTTATCAAGCCTGCTACGTTCCTGACCTCTTTATCGACAAATTTAAACCTATATTTACGTAATACAAATATTCATTTTGTTATTCACAAGCGAGGATCGACACAAAGTTAAAAACATTTTGCAAGCATTTAAAGATGGCTGCATAGATTCCCACTTGTCACAAATCCTCTTCAGCAGCCTGCAATCAAAATTAAATTTGCACAATGAAGTTGACGATATACATATAACATTGCGCGGTCTGTAGAAGGCTTGCGTAAAATTGTCTGATTCAAAGTTGCACCGATAGACGAAGAATCCCCTTCGATCGAACTCGTGAACAGCGTGGACGATCAGGGAAGCCCCAATGATTGCTGCGAGGTACGCCGCGGCGCATAGTGGTCGATGTTTCGATTTTTCGAGATAAAAGGAAGCAGCCTGTATTCAGGAATTCTTCAGAATAAAATTGACGTTTAGTCACACTCGGCATAACACGTGTACACGTTTATTATCTGCACGTGTTACGTTCACCTTTATGAATACAATTCACCTGTGCATTGATATATCCTTATTTTAATTCGTGCAATTTTTAAAACATTTATAACGATGTATTAATGCACGTGTGACTAAATGCACGTGTACGCGTGCATTTAAAATGACACGTTCGAAACAATGACCTCTGGTTTGAAGCAGTAAGTAGCGTATCTCGGCCGATTTTCGAGCAGAATCGGTGACGGTGTGCGCTTGCACTTACAATTAGAGAGAGCGGTCTCTCTCGGCCGGTGTCGACGCGCCCCTGCAGGGCACGACTTTTAAAACGAGAAGGCCGGGCACGTTGACGTTCTACGGTCAAGCACGATTCCACTGGCAGATTTTATTTCCGACAAACTGGTTCCGCGGCCGATTAATCGGCCCCCGCTGACGGGCCGCAGCCTTCCGGTGTACACGTACATACGCTCGCCTCCTCGGCTGTCGCTTTATCTTGCTCGCGGAGATGAACACGCGACGCGCGAACTCGAAACGCTTAATAATTCACGCCTGGTCACGCCAGTTTTCACGCGGCTTTCGGCCTCCGAACGATACGTCGTGCCCGGGTTCGTTTCGACCCACTTCTTTCACCCCGCGAACGATCGCCAATGATCGTTCGCGATTTCTCGTTTCGCGCGCGGCTTGACCGTAAAACTGTCCCCGATTGTCCAGCGTGAATCAAGCACGATTCAATCGAATCGTACGCGACTAGTCCGGACGCTGATCGCTGTTAATTTATTCGAGAGATCTAATCTCGTGCCATCGTAGACCTTAATCCCTCTAACATCCTGAATGATCCCTAAGACGATTGATTCAGTGTGAAAGTCGATTTGGAGCGGTTTTATTGAGGTTTAGTATGGTGTTAGTAGGATGTTCCGATTGTCAGTTAAATAGAAGAAGTTTTATGTAGGATACAAAAGTATAGAAGAGTCAATGTTGAACCATTACTTCCATTTACGACCTCAATTAGCATTTAATACGTCGATTTGTTATGTATGATCACTTATAATTCAGATAGCGGCCGAATTTTAATTATACCATACCAGTGCAAAAATTTGTACTTGGTAGCATTTTGGAATACCTAAAGAAAGTGTACACATCGGTATGAAAACACAAATATAACATTCATTTATAAAAAAAAAAACATAATTGACTCTATACAAACTTCGCACTTGCAAAAAATCAAAACAAACACACAAAGTGAGTATAGATACGATGAAGCAACGAAAATGGTGATACATATTTTTTAAATATCTATGAAAATGAACATGTTATTATTAAAACAATATAAAATCGTGATGTTGAACTAGCTGTATTATTTAACTGATAGGCGACACGATCGAACGGCTTTCCGTAATGTTTAATTATTAAAATTCATCGGTACTCATAAAAAGAATATAGGATACCTAATGAAGAAAATAACTTCTCGTTTTAACCCATTATATTTTCAGATAAGTTGTATATCGCGAGAACGCCGGTATACTTTATGTGCGGTCAGGGTAATCTCGCGTTGAAGATCGCGCAGCCTCGACTGGCTGTAGGCGAAGCGTTATGAATTTAATAGAACACGGTAGGTTATTATTTATTATTTCCGACTTTTCGAGGGTACACGCGCAGAAAGGAATCTAATGAAGCCGAGCGCGCGCGCGGTTCCACGCGATCGGCCGATAACGGTTCTATCGGTGAAATATCTGCGCGCGTCACGTCGACGGTCGGCAGAGTGTAAAGCTTTCTAGCCGGGCTGTCGGGATGAAGCAATATTTCGACGAAGCGATAAGCGGACAGCCGCGGAGCCGAGACACACGTTTTACAATACACGGTGTTACAGTTGGCCGGTGCCGGAGAACGCACCGCGTGTAACGGTCTTCGGCGAAAAGAAGCGCGAGCGCAGCCAGCCAGGGTCATTAAACAAAACCAGTTTGATATTAAAGAGTCCTCCTCGCGTCTAAATCCGCCGCACGAGCACCGCTCGCGTCCGAACCGATATCGGGCCAGTCCTTTCAGTCCCGATCACTATAAACAGCTGTGACGAGAGCTGTCGACTAGAGTGGCGCCGGAGGATCCGGATTCGACGATCTACAGCTCGACGAAATCCACTATGCACTCATCCATCGATTTATGCGGATTATTCGCTACATCCGCTTTTCTTTATCGAGAAGGAAACGCGTAGAAATAATTGTCTCCCCAATGTACCTTCCCCTTCTAGGACGCTATACCCCTGTCGTGCATGGAGAGAGGGCAACTTTTTCCCCTTCATTCGAATCAACTCCTCTGAACTGATCACTCTGCTGCAGATTCCAAGCTCGTCACAAGCATTAATTCTTGAGGTCTTGAACAAATCCCATCGAAGTTCGGTTCAAGCAACAAAATTAATTTTTGGAGATAGAGACACATATTGTTTGGGAAACGCTTTTTTGTAACAAAATTTTGTACAGGAAAAATAAAGGTGTGCCATGAGCAAACAAGTTTCGCTATAAAGAGGGCGTGGAAGACTTCTTCTTCAACATCGCTGACTTTCCGACGAGTCGAAACAAAGTTTGCATTTACTGTTAACAAGCGAAGTAAACCTATCTATTTTCTGGATACCTATCGAATGAAGTCGTATTTCCGCATTGGAATAGTTCAGCAGTGAATATTTATTCTGAGAAGTTTACGACATCGACGTGTAGGTGCGAGAACGATAACGCAGCAAGTCAATACCGGATCGGTTTCGATTGCATATCAGAAGTTTCGCGATATTAGATCATAAAACTAATATTTGCAGTTTTCCCTATACTTTCTGTTGCGAACACGAATATATAGGGGAAAGCAGAACAATTTGGCTCGGATTCTAGATTGGACCTAATTTATGATTCGCAGTCAACTATTTCTAATGTGCAAGTATTTATCGCGGTTCTATCCTCTATCGCATCTAGCGGAGATACTTTTAGAATCGATAAATTAGGATCGTAAACGCAACAATTTAATTTACGGTCTAATGTACGCTTTTTTTGAACTTATCTATCTCGTTCAAAATATGATTTCTTTGCTGAAGCAGAATCCGGTTTTTCCTAACGTATTCCTGAAAAACCACTCGATGCAGCTTGGGTATAATGAAGAATTTGAGAGCAAATTCGATGCGTATGTTTTTAGCGATCTCGATTGCACGGTGGACGTATTTGAAAATTTTATGGCAGCCATAGGTGGATCCATTCAAATCGTATCAATTTCCGTTTACGTATTGTTGAAGCCATTTCTTTGAGATCTTTGAAGTTCCTGAAAGGAAACTGACCTTAAATGGCTGACTGGAACAATTAGCCTAACACGGTAGCGTTTCTTTCAGTAAGAAATTGAGATAGACGAAATGAAAGAGAGCTATCGGAGCGGGATCGTGAATATTGTACCGTACAAATTTTAGTACAGTAGTGTCTCTCTCGTTGTGCGCGAGGTTCTACTATACAATTTAAGTAATCTTCACCGTATTTTCTGCGTGATCGTGGCAAAAATTGAAGAGGGTGGCTGAACGCAACATCCCTGTTCGTCATCAAGCCGAGTTTCGGCGAGCTATCGCCAGTCCGCGTCTAAATCCGCCTCGCTATCGGGCCGGACGGATATATCGGGCCAGTCCTTTGAGTCGTCACGATCACCATAAAGAGAGCCGAGTGGAACGATGCGTATCGTAAACCATCGTGGTCGGTTTTTAGTGCGCGGCTCTGGAACAAAGGCGGGGGAGCCGAGAGGATGATCCGCGATAAGACGCGCGGCCGGTGACGTATCGCAGCCCCGACGAGATTTAATAAAAGCATCTTTATTGCCGAACCATGCGAATCGGTCTCTCTCGGGTCTCTTGCACGCGCGCGCGTGTGCAACCATGCGGCCGATCTGTCTTTACGACCGAGCGATTAAAATTCGTATTAACGGCAAGCCACGGCGACCTTTACGCCGTTAAAAGACACGCGAACGACTCGAGGAAGAGAGATCTCGCCCCGCGAGGGTCGCCGATGCTTTATTTCGCGAGCTTTTATCCCGTTCCCCGTGCCTTGACCGTCGTAAGTCCGCCCATGGACAGCGGAGAAGCTTCCACCGGTTTAACGCGCGGTCGTAACTCGAGCAAACGGGCTACCTCCCCATAGATCCGATCGAGGGATCGTTGGAACGAGCGTCGAAGGAGGAAAGACGAGGGCTCCCACGGAACTTACGCCGACGAATTGCCTTGCGTGGCCCGTCGGGCCTTCGAACTGCGAGTTTCTCCGAGATTCTACGCCGGGATAAGCTCGCAGGACGACCTTCGCGCCAGACGCGGGATCACTTCGCAATAAAAGCCTCTATTTCGCGGGTATCTTCCGTCTGTCTGGCAAGGTCGCGACCGACACAGTTCCGATCAAGTGCACGAATTGATTCGTGACCATTCCGAATATTTTTGTTCATTTGCAAACCACCAAAAGACATTTACAGCTAACGAATCTATCCCGAAATAAAATTGTTAGTTCAAACAAGTAGAACTTGTTATATGTATGCACAAAGAGAATATTAATATAAGAATGAGTATTTGCCGCAGCCTTGAAACGTTCAATTTGTGCTTGTTTACGAATCGTTTTCGCCTCCCCGGTATAAAAAACCACCGAGCTATACATGAGTTTGCCGACTCATAAAAATAGAGAGTATTGCCGATAACAGGTTCCCTTGTGCAACGCTCCCTGTCCTTGGACCGAGAGCAATAGAACTGGAAGTCGCGATGGCCGTCTAAAGGTTATAGCAACTGCGTGGCGCGATCTGATAAAGGATGGAATGTCCTTTTTTTATTAATACGTCGAAGGATGAAACTGTTATTGTTGATACGGTCGTTCGACGGCTGGAAGACTTTCGTTAACCTTGCGGAGATCGCGATTCTAAAATCCACATTCGCGTACGACTGTTTCGCAGCGAAATATGTATGTTTTTTAACCCTGAACTGCCGGGATGATTTAAACTTTTTATGTCTAGTAACAATTCACTATTAAATTATCCTCGAGAACACAAGACTGTTTAAGTATCCTAATAACGATTTACCGCACTGTGTATCAATTTCAATATATAGATAATTTTGATATACGCTTCAGTCAATAGTCGAATACTTATAGGAACCGCCACGTAATTACCTAATTTGTAATTTAAATATTACTTAACAGACGTTCCTCTCTTCGATTTCCGGCATATGGATAGAAACGTTTCTCACGTGTTTCTCGGATCAGCAGGTACCTCCCCAGGGTTAATTAGAAAAGCAACTTGATTTATGTCCTCACGATAAAATGGCTGCCGCGCTGATGATCAGCGTGCCGACATCTTGGATTACGGTATTTCCGACGAAATATGTATCGCATTAAAGAAAAGTCCCCTAGCAAAATCGTGAATCGGAATACGCGTAGTCCAACTGTCGACTAGTCCAACCATTAACGCCAGATTTACGAACATTGATTTCTTATCTGCGTTTACTGAAACATGCATAAAAAGCGATATTACACACGGCCGTTCGAAACGAGAGTGTCCGTGGAGAAATGAATCAGGATACGAAATTCGCGTCGTTACATCGATCAAAGTCAGCATAACACGACTGAAAAATAACATTTATGATTTCTGCGAGCCGTGAAATCGACGGGTTCCGTAAATCTTGCGTATGTTCGAGACCGGCGCCTGGATTTATCGCGGCAATGTGCTGATTGATACAAACGTAGGGTGAGCTCTGAATGAACACTTACGATTACAAACATTTATGATGTTCTCTTCATGTTGACATCTACGCACGTGGTCAATTGAATGTTCACAGATGTCTAAAGAGATCTTCTGTTTCTTCGTAACTGACCCAGCATTTTAGGGATTTGTGTGTGTGAAATGAAATTTAACGCACTGTTAAGATTAAATGATTTTAGAATATGAATATATGTATTACTTTCGACTGTTCAATATTATTGAAGAAGCAAAGACATTTTTATCTGGAAACCTATTCGACACTACTACTAATTAACTTAGAAATTGTTCGAGCTACATCCGACATATTCAAAATATTGTTATCGCAAGATCGACAATTTGTATTTTGCCGTGGCTCAACGGTCCTACATATAATTTGTTTGTTTCTATAATTATTAGACAGCGGGTTTTAAGCGTTTATGACAAAAATTGAGTAAGTGCAATTTATATAGTAGTAAAAATATTAGAAGAATTTAAAAATAGTGTATATTATTTTCAACCTATTGAACAACAGTTTCTTGCAATTCAGATAGAAAATCTTAATTTTGCGTAAAGATCTGCTGTCTAATAATTATCGTTCACTGTGGTATCTCTGTTCATTCATTGGACATTTGGCCTACTTGTCGTTGACTTCTACGCCAGATTTTTAATACAAAAGTACAAGCGTCGAACAGCCTACTGCGCGTCGAAAGGTCGAGATGCGATCCAGAAACAAATTCGTTGCGAAACCCGGTGGAATCAATAACCCCAGTTTTTCGTGAGCGACAAGAGAGCTCGTTCGCAGAAGTCTCATTATCAGGGAGTACAATTTCCCGGCGGCAAAACAATTTCTTCCCCGAAGAACACCGCGATAGCAACCGCGGAGCGTTACGGAGCGGTGCGGAGGCTGTGCAGGCTCTCTCGTGCCGGCGAAAAACAGCGATAAATCACGGCCTCGTAAATACCGGCGGCCAGCGAACGCATTAACGAAGTCAATTTCCCCCCTTGGTCGACGGGGCCGATCTCAGGATTAGATCGCAGCCGTTGCCGACGAGCCCCGGGAACTCGTAGAAAGCAAACGCGAACCGCGGATTCGCGAACACACCTGAAAAAAGTTGCACACGCGCGAGCGCCCGCTTCTCGCCGCTTTCTCCTCGTGACCGTACCTATAACGCCGCCTTGCCTGCGAAAACAAAAATTCGCGGACCGTTTAAGGCAACGCTCCGAGGAGGTAATATATGGTAGGACCTCTGACCCCCTTACACGGCCACCAGCCTACGAAATAATAGTAATAATGGTAATATCTTAAGTGCACGAACGTCCGCAGTCTAGTTGCAACCGAGGGCTCTCTACCTGTTAGGAAAATAACGTTGAATAACTGACCGGAGCGCTTACGATGAACTCGAATAATGTATGGCTGGTTTTATTCTGCAACTGTACTATCGATTCCGGTTATGGTTCGAACATCGGTTCCATAGAAAAATGAAACTAATCGGTCGCCTTTGTTTTAGAACATTTCATTTATCTGAGTGTAATTCAATCGTTCTCTTTAGACAATGCAGTCGGAGACAATAATATCCGTTCCATTCATTAACGCTTTGGATGCTTGCCTGACAGCCTCAAAAATTCTATAAGAAAAATTAGAGTTAGATCAGTTTCTCTATCTCCCATCTCGGAATAAATGAAATGTGAAAATCATACTTGACATTGAATTTAGTAATTAAAACATTTGACGTCGTGCAGAGACAGTGGCTATTCTAAATGCCTAATTCTAAATTCAATCTATCGCTGGTGTCCTAGCAAAACAGAGTGTTACGCGACGCTAACATATTCAAACAGAGGGGAGCGAGAATGTCAGAAAAAAGCGATACAAAAGCGGCGGGTTTTTCGCAGCATTTCCATTTCGTCCGGATCGTGGATCCTTCTCGTTGGGATCGATACCGATCTCACGGAGGAGACCCCGAGAAAGCAGAATCGAGATCGCGATCGTCGATTCCGCGAGCGTTCAGGCTCTCGGCGCCTAGACAGTTGATAAAGCCGTCTGAAAAGCTGCTGGCTATCGTAACATTGTGACACGCGGTGCCCGATATCGAGCGAGGAAAGCTGGATTATCGAGCCGGCTCGCTACCGGCCAATCGCCACGGCTCCTGGTGGTACGTGGAACGCGACAAAAACCTAATAGCATCCTGTTTTGTTTAGTATGTATAGTTCTCGTTTTACGTGGCGGAGGGAAGAGGCTCTCTGGCCTCTTCTACGCGCGGCTTCTTCCTCTCGCTCGAAGAATCCCCGACAAAGGAGGCCGCCGCAAGCTTTCGGAGCATGCCTTCAGGACTTCTCGGGGCAATGTTTCCTTCGGGGCCCAGATATATTGTCATAACGAAGAGGTTGGGTCGGGCTACGACATACTCTCTCATTTTCTTTTTTCCTCCCTCCCTTCTTTCCCTCTTTCTTCGCTTTCTCGCTCCATCTCCCCTGACTCTCCGTCTCGGAATCTCTTCTGGCTCTCGTTCGCCACGGTCTCCATCTTCCTCTCTCTCCCTCTCTCTCCCGTTATATATTTCTCTTTCTTTCTGTCGCTTTCTTCCACCTTCTCTTCCTCGGCATCGCCCACTCTCTGTCCCGTCACAAACTCGCTCCTCTCATTATGTGCGAACCATTATTCCTTCCTCTCTTCGCTTTTTTTTCTCCGGCTCATCCTCCTCGGGATGCGACAGACCTCGGGTGCATAGTTTTGTACTTCGGTTATGTTTACAATGGCGATCTCTCGCTCTCCTAGTTTTCCTGGTTATCCCCGTCTCCGCGAGCCGTTCCTCCTGCTTTTGTTCGCCGCGTCTCGGATCGATCAACCCGGCCTTCGATCCTTCACTTGCGTGCTCTCCGATCGACAGACTGTACCGTAGTAGCTCCTAATTGACCGGGTAGGTTAGCCTGACTCGAAACGCGGGGACGTCGCTTCATTAGCCGTCGGAGCCTGCGACCGTCTCGCAAAGAAGAAGACTCTAGGTTCGGTAAATGAAGTCGTTTCACCATGCACCAGTTTGCTGTGCGATCTCTTTCTTTTTGTTTTAATTAATTTTGTTTGGTGAACTTTAAAAGACCACTTCAGTGTGACACATCTCGAAGAGCGTGTCGCTGGTGAAGCAAGTTATTACACAACTTGATGTAGACACTGTTTCAGGATAGATGAAAGTAGCTTAATTGGTTCGGTTACTAGATTAGACAATTTTTGTAATAGACCTACCAATTATGCAACTGTTTCACAAACAAAGTTTCCAGAACAAGCATCAGTAATTCTCTATTTTTCTATAGCCAGTCTGTACGTTCAACTTCTCAACACTTCATCTACTAAAAGTTTATTGAGCTGTGTCCGAGACAAGTTCGATCATTTTAAATAATAATTTCAGAAGAAGTTGTTACACTGTACCCATTGCATAATTTTCTGGATTATGAACGAAATTGCTGTGACAAGAATTCACTCAAAGAATTCTCGGCTATCGATCATCGATTTCAAAATACCTATCGGAAGATTGCGAATGGATAAAACTGTAAGTTCAACTATTCTATTCGTGAAGAAATTCTCAACTGTTGATCAATTTTGTAATACCTCGTATCGCTGCTCCGGAAGTATAATAACGCAACTGTAAAATTTTGTGAAATTGACTTTATTGTGTTGGCAGGCTCAAAAATGCATGCAAAAATTTGTGATGCATTTTCAAAAGAACAATGACGTATTTACATGGTACTGGTTACTATGAGGCTGGTATTTATTATTTTATAAATTGAAATAACTTGAAAGTTGCAATAATAACCCACAATGTCTATAAACTACTCTCATAGAAGAATTAAACCGAATCTATAGGCCATTCTATTAAGACAAACTGGAATTATTTTTCTTTTGCTTGTCCTGTAAAATTTCAATATTTGCAGTCGTGTCATTATTAGCCTGCGGATTTTATGCATTTATGACAAAAATGGGTACGTACAATTTAAAACAGTGGAGGTATTACAAAGATTTAAGGCCACCAGTGTATTAGTTTCACCCAAATAAGATAATTAAAAGAAGAATGAATTTGTTATTTGACTCCTGTGTCTTGCAATCAATGCAAACATTGTTTATTTTGCATAGAGATCCGCAGTCTAGTCATTATACTTCCGGAGCAGCGATATTACAACGTGCACAGCGGTCCAATCTCGAGCTTGCTCTCTTTTCCATGCACCGGACCCGTTAAATTAGTCGGTGTCGGTGGTTAAATGATGGGCTCATAAATAAGTATGGGGTCGCCGCTGATCCTGGGCGGCTAATTGTGTAATTTCGATTGTTTTCCTAGTCGAGGGTTAATCATGTTCATGTACCCTTCGTTGCTAACACGAATCGATGGCGCTACCGTTGGTTGGCGCCTGTAGCACGCGGCGACAAACATGGCGGATCGTCGAACCCGGAAACCAGCAGAGCAAGAACACTCCCAGGTCGATCATCGTACAATGTGCAGATGCTGGTCATTATCAGCCACGCGTGTCTGAAATTAAACGATGCTTAACCTCTGTTGCGGTGGCATTTCTTTGCGAACGCGTCAGGCGACCCCTTATTGCCGTTAATTGCTTGTCATTAAGAAAAGGAACAGGTTCGACGCGCGTATTCTGCTGGGTGGAGTGTTGTTACACAATCGGACTAGTCGCAATGTTTACTTCCACTGAACCATTCTTTCGCAGTTGGACCTTCATGCTAATCACTGTGATTACTGCGAAATCTTAATTTATTGTTCGTCAAACTAGACTTTTGACTAGTCCGATAAGAAATACTTTTACTTAGCAAGGAAGAGTATTAGATCCACAATCAGTTTTGTTGTTCGGTGTTTAATAGCGAGGCTCCAAGGTAATGTCGTAACTCCAGCTCCATGTAACGAACACACCGAAGCATGGCGGAGAATGTTCCACTAAAATCGTCGATATTTCTCGGCGAGTTTAATCGAAGAAAATAGCGGCACTCGTTTCGGAATCGCAGGCCCATGGTATCGCGTTCGCGAGTGCGCTTTCCGCGGAGCGGTTTTCCGGTATTGGTTAATCTCTGAGGCGTCGATTAGGCTAAGTGGGTACATTATAATTAACGCAGTAAATATGTGATAATAAGACACGGAGCGATAACATTATCATAAACGACGGTGGTATCTCAGCCGGGCCGCGGGCTACGAACGGAGATGATGGTGGTGGATACCGGTCGTCACCGGGCGAAGGCAACAAGAACAATCTACCCCCGCGGTGAACCGGGACGTTTTACGCGGGCGCGACGGAACCGGGGGAACGACGACGTTAACTGTCGGATTTCGATGAAGACCATAAAACTTGTTCTGCGTCGAACCCGTTTCGCACACCCTCGGCCCGAGAATCCATTAAGGCGTACGCGGCGGCACGTCACGTCACGCGACGCCACACGTCGTCTCGCCGATTTGTAATTCTCTTTGGCCGGAGCCTTTACCGACAGGATCCATTCTCCTGAGAACGCCGCGGGACTCGTTCCACGCGCGCAACAAAAAATCCGCGAAAATTGCACCGGCCAACGCGGCCCGGCTACTTCGGATTTTTCTGCGCGCGGCGCGGCGCGGCGGCCCGGCTTTCAGAGTGCCGCGAGCGGAAATCGCATGAACGTGATTATCAATGGCCACCGGCGTCTTTCACCGGACTTTTTCAACGTTGATGCAACAATGGCCGACGTTCCACGATAATTTGCCCAGTTGCTTCTTAACCTCTCTCGACCCACCGCGCAGGGATGAATAATTAACGAAACTGAATAAGCCGCAAAAACCAGCAGGGCCTGCTCTAGGTGGGGGGGGGGGGGGGCAACCCGGACATTTGTCCGGGGCGCCATTTTGACTGTATATATAACTGTGAGAAAAATATTGATGTGTTAAATATCCAATTAATAGAAAATTTGCTTTTATTAAAATTTAAATAAAATGATTAGGTTTTTATTGACGATGAAAAATATGTACCTTTATTTAGAAAAAATATATATATTCTTAGGGGGCGACAATTTGTCTTTTTGTCCGGGGCGACGTAACCGCTGGAGCGGGCGCTGAAATCAGTAATTCTTATGTTGGTTGAAATAATAATCAGCAACATATTTGACGATTGCAAATCTGCGAATTTTTATGGAAATACAGATTTGCGTTACTAACTTATAGGAATTGGAGAAGAGGAAGACGCTGATACTCCTCTCGGGGGTTCTATTGTGCTCGCAAGACGATTACAGCTGGTTGAAAGACGGTAAGATAGTCAGTTTCAGAAGACGAAGAATGCGTAAGATCGTGAGTCTATTTATGATCGATAGGAAGGAAGGAGTCTGATCCGCCTTTATTAGAAATTTCTGTGGCAAATGGATTCAATCCGATGCCAACATTCTTCCCCTCCACCCACGCACGGTCTCACCGCAATATCACGTTCTACCCCGTGTTCGTTTCCATCCCCCCTTTCCCCTCCTCATCCCTCGCTCTCCCTTCTCCGATGGTTGCTCGCTGCTCCGCCGTTTCTGTTTGCGCGTGTGTACATATATACGCCACCGCTAATTATTTCGGTAAGAACGCACTTTTCACCGCGTAATTAACCGGCTCGCGGGCCGTATTGCGGGAGTAATGCAGGTTCCCACCGTTACCCCGGCATCGCCGCGTGTATATTGACTTAGGAACAATGAGTTTATCGAGGGTAGTGGCACACCAAACTTTTAATTATGTTGTTTGGACTCGAGCGGCCCGCGAGCTGATTCAGCGAAACCCTGCTCTGCGGTTTGCGAGTTTCCGAATTTCCGAATTTCGGAGCTGTTTCGGGCTTGTTCGGGCTCCGCTGATACGTGCGGCCTGCGAAACTCGCCCCCTCGCGATTCTCGTGCCCTTGATACTTCCCCGGAAATTTTTCCGTTTTCTGCATTCGCTCGTAATTTTTCACCTCAACCCCCAAAAATCACTGCCCCGATTTCGAAATACGTGAATTGCGGATTTTATGCATTTATGACAAAAAATGAGTGAATGTAATTTGAGACAGTAAAAATATGTAGTTAAAATATGGAGTTAAAAATATGTAGTTTTTGCACAAATCTCAGTCACTCTAGTTTTGTAGAGGGTTGAACCGACGTCGATGATGACACAGTTGCAATGGCCTTTTTGCGGCACAGGATCGCATCTCGATCAAGTTTTTAATAAAGTGATCGCATCCGCTTATTATTGAAAAAAGAACTTACCCCGATGTTGATATTTGCAATTATGCTTCGATTATTATGTTCATGTATTACCGGTCTCATTTTCGTATAAGATATTCCGCTTGAATTGGTGCAACGATGTCGAGCTACCGGTGAATAATGTAGTCGTATTAATAGATCGGAGTAACTTCATTCGGAACGTCTATAATAACCTCTCGTAATATTTTAATTTTCCGTAACATCTCCATACCGGTCGTATTAAATTAGAAATACACGAATCTAACTATGTAGATCGGGACGCGCCTATATGTAAATGAATTGTGTCACAGAGCAGGTAAAAAGAAAACGACGCATTTGTACGAAGATCGTTGGCGAATCCGTTGCATAAATATTTGCAAATACACACATCTTGAGGCTGGTAAAATTATTTCTTATATATTCTCCGATGGTTATAGGTTCCATTTATTGTAACAAGTACAGTTTGACGGATCCTTGAGAACGTGGAAAATCTTACTTATTAAGGATGATACGTGAATTTGAAAAATTGTGATGCAGAACTGACGACTATTTTATTACATCAATGTTCATATTTTATTCGATATAAAATCCCTAATTAATCGTTACTTTAAAAATACTATCACTTACATTTTAAATTGTTTAGATTTGAAAAAATTGTGACGCAGAACTGATGACTATTTTATTACATTGATGTTCATATTTTATTCAATATAAAGTCCCTAATTAATCCCTACTTCCGCGTATCACTTTAAAAATACTCATATGTAGAGAACAATATTTCTTCAGCCGTTTTTAGACACGGCGACTGGTTCTACGAAGTATTAGATGCATCTGTGTATGAAGAGCATCGATATGCCCATGAATTTCATCGGCCCCATAAAAAGGGGCGCCCGTATCGTTCGAATGTAAGCCCGCCACCCTAAAAATCGCCGTCCCATTCGATCGGATCTCTGCAATGCTGGAAAAGCTCCCTAAAAATTCGCGCACACGGTTCACAGCGTCGAGTCGCAGACTATCGGCGACACACACTTGTTGAACGCGTGGTTTATCTTCGGCCATAGATCACTCAGGGCCCGACGTGTCTTCCTCCTCTCCTTTCGTTGCTCATCTTGTTGCACCTTGTTGCACCAGCACCCTCCTGTTCCGTTAGCCTGGCGTGCAGTTCGCGCGAACACGCTTCCGGAAAATCCCAACGCCAATAACTCGACCAGTTTACGGTGAATCTCTCCGTTCCACGATACACACCGTAGCGAATACGCTTGTACAATTCAGCCATCGATTCTTTGCGGCACCACGAGCCGTCTGTTGTCCCGCTGGATCCTTTTTCTTCTGCCGAGGTCGCTCAGACACCGAATACGCCTAAACAAAAGCACCGGAGTTCCTTGAAATACAAAACGGCACGATTATTGATACGCTTTCCTGCGAATCTTTAACAACTTTCAAGATTTATTATTCACACACAGCTGAGAACTTCTTAAAAAATTATTTTAAAGCAAGAACAATTTTTGTCTTAAACTACGACGTCGCCATCAGGAACGGTATCCAGTTTTTCAGGGATTTTAAATTCTTCTCTAATTCCAAAACCAAATATTTCATTTTAATAATTTTTTGTTCATAAACAGCGGATGCATTCATGACAAAAATGAGTAGCTGCAATAAAATACTGTTATATTGTTTTCAATCCACGAGATATTTTGGAGGAAATAAAATTTGAACAGAGTTCGAACGTTTCTTCTTGTTATTGAAATTCTTATAGGTTTGAAGATTAAAGTCTCCCTTTCTGAGAGAAGTCATAAAATTTGACGCACGATTTTTAGCCGCCGTTTTATGATACTTTGAATAGAAAGTATACCGCCTCCATTAGAATAATCCAAGATATACCACGAAGAGATCGCCGGGTACCTGTGCCTCGCGTGCGTATGTTTAATGCATGGTATATTTACACGAGACGATGTCGTATGTAAAAATACGGCGGATTTCGCCAAAAATACCATGATACAAATGTGGATCCATCGCGTGGTGTCTTTGCCCGACTTCAAGTTACATATTCTAGTGGCAGCGGCGAACGTTTCGTTCGTAGTGCAATAAAGCTGAGACAAAACGTAAGTACGTGAAATTGTTTGTGGTCGTTGCTGAAGAGAAGAGTTCAATCTACGAATTCATAGTAATTTTTAAAATGTAAAATCTAAGATAAAGAAGCCTGTTTCCTAACAGAGGAGTTTAAAAAAAAACAACAATTCTTACTGTACCTCTTAGAAGACGAACTCTTCATAATCGGAAGTATGGTTCTAAATGATTTTTCGAAAAATGACATCGAGGTCCTCTTCGTCTCCGCGAGCATCCCAATGCTTGCAGCCGAAGATTTTCGCAAAATAAGCAATGTCGCGGGAAACGGGACCCAACGCAATCGGTTCCACCATTCAGGAGGATCCCATCGATGCGAATTTCTCGTATTCTCCTGATTCCTCCGATTCTTCTTCTTCATGCTCTCTCCGTTCGCTCCTGTTTCGCGTATCTCTTTCCGAGAGCTGTTTCATTTTTATTCCATCCTCTCACCCCTTCATCCAGTCGGCCCTCCCTGTCTCCGTGTGTCCCGGTATCTCCGGTGGCCATAAATTACCGGCTCTCCTTTTATTTGCAGGAGCGCCGAACTTAAGTAACTAGATCCGAACTCGGGTCTGTCGAGGGGTTAAACGGCCGCGCGCTTCCTTATACGGAAGGCTGCGATACTGTGCGCGGAGTTGGGCGAGTTGGGGATGTTCGATTTACCTCGAAGACTCGATTCTCTTAACACATCACCTGTTGGATCATGATAAATCCTTGAGCAGCGATTTCAACTAGTAACATCATCTAATCATTTCGTTTGGGATTGTAATGTAAAAATTGAATATCCTAGTAATATCGGTCTTGGTATGACCCTGTCGTTCTTCGTCATCGTCTTCGGCCAATAGCGATCGTGCGTGCGATGGCACGGGAGACGCAGTACACACGTGACACAAAGAAACAGTTGGCGCGCAGCTCGCGCCACTTCCACGAAATTAGAATTTCCACTGAGCTACATTCCCCACGTGAATAAAATGCAAGAAACAAGGTTCGCGTGAAGAACGGGCATTTGATCGGGAGTGCAACGAGCGAGAAACTGGTCTGTTTCTCTCTCATCCGGGAGAGGACGTTGAAGGAGGCCCGAGATCCTAAGTGGGGGCACGGGGACGTTAATTAGTGGGGACGCTGATCAACTAGGAGTAGGATCGAAAAGAAGAAGCGGGGAAGAAGTAGGACAGCCCTGTTCCACAGAATCGAATCGGAATCGAACACCCCCAAGAGCTGAGGCGAGCCGAGGCAAGCTGAGGCAAGCTGAGGCAAGCCGCCCACCCCATCGGGCCACACTCTCATTCCGAGCAGATGCAATTGCGTTGTCCCGCGGGGGCGAGCGTGTCGCACAGCCGGACCAAGGGGTCCAATAATGGCGGACTGAATAATACAGGGGTAGGGCCAACGGGTGGGGAACGAGTCAAGTCGTTGTCGCCGCCATCTTCCTTCTCTATTCATGCTAAATTTCATGCTCGATCCGGACCGTTCCCGGAAACCCTCGCAATGGAAACGGGATCGACGGAACCGGCGCGGATTAACGGACCGTCGCGAATCCGATTCTTCAGGCTTTCACCTGAAGACACACCTGAGGGGGTGTCTTCGGCCGAGCGCCCCTTTTCGGCGAGGCGCGAGCTTCGCTACCTTTATCCAGCTACAAGTCATTTAACCCTCGTATGCTCCTCAAGAATAGTTGCATAAAAGAGACTAGGACAATAATTCACCCATGTTTGCTCTAAAAATGAAATCAACAAATTATATTATGTTCCGTTTGTAACGTCACATTTTAAAGAAACAAATCTCACAACATAGACATAAAGGGATCCATGATTTTACAGTATGCGAAAATGGTAAATGGGCGAATTTTTACCCTGTGGATCGTATAAGGGTTAAAAATTACTAGGTTGGTTTATGTCGAACTGTTAAACAAAAAGAAAAACGGTTCCTTAAATACATCTGATTATTTAACAGCAAGCTAGATCTAAAATTTGAACTCTATTTTCAAAAGCATCGTTCTTATTGTTAATCTGCATCCTGAAATGACAAGAATGATCACGAGACTGCGGATCTTCATGCATCTTCAGGCTTCTGAAAGTTTTCAAAACAGGGTGGAATATAAAATTCGACAGAATTCATTAAAATTTTTATTTTGTTGAGACCTGCAGAAGCTACTACCACTGAAAATAACGTTGTATTTTATTCGACTTTCTTAAAATTCGTCTGTAAAAATTGAAAATTCCGTGAACATCCGCAGTCTAACAATCACAAATGATGCAATACGTGGTTTGAATAAATTGATACGTACTCGAGCAACAAATAATTTAAATTGAATGAAGCACTCGAGCATGGTCCACGTTCGGCATTCACAGATTAATCTCGGTCCCTTTCGCAAAGTTACGAAAAATGTCTGTAGGGTATGCAGATCCGAGTTCCCGCGCGCAAATTTTCTGCCATTCTATCGAATCATCTGTGTCGGTTCGCTGGCCACAAGGCATTAATTGATCTACCGTTTTCCGATCGCTGCTCCTTGCGATCATTAATCATGGCTTCTGGGTGCGTGTGCTGTCCACACGAATATCATTCGAACGATTCTCCGGCCAGCGTCGGGATGCAAAGACGCACTGATACTGACGCGTGTGTACCCAGGTAGTACCTTGTTCACCTGTCACGGTTCGCCGATCGCCAATCAAACTTTTAACCGGTCAGCTGACCGGAATAACAGCCTCGAAACACGTTTCGGTATCAATGCATCGTTGAATGCTGATCGTACCAACTATATTAGCAGATCATTCACTGAACGCCTCGACTCGGCCTGTTCCCTTTGATTAGCCGCGGTTGATAACGAAATGGCCGCATTCCGTGGGCGTTTCTTCTCCCTGCAGCGTTTTCTTGCACGATTTTACTGCAATTTCCATGGCAAATTTCAGTTTTTGACCATTTTTCTTTTCAGGACTGGAACTTGATGTTAACTTAATCCATTGCCTTACAATATCGTGTCTGACTTGTGATAAAGATTCTGAACAGATTCTAATAAAAATGTATGTTAATCGTTTCCTTTGAATCGAAATAAAATTTTATTTTGGCTTTGTTAATGTACAGCTATTGTGGAGTACGTATAGGCATACAATAGATATCAATTTTCTCCATTTTTAGGAAATTATGATCTACAAAAAAGTTCTAATAACTGGAACCGTAAAATCGTAGAGCAAGGGGTTAATAAGAAAATTAAAATTAGCTTCTATAGAATCCTGATTGAACTGTCTTTGATAAACCTTGCTTTTGTATATGTCATAAGAGAGTAAATTGTCGAACAATTGCTATACCAGGAATATTCCAATAAAAAGAAAACTAGATTTCGTATAAAATACATTAAAAATTTCGACCTATTTGGATTATTTAACGGCATTCAAGCTGTTACAGCTGTATCAATTTTTCAGAACTTTTTCATCCCCTTCAAACAAGGTTTGCAATATTTTGAAACGCCAGTTCACGGAATCGGACGAAAGCAAATCGATGTTTCGAATGTTCAGGCGACGCTTGGCTTTACCAGAACGTGTTTCCACGAGATTCTGAAAGACCGTGGAAGATTTCTGGCGTCGCGTCGCGGAGATTAGAAAATCGGAGAGAATCCTAGCTTAGATATTCCACGGTGGTGAGTTTGCTCTCGGTGTATCACGGGGAGGGCGGAGAAAATCGTTGAGAGTCGACAATCCCGTGGCCTGACATAAATTAGTCGTGGGTTAAATCCCGGCCTAATCCATCATAAATAACTCCGCGCAGATGCGCGCGTGTATGTGCGCGCGCGCGTACAGGGGCATCCCGTCCCCTAAATTATTTCGAAAAGATCGCGACCCACGTGCTGCATCACCCCGTTCACGTGTATCTCTCTCTCCCTTCCTCTCTCTCTCTCTCTCTCTCTCTCTCTCTCTCTCTCTCTCTCTCTCTCTCTCTCTTGGTTCTCTGCGTGTATGGCCGAGTGCTTAACCACCTGCCAAACGTACGAGGATTCTTTAATCCCCATTGACAATTTGTCTGTCTCTTGCTGCTTAAAACGCGCAGACACTTTGAAAAATTCCGGTCCGGTGCTCGTAAATCGTTTAGCCGCTTGGAACCTGCGCGTCCTTTATTTTTAACCCTTTCGTCACGTATTCCCTACAGTTTTCAACAATTGAGAAATATAGCTTTTCAATTTTAACCGCTAGTAGCGTGATTTTATTCTGATCAGAAAAATTCCTTTCGATATGTACATTGATGCCCGTGTTTTGTACATTTATGATAAAAATCAATGGGTGAAATATACATGTACCAAAATGTAAGCAACATTACCGAAGTCATTGCACTTTATAACGTACTTAGTTATCAAGGTTGTTGAGGTCATGTCTCGTTAACACTAAACCTACCGAGCCTTAAAAGCAACTGGTCATGTTCGCTTATAAAAATGACAAGATTGATTTTATTTAGACCTTGTGCGGCCCCTATTGTAATACGTGCTCTACTAAAGATTCCTTAGGAAATCATTTTTATTATTTCAATAATTTTAAAATAAAAAATCTGGAACCGCTGGTGGTAGGTTTAGTGTTGAGGCAGAGTGGTTCATGATATGCTCTATCTCCCTGCTCATAGATTTTTCCGCAACATTTAGAGGTATGTTTTCAATGTGTGTGTGTGTGTGTGTTATGTACAGACTGCGGATCTTTATGCAAAATTATAAATGTTCGCGTCGATTGCAGGACACAGGAGTCAGATAAAAATTGTATTCTTCTCAGAATTTATCTGATTAAGCTGAAACAAATACATATATTGATGTCCTTAAATATTTTAGACATGTCCACTGCTTTAAATTGTACGTGCCCATTTTTGTCATAAATGCATACAATCCACAGTCTAGTTATGTACAATGAATCAGGCCAATAGACAACGGAAATTTTTTGGACGACATGTATAACAGGTCCCTGATCTACATAATTTCTCTGGACCGTTTTATATAACATTTAAGGGTACGTTCAGAATTAAACTTTTTGGGCGACCTGTACATATAACAGGTCCTTGATCTATATAATTTCTCTGGACCTTTTAAAATCATTTAAGGATGTGCTAGAATAAAACTTTTTAAGAGACCTGTATAACAGTAAGGTCCCTGATCTATATAATTTGTTTGGACCTTTTAAAACCATTTAGGGGTGTGTTTAGAATAATAATTTTTAAGAGACCTGTATAACAGTTAGGTCCCTGATCTATATAATTTGTTTGGACCTTTTAAAAGATTTAGGAGTACGTTTTAAATAAAACATTGGGAGGGGTGGCATGTTTCGAGTACCGATGCACCAGACCGACGAACGGGAGTAACTTTTTGGTCGAGCTGTATAACAGTTAGGTTTCTCGGTTGGTTGATCGGCCACGTGAACGGGTCACCGTTCAATTTCAATTCTTGGTCCGGAACTATGGCCGGTTTTTAGTGCACGGTTATTCGACAGATATTGCCGGGCCGCATAGCGGCGTTCTATCCTCTCGGTTAGACGCGACGTAAACTTCATCGATATCGTCGCTCGCGCTGTACCACCGCGATAAACCACATCGTCATCCTCGTTATTAACGACGGAGAATGTTCACGGCGTAGGCATATCCCGCCGCCCCGACATCCCGAAGGAATACGATTCATAAAACGAGTGCGTGCGCCGCGCGTAAAATCAACCCCGATAGTAACTTTCCGAAAACGCCGCTCCTTTATTTACGATTTAAACGGGGACGCGAGTATATTTGACCCGCCTACCATGTACCGGGTGTACCGCAGTATTCTGCTCGATTCGTCCCAAAAAAGTAAAAAAATCCAATCGTTCATGGCAGTGCGGTTAAACGTTCGCGTAAAAACATTTTTCCTTCAACTGAAATTGAAGTTTTATAAAATGTAAGCTTTTGAATCATTTATTTCTATCAGTTGATAAAGTCTAAACCTACCGACCATCAAAAGTGTCATTTATTACATAATGGGTAAGCACAATTTAAAGCAATGGACATATTAAAAAGATTTGAAGACATCGCGGCGCATTGGCTTCAGCTGAATCAGATAATTAAAAGAAGAAAGAAATTTTTATTTCGCTCCTGTGTCTTGCAATCAATGCAAACATTTTTTATTTTGCATAAAGATCCGCAGTCCACTGATGTGTATGTAGTATTATAAAAGTAACAAGATTAAATTTATTTATATTTTGTAATAGAATTTTACTATAATATAATATACACTGAAGTAAAAAAATATATTCAATAATTTACCATGAAAACACCTTTACAATTTCAGTAATTGTCAAACAAAAAATCGAAAA
Organism: Lasioglossum baleicum; assembly: GCF_051020765.1. Classification (NCBI taxonomy): domain Eukaryota; kingdom Metazoa; phylum Arthropoda; class Insecta; order Hymenoptera; family Halictidae; genus Lasioglossum; species Lasioglossum baleicum. The sequence goes on from NC_134937.1 coordinate 2,271,953, forward strand.
TGGGCCATTCGACCCCTCGTGGTAGGTTTAGCGCTAATAGAAGAAGAGCATGACAAAAGTGAAGTTGTTTCAATTTTGCACAATTTGTGGCATGTGCTTAAATCACGAAATTCGTTTAACAATTGAATGCATCTTACGCGAAACAAACAATTTGAGACCGGTCTTTCGACCGACAGTGGTAGACACTGTTAATCAGGCTGTACTTTGAATCGCTCTCACATACCGGGTGTACTCCGGACATGATGCACGGAGAAAGTATCTTTCAGACAATTCTTAAGATCCGACGAAATTTCACAAATTTCGAGGAACACCCGGTGTAGACGAGGCGCATCATGCATAATCGAAACGGAGAGCGACACTAGAACCACGAAGACGCAATGAAACACTAGATCGAGTGTCCGTATGAAATTCCGAATCGTTGTTTCTGGCCGATAAATCGTGCCCCACTCGGTCGAGGGATCCACCCTGTATATTCTCGCACGCAGGCGCGTTTACGCGCGTTTCGCGATGCTAAATCTATCCTCCGCATTCTGCTCGCGTCCTGTAACTCACCCCGGTCGCGCGGCGGCTGCACCTCGGTTCTTTAATATTAATGGACAAGTTAGTAGACACCCTCCTTCCCTGGGTGTAATGATACCACCGACAAACCGCTCTCTCTCTCCCCCTCTCTTTCTCTCTACGTGTCGTTGCGAATGTGACGCGCGATTCCGCGTACACATTTATTTCGTCGGATCCGAAGAGAGAGAGCTCGAGGAAGGCCCTCGACGCCCGGCGTCGCTGTGCCTCCTTCTACCTTTTCTTTTATTAGCTTCTTCGCGAAACACTCGAGGGATATCTCGACCACCAGAAGCCCGCGAATTGAATTATTAACGGAAGTCGACTCGCTGGAACTCGCTACGTTGGAACGCCTTTTTCAGAAAATTTACGTCGCGTCACTTGTCGCAATTGTTCCAGCTCGGGACAGCTGGAACGAGTTGTAGAGATGCTTTCGAAATTAGCTCATTTCAGAGCAAATTTTGGTGCAATTGCTTCTACAGCATTCTCAACAGAATTTACATGTTTCAGATAATTTACGGCGTGTCACTTGTCGCAATCGCGCCTTCGTCCTAGCTCGAGGCAATGCGTTGCGGAGATGCTTCGGAAACTAGCGAACTCCAGAGCAAATTTTAGTGCAATCGTGTTTTTCCTCAACATAATTTGCTTTACAACCGCTGAGGCTGCTGTAAACTGTTGAGCAAGCTACAGTTGCTAGTTTTATGCATTTATTGCAGGTCTAGAGATCATTGTAATAAAAGATTTAGCGCTGATTATATTGGCCGTTGTATTTCGTTTGTAGAGTCGTGTGGATTTTATTTAACACTTTGTTTAATGTACTAGCGAGACCAACTCAAAATTGAGTCTTAAATTAATTAAAATTCCCAGCTAGTTCCAATGGCAAAATCACACCCACCTAGAGAGTCGTAGATCAATCTGGAGACAAGATACTTAGATCCAAGGCACACGATTTTATATAGTACTCGATCCTTGATCCATCACTTTAAGAATTCTCTGATCCACCACGTGTAGATTAGACTTTTGGATCCAGAAATTTATTAATGTTATAATCCTGAACTTTCGCATTCAGAGATCGTATTCACAATCAGACTCTGTAGATGGCGGTCCTTGTATCAAGAAGTACCCTAACTTTCCATTGTCTTGGAGTGGATTAGTTCGAATTTTTCAGAGAGTCTGCATCGAGTTCCCACTTTTAATGAATGGGATTCGAAATTGAATTCAAATGTAACTTTCGGCGTCGAATATTTTTGTTTCTTTATCGACGATTCTCTCTCGTGGTTGGAGAAATAATTACAACACGCTGCATCGAACAATTACGCATCGATATTTACCTTGACAGCCGATAGATCGTTAATATTCGTTTACCTAATTGCATAATGCATCAAGGTAGACGGCACTCGTCTTAAACGGCCCCACGTCGCGAGCGAAATCACCCGTATTTATTATCGCCGTCACGATACGGCGTTCATGAAAGAAAAGGGAAGCAAATAAGTAAATAGGGTCGAGCAGAATAATTGTGTGTCATACGTGAAAGATTATCGTTTATCCCTAAAGCGCGGGGAAAATAAATCTGCCGGTGAATATTTATGGACACGTGCACACAGTGCAACTCCGTCGCTTTTGCGAACGCTTCCCAACATTTTCTGTTCTTCTCTTCTTTTTTTTTATTCCTCTCGCGAACACTGTTGCTAATATCGCTTGAGTACCGTAAATGACCAGCAAGGTAGATCTGAAAGCGTAATCGTGTCATAACGCGCGCGCAAGATTTATTATCGCGAGTATATAAATTAACGCAGGAAAGTTTAAAAGATCGTTGAAAAAAAAAACGAATGAATCTACAGATTTCACGGCTCGATACGTGCAATTATGCGAGGAGGATATCCTGTAGCGAAAGCCATATTAAGCCCCCGACTTCATTCTTTAACACCTCTTAAATTATTAATCTCCCGTTGAAACTGTCGAGGTCCGATGAAATAATTCGCGAGATATTTTTCGTGATCCCTGTGGTCTTCGGAAGCGACTGGGGGAAGAGCGGTCGCAGCGTCCTGTTTGTACCGTCACGTTGCGTTTGATAAAATTAGAGACGCGGAAGACCAAATGGACATTCTTGAAATCGACCATTTTAATCATTAATTCTTCTTGTCCTATGATCCATTTAGTCTTTCTTTCATTCAATCGCCTTGCTATCTAAATTGTACCTACTCGATTTTGTCATGAGTACATCGAATCCGTAGTTTAGTTATAAACAGACTCCGGATGTTTATGCAAAATAAAAAGTTTGGGGTAAACTTTACTTTACCCAACTGAGAATTAGTACCTTTCTCCTACGAATTGTGATGTATTTGGTATGTGTAGTCCAGTAGATTTATACCCGGCGCGGATGCAGATCGAAGTTTCGATCATGTAAGATCAATGGTTCAGGAGTTATGCTTGCTTAAAGTTGGGCAATCTGCAGTGTTTTTGACAGGTAAGGGCGCTGCCATATTGGTTTGTAGTGACGACCGCGAGCCGCTTACCTTGCCCCCCCCACCCCCTCGACCTAATCCTAACCAAATCAGTAAGCGGCGACCGTCACTATAAATGCTCAACCTGTCAAAAATGATCAACTTTAAGCGACCATAGCTCCTCAACTATTAATCCTAGAGGTTAGAAACTTCGATCTGCATCCGTGCCGGATTCAAATCTACTGGATTGCATAACAAATACATCATAATTCGTAGGAGAAAGGCACAAATTTTGAGTCCGGTGAAGGAGCAGCCAGAGTTTGTACATCAATTGCAAGACGCAGGAGCTAAGTATAAATTTATATTCTTCATTAATAATTTTAATGTGGTGAAAATAATAAAACGGGTTATCCAAAAAGAGACTATAGGAAGTTTTTTTTAAGTAAAAAAATACTGTTTTTAATTTTATTGGTTTTTTTTATTTAATTATCAGGTATCATCTATGACAATTATGTGTGAAAAACGATATCTGTCAAATGACCACCAAGACGACGTTTACAGTTACTGTTTTTGGTCTGCCAGACTTTGGTTTATCATTTTTAACCAAATTTCAAATTGTTTGCTCTGTTGGACGATTATGTATGCCGAAAAAATCACGTAACTTGGGTATTTGGCTCACGATGGGTATTTTTAATTGAACACTGATTTGCAAAATAAATTTCAATAACTTTAACACGCTCTACAATCGTATACGACTCCATTTTTAAAATTGTCTATCATTGTAGGTTAGAAATACAAGAAAGTCACGAGAAACAAACATGGCGTTTGACAGATATTCTCATTCAACATCCTAAAGGTACTTTTGGATAACCCTTTATTAATACTCTCAGACCCCGTTCAGACACAGCGGAATCCGCGCGATTTGAACCGCGTGGACCTTATTTACATTGGATCCCATGGAAATCACCGACACAGATTTCTCCGACACGGTTTTCGCCGACAACATTTCTCCGACTCCAGATTTGTCCGACAAAGCTTTGGCCGACAACGAATTTGATCGACAACGATTTTGACCGACAACGAATTTGATCCACAACGACTTGAGACACAGTATGACAATATTGTATGATAATAGTATGATAATACATACTGTGGTCGTCTTAAGTTGTGGATTAAATTCGTTGTCGGTCAAAATCGCTGTCGATCAAAGTCGTTGTCGGTTAAAGGCGTTGTCGACCAAACCTATTGTCGGACAAATCTGGAGTCGGAGAAATGTTGTCGGCGAAAACCGTGTCGGTGATTTCCATGGGACCCATTTACATTAGCGTATATGGATTCGTTCACACGCATCCGCGCGGTCGAACAATCAAAAACAAAAATCGCGCGGTTTCCGCCGTGTCTGAACGGGCTCTTAAAGTCTTTTAATATTTTCACTGTTTTAAATTGCACTCGCTAATTTTCGTTATAAATGCATCAGATCCGCAGTCTAGTTATAAACATGTCATTGAATCCTATCGAATTTTCCAGCAGCCAGTTTAAATCATTGGCTGTTCGTATTCCAACAAGAAAATCAACATTGATCTCAAACATGTGTGCAGAACAATCAAATATAGCCATGACCACCATAAAATCGTTAGACGTATCCGTCTCGCGAGGGTTAAAGTATTCGGATTCTGGTCTTATCGAGCTGCAGATCGAAATCTTTGGATCGCAGTGTCTATTACCAGCGTGGATCCTGTATCATCGTTGGGAAAGGATCTTCGTCCGAAAACGGGCAGCCCGTATCATCGTACTGACGTGTTTTGCTGCGAAGAATCATCTTGCTCAGATCCTATCGCGATCGCCTCTTCTCGATTTTCCAGGCACATTCGACTGACCGAGGATGATCCTCACGATCCAAACGAACCGAGCCGAACCGATACCGACCGAGAGAGCGCAATGAATCAGATTTTCATAGGTGAATGAGTCGAAGGTATTCAGCTTGAACCGTCTATCCTACTCGAGTTTTTTCCCCGGGCCCGGTCTGACCTGACTCGATTGCGATAGTCGAAAACGGACCAACAGGATGTTCCCTCCTTTTTCTCGAACGAGAAGGGCCCACGGTGGGACAGCCAGGTAAAAAGCTAGTCCCTTTTTCTTACCGGAGCCTACTGCCACCCTTTGAGGACTGCTAGCTCGCGCGATAAGTAAATACAAATTCTTTTCCAATGATAGGAGCTGGTACAATATTTTCCTTCCATCGTGACAGGGAATGAACAAGCAGACAAGGCCGTTAGAGACGCTATTGCCATCTAATATCAGCGTACCATCCGATGATAATTTATCACTAGACTGCGGATGTTTATACAATGTTCAATTTTGGCAGGCAAATTTTAAGAAAGTGGAATTAAATACAATCTTATTTTCTGTGGCAGTAGCCGTTGTAGATCGGAGATAAATAAAAATCATACCAAATTCTATCGAATTTTATATTCCGGTATTTTTTGAAAATTTTCAGATACCATAAATGGACGTTTGTAACTCTGGGTTAAAATGGACGCGAGTTCCGCCATTAGAGGGTTACAGAACGAAAGAGTAGAATATTTTGCTTCGGGGAATGACTGCTCGCCACATTAGCATATTTTTAATTAATGCTTTTCAACGATCCTCTTCCCCCTTCCCTTATTTCGATAATATTTTCGATAATATTTAAATTAACGCGTTTTAATAATCAGCCGATGCACATTGTTCTCGACGCTTTGTTTAGATTTCTGAAGGTCTCGATTGAACATGCAAATGATCCAATTCTCATCTATTCGGTAAAATATCAAATATATTGAAATGAATGGTTCCATGTTAGAGTTGAACCTTGTATTAATGTATGAGTTAATTGAACCGTGTTTCATTGTTCGGCTTATATTAGAGTCGAGTGATTAAATTTAACGTTTGAATAAAGACATGGTACGAAAATTGAGAACGACAATTTTGTTGCGCGTTCGTTGGTCAAAGGGGAGAATACTATAAATGCGAACTAGTATTGACTAGCAATAAAATAAATTAATTAAACACGCATCTGCGCGAAGCCCTTATGCACGATTCCCAATCATCGTTCTGAGGGGCATAACCGTTTGAACCCTCGGAAAGTGTAACCCTCTAAACCTCGCATCGTCCGCCTAATTGCAACATTTATATCGCTTCTATGAAACTGTGTTCGAAACAACGAAAAGTAATTGGAAAATAAATAACTTCATCGTACTGTATAAAAAAGTAATTGTATTATTAAAAACTTACATTATGGACAATATTACAATTATGGACAATGTTACATTATCATACAAGGAACAGAAGATGCAAAAGGGTTGAAAGAACAATTGCTAGAATAAATCTTAACTTTTCATTTTAATGGTTAAGTTTCGTTAGGTGTGCAAATAAGTTCCTTCCCCTTTTTTTCTTCGATCATAACTTCTGACTCGATTCGAATTGCTTCCCGATTTTGGTATCATCTAAAAGAGCGTTCTTCTAGTTTTAAGAAGAGTCGTGATGAGCGCTCTAAGAGTTTCCAGTCCTTTGCAACAATTTCAAGCAATATGTCGTGCGAGAAGCCTCATTTGCGCCACTGCTTACTCTTTGCATTCCAGCTTAGGAAATCAGCTGTTGAAGCTACTGAAATGGTTTGTGCGGCACTGGCAGAGAACGCTGTATCTTACAAAACATGGAAAAAGTGAAATGTTAATTTGGAAGTCGACGATCGTTCAGGCGCACCGAGAAAGTGCGATGACGGTGAATTAGAGGAATTGCTCAACGAAAATCTGACGCGGACGCAAGAAGAATTGGCAGAAAGATTGGGAATCACCAGACAAGACTTTACACTACATTTTATGTAATAAAATCTTGAATTTGGAAAATAGGGGAAAGAACTTGTTTGTACACCTAATAAATGTTTCAAAGTGTGAAGAAAAGAATTAAAACAACTTCAGAAACGTGATGGTGAATTCAATTGTGAAATGAACTTATCA